>NC_088420.1:35240505-35930505 GCF_034236695.1 Oncorhynchus nerka | reverse complement strand
AGTGAGTGAGTGAGTGAGTGAGTGAGTGAGTGCATGTGTGTTAATGGTGCGGAGAGTCAGTTTAGGTGGTCAGTCCAGTTCAAGTGTTAAGTAGTCTGATGGCTTGTAGAAACTGGTTTTGAGCCTGTTGCTATCAGACCTCAAGCTCCGATACTGTCTGCCCATGGTAAGAGAGTGAACATTTTGTGTGTGGGGTCCTTCCTACAGGCCTTCGTCCTGGATTGGTGGGAGCACATCCCAGTGATGTTCTCGGCTGTCTTCACAACCCTCTGGAGGGCCTTGCGGTCGTGGACAGATCAATTCCCGTACCAGTTCGTGCAACCGGTCAGGACGCTCTCGTTGGTGCAGCGGTAGTATTTGGAGAAGACATGGGGCGGCATGCGACATTTCTTCAGCCTCCTTAGGAAGTAGAGACGCTGTTGCACCCTCTTGATGAGAGTGGTGGTGTTGTTGGTCCATGGCAAGTCCTCTGTGAATTGGACGCCGAGGAACTTAACTTCTTGACGCTACCAATCCCTGTAGAGGGATAACTTCCGTCTGCAACCGCTGAATAGCATAGCGCAACAGTCAAATAATATTGCTAGAAAATATTCATATTCATGAAATCACAAGTGCAATATTTTGAAACACACCGTAGCCTTTTGTTAATCATCTCAGATTTAGAAATTATACTTCACAGCGAAAGCAATCCAAGTGTTTGTGTAAGTTTATCGATTGCCTAGCATAGCATTATGTACACTTAGCATCAGGAAGCTTGGTCACGATAATCAGAAAAGCAATCAAATTAACCGTTTACCTTTGATGATCTTCGGATGTTTTCACTCACGAGACTCCCAGTTACACAGCAAATGTTCCTTTTGTTCCATAAAGATTATTTTTATTCCCAAAATACCGACGTTTGTTTGTCGCGTTATGTTCAGAAATCCACAGGAAAGAGCGGTCACGACAACGCAGATGGAAATTCCAAATAGTCTTCATAATGTCCACAGAAAAATGTCAAACGTTTTTTATAATCATTCCAGGGGTAGTTTTTAAAATATATATTTGATAATATATCAACCTAGTGTGTAGCTTTTTCCATAACAGCGGGAGGAACAATGGACGGTTTACTCAATTGCGCACTAACTCATTCTGAGAGCCCCCACCTACCCACTTACGCAATGTGATCCTTCATGCTCATTTTTCAAAATAAAAGCCTGAAACTATGTCTAAAGACTGTTGATACCTTAGGGAAGCCACAGAAAACGGAATCTGGTTGATACCCCTTTTATCTTTATTTAACTAGGCAAGTCAGTTAAGAACAAATTCTTATTTTCAACAACGGCCTAGGAACAGTGGGTTAACTGCCTGTTCAGGGGCAGAACGACAGATTTGTACCTTGTCAGCTCGGGGATTTGAACTTGCAACCTTTCAGTTGAAAGGCTTTAAATGGAGGACAGGCACGCATAGGAAAACAGATGTTTCAAAATAAGAGGCTTTCGCCTGCAATATCAGTTCTGTTATACCCACAGACAATACTTTTTACAGTTTTGGAAACTTTATAGTGTTTTCTATCCTAATCTGTCAATTATATGCATATTCTAGCATCTGGTCATGAGAAATAGGCCGTTTACTTTGGGAACGTTATTTTTCCAAACATAAAAATAGTGCCCCCTAGCTTCAAGAGGTTAAAACTGCTGACTTTCTCTACTGCAGTCCCGTTGATGTGCATTGTGGCGTGTTCCTTTCTCTGCTTCATGAAGTCAACAATCAACTCCTTTGTTTTGTTGACGTTGAGGGAGAGGTTGTTGTCCTGGCACCATAATGCCAGTTCATTTACCTCCTCCCTACAGGCTGACTCGCCGTTGTTGGTTATCAGGCCTACAACCATAGTGTTGTCAGCAAACTTGAGGATGGAGTTGGTGTCGTGGGTGAAAAGGGAGTACAGCAGAGGGCTGAGGACACACCCCTGTGGAGGATTGTTGCCAATCCTCACAGCCTGTGTTCTGCCCGTCAGGAAGTCCAGGGTTAAGTTGCAGGGTGTGGTGTCCAGCCCCAGGGCTCTGAGCTTGGTGTTGAGCTTGGAGGGAACAATAATGTTGAATGCTGAACTGTATGAACAGAATTCTCACATAGGTGAACCTCTTGTCCAGATACGTTATGGGTGTGTGAGAACCGATGGAAATGTTATCTTCCGTGGATATGTTGGAGCGGTCGGCACATTTTTATGGGTCAAATGATGCTGGCATTCTGGCCTTGATGTGGACCAGTACCAACCTCTAGAAGTGCTTCATGATGACCAAGGCGGAGGGATGAGTGCGAAGGGGCGATAGTCATTTGGGCATGTCACCTTGTTTTTTTTGGGCACTGGGACGATAGTGGTCTCCTTGAAGCAGGTGGAGACTACAGCCTGGAACAGGGACAGGTTGAACATCCGAGAAGATGCTCGCCAACTGGTCAGCACACACTCCGAGGACGAGACCAGGGATACCTGGTCATCCGGAGCAGCAAGAGTCCTCCAGGATGGCTCGGTATTGTCTGCCTCAAAGAGAGCATACAATATGTTAAGCTCGTCTGGTTTGTATGCATCGGTGGGCACCACACAGCTGGATTTGCCTTTGTAGTCCGTGATAGTCTGTAGTCTTGCCACATGCATCCCGAATCTGAGTTGGCAAACATCATTTCAAGTTTGAGTCTTTATTGTCTTTTTGCGTCCCTAATGGATTTGTGGAGCTCGTTTTTGTTTGCCTTGTACACGTCACACGCCACAAAGTCATCGCTGCGCCTTCTGCTGACATTGAATGCTGCAGTACTGGCTCTCTGCGTTGTTCACATATCTCCATTCATCCAGTGGTATGGTTGGGGTATGTCCGGATTTTTATTGTGGGTACAACATCATCAACACAGGAACTGTATGGAAGCCTAATGTCTGCTGACACCTAGTGGACACTCTGCTCACTGCAGTTCTGCCACAGTATTCTGGATCTTTTTTATTTGATTTGTTTAACCCTTTTTTAACTAGGAAAGTCCGTTAAGAACAAATTCTTATTTACAATCTATAATAATGGGTTTGGAACTACTGTGGATTGAATGAGCTTCTATTGATGTCAGATGTCATGTCTGGTTCCAGGCAACATAACATTTCAACATTGTGTCATGGTCTATAATACTGAAATGTAATTGATGTTTCTGTTCATCACAGCTATTTAGAGAGTATGTCATACCTGGTGATCTATAATAATGGCTTTCATTGACTATGTGTTACAGGTTTTACATAGAGAGTATGTCATACCTGGTGATCTATAATAATGGCTTTCATTGGCTATGTGTTACAGGTTTTACATAGAGAGTATGTCATACCTGGTGATCTATAATAATGGCTTTCATTGACTATGTGTTACAGGTTTTACATAGAGAGTATGTCATACCTGGTGATCTATAATAATGGCTTTCATTGACTATGTGTTACAGGTTTTACATAGAGAGTATGTCATACCTGGTGATCTATAATAATGGCTTTCATTGGCTATGTGTTACAGGTTTTACATAGAGAGTATGTCATACCTGGTGATCTATAATAATGGCTTTCATTGACTATGTGTTACAGGTTTTACATAGAGAGTATGTCATACCTGGTGATCTATAATAATGGCTTTCATTGACTATGTGTTACAGGTTTTACATAGAGAGTATGTCATACCTGGTGATCTATAATAATGGCTTTCATTGACTATGTGTTACAGGTTTTACATAGAGAGTATGTCATACCTGGTGATCTATAATAATGGCTTTCATTGGCTATGTGTTACAGGTTTTACATAGAGAGTATGTCATACCTGGTGATCTATAATAATGGCTTTCATTGACTATGTGTTACAGGTTTTACATAGAGAGTATGTCATACCTGGTGATCTATAATAATGGCTTTCATTGGCTATGTGTTACAGGTTTTACATAGAGAGTATGTCATACCTGGTGATCTATAATAATGGCTTTCATTGACTATGTGTTACAGGTTTTACATAGAGTATGTCATACCTGGTGATCTATAATAATGGCTTTCATTGACTATGTGTTACAGGTTTTACATAGATACCTGGTGATCTATAATAATGGCTTTCATTGACTATGTGTTAGTAAGAGAGTATGTCATACCTGGTGATCTATAATAATGGCTTTCATTGACTATGTGTTACAGGTTTTACATAGAGAGTATGTCATACCTGGTGATCTATAATAATGGCTTTCATTGACTATGTGTTACAGATTTACATAGAGAGTATGTCATACCTGGTGATCTATAATAATGGCTTTCATTGACTATGTGTTACAGGTTTTACATAGAGAGTATGTCATACCTGGTGATCTATAATAATGGCTTTCATTGGCTATGTGTTACAGGTTTTACATAGAGAGTATGTCATACCTGGTGATCTATAATAATGGCTTTCATTGACTATGTGTTACAGGTTTTACATAGAGAGTATGTCATACCTGGTGATCTATAATAATGGCTTTCATTGGCTATGTGTTACAGGTTTTACATAGAGAGTATGTCATACCTGGTGATCTATAATAATGGCTTTCATTGACTATGTGTTACAGGTTTTACATAGAGAGTATGTCATACCTGGTGATCTATAATAATGGCTTTCATTGGCTATGTGTTACAGGTTTTACATAGAGTATGTCATACCTGGTGATCTATAATAATGGCTTTCATTGACTATGTGTTACAGGTTTTACATAGAGAGTATGTCATACCTGGTGATCTATAATAATGGCTTTCATTGGCTATGTGTTACAGGTTTTACATAGAGAGTATGTCATACCTGGTGATCTATAATAATGGCTTTCATTGACTATGTGTTACAGGTTTTACATAGAGAGTATGTCATACCTGGTGATCTATAATAATGGCTTTCATTGACTATGTGTTACAGGTTTTACATAGAGTATGTCATACCTGGTGATCTATAATAATGGCTTTCATTGACTATGTGTTACAGGTTTTACATAGAGAGTATGTCATACCTGGTGATCTATAATAATGGCTTTCATTGACTATGTGTTACAGGTTTTACATAGAGAGTATGTCATACCTGGTGATCTATAATAATGGCTTTCATTGGCTATGTGTTACAGGTTTTACATAGAGAGTATGTCATACCTGGTGATCTATAATAATGGCTTTCATTGACTATGTGTTACAGGTTTTACATAGAGAGTATGTCATACCTGGTGATCTATAATAATGGCTTTCATTGGCTATGTGTTACAGGTTTTACATAGAGAGTATTTCCTACCTGAAGGACAATGCTACTATCGAACTCTTCTTCCTCAATGCTAAGTCCTGCATATACAAGGTAAGTTAGTCATTACCTGTAGTCGTGTTTGCATACATGTTTTTTTATCGATGATTCATCCTTCAGCAGTGTATTTATTTTCCCATTCATGTCATAACTACACCACAAGGGGGCATGTGTGGGTTGTTGGGTCGTCAGTGTGATGTTTGAACAGATATAACATTAGCTAAGCTCATGCTATCTCCAGCACCAAAAGTGTTAACTGGCCTCTGCTAGCAAAATGCCTCCACCAACCGAGATGCTAACACTCCAGCAACACCCAGATGTTTTCCTAATATATCCCCAGCACTAATAGCTTAGCATATGCTAACACATAGCCAGTACTTCACACCTAAGGATAGGCTGTTTATAAAGGGAGACTGGCTCACTCTGACAGGCCAACTAGTGAAGAGAGGGTCGTCTGTGAAGTAAGAGAGGGTCGTCTGTGAAGTAAGAGAGGGTCGTCTGTGAAGTAAGAGAGGGTCGTCTGTGAAGTAAGAGAGGGTCGTCTGTGAAGTCTCCAGACACGTTCCAATAGATCAAAATAGACCACGTTGCTTTATTTTTTTACTTTACATAAATCAACCTATTACCACATGAAAACAGATAGTTTAGAGTTTCGTCTGGTCTCTCAGTGTCAATGTTAAACACGTGGATAAGTTTAAGATGTTAGAGTTGTGTTGCTGATATTGAGTCATTATAATGCAGTCATCTCCTGTCTGCGTTGATGGAGTGCATGTTTTACACTGGACCACACACATACTGACACACACACCCACACTCTGACAGAAACCCGTGCACACACACACACACACACACACACACGCATTGCTAGGCCACAGCCCCATGGTGAGAGCCCATGCTGGGTGGTAGTGCACTCAGTGTTGTGTTTCACTCTGCTGTCTGATCTCTTAACCAATTAACTGCCAGGGATCGTATATAGGACATTCCTTACATATCTGACCCCTTTAGTCACTAATCACCCCTTAACACCCACACACACTTCCCTCAGACTCCCTTCCGTGTGTGTGAGTAGGCCCAGTCCCAGCATTGCTCATCTAAGTAAACAGGATGGAGAGACAAAGTGAAAGACAGAGACTCTGTAGAATGGAAGCGAGTCACCAGTGCATTCCCGCATTCTCTCTTCCCCCATCATACTGTCATCTCTGAGCTGAAGCAGAGAACACAACCCCCCATGAAGAGAGGGCAACAAATCAGGGAGGGGGGATAGATGAAACAAAACAATGGAGAAAAGAGTCCTGTGGAAAATGTGATAGAAAAATGTGTATTCTGTATGAATGTGTTTTTCATCATTGTATTATATGTACATCATTACAGTATTGTCACAGGATGAATGTGGTGTATGAAATGTGCCCCTCGCAGCTCGCAGGGATTAGTTTTATTAGCACTGCGAGTTCAGTCAAAAAATAACCTTATCTAATGCATTCATTCTCTCTCTCTCTCTCTCTCTCTCTCTCTCTCTCTCCTCCCTCACCTCTCTCTCTCCCCCACCTCTCTCTCTCTCTCTCTCTCTCTCCTCCCTCACCTCTCTCTATCTCTCTCTCTCTCTCTCTCTCTCTCTCTCCCTCCCTCACCTCTCTCTCTCCTCCCACCTCTCTCTCTCTCTCTCTCTCTCTCTCCCTCACCTCTCTCTCTATATCTCTCTCTCTCTCTCTCTCTCTCCTCCCTCACCTCTCTCTCTCCTCCCACCTCTCTCTCTCCTCCCACCTCTCTCTCTCTCTCTCTCCTCCCTCACCTCTCTCTCTCTCTCTCTCTCTCTCTCTCTCTCCTCCCTCACCTCTCTCTCTCCTCTCTCTCTCTCTCTCTCCTCCCTCACCTCTCTCTCTATATCTCTCTCTCTCTCTCTCTCTCTCCTCCCTCACCTCTCTCTCTCCTCCCACCTCTCTCTCTCCTCCCACCTCTCTCTCTCTCTCTCTCTCTCTCTCTCTCTCTCTCTCTCTCTCTCTCTCTCTCTCTCTCTCTCTCTCTCTCTCTATTTCTCCAAGGAGCTCATTGAGGTGGACAGTGAGGTGGTCTTTGAGCTGGCCTCCTATATCCTACAGGTAAGTCAGTACTCTGACTCCAACGTATGTGGGTGTTCCAGACACCAGACTCACTTGACCTTTCCCTTTCCAGAAATAGTGAGCTGTCTCTCCTTTAATCCTGCTTTATATTAGAAGTGTGGTTTCTCTAGCCTGGATCTGTGTCTGCTCTAGCCAACTCCTCTGACTGTTGCTATTGGTATGCCATGTTTATCATTAGAAAAATCAAGACGTTAATTGAATGGGTTCCAATCCCTAGTTCCAGGGAGTGAGTGTGTATATTGGCCAGGGAGTGTGTAGGGTTCCCCCTCAGTGTAGGTCAGCCCATTACTTCAGTATCCTGCAACATCAGCGTACACACACTCAGACTGTGGTGTGTGTGTGTGTGTGTGTGTGTGTGTGTGTGTGTGTGTGTGTGTGTGTGTGTGTGTGTGTGTGTGTGTGTGTGTGTGTGTGTGTGTGTGTGTGTGTGTGTGTGTGTGTGCTCTGCCGGTGCAGATTTATCAGGTAGGTATCTCTTGGCCTTTAGAGGTTTGGCTCCAGATGGATAATATTTCTCTCTGATTTCACCACAGGAGACCTCACCGTACTCTCACTCACCCACCCGCCCGCTCGCTCGCTCGCCCACCCACACAGACACAAACACACACACGCACACACATATACACACTCACTACCTGACCCACAAAAGCCAGTGTTATCCCCTCCATAATAGTGTATGCAGGGGCGCAACTTTCACTGGTGACGGCCCCACATTCTGAAATGGCATTTTTGTCCCCCCCAGTTTCATCATTGGAATATGATACTAAACCAAGCAACGGGGGCTTTAGGACCCTGCGGATGCCTCCGAGCGGTCGGTTAGGTTGTTTGGAGTGTTTATCCGACTGGATTTAAAAAGTAAATAAATAATTATGTCCCCCCCACTTCTAAAGCTAAAGGTGTGCCCCTGATTGTATGTATCAGTTAAATAAAGGTTAAATAAATAAAACAGGGTTGGGCTCAAATCAAATCAAATATTGGTCACATGGTTAGCAGATGTTATTGGTCACATACACATGGTTAGCAGATGTTATTGGTCACATACACATGGTTAGCAGATGTTATTGGTCACATACACATGGTTAGCAGATGTTATTGGTCACATACACATGGTTAGCAGATGTTATTGGTCACATACACATGGTTAGCAGATGTTATTGGTCACATACACATGGTTAGCAGATGTTATTGGTCACATACACATGGTTAGCAGATGTTATTGGTCACATACACATGGTTAGCAGATGTTATTGCGAGTGTAGCGAAATGCTTGTGTTCTAGTTCCGACAGTGCAGTAATATCTAACAATTCCACAACAACTACCTAATACACACAAATCTAAAGGGATGTAATAAGAATATATACATATAAATATATGGATGAGCGATGACCGAGCAGCATAGGTAAGATGCAATAGGTGGCATAAAATACAGTATATACGTATGGGATGAGTAATGTAAGATATGTAAACATTATTCAAGTGTCAAAGCATCATTGAATTGAGAATGACTCATATATTCCAGTTAAATTATTGAATTTGAATTTCATTTGATGTAGTAAACAGCATACAGAATTGCAATTCAAATTTGAATTCAAGGAAATATAATTGCAAATGCAAATGCCTCTTCTATTCTATATTAGGTATAATCTATACAAATATACATATTGTACATAAAACATCAAACCTGGCGTTATACACATGCAGAAACATTTTTGTCGAAACCATAGATTTCCAGGACAAACTCTTAAAATTAATGACCAAGGAAACAAAACCTATATACGAATCTAATAAGTTATGAATCACGTACTGTACATTTAGTTCAATATGGGGAAAATACGACATTTCCCAGAATACATTAGTTTAACCCTCATGTTGACCCTGAGGCCTTCAAAAAGAAGCTAAATAAATGAAATGGTTAGTGGAAATATAATTGCCTACTCTAAGCACTAAGGTTAAAAGAGGTATCTTTGGTATCTGGAAGTGTGACCTGTAAGATTCAATTAAACTCCCATCTTCTATGACTGAGTGGAACTTCTTTGAAATGCACTGAATTAAATTCTACTTCCAATTTCAAATAATGAGTTGAATGTGAGTAAATTCCAAAATTCTGAATTGAGCCCAACCCTGGTGCTAAGCACCTCTATGTCTTTTCTCTCTCCAGGAGGCTAAAGGTGACTTCATCAGGTAAGAACAGTTATTATGTATCTCTACTACAGTAAGCTGTATGTGTGTCATGTACAATAGAGGGGAGGTGGCCCACGTGTTTCTTTGGTTTTTGGTTGAGGGGAAGGTGGGATAGGTGTGTGTGTGTTTGTCTGTGTGTTGTAAAATGTGTGTGTGTGTGTGTGTGTGTGTGTGTGTGTGTGTGTGTGTGTGTGTGTGTGTGTGTGTGTGTGTGTGTGTGTGTGTGTGTGTGTGTGTGTGTGTGTGTGTGTGTGTGTGTGTGTGTGTGTGTGTGTGTGCGCGTGTGTGTGCGCGTGTGTGTGACAGGGGAACAATTACACCCTGTGTAGGGGGTCTGTCCCTGGCCAAATCGCTCTGCTACCTCTCCTCTCAAAGGACCTGCCTTTGTCTGCCTGTCCTCCCTCTATCCCTCTCTCCCTTTCCTGTCAACCCCAGTCCCCTGATTCACTCTCTCCATCCAGCTCTGAAGAGTCTGTCTTTAGAGAGGGTCAGTGGGGCGTAGCTTATTGTAGTGTATGTGTGTGTGCGTTTGTGTGCGTGTGTGTGTGTGTGTGTGTGTGTGTGTGTGTGTGTGTGTGTGTGTGTGTGTGTGTGTGTGTGTGTGTGTGTGTGTGTGTGTGTGTGGGTGTGTGTGTGTGTGTGTGTGTGTGACAGGGCTCCACTGTGCATGACTGCTAGCCAATTAAGACCAGAGCAGTGTAACAGGGTGAGACGAAGCCGGGGAGGGCAGCTCACATGATGAGCCTTCTGCCCCCTAAAACACTTTGCTCTCTATTGATTTACACTTTAATGGGGATGCATGATATATTGGCCACTGTATCGGTTAGGACAGTGAAGGTTAGTTAGAAGCATCGTAGTGAAAATGTGCATTTACAAAATTACATGTGTTTGCAATTATATTACAGTGTATAACTTTGGTCATTTATAATGGTATTTTTTGCGTTATTATCTAGCTTTAAATACAGATGGATTGCAAGGCCTTTACAGTTAAAGGGAAACACATACAGTATCTTATCGTTGCTCTGTATTTTAGAGAGGTAAAGGATACAGATTATTCATCAGTGTGTGAGCGGTGAAAACAGTGTAGATTAGAGGGTTGAACGGCATTCACCTTTGACCCCATATCCTCTTCCTCACAGAGAGCATAAATAAACATGGCGTCCCACTGAGATCTGGAATGTGACACACACACACAGAAAAGGAGGTCATGATTCACCAAATCATGCCAAAATGGTAAAGGCCAGAGATGTAGTGGGGGATAAATGATGTTTACACACCTTTTTTGGTGAATAAATAGCATTTACAGACATATTAGGCTAGATATTACGCTAGCATTGTTTGCTAGCCTTTTTGGGGGATTTGGTTGGTGGGCCCCCCACCTCGCGGGCAAAACATTTTAGTGACCTCCTAGATGGCGGAGAGAAAGTTTTCTGCAATCGTACACAGTTTTTCATGGGGCAGAGAGAACATTTTGTAATTTTATAAAACATGTCATGCAATTCTTCTCATTTTTCCATGGGAGGATGGAGAGACGTTTTTGCAGTTTTAAAGCAAATTTCCTGCCTTTCGACACATTTTGCCATGTCTTATGCCATGTAAATGATATCTGAGTGGGAGTGACTTACAAAATCAATGGGGGTCCCCTGGAGGTCAAGGCCCCTGGGCACGTGCCCTGCGGGCATATTCGGCCATGATTTCTACAAGTTTAGATAGCTGGCTAGACTACCTTACCAATCTAAAAATGATTAGCTGACATGGCTAATTGGATGACTGTCAGTGACTGACCTAACAAGAGAAAACCTGCTGATGCACAACCAAAATCACACCTTGTGTATTCTTCTATTCTAACTCTCAACAGTAAGTTGAGACCCGACTGAGTTAAATATATATATATATATAATAAATACAAAGGTTTTCGTTTTTTGGGGGTGGGGAGTCCTGGGCCGACCGCCTATGTCGCTTATGCCTGGGGCCGGCTCTGATTCTTTGTGCTGTGGTTTCCAGATTGGTTGGTAGAGGTTGGGATTGGGAACCATTGCTCTCAGTCAGGTGTTAGGTTACTGTTATATTTCCAGAGTGTTAGCTGCCTTGTTTCCAGTGCTTTCCCCCAGTCTCAGTCTCAGGGGGCTGGGAGGGTTAGGGGATTACAGACGGGTTTAAGACTGGGAGTCTGGGGTCTTCGTCATCTCTCTCTCTCTCTACAGCTGTTTCCTAGATAGCGTCCAGCCAGCTGTGTGACTGTCTTATCAGTCCCCCTAAAACACAACAGGGCAGCATTACCCCCACACACACACACACACACACACACACACACTTGTCAGTTACTAACTCTGGCCAAACCCATAGATGAATCATGAGGAAATACCCTTGGATTAAAGTCAATACATCATTGGAGTAGACAAACATCACATTATTGGAGACACGTTTTGGAGGGGCATATATCACTAATGCCAATCTGTCTCCAACATCTCTTGGCAGTTTGAGTTCAGTGTGTGTTCACAGTAATGACGTGTGTGTTTCTGTATGTGTTGCAGTAATGACGTGACAAGGTCAGACCTGAAGAAGCTTCCAGCTTTGCCGACTCAGGCCCTGAAGGAACACCCATCTCTGGCCTACTGGTTAGTCCCAGCCTGTCTTATTGGCCTGATTGACCAGGACCACCAAACTCTACTACCTGGTAGCTATGATTCAGTTATATTTTGTGTATGTTTTCTGTTCCAGTGAGGACCGGGTGATAGAACACTACAAGAAGCTCAATGGACAGTCCAGAGGGCAGGCCATAGTCAAGTAAGACTGGACAGGGGAAGGGTGTGTGTGTGTGTGTGTGTGTGTAAGTGTGTGTCTCGTTTTCTATTTCTGCATGCTCTCTCTCTTGAGCTCTGTGTGTGTGTTTGCCTCATGTTCTCTTTCTGCATGCTCTCTCCCTTGAGCTGTGTGTGTTCAGACATCTCTCTTACATGCTGAGTGTGTATCCATATATGTTTGTGTGTGTGTGTCTGTGCGCGTGTGTGTGCGTGTGTTTATGGTGCTCTCTCTCTTCATTGTATGCTGTGAAGTTGAATACTGGGAGCTCTCTGACTGACAAATGTCTCTCTCTGTGTGTCTCTGTATCTTTGTCTCTTACAGTTATATGAGCATCGTTGAGTCTCTGCCTACATATGGAGTACATTACTACACTGTTAAGGTACAACTTCATCACCTAGTCACACACTCTCTCTCTTGGGGTTGGGGGCTGAGTGGGTGGGTGACTTTTTTTTTGGGGGGGGGTGAGGCTTTGGGGGCTATGAAATACACACCCAACCTCTGATGTGTGTGTCTTCTTGCTGTGCGTGTCAGGATAAGCAGGGAATCCCGTGGTGGCTGGGACTGAGTTATAAAGGAATCTTCCAGTATGACTACCAGGACAAGGTCAAACCCAGGAAGGTAAGACACACACATTAATTATCTCACTCCCTTTCAATATCCATTGTGTGTCTGAAGTTTTCTAAAGATGTAACATCCTGTCGTTCAATCAGTCACCTGGTAGTCTATTAAATCCTTTCACCTTTGACCCTGGTAATATCCAACGTCTCCTCGCTAGATGAACGGACACACACACACACACATGCCGTCTGTGAACTCTGACCCCTCAGCCCTGACAAAGGCTTCCTGTCTGCCTCAGCTTTCCTGTTTGCCCATCCTGTTCCAGTGTGTGTTTGCGTGTGTGTGTGTGTGTGTGTGTGTGTGTGCAGTCTAAATGTCTCACCACTGTGCCCCCTTCCCCCCAGATTCCAGCTCTATCCCATAATAGTCTCATAACTTGAGGTTTCCTAGATGTTACCATGGAGACAGGATGGGAATGCTGGCCTAGTCTCCTATTTTAGGTCACAAGAATGACTTGGGAGTTGGAGAACCAGAAATTGGTTCTGTGAAGTTCCCAGAACATTTGTAAGGTCGCCGCACATGTTCTCATAACACAAAAACTGTACGTCATCCTGATGATTATCGCCTGATGTTGCAAGAACGTTCCTAGAGCACTTTTAATCAGTTCTTTAAAGGTTCCCATAATATTTCATTAGGTTGTGGGAACAGTCTGGTGGGAACATTGTGGGGACATCACAAAGGATATGTTGCCAAAACACAAAAACTGTCCAGTTGTGCTGTATCAGGGTGCACAAAACATGAATTGGATTTTGCAAGAATGTTCACAGACATACTTTGAGTTATTTAAAGGTTTCATAGCATTTAATTAGTTCATGGGAACAGTATAGGTACATTACAAGAGAGGGGTTCCTAAAACACAAAATATGCTAATTTGTGATGACATTAATGCAATGTTTAATTGAGGTTGTAAGAATGTTGACAGAACACCTGGTCTAAGGTTCCCAGGACATTTACTTAAGTTATGGGAGTTGTCTGGCAGGTTCTTGTGACATTCACATAGGTTGCACAGAACATTCCCACAATTATCCACAATTCTCAAATAAGTATTTTATGACATTCATCTCATATTTGATTTAGGTTTAACATAATATTCAATTGATGTTTACACAATATACAGTTGCAAGAAAAAGTTTGTGAACCCTTTGGAATGACCTGGATTTCTGCATTGATTACTCATAAAATGTGGTCTGATCTTCATCTAAGTCACAATAATAGACAAACACAATCTGACTAAACTAATAACACACAAACAGTTGTACTTTTCACATTTTTATTGAAGACAATGTGTACTCATTCACCGTGCAGGCTGGGAAAAGTAAGTGAAAAAGTAAGTAACTTGTAGATCCTCCTTTAGCAGCAACAACCTCCACAGAACGTTTCCTGTAGCTTCTTATAAGATTTGCACAACGTTGAGGAGGAATTTTGAACCATTCCTCCCTACAAATCTGTTTCAATTCATCAATTGGGTTAAGGTCAGGACTCTGCCATTCCAAAACACGAATATTCTTCCTTTTCAGCCATTCTTTAGTTGATTTACTCATCGTCTTGTTGCATCACCCAACCTCTCTTAACCTTGAGGTCATAGACTGCTGCCCTGACTTTCTCCTGTAAAATGTATTAATACACTTTTGCATTCATTGTTCCCTCAATGATTTCAAGGCATCCAGGCCCTGAGGCAGCAAAGCAGCCACAAACTATGATGCTCCCTCCACCATGCTTCACAGTTGGGATGAGGTTTTGGTGTTGGTGTGCAGTGCCCTTTTTCCTCCACACATAGCATTGTGCATTTTTGCCAAATAGTTAAACTTTTGTCTCATCTGTCCACAGTACATTTTCCCAGAAGTGTTGTGGAACATCCAGGTGGTCTTGGGAAAACTTGAGTTTTTTTTAGACAGCAGTGGTTTCCTTGGTGGTGTCCATCCATGAACACCATTGTTGTTCAGTGTTTTTCTGAGAGTGGACACCTGAACACAGACTTTTGTTGTTTGTAGAGTTTTCTGAAGGTCTTTTGCTGTTACCCTTGGGTTCCTTTTCTCACGTCTTTTAGGATTACCCTTTGTGCTCTTGGAGTGATCTTCGCAGGACGCCTACTCCCAGGGAGAGTAGCTACAGTCCTGAATCTTCTCCATTTGTTGACAATTTGTCTTACCGTGGATGAACACGTCTCTATAATGCGTCTCTATAATGCGTCTCTATAATGCGTCTATAATGTGTCTCTATAATGCATCTCTATAATGTGTCTCTATAATGTGTCTCTATAATGTGTCTCTATAATGTGTCTCTATAATGTGTCTCTATAATGCGTCTCTATAATGCGTCTATAATGTGTCTCTATAATGCATCTCTATAATGTGTCTCTATAATGTGTCTCTATAATGTGTCTCTATAATGCGTCTATAATGTGTCTCTATAATGTGTCTCTATAATGCGTCTCTATAATGCGTCTCTATAATGTGTCTCTATAATGTGTCTCTATAATGTGTCTCTATAATGTGTCTCTATAATGCGTCTCTATAATGCGTCTATAATGCGTCTCTATAATGCGTCTATAATGTGTCTCTATAATGCATCTCTATAATGCGTCTCTATAATGCATCTCTATAATGCGTCTCTATAATGCGTCTCTATAATGCGTCTCTATAATGTGTCTCTATAATGTGTCTCTATAATGCATCTCTATAATGTGTCTCTATAATGCATCTCTATAATGTGTCTCTATAATGCATCTCTATAATGTGTCTCTATAATGTGTCTCTATAATGCGTCTCTATAATGCGTCTCTATAATGCGTCTATAATGCGTCTCTATAATGTGTCTCTATAATGCATCTCTATAATGCATCTCTATAATGCATCTCTATAATGCGTCTATAATGTGTCTCTATAATGCGTCTCTATAATGTGTCTCTATAATGCGTCTCTATAATGTGTCTCTATAATGCGTCTATAATGCGTCTCTATAATGCGTCTCTATAATGCATCTCTATAATGTGTCTCTATAATGTGTCTCTATAATGCGTCTATAATGCGTCTATAATGCGTCTCTATAATGTGTCTCTATAATGCCTCTCTATAATGCATCTCTATAATGCATCTCTATAATGCGTCTATAATGTGTCTCTATAATGCGTCTATAATGCGTCTCTATAATGTGTCTCTATAATGCGTCTATAATGTGTCTCTATAATGTGTCTCTATAATGCGTCTCTATAATGTGTCTCTATAATGCGTCTCTATAATGCGTCTATAATGCGTCTCTATAATGCGTCTATAATGTGTCTCTATAATGCGTCTCTATAATGCCTCTCTATAATGTGTCTCTATAATGCGTCTCTATAATGCATCTCTATAATGCGTCTATAATGTGTCTCTATAATGCGTCTCTATAATGCATCTCTATAATGCGTCTATAATGTGTCTCTATAATGCATCTCTATAATGCGTCTCTATAATGTGTCTCTATAATGTGTCTCTATAATGCATCTCTATAATGTGTCTCTATAATGCGTCTCTATAATGCATCTCTATAATGCGTCTATAATGTGTCTCTATAATGCGTCTCTATAATGCGTCTCTATAATGTGTCTCTATAATGCATCTCTATAATGTGTCTCTATAATGCATCTCTATAATGTGTCTCTATAATGCATCTCTATAATGAGTCTCTATAATGTGTCTCTATAATGTGTCTCTATAATGCGTCTATAATGCGTCTATAATGCGTCTCTATAATGTGTCTCTATAATGCATCTCTATAATGCATCTCTATAATGCATCTCTATAATGCGTCTATAATGTGTCTCTATAATGCGTCTATAATGCGTCTCTATAATGTGTCTCTATAATGCGTCTATAATGTGTCTCTATAATGTGTCTCTATAATGCGTCTCTATAATGTGTCTCTATAATGCGTCTCTATAATGCGTCTATAATGCGTCTCTATAATGCGTCTATAATGTGTCTCTATAATGCGTCTCTATAATGCATCTCTATAATGTGTCTCTATAATGCGTCTCTATAATGCATCTCTATAATGCGTCTATAATGTGTCTCTATAATG
Organism: Oncorhynchus nerka; assembly: GCF_034236695.1. NCBI lineage: Eukaryota > Metazoa > Chordata > Actinopteri > Salmoniformes > Salmonidae > Oncorhynchus > Oncorhynchus nerka. The sequence continues at coordinate 35,913,433 of NC_088420.1, read as the reverse complement.
CGTCTCTATAATGCATCTCTATAATGCGTCTATAATGTGTCTCTATAATGCATCTCTATAATGCGTCTCTATAATGTGTCTCTATAATGTGTCTCTATAATGCATCTCTATAATGTGTCTCTATAATGCGTCTCTATAATGCATCTCTATAATGCGTCTATAATGTGTCTCTATAATGCATCTCTATAATGCGTCTCTATAATGCATCTCTATAATGTGTCTCTATAATGTGTCTCTATAATGCGTCTCTATAATGCGTCTCTATAATGTGTCTCTATAATGCGTCTCTATAATGCGTCTCTATAATGCGTCTCTATAATGCGTCTCTATAATGTGTCTCTATAATGCGTCTCTATAATGTGTCTCTATAATGCGTTTATAATGCGTCTCTATAATGTGTCTCTATAATGCGTCTATAATGCGTCTATAATGCGTCTCTATAATGTGTCTCTATAATGCATCTCTATAATGCATCTCTATAATGCGTCTATAATGTGTCTCTATAATGCGTCTCTATAATGCGTCTCTATAATGTGTCTCTATAATGCGTCTCTATAATGTGTCTCTATAATGCGTTTATAATGCGTCTCTATAATGTGTCTCTATAATGCGTCTATAATGCGTCTATAATGCGTCTCTATAATGCGTCTCTATAATGCGTCTCTATAATGTGTCTCTATAATGCGTCTATAATGCGTCTATAATGTGTCTCTATAATGTGTCTCTATAATGCATCTATAATGCGTCTCTATAATGTGTCTCTATAATGCGTCTATAATGTGTCTCTATAATGTGTCTCTATAATGCGTCTCTATAATGCGTCTATAATGCGTCTCTATAATGCGTCTATAATGTGTCTCTATAATGCGTCTCTATAATGCATCTCTATAATGCGTCTCTATAATGCATCTCTATAATGCGTCTCTATAATGTGTCTCTATAATGCGTCTATAATGCGTCTCTATAATGCGTCTCTATAATGCATCTCTATAATGCGTTTCTATAATGTGTCTCTATAATGCTTCTCTATAATGCGTCTATAATGCGTCTCTATAAAGCGTCTCTATAATGCGTCTCTATAATGCGTCTCTATAATGTGTCTCTATAATGCGTCTATAATGCGTCTCTATAATGCGTCTCTATAATGCATCTCTATAATGTGTCTCTATAATGTGTCTCTATAATGCGTCTCTATAATGCGTCTATAATGTGTCTCTATAATGCGTCTATAATGCGTCTCTATAATGTGTCTCTATAATGCGTCTCTATAATGCGTCTCTATAATGTGTCTCTATAATGCGTCTATAATGCGTCTCTATAATGCATCTCTATAATGTGTCTCTATAATGTGTCTCTATAATGCGTCTCTATAATGCGTCTATAATGTGTCTCTATAATGCATCTCTATAATGCATCTCTATAATGCGTCTCTATAATGTGTCTCTATAATGCTTCTCTATAATGCGTCTATAATGCGTCTCTATAATGCGTCTCTATAATGCGTCTCTATAATGCGTCTCTATAATGCGTCTATAATGTGTCTCTATAATGCATCTCTATAATGTGTCTCTATAATGTGTCTCTATAATGTATCTCTATAATGCGTCTCTATAATGCATCTCTATAATGCGTCTATAATGCGTCTATAATGTGTCTCTATAATGTGTCTCTATAATGTGTCTCTATAATGCATCTCTATAATGTGTCTCTATAATGCATCTCTATAATGTGTCTCTATAATGCATCTCTATAATGTGTCTCTATAATGTGTCTCTATAATGCGTCTCTATAATGCGTCTATAATGTGTCTCTATAATGCATCTCTATAATGCATATCTATAATGCATCTCTATAATGCGTCTATAATGTGTCTCTATAATGCGTCTCTCTAATGCGTCTCTATAATGTGTCTCTATAATGCGTCTATAATGCGTCTCTATAATGCGTCTCTATAATGCATCTCTATAATGTGTCTCTATAATGTGTCTCTATAATGCGTCTCTATAATGCGTCTATAATGTGTCTCTATAATGTGTCTCTATAATGCGTCTATAATGCGTCTATAATGCGTCTCTATAATGCGTCTCTATAATGCATCTCTATAATGCATCTCTATAATGCATCTCTATAATGCATCTCTATAATGCGTCTATAATGTGTCTCTATAATGCGTCTCTATAATGCGTCTCTATAATGTGTCTCTATAATGCGTCTATAATGCGTCTATAATGTGTCTCTATAATGTGTCTCTATAATGCGTCTATAATGCGTCTCTATAATGTGTCTCTATAATGCGTCTATAATGTGTCTCTATAATGTGTCTCTATAATGCGTCTCTATAATGCGTCTATAATGCGTCTCTATAATGCGTCTATAATGTGTCTCTATAATGCGTCTCTATAATGCATCTCTATAATGCGTCTCTATAATGCATCTCTATAATGCGTCTCTATAATGTGTCTCTATAATGTGTCTCTATAATGTGTCTCTATAATGCGTCTCTATAATGCGTCTCTATAATGCGTCTCTATAATGTGTCTCTATAATGCGTCTCTATAATGCGTCTATAATGTGTCTCTATAATGCATCTCTATAATGCGTCTCTATAATGCATCTCTATAATGCGTCTCTATAATGCGTCTCTATAATGCATCTCTATAATGCGTCTATAATGTGTCTCTATAATGCATCTCTATAATGTGTCTCTATAATGTGTCTCTATAATGCATCTCTATAATGCGTCTATATAATGCATCTCTATAATGCGTCTATAATGTGTCTCTATAATGCGTCTATAATGTGTCTCTATAATGCGTCTATAATGTGTCTCTATAATGCGTCTATAATGTGTCTCTATAATGTGTCTCTATAATGCGTCTATAATGCGTCTCTATAATGCGTCTCTATAATGCATCTCTATAATGCGTCTATAATGTGTCTCTATAATGCATCTCTATAATGCGTCTCTATAATGTGTCTCTATAATGTGTCTCTATAATGCGTCTCTATAATGCGTCTATAATGTGTCTCTATAATGCGTCTCTATAATGCGTCTATAATGTGTCTCTATAATGCATCTCTATAATGCGTCTCTATAATGCGTCTCTATAATGCGTCTATAATGCGTCTCTATAATGCGTCTCTATAATGCGTCTCTATAATGTGTCTCTATAATGCGTCTCTATAATGCGTCTATAATGCGTCTCTATAATGCATCTCTATAATGCGTCTCTATAATGCGTCTCTATAATGCGTCTCTATAATGCGTCTATAATGTGTCTCTATAATGCATCTCTATAATGCGTCTCTATAATGCGTCTCTATAATGCGTCTCTATAATGCGTCTCTATAATGCGTCTCTATAATGCGTCTCTATAATGCGTCTCTATAATGCGTCTCTATAATGCGTCTCTATAATGCGTCTATAATGCGTCTCTATAATGCGTCTCTATAATGCGTCTCTATAATGCGTCTCTATAATGTGTCTCTATAATGCGTCTCTATAATGCATCTCTATAATGTGTCTCTATAATGCATCTCTATAATGCGTCTCTATAATGCATCTCTATAATGCGTCTCTATAATGCATCTCTATAATGTGTCTTCTAAGGTCCTGTGAAAGATGTTGGGATCGAGGCATGGTTCACACTAACCAATCTTTCTGGAGAAGAACAGATGTGTCAGTAACCCGGTCTTGCGTGCCTTTATTTAAAGGGCAGGGCAGCTGTGCAACCCACACCTCCAATGTCATCTCCTAAATAGAAACACATGACTCCAAATAGCTTTTGGAGAAGTCGTTAACACAGAGGTTCACTTACTTTTTACAGTCTGCACTGTGAATGATTACTTAATGTCTTCAATAAAAATGTGAAAAGTACAACTGTTTGTGTGTTATTAGTTTAGTCAGATTGTGTTTGTCTATTATTGTGACTTAGATGAAGATCAGACCACATTTTATGAGTAATCAATGCAGAAATCCAGGTCATTCCAAGGGGTTCACAAACTTTCGCTTGTCACTGTACTGTACATTTTAACCTTGTCTTGGGGGTCATTGGAACAGGTCAATAACATGAAGGAAATGTTATATTTAAGTTTGACCTAATATTACCACATAATTTTAAGCATGCACATTTGTAGCTCCTTAAAGCATAACAAAAGCAGATTTGGAATAAATCCCCATTGTTTCTCTCTCGATGGAGTGGCAATTGTAGGTGATATAGAGACCAATGGCAATTCATTTCATTCATGACATTTAATCATGCAAACAACAGCATTTAATCATACAAACTAGGACTGTAAAACTATTAAAATAATTAATTGAGTTAATGGCCTTAGTTATTTGTGTTTCATTTCAATTTTGGAAATTTGGCCCTAAACAAACCATTTTCCATTTAAAAAGAATCTGTATCAGAATGTTTTGAATGGCATTGGTCACCATGAACAACACAAACGTCAGTGTAACATACAGGTATTAATCCTCCCAATGTGCCTCTTATCAGCGTTCTTAACGTCTACACTTGTGCACATACACACAAGTACTGTTAGAGCTTCAGGCCTTCTAAATGAGTGTTCTCACAATTTGTGATTGGAGGGTTGACTATAGGAAAAAATAACTGGCTACGAAGAACAAAGAGTTTTTAAACCTGTCCAAGAATGTTATAAAATCCACAGAAGACAATAACAGGTCAGCCAGGTCTGAGTTCATGTACAGTATAATACAGCTATTGGATCTAGCCTAGGCGACTTATCCACGTTCTTCTACCTCAACTAGTCACAAGCTGCTACTACTAGAATTGGTATAATTTGCTTAAATCTTTTGACATGAGAACTACAACAAAAACAGTAGCTAAATGGAATGAATGTCCTATTCTGATTAAAATGATTGTGGGAGGTTAGTTGAATCAAGAGGCATTCAGCCATGGCATTGTCAACATTATTTTGGTTAGCTAGCTGGCCAATGTAACTAGCTAGCTACGGTGCCTTGCAAAAGCATTCATCCCCCATGGTTTTTCCTATTTTGTTGCATTACAACCTGTCATTTAAATAGATTTTTATTTGGATTTCATGTAATGGACAAACACAAAATAGTTCAAATTGGTGAAGTGAAGTGAAAAAAATAACTTGTTAAAAAATTATAACAAGGATCTCTCCAAACAGGTCGAGGACAAAGTTGTGGAGAAGTACAGATCAGGGTTGAGTTGTAAAAAAATATCAAAAACTTTGAACATCCCACAGAGCACCATTAAATCCATTGTTAAATAATGGAAATAATATGGCACCACAACAAACAAGCTAAGAGAGGGCTGCCCACCAAAACTCAAGGACCAGGCAACGAGGGCATTAATCAGAGGCAACAAAGAGACCAAAGATATCCCTGGAGGAGCTGCAGCTCCATAGTGGAGCTTAGAGTATCTGTCCATAGGACCACTTTAAGCCGTACACGCCACAGAGCTGGGCTTTATGGAAGAGGGGCCAGAAAAAAGCCATTGCTTAAGAAAAAAATAAGCAAACACGTTTGGTGTTCACCAAAGACATGTGGGAGACTCCCCAAACATATGGAAGAAGGTACTCTGGTCAGATGAGACTAAAAATTGAGCTTTTTGGCCATCAAGGAAAATGCTGTGTCTGACGCAAACCCAACACCTCTCATCACCCCGAGAATACCATCCCCACAGTGAAGCATGGTGGTGGCAGCATCATGCTGTGGGGATGTTTTTCATCGTCAGGGACTGGGAAACTGGTCAGAATTGAAGGAATGATGGATGGCGCTAAATACAGGTAAATTCTTGAAGGAAACCTGTTTCAGTCTTTCAGAGATTTGAGACTGGGACAGAGGTTCACCATCCTGCAGGACAATGACTCTAAGCATACTGCTAAAGCAACACTCTAGTGGTTTAAGGGGAAGCATTTGAATGTCTTGGAATGGCCTAGTCAAACCCCAGAACTCAATCCAATTGAGAATCTGTGGTATGACTTAAAGATTGCTGTACACCAGGAGCTGGAGCAGTTTTGCCTTGAAGATTGGGCAAAACTCCCAGTGGCTAGATGTGCCAAGCTTATAGAGACATACCCCAAGAGACTTGCAGCTGTAATTGCTACAAATGGTGGCTCTACAAGTATTAGCTTTGGAGGGTTGAATAGTTATGCACACTCAGGTTTTCAGTTTTTGTCTCATTTCTTGTTTGTTTCACAATCAAAAAATGTTTAACATTTTCAAAGTGGTAGGCATGTTGTGTAAATCAAATGATTACAACCCCCACCAAAAGATCCATTTTAATTCCAGGTTGTAAGGCAACAAAATCGGAGGCACTGTACATATTTACAAATTATGTTTGTGCTATTTTTTTAAGAAATGCCTGGAAATGTGTTTATGGTTGAACTTTATATATGTTTTCCTTCACAATTCTTGCTCAAAGTTGTGCGTATAGTGCACCACAATAGAGAAAGACAGCGCTACCAAGACTGAGTGCACACTGATTGCACAAGGCACAGAGCGTGTTGGGTGTTGCGCTTAAAAGGCTCCATGCGGAATAGGGCTGTCCCAGACCAAAACAAATCTTGGTCGACCGAGAGTCGTCTGTTCTTTCGATTGGTCAAAAATTTGAAATATATATATATAATTTTCTATATATAGACACACCCTATGTGTTTTAATAAAATCAACTATATGTAGGCTACTGAGCTTCTCTGATGCTTTAAGCACACTGTTTGATTAAATAATTAACCTCTTCAGTCGACCCTCTACTTTTTTGAACATTCTGTTAAAAATCGCGCAACATTTCAGCGCCCTGCTACTCATGCCAGGAATATAGTATATGCATTTGCTTAGTCTGTGTGCATAGAAAACACTCAGACGTTTAAAAAACTGGTTAAATCACTGCTGTGGCTTTACCAGAATGGCATTTACATCGAAAAGCACAGGAAAAACTGATCACTGAAAATGGGAAAATATATCCATGCGCTACTTGATCCCATTGATAAAGGTGAACCACAATTAATTGACTGAGGTTGCAGTACCTACAGCTTCCACACGGTGTCTAGAGTCTTGTCATTTCCCTTCGAGTTTTTTCTTGGTCAAACACATGCAGGACACCGTATCTAAATCCGGTCTAGGACCGGATATTTTCGTTGAGTTTCTAGCCGGACATTTTTCCAGACGGACAGCTAATGATCTTTACATCGCCTCCTGATGAATTTTATCGCTTATTAACGTTTACTAATACCTAAAGTTGCATTACAAACGTATTTCGAAGTGTTTTGTGAAAGTTTATCGTCGACTTTTTGAATTTTAAAAAATGACGTTACGTTTTGAAACGATGTTTTTTTCGTTTATCACACAGTCTACATATAACGATATCTAGGCTTTATATGGACCGATTTAATCGAAATAAAGACCCAAATAGTGTTTATGGGACATCTAGGAGTGCCAACAAAGAAGATGGTGAAAGGTAATGAATGTTTTCTATTTTATTGTGCGGTTTGTGTAACGCCGAAATGCTAATTATTTTGTTTACGTCCCCTGTGGGTCTTTTGGGGTGTTGCATGCTATCAGATAATAGCTTCTCATGCTTTCGCCGAAAAGCATTTTAAAAATCTGACTTGTTGCCTGGATTCACAACGAGTGTAGCTTTAATTCGATACCCTGCATGTGTATTTTAATGAACTTTTGAGTTTTAACTAATACTATTAGCATTTAGCGTAGCGCATTTGCATTTCCAGAGCTCTAGTTGGGACGCAAGCGTCCCGAGTAGAAGCAACAGGTTAAGACACATAAATGACTCAAGGGAGCCAGAGACCGTCCTCCTCCCACTGCTGCTGGCCTTCGCAGATTCTGCCGTTACGCTCCTGAAGTTGCCGGTAATAGACCAGGGGTCGGCAACCTTTTCCACGTGGGTGCTAATTTATCTTACCATTTCTAACGATCTGCCAGTTATGATATTCATATGCACATTTTCTTTATATTAAGGTCTTCTTATCTCAAAATCATTGTCATATTGTTAATCAAAATGATACAGTTGAAGTCGGAAGTTTACATACACCTTATGCAAATACATTTAAACTCAGTTTTTCACAAAATCCCTGTCTTAGGTCAGTTAGGATCACCACTTTATTTTAAGAATGTGAAATGTCAGAATAATAGTAGAGAGAATCATTTATTTCAGCTTTTATTTCTTTCATCACATTCCCAGGGGCTCAGAAGTTTACATACACTCAATTAGTATTTGGTAGCAATGCCTTTAACTTGGGTATAACGTTTCGAGTAGCCTTCCACAAGCTTCCCACAATGTGTTGGGGGAATTTTGGCCCATTCCTCCTCAGAGCTGGTGAAACTGAGTCAGGTTTATAGGCCTCCTTGCTCGCACACATTTTTTCAGTTCTGCCCACAAATTTTCTATAGCATTGAGGTCAGGGTTTGTGATGCCCACTCCAATACCTTGACTTTGTGGTCCTTTAGCCATTTTTCCACAACTTTGGAAGTATGCTTGGGGTCAATGTCCATTTGGAATAGCCATTTGTGACCAAGCTTTAACTTCCTGACTGATGTCTTGAGATATTAATATATCCACATAATTTTCCACCCTCATGATGCCAAGTGCACCAGTCCCTCCTGCAGCAAAGCACCCCCACAACATGATGCTGCCACCCCCGCGCTTCACGGTTGGGATGGTGTTCTTCGGCTTGCAAGCCTCCCCCTTTTTCCTCCAAACATAACGATGAGTCATTATGGCCAAACAGTTCTATTTTTGTTTCATCAGACCAAAGGACATTTCTCCAAAAAGTACGATCTTTGTCCCTATGTGCAGTTGCAAACCATAGTCTGTCTTTTTATGGCTGTTTTGGAGCAGTGGCTTCTTCTTTGCTGAGCGGCCTTTCAGGTTTGTCGATATAGGACTTGTTTTACTGTAGATGTAGATACTTTTGTTCCTCCAGCATCTTCACATGGACCTTTGCTGTTATTCTGGGATTGACTTGCACTTTCCGCACCACAGTATGTTCATCTCTAGGAGACAGAATGCATCTCATTCCTGAGTGGTATGACGGCTGCGTGGTCCCATGGTGTTTACACTTCCGTACTATTGTTTGTACAGGTGAACGTGGTACCTTCAGGCGTTTGGAAATTGCTCCCAAGGATGAACCAGACTTGTGGAGGTCTACAATTTTTTTTCTGAGTTCTTGGCTGATTTCTTTAGATTTTCCCATGATGTCAAGCAAAGAGGCACTGAGTTTGAAGGAAGGCCTTGAAATACATCCACAGGTACACTTCCATTTGACTCAAATGATATCAATTAGCCTATCAGAAGCTTCTAAAGCTGTTAAATACTTTTCTGGAATTTCCCAAGCTGTTTAAAGGCACAGTCAACTTAGTGTATGTAAACTTCTGACCCACTGGAATTGTGATACAGTGAATTATAAGTGAAATAATCTGTCTGTAAACAATTGTTGGAAAAATGACTTGTGTCATGCACAAAGTAGATGTCCTAACCGACTTGCCAAAACGATAGAAATTTGTGGAGTGGTTGAAAAATGAGTTTTAATGACTCCAACCTAAGTGAATGTAAGCTTCCGACTTCAACGGTATCTAAATGAAAATGATACAAATCTAAAAGTAACTTCTATTACCATTGCCAACTATGTAAAAAATAGCCTATATAAAGCCAACAAATGTATACATTGCAGCCTGCAGGTAGAAAATATCCTGATAAAAATAAATATCCTATGATTCACATTGTTTCAACTATCAACTGGGTATGGCCCGAAGCTAGAGATAGCAAACTTGCAACATTGTATAAAATATTTTGGGCCCTCAGAGTTTCTGCGCCTGTGCGCTCTGGACAGACACAGCTGTAGGCTATTTGTGCAAGGGAAAATAAATTATCAGGTATTTTATGACGTTTCCACTGGATCAGAGCATTACATTTTTCCCTTTCATGCCAATTGGTTATCTAAAGGGAGAGAGCTGTAAATATTTTTCAAGTACATTGAGGAACTATTGTAATTCTCAATGCATTCGGAAAAACAGACTTGGTTTACTTGCTGTTTGAGTTGAAGAAAAGCTCCACAGCTCATTAGTGGTGTTGAGTTAAGACATCCCCAAATGGGAACATACACTACATTTCAAAAGTTTGGGGTCACTTAGAAATGTCCTTGTTTTTGAAAAAAAAAGCAAAAGAAATGTGTCCATTAAAATAACATCAAATTGATCAGAAATACAGTGAAGACATTGTTAATGTTGTAAATGACTATTGTAGCTGGAAATTGAAGATTTTTTTATGGAATATCTACATTGGTGTACAGAGGCCCATTATCAGCAACCGTCACTCCTGTGTTCCAATGGCACGTTGTGTTAGCTAATTCAAGTTTATAATTTTAAAAGGCTAAATGATCATTAGAAAACCAATTATTACAATTATGTTAGCACAGCTGAAAACTGTGATTCTGAATAAAGAAGCAATAATCCTGGCCTTCTTTAGACTAGTTGAGTATCTGGAGCATCAGCATTTGTGGGTTCGATTATAGACTCAAAATGACCAGAAACAAATAACTTTCTTCTGAAACTCGTCAGTCTATTCTTGTTCTGAGAAATGAAGGATATTCCATGTGAGAAATTGCTAAGAAACTGAAGATCTCGTACAATGCTGTGTACTACTCCCTTCACAGAACAGCGCAAACGGGATCTAACCAGAAATGAAAGAGGAGTGGGAGGCCCCGGTGCACAACTGAGCAAGAGGACAAGTACATTAGAGTGTCTAGTTTGAGAAACAGACGCGTCACAAGTCCTCAACTGGCAGTTCATTAAATAGTACCCGCAAAACACCAGTCTCAATGTCAACAGTGAAGAGGCAACTCTGGGATGCTGGCCTTCTAGGCAGAGTTCCTCTGTCCAGTGTCTGTTCTTTTGCCCATCTTAATCTTTTATTTTTATTGGCCAGTCTGAGATAGGGCTTTTTCTTTGCAATTCTGCCTATGTTTCCAAACTTTTGACTGGTACTGTATATTTGCGTCTGCTTGACTGAAAACATCTCGGTCGACCAACAGCCTATCGACCAAACAATCGACCAGACAACTAAATGGGGTCAGTCCTAGTGCGGAACCACGTGCGCTTAAAAGGGTCTGTGCAGTATAGAAATGAAGACTCAATTAACAGTGTAAAATGTTTTTGTCATTAAGATCTTACATGTTAACAGTTTCATTCATATGACATTTGAACAGCATTTAATCATACAACACATATTGTGACACTTTATATGTTGACAACCTGCACATGCAGGGTTTGGAACTGCAATATTCGGTTCCAAAGCCAAATCTTTTATCTTCTGGACCACTGGGGAAGCTCTCGCGCATCCATTTGTTTCAGTATATAGTTTTCAGTATATAGTTTTCAGTATATAGCCATGGCAGTATAGTCAATAAGGTCTACTATGCTTCCATTTTAGCATTCTTAGACATAACTAACCCAGGGAAATACTGGTAACTGGGTTATTCACCATCACTTCCTCATCCTCTTTATAAGCTGTGTACTTCTGGGCCCATATTTAGAATGTATGCAAGACTCTGAGTGCTGATCTAGGATCACCTTTGGTTTTCAGATCATGAAAAATAAGACAGGGGGGACCATATCAAGCATCTCAAAGCAGGAATTAAATCAGGTGCATTTTTTTTTTGAACAGTCCATTTTTACACATTTTTACAGTTAGTCTAAATTCTGCATTTTTGACTGGATGAAATAAAGACACATCCCCTCTTTTAGTAGATTATATCTGAGCTTCAATGTCACTGTTTTTGTTTTTCAAAAGAAACATGATTAAAGATCTTTTGGGATTGAACCTGCACTCTTCAGTTTTGCAGACAGATCATTAACCCTCTCCACCACCAGGGGACTGCTGTGTCCTTGCTGTGTCTTTGTTGTAGGAGTGGACATCTTGTTTGCGCGCCGCGTAACCTAGGCTACACTTGTGAGGAATACGTTATGGTTTATTTCACTCCATTTAGGAGTTTGTTTGTAGCCTGTCAATGTTGAGTAAGGACACACCTGATTATACATAGAAATAGGCCTAGGCTACCTGGCCTGAGTGCAAATGTAGGCCTATTAATGTGCCCATTTGGGGATCTGATAGTATTTCTGATTGTCTTAACTCATCACCACTGTGGAACTTCTCGGAGTCATTTTGTCTTCACCTCATCAGCAAGTTAACAAGGTCTGTTTTTACATCCACTGAAAATGTTCAAATAGGCTACGTTGAGGAACTATTGTCAATCTTTCCAGCTCTCTTTTGATAACCACAGCGTGAAAGGAGAGAAAAAATGTTGTGCTCTGATCAGGTGGAAACTAGGCCTACCTGATTACTTCTTATCCCTTGCGCAAATAGCCTACAGCTATGTCTGTCCAGAGTTTACTGGAGCTGGAAACTCTTAGGGCCCAGAATGTTGTATGCAATGTTGCAAGTTTGCTAGAGCAAACTTCAGGACAGCACGCAGATCTGTAGAAATGGTAAGATAAGTTGGCACTCAAAATGGAAAAGGTTGCCGACCCCTGGTGTAGCCTATCAGGAGTATAACAGCAGGAGCGTAACAGCAGAATCTGCCAAGGCCAGCAGCAGCGGGTGGAACTTTTCTTTTCTTCTGGTTAGACTATCTTGATCTCTGGCTCCCTCTTTGTGTGTCTTAATTATTTAGGGTTAATGATCTGGCTGAAGATTGCAGGTTCAATCCCACATATTCTTTAACCATGAGGCTCAGATATACTCTACTAAAAGAGAGGAAGTTTTTATTTCGTCCCTATTTAAAAATCCAGTCAGAAAGGTTATTGAAGTGCTCCTGAGTAGTGCAGCGTTCATAAGCACTGCATCGCAGTGTGTGTTACAGCCACTCTGTGTTACAGCCAGTCTGTGTTACAGCCCGTCTGTGTTACAGCCCGTCTGTGTTACAGCCCGTCTGTGTTACAGCCAGTCTGTGTTACAGCCCGTCTGTGTTACAGCCAGTCTGTGTTACAGCCCGTCTGTGTTACAGCCAGTCTGTGTTACAGCCCGTCTGTGTTACAGCCCGTCTGTGTTACAGCCAGTCTGTGTTACAGCCAGTCTGTGTTACAGCCCGTCTGTGTTACAGCCCGTCTGTGTTACAGCCGGCCGTGACCGGGAGCCCCATAGGACGACACACAGTTTGCTCTGGGGGCTTCCTTGGCTCGTCATGCTCTAGCTACTCCTTGTGGCAGGGCCGGGCACCTGCAAGCTGACCTCATTCATCAGTCGAATGGTGTTTCCCCTGACACATTAGTGCGGCTGACTTCTGGGTTAAGTGAGGCTGACTTCTGGGTTAAGTGAGCAGTGTAATAAGAAGTAGTGTTATTGACATTTTCTGAGAACCTCTAAGACTAGGTCAAATGTATATTGAATGAACATCAATTAAATATTATGTTGAACATAAAACAAATATGTTATGAACGTCTTAAAAACTGACTGGAAATTGTGGAACATTGTGCAACATTGGGGGAATGTTCTGTGCCACCTTCGTGAATATCAGAATATTCTTGCAACATCCCAGACAACTCCCATAACTTAATTAAATGTTCTGGGAACCTTTAAAGAACTTAGATCAGTTGTTCTGTCAACATTCTTATAACATTAAGGGAATGTCCTGTGCAACCTAACATAAAACATTGTATAATCATGCACAAAAATTGACATCTTTTGTGTGTTTTGGGGAAATATATTTTGTGATGTCCCCACAATGTTCCCACCAAACTGTTCCCACAATCTAATGAAACAAATTGTGGTATGGGAAAATTCTTGCAATATCAGGCAAATGTTTTATACAAACATAGTATAATCATCAGCATGACTGGAGAGTTTCTGTTTAATGAGAACATTTACCACAATCTAACAAACATTCAGGGAACTTTCACATAACCCATTTTGATTTGTTGGGAAAACATTACTGGTACATTGTGTTATTACCTTACCTGGAATCCTAATGAGAACATTTTGGGAACGTTCTTTGGTGGTTGTTACAACATTTTAGTGAATGGTAGGAGAACATTCTAAGGATATATATATTTTTTTTTAAATACAAATGTTTTGGGGATGTTATCATCCTAATGTTAGATATAATCCTATCTAGAACTTAATGGGAATCTTAGCTAATGTTCTGGTAATGTTCCCGGTTTGCTGGGAGGGGCCCTCTTGGATCTTTCATTATTGGCAGGATGTTTTCTCCCCATATTTCACCATTTGTAGATATATATACACACACACACACAATAAAAGGCAGTGGGCCATGCCCAGTAGAAACGGGTCTGTACTACAATAGAGTGATTGTGTTCTGAGGGGAGGTAGAATGAAGGGAGGCTCAGGACTTCATGTTCTGGCTTCTCATCACCACACTAATGTTATCTACACACAGAGCGCTCTGAAAACATAGAGAGAGGGATGGCACTTTACAGATGGCTATTAATGTCTTTAATAACTCTGGTGTGAATTTCAATGAAGGTTGAGACCCTGTGAAAAACTGTGTATAGAGGCTGTGCATTACAGTGGACACACCCTGACAAGGCCACTATCATTATGTCAAACTAGGTTTTCAGTGTTTTAGATTAGGCTGTTTTTGTTTTCAGTTTCACATCAGGAATAGGTTGTGTTTTACTAGGGGACAACCTGGAGTGACTAGACCACCACTTTGAGGTGGCCTTCTGACTGTTTATTTGGGGTTGTTTAAATACTTTACCCCTAAGACACACACACACACACACACACACCGGTAGGAAGTTACAGCTCAACCACAACCGGGAAAAATGCCTTGTTAGTGAGTTCTGAGTCACTTATCCAGAGATTAGGGTTTGAGAGTGACTGAAGCAGCTGCTGGTGGTTAAGTAACTGTGTGAAGCTCCAGTAGTGAGAGGAGTGTCCTTTTGACTGAGGAAATCAAATCAAATCAAATGTATTTATATAGCCCTTCGTACATCAGCTGATATCTCAAAGTGCTGTACAGAAACCCAGCCTAAAACCCCAAACAGCAAGCAATGCAGGTGTAGAAGCACGGTGGCTAGGAAAAACTCCCTAGAAAGGCCAAAACCTAGGAAGAAACCTAGAGAGGAACCAGGCTATGTGGGGTGGCCAGTCCTCTTCTGGCTGTGCCGGGTAGAGATTATAATTGAAATGAATTGGATTGAGATTTTCTTGACAGATATTGAGCCCATATCTCTGCTAACTAGTGTGTTGCCGGATCAGACAGGCATATGAAGGTATGGAACAGTGATGAGTAATGAGTGAGGAGTTTGCCTTGGTTTGTAAACACCCTTCCTAACCTCACACCTTCTAACATAAACACATTGAAAAAACTACGACCAAAACAAAAACAACAGGAAGCAGTAGGCCTGTCTCCATAGTGACTAAAGAACAGTCTGGAAACATTTAACGCCCCCCCCCCCCCCCCCAAACTCACCGCCCTCCAACTTTCTGATGGAGGAACTGAGAAACAGGGAGAGAAACAGGGAAGGGGGGGGAACCAGTGATGGTAAGTGGGTCCCCTCTAGACCCTAGTCCCCAGACATGCTTCTAGTCCTAACTGACTGCTACTGTCTCCAGGTACAGCTCTGCCCTGTACTAGAATAGACCTTGGCTTTACTCCAACATTACTGAGCAGTTATACACCATTCTATTCTTTATACAATACCATGGGTGTCCACTTCAAGCTTTCTCAGGCATGACCTTTTCTTTGTAGTCACACACGAACACACACACTGGCCTAACAGTGGACACACCCTTTGCCATTCTCAGTGCTGTGTAGAAAGGCAGTGTCACCATGTCTGTATCTGATATTATTGTTGAGATTTATTCTCAGTTTCTCTAAAGCTGTTACTAAATACACACCACTTATAGAATTCCTGTCAGTTGTTAGTTTGGACAGAGCTTCTTGAATATTGAAACTGGTTTAATTCCTCATTATATTGTGCTGAACATGTACATTTTGAAGTAGCCTTCCTGTAAAATGTGACTGTGGTTTGCAGTAATGTTCTATGGCTCATTGACTATGATTACTAAAGTCTGATCTGAGGGAAGATGAAAGCGATGGTCTCAGCCATTGGATGGCCGACCCGAGTCTTTTAAACACACATGGTGTGCAAGCGTTTGTCCCTGCTCAGCAACAAACCTGATCACACTAGTTGTACTGGGATGTATTGCGGTCTCATACATATGATGCCAATGCTACAGTGTTGAGTTGACAAGATGGGGCCCACCGTACAACCTAGTTTTGAGGAAGCATGTGTGTGTCAAACGCTCTGGTGATGGAAAGCTGTTACACACGCTCCCTGTCTGGAATCACACATCCACTCTCCTCATCTGACTCCTATTTTTAGCACCATGCCACATTAAGACTTCATACTCCATTGAGTGTATAGTACGCCGAGTGTGATCATAACTGCACTGATTCTCACACATGCATGCATGCATGCTCACACACACACACACACACACACACACTTAGTCCATATGCTGTGTTTATATGCTCCATCTTATCCCCCTCTCCTCTTATCCCCCTCTCTACATTGTTTTTCCAGGCTGTTAAAATTCCTGGGCCGTGCCCCCTCGTCTTCTCTTCACTCCTCTCTAGTCTGTCCTGTCCTCCCTCATCCTGCCAGTTAACTTAGTTTTCTCCTGTTGGTACAGAGTTTGTGTTTTTACCGTTTCTTAAACCATCTCACTGCCTTCACATTTCTACCACCACCATTGTTGGTGTGTATGTGTCCCAGCTGCTAGTAGTGTCTCCAGTGTAACAGTAACTGCTGTGACTCTGCTCTCTTTCTGTGTAACGAGAAACAGACTCAGACCTTGTGTGTGTGTGTGTGTGTGTGTGTGTGTGTGTGTGTGTGAAGAGGGGGCTGGCTGACTTAACAAAGCAAAAGTTCTCCGTTTGGTTGGGCCACAGTAAGCCTCCACCCTCACTCCCTCCCTCCCCCACACCCTCCCTCCCAGCCACAAAGCCCAGAGCAGGAAGCGTACTCCCCAAGGGAGAGAGGAGGGTCAGGGGGAGGGAGGGGAGGGTCTTTGCCTGGCTACAGGAAAGAAGGAAACTTTGGTTCACACACATGCACTCGCTCACTCGCCTACAGATGGTGAACACCCGTCCACTCAGAACTTTCTGTTCCCCTGCGCCTGGGAGGATTTTACACACACACACATACACACAAACACACACATACACATTGAAGAGACGTTCTCACCCAGTGGGGCTTTTTTTTTTTAAAGAAGCTGATGGTTCGTAAAAAGAACGGAAAAGAAGGAAAGAGACAGAAGGCGAGCGGAGGAGAGAAAGCCTCCTCCCTCTCTCTCTCTCGGGGGTGAGGTCATTCAGCCGGGGGAAGAGTTCTGGACGAGCCCGCTGGGTCTGAATCTGATCTGAGACCCTTACCTCCGGTCCTCCCTCTTACCATCTCTTCCCTCCCTCACTCGTCTCCTCTTCTTTCTGTTTTTGGGGTGTTGCAAAACCAATCTTAACTCTCAGTAAGTACAGGGATACTATATCAAGCTGGAATGTGTGTTTCTGCATTCTCAAGCTTGGAGTGTATGTGTGTCACAGGAGGCTGCTGAGGGGAGGACGGCTCATAATAATGACTGGAACGGAGCAAATGGAATGGTATTAAACACATGTTTGATTTATTTTATAACATTCCACCTATTCTGCTCCAGGCATTACCATGAGCCCGTTCGCCCCAATTAAGGAGCCACCTGTGATGTGTGTTTCTTAGTTCTGAGGCTTGTGTGTGTATGTCTGTGTGTATCTCGGTTTCAAGTGTGTGTGAGCATTTCTCAGTTCTAAAGTGTGTGTGTGTGTGTGTGTGTGTGTGTGTGTGTGTGTGTGTGTGTGTGTGTGTGTGTGTGTGTGTGTGTGTGTGTGTGTGTGTGTGTGTGTGTGTGTGTGTGTCAGGTGTTCCAATGGCGTCAGCTGGAGAACCTCTACTTCAGAGAGAAGAAGTTCTCAGTGGAAGTTCACGACCCCAGGAGGTAAATCTATATCACAACTCTGTGTGTGTGTGTGTGTGCGTGTGTGCGTGTGTACTTGCATTCCTGCGCACGCGTTTGTTTCAGCACTGTAAATAGTTTTGTATCACAAAAGTAGTAAAGTGTAGTAATAATATATATAATATATATGACACATAGCTAATGTTAGTTTTGTTGATGATACTTCATTACTGCTGGAGGTGTGAAGGGTGTAGTATGTAGGATATATGAAGCTTGGATAGATGCAATGTATAATGTCTTTATTGTCCCCCATTGTCAATGCTTGATAGCTGCTTTGTTTAAATGTCAGCAGACTTAACAAACACAGAGCAGAGATGGTCATGGGTTGGAGAGCTGTTGTTGTTATTGGCGACAATATATTCAAGAGTAGTAGAGGCAGCATGAGATCCCCAGTGGGGCATGTGATTGAACAGAGTAGCTTGTGCACACATACAGACAAACCGTGAGAGAGGCATATCCGCTTCAGTTTATCTTGGCGTTAGAGTGAGATTCAGAGGATCTTAAATAGAGCCTGCACAGACAGAACTGCTGCTAGTCACTCACACACACTGAACTCTGCAGTCTAGAGGAGGAAGTCACCTCTCGTTTGTTTGTTTAGCGTCTCTACAGATGGAGAGAGAAAGACAGATGGAGAGAGAAAGAAGGGAGAAAAGGAGTGAGAGAAGGGCAGAGAAAAGAGAGAGAGCTGTTTTATAGGAGGCTGTAGTTAGTGTGAGCGGGTCTGTAGACACAGATGTCTTTCTGTCTAAAACAGTATAGAGTAAATCATGTCATGAGAGACAACGTGCGCTATGATAAACATCACTACTAGACATACTCTCTCTTTCTAGAATAAGTGTGTTCAAGGATGCCTTGCGTCTGGCCATGCTATAGGTCGCTGTGTTGCATGTGTACCTGTGTGCGTGTTATATCATTTACTGTGTGTGTGTGTGTTTATTCAGTGTGTATAAGGAGGCCTTGCGTCTGGCCATGCTATAGGTCGCTGTGTTGCATGTGTACCTGTGTGCGTGTTATATCATTTACTGTGTGTGTGTGAGTTTATTCAGTGTGTATAAGGAGGCCTTGCGTCTGGCCATGCTATAGGTCGCTGTGTTGCATGTGTACCTGTGTGCGTGTTATATCATTTACTGTGTGTGTGTGAGTTTATTCAGTGTGTATAAGGAGGCCTTGCGTCTGGCCATGCTATAGGTCGCTGTGTTGCATGTGTACCCGTGTGCGTGTTATATCATTTACTGTGTGTGTGTGTGTTTATTCAGTGTGTATAAGGAGGCCTTGTGTCCGTCTCTACTGTAGGGCGTCAGTGACCAGAAGGACGTTTGGCCACAGTGGTATAGCTGTCCACACCTGGTACGCCTGCCCTGCTCTCATTAAGTCTATCTGGGCCATGGCCATCAGCCAACACCAGTTCTACCTGGACCGCAAGCAGAGCAAGGTAACACATAGAATCACTGTGAGGCTCTAGAATGACCGTGCGGTTCTAGAATGGCCACGAGGTTCTAGAATGAGTATGGGGTTCTGGAATGCGTGCGAGATTCTAGAATAACTGTGGGGTTGTAGAATGCGTGTGAGATTCTAGAATAACTGTGGGGTTGTAGAATGCGTGTGAGATTCTAGAATAACTGTGGGGTTGTAGAATGCGTATGAGATTCTAGAATAACTGTGGGGTTCTAGAAGGACTGCGGATCTAGAATGTGTGTGGAGTTCATAACCAAATCAGTAGCAACAAGCAGACATGGGGTATTATGTCTGATTATGTTTGTCCAGTCTAAGATCCATGCGGCTCGTAGTCTCAGTGAGATAGCCATCGACCTGACAGAGACTGGCACTCTGAAGACATCTAAACTGGCCAACATGGGCAGCAAGGGCAAGATCATCAGCGGCAGCTCTGGCAGTCTGCTCTCCTCAGGTAAGTCTCTCTGCGTGTGTCTGTGGCCAACAGTACCCTTGCCCTACTCTCACTCCGCCCAATAATGTGGAGGCGCCTGCCTCTAAATGTAGTGTGGTAGAGGAGAGAGGGAAGAGAGGACTGTAAGGGGAGAAAAGAGGGATGCGAGGGTTAATGTGGTTAGAGAGAGATGGAGTCAGTGGTAACTCACCCCTCCACCCCCCTATCTAGGCCAGGGGTCTGTGGGAACAGAGTTAGAGAGGGCAGGGCTGTGAATCAACCTTTAAACTTCAGGACAAAAACCCATTATTCTGTTAGCCTCATGTTTTCCCAAGGTTGTTTCCACCAACATGGTGGAAGTGTGAAAGACACACAAAAGCTCAAATAATGTTTGTACTAAAAACTACTAGTTTTGAGTGAGGGAGCAAAGGTCGATACACATATGCTGCCAACTGTGTGTGTGTGCAGTGTCAGCTATTTCCAGACACCGCTGACAACTTATGAAATCAATTACTGTGTTTAGAAGGAGTAGTCTCCACAACACAATTCATCTTTTTCCTCTCTAATGTCCTGTTTGATATCTATCTTCATCTCTTGTCCTAATTCTCTTTGTATTTGCCTCTCTCTTTCTCCCTGACGTTGTATCTCAGCTATCTCCATATATATTCTCTCTCTCACCCTCCACATTCAGTGTTTATATCTCTGCTCTCACCCTCCGACAGAGACTACCTCTAATACACACACTCACTCACATATTCCTACAAGGCCACACAGTCTCTTCTCACTTTCAACATCGTCCCCTCAGAGCAGTGTGTGTGTGTGTGTGTGTGTGTGTGTGTGTGTGTGTGTGTGTGTGTGTGTGTGTGTGTGTGTGTGTGTGTCTAATGACACGCTGCCTCACAACAGAATGATGTCACTGATATGTCACTGTCACTGATATGAGTAGTGCTGTTATGTTAATGTGTCTCTGTCACTTTCTCTCTACTGTTTTCGGCAGTGTAGACATTCTGGATCAATCTATCAACAGTACAGGGGGTGTATATGAGTCCTACACAGTAAGGTTATAGTACAAATGATTCGGTACAGGAACCCCCTGTATATAGCCTCGTTATTGTTATGTAATATTATTGTGTTACTTTTTATTTTTTACCCTAGTATATTTAGCAAATATTTTCTTAACCCTATTTCTTGAACTTCATTGTTGGTTAAGTAATTGAGCATTTCACGGTAAGGTCTATCTATACCTGTTGTATTCGGAGCATGAGACAAATACAATTTGATTTGATAGTAAGCTTGTTTCTTACAGTTTTCTACACTCTGGTCCATGTTCTGTGTTCTAAGAGTATCTGTTATCTGTGTGTGTTCTGACTGTATCTCTGCTCTGTGTGTGTGTGTTCTGACTGTATCTCTGCTCTGTGTGTGTTCTGACTGTATCTCTGCTCTGTGTGTGTGTGTTCTGACTGTATCTCTGCTCTGTGTGTGTTCTGACTGTATCTCTGCTCTGTGTGTGTTCTGACTGTATCTCTGCTCTGTGTGTGTTCTGACTGTATCTCTGCTCTGTGTGTGTTCTGACTGTATCTCTGCTCTGTGTGTGTCCTGACTGTATCTCTGCTCTGTGTGTGTTCTGACTGTATCTCTGCTCTGTGTGTGTGTGTTCTGACTGTATCTCTGCTCTGTGTGTGTCCTGACTGTATCTCTGCTCTGTGTGTGTTCTGACTGTATCTCTGCTCTGTGTGTGTGTGTTCTGACTGTATCTCTGCTCTGTGTGTGTTCTGATTGTATCTCTGCTCTGTGTGTGTGTGTTCTGACTGTATCTCTGCTCTGTGTGTGTGTGTGTTCTGACTGTATCTCTGCTCTGTGTGTGTCCTGACTGTATCTCTGCTCTGTGTGTGTGTGTTCTGACTGTATCTCTGCTCTGTGTGTGTTCTGACTGTATCTCTGCTCTGTGTGTGTGTGTTCTGACTGTATCTCTGCTCTGTGTGTGTCCTGACTGTATCTCTGCTCTGTGTGTGTGTGTTCTGACTGTATCTCTGCTCTGTGTGTGTCCTGACTGTATCTCTGCTCTGTGTGTGTGTGTGTTCTGACTATATCTCTGCTCTGTGTGTGTGTGTTCTTACTTTATCTCTGCTCTGTGTGTGTGTGTTCTGACTGTATCTCTGCTCTGTGTGTGTGTGTGTGTGTTCTGACTGTTTCTCTGCTCTGTGTGTGTGTTCTGACTGTATCTCTGCTCTGTGTGTGTGTGTTCTGACTGTATCTCTGCTCTGTGTGTGTGTGTTCTGACTGTATCTCTGCTCTGTGTGTGTTCTGACTGTATCTCTGCTCTGTGTGTGTCTGTGTAGGTTCCCAGGAGTCGGACAGTTCTCAGACAGCTAAGAAAGACATGCTGGCAGCCCTGAGGGCCAGACAGGAGGCTCTAGAGGAGACTCTCAAACAAAGATTAGAGGAACTCAAGAACATCTGTATCAGAGAGGCGGTAAGACACGTGCACAAACACACATACATACCAACTTCAATGAGTAATGATCAATTAAATGTATTCCTCTCTCCTGCTTCTCTCTCTCTCTCTCACCCTTTCTGTCTCTCGCTTTCTTTCTCTCACTTTCTTTGTCTCTCCGTCTCTCCTTCTCTCTCTAGGAATTGACAGGGAAGCTGCCTAAGGAGTATCCATTGGATCCAGGGGAGGAGCCTCCGACGGTCAGTAGGAAGATTGGCACTGCCTTCAAGCTGGACGAACACAAGATCCAGCCGAAGGGAGAGGTCAGAGAAATCTCTCAAACCATAGCTGCCCCTTTAACATCCTGCCTAAAGGAGAGGTCAGAGAAACATCTCAAACCATAGCTGCCCCTTTAAGATCCTGCCGAAAGGAGAGGTCAGAGAAACATCTCAAACCATACCTGCCCCTTTAAGATCCTGCCTAAAGGAGAGGTCAGAGAAATCTCTCAAACCATAGCTGCCCCTTTAACATCCTGCCTAAAGGAGAGGTCAGAGAAACATCTCAAACCATAGCTGCCCCTTTAACATCCTGCCTAAAGGAGAGGTCAGAGAAACATCTCAAACCATAGCTGCCCCTTTAACATCCTGCCTAAAGGAGAGGTCAGAGAAATCTCTCAAACCATAGCTGCCCCTTTAACATCCTGCCTAAAGGAGAGGTCAGAGAAACATCTCAAACCATAGCTGCCCCTTTAACATCCTGCCTAAAGGAGAGGTCAGAGAAACATCTCAAACCATAGCTGCCCCTTTAACATCCTGCCTAAAGGAGAGGTCAGAGAAATCTCTCAAACCATAGCTGCCCCTTTAACATCCTGCCTAAAGGAGAGATCAGAGAAACATCTCAAACCATAGCTGCCCCTTTAACATCCTGCCTAAAGAAGAGGTCAGAGAAACATCTCAAACCATACCTGCCCCTTTAAGATCCTGCCTAAAGGAGAGGTCAGAGAAACATCTCAAACCGTAACTGCCCCTTTAAGATCCTGCTTAACGGAGAGGTCAGAGAAACATCTCAAACCGTAACTGCCCCTTTAAGATCCTGCCTAAAGGAGAGGTCAGAGAAACATCTCAAACCGTAACTGTCCCTTTAAGATCCTGCTTAAAGGAGAGGTCAGAGAAACATCTCAAACCGTAACTGCCCCTTTAACATCCTGCCTAAAGGAGAGGTCAGAGAAACATCTCAAACCATAGCTGCCCCTTTAACATCCTGCCTAAAGGAGAGGTCAGAGAAACATCTCAAACCATACCTGCCCCTTTAAGATCCTGCCTAAAGGAGAGGTCAGAGAAATCTCTCAAACCATAGCTGCCCCTTTAACATCCTGCCTAAAGGAGAGGTCAGAGAAATCTCTCAAACCATAGCTGCCCCTTTAACATCCTGCCTAAAGGAGAGGTCAGAGAAACATCTCAAACCGTAACTGCCCCTTTAAGATCCTGCTTAACGGAGAGGTCAGAGAAACATCTCAAACCGTAACTGCCCCTTTAAGATCCTGCCTAAAGGAGAGGTCAGAGAAACATCTCAAACCATACCTGCCCCTTTAAGATCCTGCCTAAAGGAGAGGTCAGAGAAATCTCTCAAACCATAGCTGCCCCTTTAAGATCCTGCCTAAAGGAGAGGTCAGAGAAATCTCTCAAACCATAGCTGCCCCTTTAACATCCTGCCTAAAGGAGAGGTCAGAGAAACATCTCAAACTGTAACTGCCCCTTTAAGATCCTGCCTAACGGAGAGGTCAGAGAAACATCTCAAACCGTAACTGCCCCTTTAAGATCCTGCCCTTTAAGATCCTAAGTCCACATCTGATCCAACCGTTTCCAGTGGTTCCATTCAGTTCTAGCTAATTGGAGGAGTTCTGTTTGGCTCCCAGTGTAGATAAACTTCCTCATGAACCTGGGGTTATTTAAAGCTGCAATATGTAACTTTTTGGGTGACCCGACCAAATTCACATAGACATTTGAGTTATAGATCTGTCATTCTCTTTGAAAGCAAGTCTAAAAAGTGGTAAATCTGTTCATTGTGTGCTATTTCTATGCTTCCCGTTCTTAAGTTTTTACTTTTTGTTTTGTACACCAGCTTCATATATTTATGGAAAATATATTTCAAAGTGGTTTAGAAGGTACAGTAATTATCTACACTATATACTTGCATGTTTTGAAACATAAACTGAAATTACTATTAGAATTTTAGCAACCAGGAAATGGAGGAGCGATATCTGCATAGTGCATCTTTATCTATATGGTTTATCTTCATCTATATGGTTAGACTTGGGGATGGGGAATTGATCTTAAATCATTGGTTGAAACAGAAGAGTAACTGGGGCAGTGGCCAAGCCAGCACTTTGAAAAGTTTGGGATCTGCTTTGAAGTTGGTTTGAAGTCATCCTCAATCCCTCTTTCTCTCTCTTCTTCTCTTCTTCTATTGCTGAATCTGTATGTTTGTTCTTCTATTTTGTGCCTCAGTAGATTTTCCACTGCTTCAGGGCTGACTAAAAATAGCTTGTCTGCTCCGTAACACAGGAAGTGGTGATAGTGGGAGAAAAAGAAAGTGTGTGTGTGTGTGTGTGTGTGTGTGTGTGTGTGTGTGTGTGTCTTGGATTGTATGCATTGAAACGAATCCAGGGTCACAGCATTATGAAACCGCGAGGCTAGCAGGAAGATGTCTCAGGTTTTACACTAGTCAAACCTTGTTACCTCAGAACACACACACAGAGAGGTTATTCTGGCAGGGGGGATGTAGAGATTGTTTACTGAAAGGGATTCCTCCAGGCTGAGGTAGTCTTGTTGACCAGTGTGTGTTAAACAAGCCTAGTGTATTTACCTCTTTATCTTTGGGAGCTGTGATCATATTGTTCTGTTGTGTTTTTCTGAACCCCTTCCCTGGACATAAGGTCACCCACACATGGACCATACATACACAGGGATGTGTGTTATGGGTAGAGGGATGTGTGTTATGGTAGGGGATGTGTGTTATGGGTCGGGGATGTGTGTTATGGTAGGGGGATGTGTGTTATGGGTAGAGGGATGTGTGTTATGGTAGGGGGATGTGTGTTATGGGTAGGGGGATGTGTGTTATGGTAGGGGGATGTGTGTTATGGTAGGGGATGTGTGTTATGGGTAGGATGTGTGTTATGGGTAGGGGGATGTGTTTATGGGTAGGGGATGTGTGTTATGGGTAGGGGATGTGTGTTATGGTAGGGGGATGTGTGTTATGGTAGGGGGATATGTGTGTTATGGTAGGGGGATGTGTGTTATGGGTGTTATGGGGGATGTGTGTTATGGTAGGGGATGTGTGTTATGGTAGGGGGATATGTGTGTTATGGTAGGGGATGTGTGTTATGGGTAGAGGGATGTGTGTTATGGTAGGGGGATGTGTGTTATGGGTAGGGGGATGTGTGTTATGGTAGGGGATGTGTGTTATGGGTAGAGGGATGTGTGTTATGGTAGGGGGATGTGTGTTATGGTAGGGGATGTGTGTTATGGTAGGGGGATATGTGTGTTATGGTAGGGGGATGTGTGTTATGGGTAGGGGGATGTGTGTTATGGGTAGGGGGATGTGTGTTATGGTAGGGGGATGTGTGTTATGGTAGGGGATATGTGTGTTATGGTAGGGGGATGTGTGTTATGGGTAGGGGGTGTTATGGGTAGGGGGATGTGTGTTATGGGTAGAGGGATGTGTGTTATGGTAGGGGATGTGTGTTATGGTAGGGGGATGTGTGTTATGGGTAGGGGATGTGTGTTATGGTAGGGGGATGTGTGTTATGGTAGGGGGATATGTGTGTTATGGTAGGGGATGTGTGTTATGGGTAGGGGGTGTGTGTTATGGGTAGGGGGTGTGTGTTATGGGTAGGGGGATGTGTGTTATGGGTAGGGGGTGTGTGTTATGGGTAGGGGGTGTGTGTTATGGGTAGGGGATGTGTGTTATGGGTAGGGGGATGTGTGTTATGGGTAGAGGGATGTGTGTTATGGTAGGGGATGTGTGTTGTGATAGGGGATGTGTGTTATGGTAGGGGGATGTGTGTTATGGGTAGGGGGATGTGTGTTATGGTAGGGGGATGTGTGTTATGGGTAGTGGTAGGGGGGATGTGTGTTATGGGTAGTGGGATGTGTGTTATGGTAAGGGGATGTGTGTTATGGGTAGGGGATGTGTGTTATGGTAGGGGGATGTGTGTTATGGGTAGGGGATGTGTGTTATGGTAGGGGGCTGTGTGTTATGGTAGGGGATGTGTGTTATGGGTAGGGATATGTGTTATGGTAGGGGGCTGTGTGTTATGGGAAGAGGGATGTGTGTTATGGGTAGGGATATGTGTGTTATGGTAGGGGCTGTGTGTTATGGGTAGGGTGATGTGTGTTATGGTAGGGGGATGTGTGTTATGGGTAGAGGGATGTGTGTTATGGGTAGGGGGTGTGTTATGGTAGGGGATGTGTGTTATGGTAGGGGGATGTGTGTTATGGTAGGGGGATGTGTGTTATGGGTAGAGGGATGTGTGTTATGGGTAGGGGGTGTGTGTTATGGTAGGGGGATGTGTGTTATGGTAGGGGGATGTGTGTTATGGTAGGGGATGTGTGTTATGGGTAGGGGATGTGTGTTATGGGTAGGGGTGTGTGTTATGGGTAGGGGGATGTGTGTTATGGTAGGGGATGTGTGTTATGGTAGGGGGATGTGTGTTATGGTAGGGGGATGTGTGTTATGGGTAGAGGGATGTGTGTTATGGTAGGGGGATGTGTGTTATGGTAGGGGGATGTGTGTTATGGGTAGAGGGATGTGTGTTATGGTAGGGGGATGTGTGTTATGGTAGGGGGATGTGTGTTATGGTTAGGGGCTGTGTGTTATGGGTAGGGGGATGTGTGTTATGGGTAAGGGGCTGTGTGTTATGGGTAGGGGATGGTTTGTTATGGGTAGGGGGCTGTGTGTTATGGTAGGGGCTGTGTGTTATGGGAAGAGGGATGTGTGTTATGGGTAGGGATATGTGTGTTATGGTAGGGGGATGTGTGTTATGGGTAGAGGGATGTGTGTTATGGGTAGGGGGGATGTGTGTTATGGGTAGGGGGATGTGTGTTATGGGTAGGGGGATGTGTGTTATGGGTAGAGGGATGTGTGTTATGGTAGGGGGATGTGTGTTATGGTAGGGGGATGTGTGTTATGGTAGGGGGATGTGTGTTATGGTAGAGGGATGTGTGTTATGGTAGGGGGATGTGTGTTATGGTAGGGGGATGGTGTTATGGGTAGAGGGATGTGTGTTATGGGTAGAGGGATGTGTGTTATGGTAGGGGATGATGTGTGTTATGGTAGGGGGATGTGTGTTATGGGTAGGGGGATGTGTGTTATGGTAGGGGATGTGTGTTATGGTAGGGGGATAGGGGCTGTGTGTTATGGTAGGGGATGTGTGTGGTTATGGGTAGGGGGCTGTGTGTGTTATGGGTAGGGGGTGTGTGTTATGGGTAGGGGATGTGTGTTATGGGTAGGGGGTGTGTGTTATGGGTAGGGGGTGTGTGTTATGGGTAGGGGATGTGTGTTATGGTAGGGGCTGTGTGTTATGGTAGGGGATGTGTGTTATGGGTAGGGGGATATGTGTGTTATGGTAGGGGGATGTGTGTTATGGGTAGGGGGATGTGTGTTATGGTAGGGGGATGTGTGTTATGGTAGGGGATGTGTGTTATGGTAGGGGGATGTGTGTTATGGTAGGGGATGTGTGTTATGGGTAGGGATATGTGTGTTATGGTAGGGGGTGTGTTTATGGGAAGAGGGATGTGTGTTATGGGTAGGGATATGTGTGTTATGGTAGGGGGCTGTGTGTTATGGGTAGGGTGATGTGTGTTATGGTAGGGGATGTGTGTTATGGGTAGAGGGATGTGTGTTATGGGTAGGGGGTGTGTGTTATGGGTAGGGGATGGTGTTATGGTAGGGGATGTGTGTTATGGGGGTAGGGGGATGTGTGTTATGGTAGGGGGATGTGTGTTATGGTAGGGGATGTGTGTTATGGTAGGGGGATGTGTGTTATGGTAGGGGATGTGTGTTATGGGGTAGGGGATGTGTGTTATGGTAGGGGGGATGTGTGTTATGGTAGGGGCTGTGTGTTATGGGTAGGGGATGTGTTTATGGGTAGGGGATGTGTGTTATGGTAGGGGATGTGTGTTATGGGTAGGGGATGGGTGTTATGGGGATGTGTTTATGGGTAGGGGGGTAGGGGATGTGTTATGGTAGGGGGATGTGTGTTATGGTAGGGGGATGTGTGTTATGGGTAGGGGATGTGTGTTATGGGTAGGGGGCTGTTATGGGTAGGGGGATGTGTGTTATGGTAGGGGATGTGTGTTATGGGTAGGGGATGTGTGTTATGGTAGGGGGATGTGTGTTATGGTAGGGGGATGTGTGTTATGGTAGGGGGATGTGTGTTATGGGGGGGATGTGTTATGGTAGGGGATGGTGTTATGGGTAGGGGGATGTGTGTTATGGTTAGGGGATGTGTGTTATGGGTAGGGGGCTGTGTGTTATGGGTATGGGGATGTGTGTTATGGGTAGGGGGATGTGTGTTATGGTAGGGGGCTGTGTATGGGAAGAGGGATGTGTGTTATGGTAGGGGGATGTGTGTTATGGTAGGGGATGTGTGTTATGGTAGGGGATGTGTGTTATGGTAGGGATATGTGTGTTATGGTAGGGGGATGTGTGTTATGTGGGGATGTTATGGGTAGAGGGATGTGGTTATGGTAGGGGGATGTGTGTTATGGTAGGGGATGTGTGTTATGGTAGGGGGATGTGTGTTATGGTAGAGGGATGTGTGTTATGGTAGGGGATGTGTGTTATGGGGGGGATGTGTGTTATGGGTAGGGGGGATGTGTGTTATGTGTGTGTTATGGTGGGGGATGTGTGTTATGGGTAGGGGGATGTGTGTTATGGTAGGGGGATGTGTGTTATGGTAGGGGGATGTGTGTATGGGTAGGGGATGTGTGTTATGGGTAGGGGGTGTGTTAGGGATGGGGGTAGGGGGTGTGTGTTATGGGTAGGGGGTGTGTTATGGGTAGGGGATGTGTGTTATGGGTAGGGGAGGGATGTGTGTTATGGGTAGGGGGATGTGTGTTATGGTAGGGGATGTGTGTTATGGGTAGGGGATGTGTGTTATGGTAGGGGGCTGTGTGTTATGGTAGGGGATGTGTGTTATGGGTAGGATGTGTGTTATATGTGTGTTATGGTAGGGGGCTGTGTGTTATGGGAAGAGGGATGTGTGTTATGGGTAGGGATATGTGTGTTATGGTAGGGGCTGTGTGTTATGGGTAGGGTGATGTGTGTTATGGTAGGGGGATGTGTGTTATGGGTAGAGGGATGTGTGTTATGGGTAGGGGGTGTGTGTTATGGGTAGGGGATGTGTGTTATGGTAGGGGATGTGTGTTATGGTAGGGGATGTGTGTTATGGTAGGGGATGTGTGTTATGGTAGGGGATGTGTGTTATGGTAGAGGGATGTGTGTTATGGTAGGGGATGTGTGTTATGGTAGGGGGATGTGTGTTATGGTTAGGTGGATGTGTGTTATGGGTAGAGGGATGTGTGTTATGGGTAGGGGATGTGTGTTATGGGTAGGGATATGTGTGTTATGGTAGGGGGCTGTGTGTTATGGGTAGAGGGATGTGTGTTATGGGTAGGGTTTGTGTGTTATGGTAGGGGGCTGTGTGTTATGGGTAGGGGGCTGTGTGTTATGGGTAGGGGGCTGTGTGTTATGGGTAGGGGTACTTGGGGACGACCATAGGAGATAGTGAGGAGGATGGCGGTGGGTGGGTGATTTTTGGGAGAACTGGGGTCTGAGGAAGCTAGCCAAGGCTGGGCGAGGTATGGAGGTGAGTGGGAGAGTTAGGGAGAGTTGGGGGTGTATTAGGGATTCTCATGGGAGGCAAGGCAGGGCTGGGAAAGTGTGGGGGAGGAAGGAAGATAGATGGTTTCCTCATTGTGTTTGTACTGGCCTGGGAACATGCTTTAAGTTACTGGTGGATGTGAGTGACTCATGTCTGAGTATGTGTGTCTGAGTGTGTGTGTCTGAGTGTGTGTCATCACACTCACTGTGTGAGTGTGTTTGTTTGTGTGTGCATGTGTCACACTTCCTAACCCTTGTGTGTGTCTCTCTCTCACCAGGAGGAGGAGCTAGAGCGTCTAGAGAGGGAGTTTGCCATCCAATCCCAGATCACAGAGGCTGCGAGGCGTCTGGCCAGCGATCCGCACGTGAGCAGTAAGAAGCTGAAAAAACAGAGGAAGACGTCGTACCTGAACGCGCTGAAGAAACTCCAGGAGATAGAAAACGCCATCAACGAACACCGTGTCCGCTCTGGGAAGAAACCCACGCAACGCGCTTCGCTTATCATAGAGGGTGAGACTACACACATGCTGAGAGAATCGCTTATAAGAACCACATCGCGTAATAAAGAGGGTGAGACCAGGCACACACACAATCACAAATTCACATTCACAAACACACACTCACATACACACACAGACACATGGCAAGAAGTGCTCATGAACATGAATTGAAACACACCTACTTCACCTTAACTAATGCCATAGTGAAAGTGTTTTCCTCTTCTCTCCCACAGAGGCCAACATGGGCTCAGAGGACAGCTCTCTGTCTGACGCTCTGGTCCTAGACGACGGTATGTCTCTCTCTCTTTTGGCACTAAAATACATGTAAAAGTTCATCAGCGTCTTTCTAAATGGGACTAATCAGTGATCCATCAATCTAACCGACCCCCATCTATCTCCTCTATCAGATGACCCCCAGATGACAGGGACCCCCACCTTCTCTCCGGCAGCGTCTCCCCATAAGGGCCTCCCTCCCCGGCCTCCCTCCCACAGCCGGCCCCCTCCCCCCAGTCTCTAGATGGCCTCAGCCACCTGCACTACGCCCACTCCGAATACGACAAGTCCCCCATCAAACCCAAGATGTGGAGCGAGTCCTCGCTGGACGAACCCTATGAGAGGGTCAAGAAACGCTCTTCACACTCCAAGTGAGAGGTCAACTCTGTTGCCATGACGATATATCTATACTGGGCTCGTGGGGCATGTGATAGTTGGTTGAATGTTAGTATAATGATTAGAAGATAGAAAAACTTACCATTACTGTTGCTAAGGGCTCTGTCTCTCCCTGTCCAGTCACAGGCGGTTACCTGGCTCTGGTAGTTGTGCGGAGGCAGGAGGCAGTAACTCTCTGCAGAGTAGCCCCATCAGGAGTGTTCCTCACTGGAGCTCCCAGTCCAGCATGCCCTCCACCCCCGACCTGAGGACCAGGACCCCTCACTACGTACACACCACCAGGTAACCAACAGATAACCTCAAAATAACCGTCAGAAAAGTACCGCGCTATGGTCACCTCACTAGGTCAAAGTCACAACCATACTGTAACCTCTCTCTCCATCTTTCCCTTCCTCTCTCCATCTCTCGCCCTCACTCTCTGCATCTCTCCCCCTCACTCTCTGCATCTCTCCCCCTCACTCTCTCAATCTCTCCCCCTCACTCTCTCAATCTCTCGCCCTCACTCTCTGCATCTCTCCCCCTCCACCAGGTCTGTGGACATCAGTCCCACCCATCTTCACAGTCTGGTTCAGCACTTTAGGAACCGCAGCTCCAGCCTGGAATCTCAGGGCAAGCTGCTGGCCTCCGACCCCGACACACACACTCACACACACACCCTGGGAGCCCCCGGCAGCCCAGACATCTTCCTGGCCCCGGGGACTCGCAGCTCCAATGGCTCTGACCCGTTGGACGACTGTTCGTCCTGTACCTCCCAGAGCAGCTCAGAACACTACTACCCTGGGGTAGCTCCAGGCTCCAACCCAAACTACTCCACCCTAGGAGAGGACTCCCCTTCCAAAGCCAGGCAGAGACAGAGACAGAGGCACAGGTTAGTACAGCAGAGGTGGGTGTGTCCAGAGACTGACTTTAGGCTTGTTTAGCAGAGGATTTGTTTCTATGTTTAATATGTATGTTAACCTCCTCTCTCTCTCTCCAGGTCTGCAGGTCACCTTGGTTCCTCTAACTCTGGCTCCATGCCCAACCTTGCAGCCAAGAACGGTTCAGGGTGCGGTGGTACGGGGGTGGCATGGACTGGGTCAGGGCAGCATGGGGTGTACCTCCACAGCCAGAGCCAGCCCTCGTCTCAGTACCGGATTAAAGAGTACCCCCTGTACGTAGAGGGCAGCCCCAACCCGGTGGTGGTGCGCAGCCTGGAGAGTGACCAGGAGGGCCACTACAGCGTCAAGGCCCAGTTCAAAACCTCCAGCTCCTACACAGCCGGGGGTCTCTACAAGGAGACCTGGGGGGGCGAGGAGGGGGGAGAGGGGAGCAGCAGACTCACCCCGTCCCGCTCCCAGATCGTACGGACTCCCTCACTGGGGCGAGAGGGGGGAGGAGGGGGGAGGGCGGTGGTGTCAGATGAGTTGAAGTGTTGGTACCAGCGCTCTACGGGCAGTGTAAAGGAGAGGAGTCACGCCGGCTCCAACACGTCGGACAGCAGCTCACTGCAAGGCACGCTGGGACTCGGACGAGGGAGCAGGGTGGGGACACTCGCCAAGGGATCACCAGGTGGGTGACAACACACACACACGTAGACCCGTTTATGTTCTAAGCTAGGCTTGTATCTAGTAGGATAGTTAGAGTTTTGATTGGGTCAGGCGTTGTAAAGGACAGATATATATAACACACACACACAGTTGAAGACGAAAGTTTACATACACTTAGCTTAAAGTCATTCAATCTCATTTTTCAACCACTCCACAAATTTCTTGTTAACAAACTATAGTTTTGGCAAGTCGGTTAGGACATCTGCTTTGTGCAAGACACAAGTAATTTTCCCAACAATTACAGACAGATATTTTACTTATTAATCACTGTATCACAATACTTTAAACAGCTTGGTAAATTCCAGAAAATGATGTCATGGCTTTAGAAGCTTCTGATAGGCTAATTGACATAATTTGAGTCAATTGGAGGTGTACCTGTGGATGTATTTCAAGGCCTACCTTCAAACTCAGTGCCTCTTTGCTTGACATCATGGGAAAATTAAAATTAAATTAAATCAGTCAAGACCTCAGGAAAAGAATCGTAGACCTCCTTAAGTCTGGTTCATCCTTGGGAGCAATATCCAATCGCCTGAAGGTACCACGTTCACCTGTACAAACAATAGTACGCAAGTGTAAACACCATGGGACCACGCAGCCGTCATACCGCTCAGGAAGGAGACGCATTCTGTCTCCCAGAGATGAACGTAATGTGGTGCGAAAAGTACAAATCAATCCCAGAACAACAGCAAAGGACCTTGTGAAGATGCTGGAGGAAACCGGTACAAAAGTATCTATATCCACAGTAAAACGAGTCCTATATCGACATAACCTGAAGGCCGCTCAGCAAGGATGAAGCCACTGCTCCAAAACCACCGTAAAAAAAGACAAGACTACAGTTTGCAACTGCACACGGGGACAAAGATGGTACTATTTGGAGAAATGTCCTCTGGTCTGATGAAACAAAAATAGAACTGTTTGGCCATAATGACCATCGTTATGTTTGGAGGAAAAAGGGAGAGACTTGCAAGCCGAAGAAAACCATCCCAACCGTGAATCACGGGGTTGGCAGCATCATGTTGTGGGGGTGCTTTGCTGCAGGAGGGACTGGTAGATATATTGAAGCAAATCTCAAGACATCAGTCAGGAAGTTGAAGCTTGGTCGGAAATGGGTCTTCCAAATGGACAGTGACCCCAAGCATATTTCCAAAGTTGTGGCAAAATGGCTTAAGGACAACAAAGTCAAGGTATTGGAGTGGCCATCACAAAGCCCCGACCTCAATCCTATAGAACGTTTGTGGGCAGAACTGAAAAAGCATGTGTGAGCAAGGAGGTCTACAAACCTGACTCAGTAACACCAGCTCTGTCAGGAGGAATGGGCCAAAATTCACCCAAATTATTGTTGGAAGCTTGTGGTAGGCTCCCCAAAACGTTTGACACAAGTTAAACAATTACAAGGCAATGCTACCAAATACTAATTGAATGTATGTAAACGTCTGACCTCACTGGGAATGTGATGAAAGAAATAAAAGCTGAAATAAATCTCGTTCTCTACTTTTATTCTGACATTTCACATTCTTAAAACAAAGTGGTGATCCTAACTGACCTAAGACAGGGAATTTTTACTAGGATTAAATGTCAGGAATTGTGAAAAACTTAGTTTAAATGTATTTGGCTAAGGTGTATGTAAACTTCCGACAACTGTATATACACACTACCGTTCAAAAGTCACTTAGAAATGTCTTTGTTTTTGAAAGAAAAGCACTTTTTTTATTTCATTAAAATAACATCAAATTGATCAGAAATACAGTGTTGACACTGTTAATGTTGTAAATGACTATTGTAGCTGGACAACGCTGATTTTTTAAATGGAATATCTAAATAGGCGTGCAGAGGCCCATTATCAGTAACCATCACTCCTGTGTTCCAATGGCACATTGTGTTAGCTAATCCAAGTTTATCATTTTAAAAGGCTAATTGATCATTAGAAAACTATTTTGCAATTATGTTAGCACAGCTGAAAACTGTTGTTCTGCTTAAAGAAGCAAATAAACTGGCCTTTACAAATCAAATCAAATGTATTTATATAGCCCTTCGTACATCAGCTGATATCTCAAAGTGCTGTACAGAAACCCAGCCTAAAACCGCAAACAGCAAGCAATGCAGGTGTAAAAGCACGATGGCTAGGAAAAACTCCCTAGAAAGGCCAAAACCTAGGAAGAAACCTAGAGAGGAACCAGGCTATGTGGGGTGGCCAGTCCTCTTCTGGCTGTGCCGGGTGGAGATTGTAACAGAACATGGCCAAGATGTTCAAATGTTCATAAATGACCAGCATGGTCAAATAATAATAATCACAGGCAGAGCAGTAGAAACTGGAGCAGCAGCACGGCCAGGTGGCCTGGGGACAGCAAGGAGTCATCATGTCAGGTAAGTCCTGAGGCATGGTCCTAGGGCTCAGTTCCTCCGAGAGAGAGAAAAAAGAGAGAAAGCATACTTAAATTCACACAGGACACCGGATAGGACAGGGCCAAACAGGAAGGATATAACCCCACCCACTTTGCCAAAGCACAGCCCCCACACCACTAGAGGGATATCTTCAACCACCAACTTACCATCCTGAGACAAGGCCGAGTATAGCCCACAAAGTTCTCTGCCACGGCACAACCCAATGGGGGGCACCAACCCAGACAGGAAGATCACATCAGTGACTCAACCCACTCAAGTGACACACCTCTCCTAGGGACGGTATGAAAGAGCCCTAGTAAGCCAGTGACTCAGCCCCTGTAATAGGGTTAGAGGCAGAGAATCCCAGTGGAAAGAGGGGAACCGGCCAGGCAGAGACAGCAAAGGTGGTTCGTTGCTCCAGAGCCTTTCCGTTCACCTTCACACTCCTGGGCCAGACTACACTCAATCATATGACCCACTGAAGAGATGAGTCTTCAGTAAAGACTTAAAGGTTGAGACCGAGTTTGCGTCTCTCACATGGGTAGGCAGACCATTCCATGAAAATGGAGCTCTTTAGGAGAAAGCCCTGCCTCCAGCTGTTTGCTTAGAAATTCTAGGGACAATTAAGAGGCCTGCGTCTTGTGACCGTAGTGTACGTGTAGGTATGTACGGCAGGACCAAATCAGAGAGATAGGTAGGAGCAAGCCCATGTAATGCTTTGTAGGTTAGCAGTAAAACCTTGAAATCAGCCCTTGCCTTGACAGGAAGCCAGTGTAGGGAGGCTAGCACTGTAATATGTAATAAGTAATATGATCAAATTGTTTGGTTCTAGTCAGGATTCTAGCAGCCGTATTTAGCACTAACTGAAGTTTATTTAGTGCTTTATCCGGGTAGCCGGAAAGTAGGGCATTGCAGTAGTCTAATCTAGAAGTGACAAAAGCATGGATTAATTTTTCTGCATCATTTTTGGACAGAAAGTTTCTGATTTTTGCAATGTTACGTAGATGGAAAAAACCTGTCCTTGAAACAGTCTTGGTATGTTCTTCAAAAGAGAGATCAGGGTCCAGAGTAACGCCGAGGTCCTTCACAGTTCTATTTGAGACGACTGTACAACCATTAAGATGAATTGTCAGATTCAACAGAAGATCTCTTTGTTTCGTGGGACCTAGAACAAGCATCTCTGTTTTGTCCGAGTTTAAAAGTAGAAAGTTTGCAGCCATCCACTTCCTTATGTCTGAAACACATGCTTCTAGCGAGGGCAATTTTGGGGCTTCACCCCAAAAAATTACACTTTGATTACAGACTCAAAATGGCCAGAAACAAAGCACTTTCTTCTGAAACTCGTCAGCCTTTTCTTGTTCTGAGAAATGAAAGCTATTCCATGCGAGAAATTGCCAAGAAACTGAAGATCTCGTACAACGCTGTGTACTACTCCCTTCACAGAACAGCGCAAACTGGTTCAAACCAGAATAGAAAGAGGAGTGAGAGGCCCCGGTGCACAACTGAGCAAGAGGACAAGTACATTAGTGTCTAGTTTGAGAAACAGATGCCTCACAAGTCATCAACTGGCAGCTTCATTAAATAGTACCCACAATATACCAGTCTCAACGTCAACAGTGAAGTGGCGATTCCAGGATTCTGGCCTTCTAGGCAGAGTTCCTCTGTCCGCTGTCTGTGTTCTTTTGCCCATCTTAATCTTTTCTTTTTATTGGCCAGTCTTGAGATATGGCTTTTTCTTTGCAACTCTGCCTAGATGGACAGCATCCCGGAGTCACCTCTTCACTGTTGACGTTGAGACTGGTGTTTTGCCGGTATTATTTGATGAAGCTGCCAGTTGAGGACTTGTGATGCATCTGTTTCTCAAACTAGACAAACTTTTGAACAGTAGTGTGTATTCTTTACAGAATAGTTAGTTCATGAAAGAACATTGGAGAGGCTGAAGTTTAGCAGAGTGTGTGTGAATGAGTGTAAAGCGATCCTGAACCAAATGGAGCTTGTTAGTCGTGTTAGTCACAGTGGGGCATAGC
Organism: Oncorhynchus nerka; assembly: GCF_034236695.1. Taxonomy (NCBI): domain Eukaryota; kingdom Metazoa; phylum Chordata; class Actinopteri; order Salmoniformes; family Salmonidae; genus Oncorhynchus; species Oncorhynchus nerka. Next base: position 35,876,052 of record NC_088420.1, on the reverse strand, counting down.
TGGGATAACACAGCCCTTGACCACCTATTGACATGTGTGTGTGTGTGTATATAACTGTGTGTCTCTCTGTACATCAGCGTCCCCTCACAGCCCGAGGAGTGGGACTCCCTCTAGTGAACAGGCCGCAACACCCACGCCCCCCTGCAGCCCACAACACATCCTCAACTGGCAGAGCGGGTACGACACACACATGCACGCACATGACAGACACACAGACAAACAGCACACACACACAGGCACACACCAATACATCATTTGCAGAGTGATATATAAACTGTTTGGGGTTAAAGACCAGGCACTCAGGATCCTAATCCTATTTGACATTTAATCCTGGGTTAAAGGCTTTGGCTCCTGTATTGCAATTCACAGGACAAAATCTGCATCCTCACAAAACATCTTCAGCATCTACGCTTCTCTTACAACCTCTATAACCTCTGCCTTACCAACCCCTAACCTTTTTCCTTCTGCAGCATGGTACTCTGTCTAGCTACTGATCACATGGCTGTCTTGTCTTCATAAAGGACTAACTGATTTGTTAACTTTCCTCTCTTTCACTCTTCTCTATTTTTCCTTCTCATTCCATCCCTCTTTATCTTTCTCCCTCTCTCCCTCTCCTCCTGTACTAACCTCTCTGCTGTCTGTCTGTCTGTCTGTCTGTCTGTCTGTCTGTCTGTCTTTCCTGGTTTAGCGGTACAGCAGACAGCTCTCCTACTGAAGACGTGTGTCAGTCTCCCACTCAGCCCAGCTCTGACGCATAGAGGTACTGTCTGTCTGCCAGGATTCTCCCAGAACACAGACCTAGAAATACAACAAATATACCAGATAACTACAGAACAACAATAAAGAACCATAGAAACAACCGATACTGTCGGTCTGGACACTCCTAGACTCCCAATAGAATAAATCCTGGCACCTAGAACAGAGACATAGAAACAGAAACTCAAATAGATCAGGGGCATAGAAATAGATCCCCTTGACTAGATATGTAGAAACAGAACCTGAACTAGATCAAAGGTATAGAAATATAATCTGTTTTCAATATTCTTAGTTTTGTACCAAATGCTGAGTTGAATAGGCTCTTCCCGTTTCTAATCCTTTCTAATAGCAAGTTTGGGAATGGTGTCTGTTCTATCTGCTCTGTTTCTATGACTGTAACTGGACTCTGCATGTCTGCTGTGTGTGGCTGCTCTCTAAAGCAGGCCTTAAGACTCATCTTTATCGGCTGGCCTACCCTTCCTCCTAGACTTTGATTGATGCTTTTATGATATGGTTATACGTATATTTGCTTTCGTAAAACAAAAACTATTTTATGAGATTATTCTTGTAGAATTAAAAGCGCTTCACAGATGTAATGTATTATTATTATTACTACAGTAAATCCTAACCCTCACTCTGTACTCTATTACCAGCCCTAATTGAACTTGAACTTAGTCAACTCAATAGCGTTCCTCACTGTTGACTTCTCCCAGGCGTGTGCTCTCATTCAGTCCCCCTCAAAGATTGTTAAGCAGTAGCCACAGGGAGTATCCAAAATAATACCAGTTCATTCATTCTAAAACCACGAAGGGGAGTGAACGATTGGACACTGCGGGTAGCGAGCGGAGAAACAGAAATGCACTCTAGTCACCTACTGTAGTTTTAGACTAGTACACTAACAGGACGTGTGCCTTGCCATAGAGACAGCAATATAGGAGGAGTGATTGGCCAGTTTGAAATGAGGCCTGAAAAGAGGGAAAGGCCTTATGGATTGTACACATTGTTTTCACAAAAGCTTTAGATCTAGACAAAGACAGTAACCATCAGAGCAATGAGACCAAAACGACACAAACCAATCAAGTTCATTGATCATAACGATTTGTTACAGTCCTTGTTTCCTTCCCCTTGACGAAGAAGTGACCAACAGTTTTACTAAGCGAAGAAAACAATAACTTCTGTAGATTTTGTGGAAGCAGAGTGTATAAGCCATCAGTCCTCCAGTATTTCCATAAGTAAAAATGGTATTCTCGCTCTCTCTCTCTCTCTCTCTCTCTCTCTCTCTCTCTCTCTCTCTCTCTCTCTCTCTCTCTCTCTCTCTCTCTCTCTCTCTCTCTCTCTCTCTCTCTCTCTCTCTCTCTCTCTCACTCTCTCTCTCTCTCTCTCTCTCTCACTCTCTCTCGCTCTCTTTCTCTCTCTCTCACTCTCTCTCTCTCACTCTCTCTCTCTCTCTCTCTCGCTCTCTTTCTCTCTCTCTCACTCTCTCTCACTCTCTCACTCTCTCTCGCTCTCTCTCTCTCTCTCTCTCTCTCTCTCACTCTCTGCAGGTCATTCAATGATAGTTGTTTTCTCAGCAGTCCTCTGTGTTCAGAGCTGGCAGATGTCCAGTGGTACGGACACGACAAGGCCAAACCTGGAACCCTGGTCTGACCTACTGACCACCACCTAACACCTACTGACCCTTACTGACCCTCAACACTGACCCTTACTGCCTCCACCAACCTGTCCTCTAGCCCTGACTAGACTGGCCTCATCATGGACAGGAAACCCTCCTCCATCCCTCCCTTTATCCATATTTCCCTTTATCATTTTATGTGCATGTCAAGTTTGGTTGAGCTGGAGTTTATAGGAAGGACTATTGCTGTGGAACAGCCAAACAGAACCGCTGAATGATCGTGAACTCTGACCTTTAATCCCTGACCCTGCTTCAGTCTGAGCCCCAGGGAGACCAGGAGTGGGAAAGGGGGAGGTGGGGGGGTAAGAGCACACACACAACTCCCTGCCCAGACTACACGGCCCTCAGGCCCTGACTTATATCTACCCCTGACCCCAGTGTGTTGCCAGCCAATCAGAGGATACCTGCAAGATGAAATGTGTTTTGGCTCAAATTCTGGGCCTGTGTGTGTACGCTGGATCTGCTAGGTAAATTTCATTGTTGAAGTCTTTGTTTATTTCTCTGTATCGTTTTGTACAAAAAAATGAAAATATTGCTTGGGAGACACTCAATTACTTTTTCACCCTTTAGGAAAATTGCAGAGCAGATTATTGGAAAATTCTAGATGATCTGAAAGACAAAAGACAAACGTACAAACATTCCCAAATATTATAATCCCAATCCCAACTATCTATCCCACAACCAAAGATCCACCTGACTGAACAATGGCACCAGTTCCATGGACACACTGGGAACACTGGTTTATCATACTGGAAGCTGCACCCCACATACTGGGAGTTTTCAGAGGAACGGAAAGACTGGTCAATTCTACTGGGATCCTGCTGGGAGTTCTGAGCACATCTATTGGGATGTCAGTCATCTGGATTGGGGGTGTACAACAGCCAGCCAGACTGATCAACTAGTCTCTGATACTGGGACTATCCACACTGCTACTGAGCAGTGAGCTCCTGGACTTGGATGTTTTGCCACTATGCTGGGGCACTGTGCTTAGCTGTACTGGGAGATTATGGGCGAACTGGGGGCCCTGCACAGCCAGACCACAAACAGACAGGGACGGACTGGGGGCCCTGCACAGCCAGACCACAAATAGACAGGGACAGACGGGGGGCCCTGCACAGCCAGATCAGAGACAGACAGGGACAGAATGGGGGCCCTGCTCAGCCAGACCAGAGACAGACAGGGACGGACTGGGGGCCCTGCACAGCCAGACCAGAGACAGACAGGGACGGACTGGGGGCCCTGCTCAGCCAGACCAGAGACAGACAGGGACGGAATGGGGGCCCTGCACAGCCAGACCAGAGACAGACAGGGACGGAATGGGGGCCCTGCACAGCCAGACCAGAGACAGACAGGGATGGAATGGGGGCCCTGCTCAGCCAGACCAGAGACAGAGAGGGACCGACTGGGGGCCACAAACACTTCTTCAGGGTTTGGGTCCTGGAGAGCCAGAATATGCTAGGAATCTCTTGCTTAAAGCTAATGTCTTGAGTTTGGGTGAAACTGTAGCAATGTGTGTAGTAGTTTTGGGTTGAATTGGAATTAAGAACACATGTAGTTTTGTGGGTTTATTTCCAAACATATCTGCAGGCTTTCAGTGGTCTATTTCATCTGGCTCCTCCCCTTCATTTGACTTTCTGGTGAGAGGTGAAAGCTAATTGGATGTTTAGGGCTGTGTGGAGCTGTCAATCACACAGTTGTAGCGAAGGGCACACCCCTCCCTCACAGTCGAGCTGTGCATATGATGAGATTGGTGAGATATTAAACACTTCTCCATGCGTTGTGACATCATACACCTGACTGTCTGTGCAGTCCTATGTTAAAAACGGGATGTAACCCATGTTTAAGGACCAGTCTGTCTGTGTCACGTCAATCTGTCAGTCTGTCTGTCCAACCCCAAGATTGGTCATTGTCTCAGACACCAGTGTAGTATATTTGGGGGTTAATATTTAGATAAAGCTTGAGACCTGTAAACTCCAGAGGGTCCTCATTTGTACAGGTCATTATCTCAGGCTATACTCTCTCTGCCTAACATCTATCAACCGGTCAGAACACACACACATCTTGTGTGTGGATTCACACATACACACATTCTTTTCTCAGCGGTGCCATCTATGTCTTTACTCTAACCCAGCACTGAAAACCAGGGGCGCTACTTTCACTGGGGGCGGGGGGGGCACATTCTGAAATTGCATTTTTGTCACCCCCAGTTTTATCATTGGAATGTGAAACAAAACTAGGCAACGGTGTGCTTTAGGACCATGCGGACGCCTTCGGGCAGTCGGGTAGGCTGTTTGGAATGTTAATAATAATAATAATAATAATAATATGTCCCCCCAACTTCTTAAACCAAAGTCGCGCCCCTGCTGAAAACAGCCGCTCACTAAAACTACAAACCATATAACTACAAATCCCACAGGGCCCAGTTCCTAGTCTAGCAGAGGAAGTGTCTGCTGTATAGAGATCCTGCTTCCCAGAGCCAAATGAACAGCAGGAAGAGGTCTATACACCAATCAGAGAGATGTCAAGTTAAGTATTCAATCTAAGTTTTGATACCAGAGCACAACATACACAGTTAAACACAATATATGAAAACTATGGGCTCTCGAGTGGCGCAGCGGTCTAAGTGCAAGAGGCTTTGCTACAGTCCCTGGTTCAAATCCAGGCTGTATCACATCCGGCCATGATTGGGAGTCCGATAGTGGTGGTGCACAATTGGCCGAGGTAGGCCGTCATTGTAAATAAGAATTTGTTCTTAACTGAATTACCTAGTTGTTTTATATATAAACTATAGGCCTATACAGAACCAGTTTTCATCTAGTTCTCCTCCTGACTTTTTGATACATATAAGGGGATTAAGAACATCTGCATAACAACACATTCATGATGTAAGAGTAAATCCAGATTTAATATAAAAAAGTAACACACACACATATAGTATAGAAATAATGTCACACCAGAACCAAACAGGGTGTTTATATTATTGTGCTTCTATTACTACACTGAACAAAAATATAAATACAACATGTAAAGTGTTGGTCCCTTGTTTCATGAGCTGAAATAAAAGATCCCAGAAATGTTCCATATGCTCAAAAAGCTTATTTCTCTCAAATGTTGTGCACAAATTTGTTTACATCCCTTTTAGGGAGAATTTCTCCTTTGGCAAGATAATCCATCCACCTGACAGGTGTGGCATATCAAGAAGCTGATTAAACAGCATGATCATTACACAGGTGCACCTTGTGCTGGGGACAATAAAAGGCCACTCTAAAATGTGTAATTCTGTCACACAACACAATGCCTCAGATGTCTCAAGTTTTGAGGGAGCGTTCAATTGGCATGCTGACTGCAGGAATGTTAATTTCTCCACGATAAGCCATGGGAAAGCAGTTTGCTGATTTCATTATTGTGAATAGAGGGCCCCATGGGAGCGGTGGGATTATGGTATGGGAAGACATAAACTACAGACAACGATCACAATTGCATTTGATCAATGGTAATTTGAATGCACAGAGATCCAGTGACGAGATCCTGAGGCCCATTGTCGTGCCATTCATCCGCCGCCATCACCTCATGTTTCAGCATGACAATGAACGGCCCAATGTGGCACAGATCTGTACACAATTCCTGGAAGCTGAATATGTTCCAGTTCTTCCATGGCCTGCATACTCACCAAATATGTCACCCATTGAGAATGTTTGGGATGTGCTGGATCAACGTGGATCAGAGTGTTCCAGTTCCCTCCAATATCCAGCATAATCGCGCACCCATTGAAGAGGAGTGGCACAACATTCAAAGGCCACAATTAACAACCTGATCAACTCTATGCAAAGGAGATGTGTTGCGCTGCATGTGGCAAATGCTGGTCACACCAGATACTGACTGGTTTTCTGATCCATGCCCATACCTTTTTTTTAAGGTGTATGTGACCAACAAATGCACATCTGTATTCCCAGTCATGTGAAATGAATAGATTAGGACCTAGTGCGTTTATTTAAAAAGCTAATTTCCTGATATGAACTGTAAGTCAGTAAAAAAAAAAAAAATTGTTGCATGTTGCATTTATAGTTTTGTTCAGTATAGATGATGTCATCAATGAACTCTGAACTTTGACATTGGTTTAGTAAGTGAGGCCATCACCGTATCCCACGGTAACAGGGCTGTGACACAACGAGAACGTATAGCCATACCCTTGAACCCCTACATTTAATTTATAGATTCCATACACCTCTTGCTTACGTAGACCGACACATAGACCAACTCTTGTTATAAGCTCATTCTAAAACAAGTATTTTAAAGCACACCTTATGGTTTTGTACTGGGGAAAAGAAACCTTTGCCTAACATTGTTGTAATGCTGTATGTGGACAGTCCTTATTGTGTGTACAAAAACCCAAACAAAACTATTCATTGCGGACTCTCAAGCACATGTTTGCCTGTGCTTTGTACAGGGTTTATATCCTCCATTGAATCTTTAAAAAACACAAATATAAAACATGGTTTAAAGATTGCACAAAAATCTTACCCTGTCAGATTAGTTGAACTTGTACCATGCAGCAAGTTGGACCTGAAATTCCTTCTGTTTGTAGGAGTTTTACAGCCCCCAACCCTGCCTCACTGCAAGGTGTCCTGGTAAAATGCTGTGTTTGACCTCTCCTGTAGTTCACCTACTTAGAATCACTGGGGAACTGCATTCTGCCATCAGCTATGCTATGCTATGCTAAGGCTTGTTAGCCTGTCCATTCCCCCTGAATGAGCCACCTCTGCTAGCTCACACCATACCATGCATGCTCTGTGGTTCCCGAAACAAACAACAATGAACAAATAAACCCAAAACATGAGCAGTCCATGTGGTAAGACCATCCCTCTCCCCTCACCTTTTCCTCCTAAACAGAGAATAATTTCTGTATCCATGACAACACCCAGTTTGACCTTTGACTCCTAACCCCTGTGGTAATCTCTGACCTCTGAGCCCAATGTGACGCTGTGTGTTGTACCCTCTTCTATAGCCCCCCCTTCGACCATACTATGTGTACCCCCTACGCCCATACTGTCTGTACTCCATAGAAACATAAAACATTTTTATAGTTAAAGAAGATTAAACTAACTATTTTATCAACCTCTTTCCTGAACATGCTGTACGGAGGGGCACTGTAAGCCTATGTGGAGTTTTTAACATTGTTTCCAAGTTCTAACAGAGTAACATAGTAAGAATCCTTTCAGGTGCTACATGATGACCAGTTACTGCTTTGTCACATAGGATATAGACTCTCCTCATTGTTGTCAATAGTTTTAATACCAGTTGTGCAGAATGGAAACCGTTCCTTTAGGCGCCAGTTCAGTAAGACACCACTCCACCAGACCATAGAGCATGTAACATGATTTGATTTGTTCTCTTCAACGTTAACCTGACAAAAAGGTGTTGTAGGAAAAAAACAATGTGGAATTCACACAAAAAAAGACAGAATTCAACAGTTAATTTATTATTTTTTCTATTAAGAATTTGTATAGTAACTGTACATTTTTCTAAATGGTGTTGTTGGCAACTGATGATGAAATGTCCAGATGAGAAGACTTGGTGGTTATTGAGATTAGGAAAATAAATTATTGCTGAATGTTCTCAAGATGGCGTCCTCTTGTCTCTTCTTCTCTGTGTAGTCAATCAATCAATCAAATGTATTTATAAAGCCCTTTTTACATCATCCAATGTCACAAAGTGCTGTACAGAATCACAGCCTAAAACCCCAAACAGCAAGCAATGCGGATGTAGAAGCATACTATGTATACCCCCTACGCTCATACTGTCTGTACTTCATAGAAACATAAAACATTTTCATAGTTAAAGAAGATTAAGTCTGTTGTGTTTTTCTAAAGCTTTAGGAGCAGCGTGTCTCTCTCACATCTCCGTAGCCCAAAGTGGCATCCTTACCTTTATCCTGCTATGTTAACTTTGGATTAATGGAAGTAAATCCCTGGCTCGCCTCGTCTTTCATCCGATAGCATAACGATTTTGCCTGCACTGACCGATGGGTCGGTTGAGGGACGAGCATCTGCGTAGGCGTGACCACCTATCTGAAGACAATAGGCTGGCCTGGCACGCAACATATTGCAAATGAAGGAGAGGAAGCCACATTCAAATGGGAAAAGAACGAAGAGGAGAACACTCACTACAGTGGATCCCTCCACCCCTGTAGTCTCCATGCTGACAGACAGATCCACTGAGAGAGACTGACTCAGCCAGGCTTATCAGAGGGACCTTTCATATTGACTCCCCACTTCCTCTGTCCCAGACACACACACACAAACACTCTACCTTATGTCATACCGCCTTATTCACTTCCTACTGAAGGAATGTCCTGCAAGGAGAGGTGGGGCTGTTCCATTCAGAGGACAATGGTTTTCTGTCGCTACCGGCAATAGTAGAACACAGGAAAGGTAAACAGAAGGATCCCGGCTGCTGTTGTGTTTTAGGGGTTTCACATGTCTGCTGATGTGTTTACATGGCTAACGTGTCTGCTTTAGCTTTATTGTGCCCTCTTGAGCTGCCATGTGATGTTGTAAACTATGTGTGGCCCTGCTTTGTCTTTTGGGTGGTTGAAGCCGAGAGTGTGGAATAGGAAATGTTTACAACTAAGAACCCATTGGCTGTTCCTGTGTGTAAAATGGAGACTTAGAAGCAAGACTTGCGAGAACTAAGAACTTTCATGTCCTTTGTGGGGGAACAATGGAGACACACACACTTATATTAATGTGTGCTCAGCCTCACACACATATACGGAGTGAAGCATTGGGGAGGGACCCCTTTATTTTTAGGGGACCCCATCTCTTTAAAACTGGAGACTGAATATCCCCTCACATCAGAGAAGTAAACTCCAGCCTTTAGCAATCCTTCTCTTCCCTCTGCCTTCTCTCTCTCACCCCTTGTCCTTTTTCTTCCACCCTCTCCCTCTATTTTCTCTTCCCCTTCTCCCATTCTCTCCTTTTATCCCCACCTCCCCCGCTATACTCCCTCTCTTCTCTAATAAATCCCTATTTTCCCCACTGGTGTTCCCATAGCAGCACTCTCAGCCAAGAGACAGCTGGAAGCTGTTAGCTCGGCATGCCGTGAGAACCTGGTTCCCCTCCCTCACTTTATTTAGGAATCCTTTAGGAATGGTGTGTGCATGTTTGAAAGTGTGTATATATTTGACCTTGCTTGTGGACCACAGGCAGTACCTGGAGATCCCCCGCTACCACTTAAATGGACCAGAACCTCCAACAGCATCACAAACTCGTGATTTGTGTATGTGTGTGTGCATTCATGCGACCCTGCTCTGGTCTCTCCAACCCAGGGCTGATTCATCTTGGGGCCCATGACCCCTTCTGTTTTGATAAACTGATGGATATACGGTGCCTTGCAAAAGTATTCATTCCCAGTGGCGTTTTTCCTATTTTGTTGCATTACAACCTGTATTTTTAATGTATTTTTATTTGGATTTCATGTAATGGACAAACACCAAATAGTCCAAATTGGTGAAGTGAAATGAAAAAAATCACTGGTTTCAAAATTTAAAAAAAAAACAACAACTGAAAAGTGGTGTGTGCATATGTACTCACCCCCTTTGCTATGAAGGCCCTAAATAAGATCTGGCGCAACCAATTACCTTCAGAAGTCACATAATTAGTTAAATAAAGTCCACCTATGTGCAATCTAAGTGTCACACGGTCTGTTACATGATCTCAGTATATATACACCTGTTATGAAAGGCCCCGGAGTCTGCAACACCACCAAACAAGCAGCACCATGAAGACCAAGGGGCTCTACAAACAGGTCAGGGGCAAAGTTGTGGAGAAGTACAGATCAGGGTTGGGTTATAAAAAAATATAATAAACTTTGAACATCCCACGGAACACCATTAAATCCATTATAATTAATGGAAAGAATATGGCACCACAACAAAACTGCCAAGAGAGGGTCGCCCACCAAAACTCACGGACCAGGCAAGGAGGGCATTATTCAGAGAGGTAACAAAGAGACCAAAGATATCCCTGAAGGAGCTGCAAAGCTCCACAGCAGAGATTGGAGTATATGTCCATAGGACCACTTTAAGCCATACACTCCACAGAGCTGGGCTTTAAGGAAGAGCTGGCCAGAAAAAAAGCAATTGCTTAACCTCTTGAAGCTATGGGGGCACTATTTCATTATTGGATAAAAAAACGTGCCCGTTTTAAGCGCAATATTTTGTCACGAAAAGATGCTCGACTATGCATAAAATTGCCAGCGTTGGAAAGAAAACACTCTGACGTTTTCAAAACTGCAAAGATATTATCTGTGAGTGCCCCAGAACTGATCTTACAGGCGAAACCAAGATGAAACTTCAAACAGGAAATGATCAGGATTTTTGACGCTCTGTTCTACTAACGTCTCCTTATATGGCTGTGAATATGCTGTGAACGAGCTTATGCGCTCTGCCGTTCGTCCAAGATGTCTGCAGCATTGTGACGTATTTGTAGGCATATCATTGGAAGATTGGCCATAAGAGACTACATTTGCCAGGGGGCCGTCCGGTGTCCTTTGTCTAAGTCGGTGCGTAATTCCCAGTGGCAATCCTTGTACCATGCGATACAGAAGTAGACTCATACTTCCAGGAACGATACATCATTGAAGAGATATGTGAAAAACACCTTGAGGATTGGTTCTAAACAACGTTTGCCATGTTTCAGTCGATATTATGGAGTTAATTTGGAAAATAGTTCGGCGTTTGGATAACTGAATTTTCGGTTTTATTTGGTAGCCAAACGTGACGAACAAAACGGACCGATTTCTCCTGCACAAAAAATCTTTCAGGAAAAACTGAACATTTGCTATCTAACTGAGAGTCTCCTCATTGAAAACATCCGAAGTTCTTCAAAGGTAAATGATTTATTGAATGTTTTTGCTGGTTTTTGTGAAAATGTTGCCTGCTAAAGCTAACGCTAAATGCTAATGCTAAATGCTAACGCTAAATGCTAAATGCTAGTTTGCTATGGTAGAGAAGCATATTTTTGAAAATCTGAGATGACAGTGTTGTTAACAAAAGGCTAAGCTTGAGAGCTAGCATATTAATTTAATTTAATTTGCGATTTTCATGAATAGTTAACGTTGCGTTATGGTATTGAGCTTGAGGCTATGATTACGCTACCGGATCCGGCATGGCTCGACGCAAGAAGTTAAAGAAAAAAATAAGCAAACATGTTTGGTGTTTGCCAAAAGGCATGTGGGAGAGTCCCCAAACATATGGAAGAAGGTACTCTGGTCAGATGAGACTAAAATTGAGCTTTTTGGCATTCAAGGAAAATGCTATGTCTGGCACAAACCCAACACCTCTCATCGCCCAGAGAACACCATCTCCACCGTGAAGCATGGTGGTGGCAGCATCATGCAGTGAGGATGTTTTTCATCAGCAGGGACTGGGAAACTGGTCAGAATTGAAGGAATGATGGATGGCACTAAATACAGGTAAATTCTTGAGGGAAACCTGTATCAGTCTTGCAGAGATTTGAGACTGGGACGGAGGTTCATCTTCCTGCCTCAGGACTACCTGACATGATGACTCCTTGCTGTCCACCTGGCCGTGCTGCTGCTCCAGTTTCAACTGTTCTGCCTTATTATTATTCAACCATGCTGGTCATTTATGAACATTTGAACATCTTGGCCATGTTCTGTTATAATCTCCACCCGGCACAGCCAGAAGAGGACTGGCCACCCCTCATAGCCTGGTTCCTCTCTAGGTTTCTTCCTAGGTTTTGGCCTTTCTAGGGAGTTTTTCCTAGCCACCGTGCTTCTACACCTGCATTGCTTGCTGTTTGGGGTTTTGGGCTGGGTTTCTGTACAGCACTTTGAGATATCAGCTGATGTACGAAGGGCTATATAAATAAATTTGATTTGATTTGATTTGAAATTATATAAACCCCCAAAAATGATATTTTAATTGCAGGTTGTAAGGCAACAAACTAGAAAAATGCCAAGGGCGGTGAATGCTTTTGCAAGCCACTGTAGGAGTGAGATGTGTGTGTGTGTGTGTGTGTGTTATGGGTTTGGTTTTTCTCTCCATTTCAAGGTTAGTTAGTACGTTAGCTGAGGCATGCACTGATCTGATTCACCTCACCACTCCGACTGTCATAGCAAAATTCTTACTTAAATAGACTTAAATAGCCAAACTAAAAGTCTAAACAAGAAACAGGTGAAACAAATCAGACCAAACCAACAGAAAAGGGAAAAAGGGATCGGTGGCAGCTAATAGTCCAGTGACGACTACCGCCGAGCACCACCCGAATAGGAAGGGGAGCCACCTCCGGTAGGAGTCGTCGAGAGCCAGACCCTGTCCCCCGGTACGAACACGGGGGCCTCACTGCGGTGGCGGTCAGCGCTCCTCTTCAGCCGTCCACCTGCTTGCTTGAGGGATTCCTGGACGGCCCTCCAGGTCTCCTTAGAGCGCTGCACCCACTCCTCCACCGCAGGAGCTTCGGTCTGACTCTGATGCCACGGCGCCAGGACCGGCTGGTAGCCCAACACGCAATGGTGACATGTCCGTGGAGGAGTGGCGGAGTGAGTTCTGGGCTAACTCCGCCCATGGTACGTACCTTGACCACTCCCCTGGCCGGTCCTGGCAATACGACCGCAGAAACCTACCCACCTCCTGGTTCACTCTCTCCACCCGCCCATTACTCTCGGGTGATAACCAGAGGTCAAGCTGACCCTCCACACTCGGGACGTGAACTGGGGGCCCCGATCAGAGACGATGTCCTCCCGTAGCGCCGGAAGACGCAGGTAAATAGAGCCCCCCGCAGTCTGTAGGGCCGTAGGGAGACTGGGCAATGGGAGGAGACGGCAGGACTTAGAAAACCGATCCACAACAACCAGAACCGTGGTCTTCCCCTGAGACGGAGGTCTACCGACAGGTGAGACCACGGCCGTTGTGGAACGGGGAGACCATTCAACTCTGCAATGCGATGTACCTGTAAGACTAGCTGCATAACAAATGAACGTTTTATTTTAAAAAATTTAATAATTCTAAGGGGGTAAAACATGATAATTACCGTGACAAAAATAAACAAGTTATAATGGTCCTCCCTACATACCATTCGGGGCTTCTACTTGATTCGAATGGAAGAAGATATAGTTTATCTCAATGATATAACCAGTATGTAAGAGATGATTGATTATAATATGCAAGCATATGATGAATAAATAACAGACGCTGATACATGACTAGAATGAAGCGATCATATAATTAGTGTAACAGTACACTGCCACCTAGTGGAGAGAAATAAAGAATGTGTCAAGACAGAAAATAGGAAGGGAAGTTCTGAGTCCAGTGTTGTGATCATCTGGTTGCTTGCTGAAATCACCGACAAATGGTCAAAGGAATGGACATACAGGGAAAAGGGAAGGTATTTACATTCTATCCATCTACTGGTTTCACTCAGCAATAACTACAAAAGACAATCAACATGATGAGATATAATCATCACCCATCTGCGAAAAGGCCTTAACCACTCTCTTCATAAAATAGGAAAACACAACAGGTTAATGTTCCAACTGTCCAGCAGCAGAAACCACAGATTATGTCTTCCTTCAATGTCATGCATACTAACATCAAAGGCATTCACATCCATGGGAATATGCTTAAACTTTCCCAGTTTACTCAAAACCCATCCAGAACAAACTGAAATACACTATGCACTATTTTCTTTCCTCCGCTCATGTAGAGTAGAGTACAGAATACGTCCATAGTTTCCAACGCACTCCAGCCCGTTAGGTGGCGGTAATGCACTTAATATTGGTATGCACACCACCATTAAAATCCGAAGAAGAAATTAGTTGGCCACTTGACATGGGAATATAATTGTGAAAACAAGTCATTTCAAGAGAACAACTGATTATTCGTGTAAAACAATAACATTTACATTTGTGTATATGAAATTTGGCCAAAAGAATAATGAAATTAATTACATAAAAATGGTTCCGCTTATTTCTATCTTATGTAAAGAATCCAAGCAGTACATCTCTCCACAATAGTGTAAAATCTTCATAAATGTTTTCAATTATAAATCTACTGATGTCTTGCCACAGTTTTCTTACATGAATACAATGCCAAAAAAGATGCAACACTGTTTCTGGGTGATCATTACAAAAGGAGCAATTTGAGTTGATGTTTTCCTTAAACTACTTCATATAGTGGTTGGCAGGATAATATTTATGAATAATTTTAAAGGAAACTTCCTTAATTTTGTTAACAAGTAGGTATGTGTGTGGCAACATCCAAACTTTTTCCCATCAGATATTATCAATAAATCCATTCCAATAAGGCATGACATAAGGTCATGCAAGATACAACATCCTGCTGAAGCAAGGTTCGTATCACTCTGTTGTTGAATGGACCAAAAGAGAAACAAATCTTTCCTACTGATGGGTCAACAGGGTCAATAGAAGGTAGGCTCTGAGGATCAGGTCTTGACACGTTCCTGAATAACAGAGCAGTACCTGAGGGAATGGCGTCGAAAACAATTGCAAAATCTTTAGGTGTTACATCAGTTAAACTGCAGTACCGAAGCAAGATCGTAAGAGCAGTTGAAACTGTGCTTCTAGACCAGAACCCTGGCCCCTTGGGTAGAACTAACAGATGAATCGACAGGGAGGAACTACTTGGGTAGAACTAACAGATGAATCGACAGGGAGGAACTACTTGGGTAGAACTAACAGATGAATCGACAGGGAGGAACTACTTGGGTAGAACTAACAGATGAATCGACAGGGAGGAACTACTTGGGTAGAACTAACAGATGAATCGACAGGCAGGAACTACTTGTACCTGTGTGAAATACATGACACGTGTAAAAAATCAAATAAAATGCAAACCCTAAACCTACTGCTGCAGATAATTAAATTATAAACTAACCGTACGACTGAAATAATACCGTTAAATGTGTACGTTTGTTTGTAGACAACTATTGACAAATGACGGGTAAAGCAGCCAAATTGATTGATTTCCGCAATACAATTAGCGTCACATGAACCCCCGCGGCCGGCAAACATTGCACATGAAGCACATGAATGACACATGCAAAGTTTTAACACAGGTAGCGGAGCATTTGCAAAGAAAATAAAGTAGAAAACAGACATGCATGTGAGTAATGTATATTACTGTCATAAACAAATAAGAAATAACAGTTTTAGTAGAAGGACACAGTCTTGGACATTCGTGTTTGCGCGCGTCATGAAGAAATTACGCACCTGCTAAAATCGGTTTCCTATTGAACATACTTCTTTCCGAAATAAATATTATAGTTTCATTACATTTCAGGGCATCTGAGGAGTACATAGAAACGTATTTTGACTTGTTGAAACAAAGTTTATGGGTAGATTTTCGGATTGCTTCCTCTGCAAGTTGAACGAGTGGATTACTCAAATCGATGGCGCCAACTAAACTGATTTTAAGGGATATAAAGAAGGATTTTATCCAACAAAACAACACTACATGTTATAGCTGGGACCCTTTGGATGACAAATCAGAGGAAGATTTTCAAAAAGTAAGTGAATATTTCATCATTATATGTGAATGTATGAAACCTGTGCCGGTGGAAAAGTATTTTAATGTGGGGCGCCGTCCTCAAACAATGACATGGCATGTTTTCGCTGTAATAGCTACTGTAAATCAGAATTGAAGCTTTCAGCCGATATAAGACCTGTAGGGCTATTTTCTGGCAATTGTGTCATTATTATGTCCCAGATGTTAAGACTACAAACCATCATAATTGTGTTATTTGCTGGATTTCTTCGTTATTTCAATTCAACATTGATAAGATAATTTTGTTCTCAAGGTACATAACCCAGGCCCAGCTAAAATAGTCAAACAGGTTTATTCACGGGAACGTTCTAAAGTCAAGAATACAAAACAATTCATTTCATACTGACTTCTCACGCCCACACATTCACACAACCATACGCACACACATACACACAACCATACACACACACAAACAGACACACACAATGTCCTGCTACGCACACACTGTCTCACTACCCAGCCGACAGAGATTAGTGACCTTGTCCTTGAGACGTTCTCTCCCAAATCTCTAGTCAGGTCGGCACCGAGCTCAGACAGTCTGTGTTTAAAATACCATAAAGACATATTGTTTTACCCTAATTCTGACTAGGACTAAACATTTATTGATTATGATTTTATACATTCTAATCAATTCCATACAATTCCATACAACATGTTTCAGGGCGGAATATTCTAATCATTCAATTAACAGATCATTCTTAACTAACAAACATGAATGGCGATTCCGAGGTAATACACTTGGTCTGTTGCCTAAATGGTCTGCTGGAATAACATATTGAGAATGGAGTCGTATTTAAATAACTGAATCAAATAAGGGACAGTTACCTACGTCTAACCAATTCTAATAATAGCGGATAAGTAATTGCGATTGGGCTGTGACCATGATCATAATTGATATCTAAACATGGGTATTACTTATTGCAAGATACAACAGCAAAGAACTGAAGTTGTGGGCAGGAAAAGGCTCTGGTATTCCGAAATGTATTTTTTCCTTATGGATTGACTGATGTACAGTGGGGCAAAAAAGTATTTAGTCAGCCACCAATTGTGCAAGTTCTCCCACTTAAAAAGATGAGAGAGGCCTGTAATTTTCATCATATGTACAGTTCAACTATGACAGACAAAATGAGAAGAAAAT
Organism: Oncorhynchus nerka; assembly: GCF_034236695.1. Classification (NCBI taxonomy): domain Eukaryota; kingdom Metazoa; phylum Chordata; class Actinopteri; order Salmoniformes; family Salmonidae; genus Oncorhynchus; species Oncorhynchus nerka. The sequence continues at coordinate 35,858,901 of NC_088420.1, read as the reverse complement.
AAATCCAGAAAATCACATTGTAGGATTTTTAATGAATTTATTTGCAAATTATGGTGGAAAATAAGTATTTGGTCAATAACAAAAGTTTATTTCAATACTTTGTTATATACCCTTTGTTGGCAATGACAGAGGTCAAACGTTTTCTGTAAGTCTTCACAAGGCTTTCAAACACTGTTGCTGGTATTTTGGCCCATTCCTCCATGCAGATCTCCTCTGGAGCAGTGATGTTTTGAGGCTGTTGCTGGGCAACACGGACTTTCAACTCCCTCCAAAGATTTTCTATGGGGTTGAGATCTGGAGACTGGCTAGGCCACTCCAGGACCTTGAAATGCTTCTTACGAAGCCACTCCTTCAATGCCCGGGCGGTGTGTTTGAGATCATTGTCATGCTGAAAGACCCAGCCACGTTTCATCTTCAATGCCCTTGCTGATGGAAGGAGGTTTTCACTCAAAATCTCACGATACATGACCCCATTCATTTTTTCCTTTACACGGATCAGTCATCCTGGTCCCTTTGCAGAAAAACAGCCCCAAAGCATGATGTTTCCACCCCCATGCTTCACAATAGGTATGGTGTTCTTTGGATGCAACTCAGCATTCTTTGTCCTCCAAACACGACGAGTTGAGTTTTTACCAAAAAGTTATATTTTGGTTTCATCTGACCACATGACATTCTCCCAATCTTCTTCTGGATCATCCAAATGCTCTCTAGCACTCTCTAACTTCAGACGGGCCTGGACATGTACTGTCTTAAGCAGGGGGACACGTCTGGCACTGCAGGATTTGAGTCCCTGGCGGCGTAGTGTGTTACTGATGGTAGGCTTTGTTACTTTGGTCCTAGCTCTCTGCAGGTCATTCACTAGGTCCCCCTGTGTGGTTCTGGGATTTTTGCTCACCATTCTTGTGATCATTTTGACCCCACGGGGTGAGATCTTGCTGGAGCCCCAGGTCGAGGGAGATTATCAGTGGTCTTGTATGTCTTCCATTTCCTAATAATTGCTCCCACAGTTGATTTCTTCAAACCAAGCTGCTTACCTATTGCAGATTCAGTCTTTCCAGCCTGGTGCAGGTCTACAATTTTGTTTCTGGTGTCCTTTGACAGCTCTTTGGTCTTGGCCATAGTGGAGTTTGGAGTGTGACTGTTTGAGGTTGTGGACAGTTGTCTTTTATACTAATAACAAGTTCAAACAGGTGCCATTAATACAGTTAACGAGTGGAGGACAGAGGAGCCTCTTAAAGAAGAAGTTACAGGTCTGTGAGAGCCAGAAATCTTGCTTGTTTGTAGGTGACCAAATGCTTATTTTCCACAACAGTTTGCAAATAAATTTATAAAAAATCCTACAATGTGATTTTCTGGATTTCTTTTCTCATTTTGTCTGTCATAGTTGAAGTGTACCTATGATGAAAATTACAGGCCTCTCATCTTTTTAAGTGGGAGAACTTGCACAATTGGTGGCTGACTAAATACTTTTTTGCCCCACTATTTTATACATTTGGCACATTACGTGTTACTTTTAAAGTCTTGGACATTTCATAAGTGTGAAGCTGAAAGAGAAGAGAAAGTTGTCACGTTTGTTTTGAACCTTACGATAGAGGTAAGCGCAGAACGTTGTTAAGAATGTTTTTTTTTTCTCTGCTGGTAAGAATACAAGAGTTTCCATGTTGTAGTCCGCTGGTGAGGGATGTAGTGGGACATTTGCAGTAGAGGTCTGAATGGTTGAATCGGAAATGTTCTTTGATAATTACTGTTGCTGGGTTTTATAGTTTAGGTAACACCAGTGAATTTGAGCATGAAGTTAATGTATTCTAACATTATAATCTGTTTCCATTACGCGGAACCATGTCCGGTCATTTAAATGGAATCCAGTTTGAGTTTATTTTTATTTTTACAGGGACAGTGCACATTAATCAACGTTTCAGTAAAAGGGCTGGTTTTAGTCAGCTGACTAATTTTCAACTGCAGTCAATTCAATTTGCTTTATTGGCATGAGGTAACAATGTACATATTGCCACACTGCAGTCCCTGGGCAGGTTATTAAAAACAATAACAATACAGACAATCAATGAGTAGTGAGCACACGCAGAGCAACATAGAATAAGCAAGAACAAGCAACATGTAGCACGCAGACAGAGCCATAGTATAAAAAGCAACAAAACTGTTATGTGTGCTCCCTATCCGGACACTTGGTCACCAGGCTGCTCGTTATGGCGCACACCTGTAACCATCGGTACGCGCAATTGCACGTCGTCAGACTCACCTGGACTCCATCACTTCCCTGATTAACTTCCCTATATATGTCACCCCCCTTGGTTCCTTCCCCAGGTGTCATTGTTTCTTGTCTGTGTGCTGTTAGTGTTTCTTGTTTTGTATTAGGTTCCATTTATTTTATTTAAAAAACTCACTCCCTGAACTTGCTTCCCGACTCTCAGCTCACTCATTACAAAAACAAAATACATAAAAGCAACAAAGTGTTTCCACACCTCACCAGCTACAGAAAACAATGAAAGTGGAAATACACAACTAGGGATTATGTTCACTAATCTAATTAGTTTTTAGCCATGTCTTCATGTTTTTTGGGAAGGTGTGATAGGTGGTACAGTTGTGTGTGTCTGATGGCAGTTATTCCAGACATGGGAAGCTCTCACAGAGAAAGCAGATTGATTAAAAGGTGCTTTTCCTTAAGGGAACTATACAGTCACCTCTCATGGCAGACCTTGTGGATCTGCTGCCATAGGCTTGGGTTTTCTGTTTAACAAAAGTACTGAGTGGAGGGGGAGCCAGGCCATTTAGGATCTTGAATACAAGACATGCATCGGTGTATTGCACAAGACTTTCCAAATCAGGAACTCATGCTTTTTGAGGATGTAACAGTGATGATGGCTATTGGGCTTCCTATCAAGCACTTTGAGAGCCTGGTTGTATACAGACTGAATGGGTTTTAATGTTGTACAGCAAGCTTTGCCCCAACTACTCAAGCAGTATGTATGTTAAGGGAGTCGTAGGAGACCAGTCGCAAACAACTTTTTAATAGATGCCTTGGATCAAATATCACTGATTCCTTACGCTGAGAAATTGACTACATTTGCGACAGAAAAAAAAGTATTACATTTAGTAACGATACCAGGATATTGTTATATGGTTATGGTAAAGAGAGGCCAGTCATATAATATATTTTGCTGTGTCTAAGGGTAGCACATGCTAAATGAAGCGCACATAAACGTTGGGGTAGATTAAAACAAATGATTAATGATTTGAGGGAGTACAGTGGACTTTTCATTATTATGTTTTGTTTGTAGTTACAACTTTTGGGTGCTGATTAAGATGTAGTATAGTGGATATTGATGAATTGTACAAGTTCTCTAGGAGGATAAATGTTTCTATGGTCTATGGTCTTGAGGAGAGAAGTGAGTGAGATCGAGACCGTAAACTACCAAATTAAATAAGGCCTGGCCATTTTAGTTTGTTTTTACCTTAAGGTTTGCAAATACCCACACACAACACACTTGTTATGACTATTTGTTGGTGTTTTTGAAATACTATGTTTGATTTATTTGTTAAGTGTTTTATTTAATTTGGGTTTAGTGAGTTTTCCATTTGTCTTTGTGCCAAGGTATCTTAAAGGGGCACACACACACACACACACACACACATGGAACTTCTGAAGAAGTTTTAATAGAACACCTGAATTATTTTTATAAGACATGTACTGGAAACTTGCTGGAAACCTGGGATACAAAATGTATGAAATGTTTGACTGTTTTTCATTAATTAGTCTAATATAGCAAGAAACACTTCTTTGAAGGGTTTGTATGACCTCTGACCTCTGTCCTGGTTTTCCAATGCGGTTTGATCACCCTCACTGGAAAGCCATGTGGATAATGAAGTTAAGGTCATTTGTAATACTGATTTGAAGGTCATTTGTAATATTGATAATTATGTTGAAGTTTATAGTTCTTAGCCATATTTGTGATTTGGACCAACGGGGAGAAGGAGAGGGTGTTGCCTTTAATTAAGGGTAGGCTGTCTTAAGTCTCTTTTACTGTGACCGTATGGGTACAATAATTTTTATTTATGGAGTTATTAAGGGTAATGATTCTAATTAGATTTTTTTATTTGAAATTATTTTGTTTTCTTTTTAACCAGTAGTAGAGTAGTGTTTTTTTTCTCCCATTACTCACATTGGGAGTCATATGTCAAAATGAGGGAGGTAAAAGTCCTCTGAGTAATATGTAGGAGTGCATTGAGTGATATGTGAAGGAGTGTATTGTTGTGTTGTTTGTTCTGTTCTATTTTGATACAAATCTCACCAGATTAGGTCTGCTGGATTGTTGGGATGTGGTCTAATTTCCTAATCCTGTGGCTCCACGATGGACTTGACAGTGTGATGGGGAGTATAAACCAATTTGAAAAAATTGTTTCAATAGAATGTGTTGTTATTCTCTTTGACATATGTTTAGACATTGGTATTAAGAATAATTGTCAAAAGTAATAATTCATCATATAGTCAATGCTTGTCTGGATTTCCTGAATCAGAAATTAACTGAACTAAACTGTTGTTCTGATCTTTCCTCTCTCGAGGTCACAGTCGGTGTCTCAATGCATAAAAGGGATCATTTGACCACGAGAATGGTGTGAACCTCAAAACCCCCTCTAACTGGATGAAGAAAAGCGACAAAGGCATTCGATACGGCCCTGTCCGCACAACTTTTACCAGAGACCCGAGTCCGAGTCAGCAACCGGTGTACAGCATCCAATCTAAGCTGTTTTTTCTCTCATGTCTTTTTTCTCAGGAGTGTGACAGGAGTCCACGTGGAGTGAGCATAGGGATAAATATGTTCCTATCTTCTCTTATGTTGCTGGTATACTGGTTGACAAATGGACAAGACATAATGGGTGGTAACGGTGGTGGTGGCTCAGGTGAGACATTGAAATTGGGACATTATCATGGGACATCCACATTGAACTGTAAAGCTATCTGAATGCAATGAAGAAGACACCAGATTAATCAATGTTGGTCAACTGTGCCCAAAATTGATTTAGACTTTTCAAAAAAATAGTTTATTTTGGGGTATCAGGTTGATTGTAGAGGTCTACACAGTGCTAAACTTATAGTAATTTAGATTAAGAATGATTTAGGATACTGATCTGTAATTATAACCATGATAATAAAGTTAATACTTGAATTATCTGATAATTATACTGTATGTTAATATAAATGAACATTCTGCCAATGTTGATGTGTATTAAATTGAGGGGTTTGAGTGATTGGTCCTAAGTTATTTAAAATGTTGGTTGGATAATTAATTGGGTTTTGATTATGATTTGGAAACTGAATGATTGTTAAAACTGATGGATTGATTGGTGAATGGGGAGAGTAAAACTGATGGATTGATTGGTGAATGGGGAGAGTAAAACTGATGGATAGATTGGTGAATGGGGAGAGTAAAACTGATGGATTGATTGGTGAATGGGGAGAGTAAAACTGATGGATTGATTGGTGAATGGGGAGAGTAAAACTGATGGATAGATTGGTGAATGGGGAGAGTAAAACTGATGGATTGATTGGTGAATGGGGAGAGTAAAACTGATCCTAATCTATTTGACTTATTTCCATTACCAAATTACATTTTTGATGATAGTGATAACACTCAAGAACTATAACAGGTATGGTGTTAATGGCACATAGAGACGATAGGAGTTGCCTTATAAATAGTGGAATCATGATGCTTGTCTTGGGTCATGTTCAATAGGCACCAATGGAATACATTTTACTTAAACCAGGAGTCACTGACTGGATTTGTACAACAAGATATGCTCATTTTAGTTTATTGGATGGAAATAGTTATTTCCACCATGCTGATCCATTGGAGTGTGATAGATAACTAAAGATGATTTTATTCAACTCCATTGTTGCATGCACTACATTATGCATTAAATATTTGATTTTCACTGTCTATGAAGATATAGCCTTGAATCATATAAAATGTATGCATCTTTTGTTTTTCTTCATGGGTACGTGCAGGTGACTGTGTATCATGACCTTCCCAGACAAATTGGTAGAATGCTTAGAATATGTGTTGGAGGTTGAAATGGGAGACAGTGTTAAGTTTCGTGGGAGGAGGCTGAGCCAGTGCTATAGCAGCCGGTCACACACATGAATCCATGCAATGAATTATTGATTTTATGCTTCTTGTTTTATGAAGAATGTATGCATTTTCTACGTTTTCTTTTGTTTTTAAATCTTGCACATTTATTTTAAGTTGAGAGGACTCTCAAAATGGGGAAATGTCAGAACAGAAATTACACAATGAAGTTATAATACTGTTTTTGCATAAAATGGTTGTTTTCTGCAACATAATAGTTTTTTTTAGAGCAATCTCATCTGTGTGTGTAGACTGAAAGTGGGCCTCTGGGAGATTTAACACTAACAGTGGATTTACGGTGGATTGGTGACAACATTCCATTCCATGATTAGTGTCTGTGTGCCTGTCTGTCGGTAACAGTGAGAACCTGTTCTCCAGTTTCTTTAAAGAAAGGATGTAGTATTCTAGGTTGCATTAGTATTTTTGTATAAACAAGCAGTAAATGAACTAGAGACAGATATTTGGCGCCATGTACATTTTGATGTCTGTTGCATGAGAGCAAAATGTGCCTTTGTATAAATTCTCTCATCTATGATTTGTCATGAACATCCAGGAGGATGGACTTTTCTTTCAAATGCTGTGGCTTAGTCCTGCGGTTAGGCTCTCAACGAATCACCTACGGGGGCTCGTTGAAAAGCTCAATTATTGCAGTAATTCACTAATAAAGTGTACTTGTTTTGAAGAAATGTAAGTGTCTCCTTTTGATTAGAATAATTCCACGGCACTTCCTTAATTGACCCCCCCCCCCCCCCCCCATAAACGTAACGGACATATACCAGGATCTGTGCCAGGCCCCGCACGTCTGTTGACTCATCCAGCTGTACAATTCACTGGCTTGTATGCGAAGCATTAATTGTTTCAAAACATCTCCTGCTATGTCACTGATGCATCGTGAAACAGTGTCGGTATAGTTTTTTGGCATTTTCCCCGAGCATTGTTCAAGCCATATCTGCAGCAGGAAGAATTAAGTCCTCCACAATAGTATGGGGCTTGCCTGTCCTAGACACTTGGTAGCTCACCATATAAGACGCTTCTAGACCCTTCTTATTAATGGTATCTGTTGTTTTTATACATGTCTTACTACTCAAAAGTCGTCTTAATTTTCGCTCCAAAAACTACTGTGGATTATTTTTCAAATTGGCATGTTTTGTTTCTTAATGTCTGCGCAAGAGTGAAGGTTTCATTGAGTTGAGATACTTTTACACATATAACACACTGTGGCTGAGGAAAGGCACTACTCCCAATATAAGTGAACCTCAAATCAATGTAGTTCTCATCATATTTGTGCCTCTTCGATGGTCCAACGTCCCTGTCTGTTGTTCAGTGCTTACCCAGGTAAGGGGGCAGTAGCTCTTCGGCTGCATCAGATTCACAACTGTCAGTGTCCATGCTAGCTGGGCTAACAACAAATGTAGAACTACTGATGCTAGCATTGGATGTGCTCGTGGGAGTAGAACAACTTCTGTTGTCGACAGGTGCAGATGTAGTACTGCTGGTAGTAGCAGTACTACAGGTAGAGCTGGTATGTGTCTCTATGGATGCGGGCCTTACTTTTTTTTTAACCATTTATCAATATTCGGGCAAACGGAATGCGCAGCAGCTACGTTTGGCTACATAAGGACCAGTAGTAAAATTCCCGCTAGAGGAACGGTTAATGTGATTGGATGTTAATTATTTGACTAGGCTACCTGTAGTTGAGTTTGCTTTGTTATTTCACTGAACACTAGATGGTTTAATTTTATTTTTGGCAGAGAAACGAGGCTACTCAGGTGAGAAAAAAACATCACCCAAATGTATAGCCCCATTGGAATATCTAAATCAACGGCATTGCGCGTACCCCTGGGAATAGCCGGGCTATAGCATTGGCCATATGTAGGTCAATCTTCTTAACCCCTAACCTTAAACTTAGTTTAGACTGAAGCTGTAAAATCTTGTGTGAGTTTTAGAAACTTCCAGATTGGCAGCACATCATGGACCTAATGACATTTGAAAACCAAACCAATCAAAATGCAGGATCATTCACAGTCGGTTTGGGCCTGTGGTATGTCTCCAGCCAGGGACGCAACTTTAACTGGGAACGGGTGGACATGTCACACCCACATTCTGAAATGGCATTTTTGTCTCCTCCAGTTTTATCATTAGAATGTGATACAAAATGAGGCAATGGTGTGCTTTAGGAACATGCGGAGTCCTCCGAGCGGTCAGGTAGGCTGTTTGGCTGTTTATATTACTGGATAAAAAATATATACAGTACAGTCAAAGGTTTGGACACACCTACTCATTCCAAGGTTTTTCCTTTATTTGGACTATTTTCTACATTGTCGAATAATAGTGAAGACATCAAAACTATGAAATAACACATATGGAATCATGTAGTAACCAAAAACAAGTGATAAACAAATCAAAATATATTATATATTTGAGATTCTTCAAAGTAGCCACCCTTTGCCTTGATCATAGCTTTGGACACTCTATGAATTTTCTCAACCAGTTTCATGAGGTAGTCACCTGGAATGCAATTCAATTAACAGGTGTGCATTGTTAAAAGTTAATTTGTCAAATTTCTTTCCTTCTAAATGCGTTTGATCCAATCTGACGTGTTGTGACAAGGTAGGGGTGGTATACAGAAGATAGCCCTATTTGGTAAAAGACCAAGTCCATATTATGGCAAGAACAGCTCAAATAAGCAAAGAGAAACAACAGTCCATCATTACTTTAAGACATGGTTAAGAAATGAAGGTCAGTCAATTTCAACAACTTTGAAAGTTTCTTCAACTGCAGTCGCAAAAACCATCAAGAGCTGTGATGAAACTGTCTCTCATGAGGACCGGCATATTAAAGGAAGACCCAGAGTTACCTCTGCTGCAGAGGATAAATTCATTAGAGTTACCAGCCTCAGAAATTGCAGCCCAAATACATGCGTCACAGAGTTCAAGTAACAGACACATCTCAACATCAACTGTTCAGAGGAGACTGCATGAATCAGGCATTCATGGTTTAATTGCTGCAAAGAAATCACAACTAAAGGATACCAATAAGAATAAGAGACTGGATGGGCCAAGAAACACATCAATGGACATTAGACCTGTGGAAATCTGTCGTTTGGTCTGATGTTGGTCAAAATTTGAGATTTTTTGTTCCAACCGCAGTGAGACGCAGAGTAGGTGAACGGATGATCTCCGAATGTGTAGTTCCCACCGTGAAGCATGGAGGAGGAGGTATTTTGGTGTGGGGGTGCTTTGCTGGTGACACTGTCAGTAATTTATTTAGAATTCAAGGCACACAACCACGCCATCCCATCCGGTTTGCGCTTTGAAGGACTATCATTTGTTTTTCAATGGGATAATGACCCAACACTACTCCAGGCTGTGTAAGGGCTGTCTGACCAAGAAGGAGAGTGATGGGAGTGCTGCATCAGATGACCTGGCCTACACGATAACCAGACCTCAACACAATTGAGATGGTTTGGGATGATTTGAACCACAGAGTGAAGGAAAAGCAGCCAACAAGTGCTCAGCATATGTGGGAACTCCTTCAAGACTGTTGAAAAAGCATTCCAGTTGAAGCTGGTTGAGAGAATGCCGAGAGTGTGCAAAGCTGTCATCAGGCAAAGGGTGGCTACTTTGAAGAATCTAAAATCTAAAACATTATTTTTGATTTGTTTAACACTTTTTTGCTTATTACATGATGCCATATGTGTTATGTCATAGTGTTGATGTCTTTACTATTATTCTACAACGTAGAAAATAGTAAAAAATAAAATAATAATAAAGATAAACCCTTGAATGAGTAGGTGTCCAAACTTTTGACTGGTACTGTATATACTAGGCGGTGTCAAAGGAATGTCCAAAAGACGGTCAAAGTCTCCAGTCACCCAAGTCATAGACTGTTCTCTCTGCTAATGCACAGCAAGCTGTTCCGGAGTGTCAAGTTTAGGACCAAAAGGCTCCTGAACAGCTTCCACCCCCAAGTCATAGACTGTTCTCTCTGCTAATGCTGTACCGGAGTGTCAAGTTTAGGACCAAAAGGCTCCTGAACAGCTTCCACCCCCAAGTCATAGACTGTTGTCTCTGCTAATGCACAGCAAGCTGTACCGGAGTGTCAAGTCTAGGACCAAAAGGCTCCTGAACAGCTTCCACCCCCAAGCCATAAGACTGCTGAACAATTCATCAATTTACACTACTGCTACCTCGACTAACCTGTTCCCCATAGCACATTGACTTGGTACCGACATAGCCTCCATATTGTTACGTAATTTTCTTGTGTTACCTTTAATTCTAAAAACATGTTGCTTTAGTTTATTTAGTAAATATTTTCTTAACTCTATTTAAGCATTTCATGGTAAGGTCTACCATGCGCCTGTTGTATTTGGCGCATGTGATGAATAACATTTTATTTTATGACAAAGTTTACTGACAGTGAGATCATGTCCAAAAGAGGGGGAGGCAAACCTTAGCGTCATTTCAGCGGCATGCTCCAAACTGGTTGGCTGACTTCAGCTTTTCATCAGTCAGCCTTTATCTCGATTTACACACCCTGTATCTGAATTTCTGAACAGGGAGGGAGGGGCGACAAAAACAAATGCCTGGAGAAGAAGAAACATTACATAAGCAGCCATCTCGGATACAGTCACAGACGGTGTACTGTTTCGTTGCATAACAGTTTTACATTCGAGGAGATATCCATAGACAGACATGATTTAGCTTTCAAATCTCACATCCTGGGACTACGGTAAGGAAATAGCCTAATTTAACACTGTAGGCTTTTGGACAGTTTCCTATGTTTTAACAATGTTGAGCTATGCATGCTGACACAGTAGCCTTTGTGAAACTCTGCAGATGACAGTACTTGAGGGCCGTGTGGAATAGTTCTGGTAGCACAGCTAAAGAGGATGAAGAAAATGTATCTTTCTCTCTCCCCAGGTTAAACTACTAGCATGGCTGAGTCTGCAGCCTTACTTTCAGATGGTATGTGACATACTGGCTTTGTGATCAACTCTTAACTCACAAATGATACTGAACTATTTTCATATGGATACGGACATAATGACATTTATCCAAATATTGTATGGTTTAATCACATTTCTCCAAGAATGGTATATGGGAAAAGAAAAAGGGAAAATATTTCACTTTCGCTATTTGATAAAGAGAGGGAGTCCAGCGGCAAAGCCGAGGGGGACGATACAGCACGATAAAACTGGGTTGACCTAATGCTTATTTTCTCATAGATGAAACATCGGATCGCTACATCATTTTCAGTTCCCAAAACTAGAATGTGTTATGAACAGAGTGCACAAAGTTTTTTAGACTTGGGCAATTGCCATACTCTCTAGAAATGATGTTATTTAGAAGGAGTGCAACGGCAGTTTCAAGTTCTTGCGTACAAACTCATACAGAGAGTAGGCGTTCCCTGATGTGCAAATACATGTTAAAATGTACCAGTAGGATATTGCTAACTCTGAGTGGTGCTTGGCTCTGCCCACCTTGCTTGTTATTCCCACAACGCGACAACGATTTCCATTTTAAAAAGCCCATAGGAACTATTTTGGGGAAGCTATAATAAAACTTCTATACATTGTAAATACAGTTAAATGCTGCCATGTTTTGTACAAAATCAAAGCAATAATTGTCCTTAAAGATTAACATTGTGCGGTAAACTGTGGGGTGTTGGGTTGAGCGTACAGAGATTAACACAGAGACAGGGAGGTTCTAGTCAGCAAACACGATTTTACTAGGCAATAAAATACACATAACAACAAAATCACTTAGGTTTGGCTCAGCCCTTCTTCTCAGCCTCTGTTCTCCCCCACGGTGTTGGTTTTATGTGCCTCCACGGCTGGTTGGCACTTTCCCCTAATAACCTCTACTTGGAGCCATCCGTGTCGGGGTGCCCAGCCCGTGTACTCCCAGCAGAGGGAGCCAGCGCGCAGCACGTACCTCCCCTCTATTACCAACCCCAGGGGTAGACTTCCCGGGATACCACAATTGTAATAAACTGTCTGGAATGATGCCCTCCAATGTCAGTCACAGAGACGTTGACAGATGTTTGTAAAGTCATATTTGTGAAACATGTGATATTCAAATCTTTAAAGCTTCCCTCCTAGTCCTACCCACGTAGGAGCAGATTCACAGAGATGATGTGATAACTTGGCTTGATAACTTTGCATCTCTCTTATCTAACATCACTCCCAGATGCCCAGTTTGTGGATAAGCATATGGCTGAGCTCATTCAGAGGGTTATCATAGTGATGCCCATAGCAGATGACCTACTCCAGAGGCGCCTGATCCATAAGGAGGTGTACTCTAATATCCATGCTACCAGGACCAGCCAGGAACAAATGAGACTGCTGTATGAGGCCCTGCATTCAGGAGGGGTAAAGGTGAAATCAGCCTTTTACAGGATTCTACTGGAACAACAACCTCAATTAGTCCAAGATCTAGGTAAGAGCATCTCTCTCCCTCTTTGTACTGCAGAAATACAATGTAGAAAGTTGGGATATCTTGGCTTTTCTCACGTTTGCTATTCATCACTGTCCCATGAGTTAAACCAAAGCCAGTACCTCAATCGCAGCTCAGGCAAGATGCAATGTCATTGCTGCGGTTTATGCTAAATGCTTACCATATGTAAGGATCAGTTGATTATGCATCGATAAAAACACTACAGGCAATGGTAAACAATGCTGAGTCTCTCGATATCCTCACCAAAAAATAATAAATGCACCGATGAGAATGCATTGGTTGCTATTAATGTTCTGTTGCTCTCTCATCCCAGGTGAACCCTCTGCAGTCCATGTCAGCACAACTCTGAATTCTAAAGTCAAAGGTAAATGAGGTGAAATATTGGCTTTGCGATCATCAATACCTGATTGACTGACTTCCTACAAGATTAAATTGTGTCCTGTGTTAAAATGGTTTAAAACGACACATAAATGTTGCATTCTTCACCAGTGTTATTGTTTTTCAGATGGGGATATTGAAATGTGCCAAACAGAATTGAAATCGTACCTGAAGAGAACATTTGAAAGAATATTTCCAGGAATAGCTACACAAGGACGTCCTACACTCCTAAATAAGATCTACACAGAGCTCTTCATCACAGAGGGTGGAAGTGGTGAGGCCGATAAAGAACATGAGGTGATGAAAATTGAGGCAGTATTAAGGAGACCAGCGACACAAGAGATACCAATCAAATGCAACGACATCTTTAAACCCTTACCTGGACAGGACATGACTATCAGAACTGTGCTCACAAAGGGAGTCGCTGGCATTGGAAAGACCGTCTCAGTGCAGAAATTCATTATGGACTGGGTTGATAGAGAAGCTAATCAGGATATACAGTTCATATTTCCAATTCCTTTTCGGGAGCTGAATTTGATGAAGGGAAAGACACTCAGTTTGATTGACCTACTCCATGATTTCTTCGATGTCATCAAAGAATCAGGACTTTCCAACTTTAAAAAAGTCAAAGTGTTGTTTATCTTTGATGGGTTAGATGAGTGCCAACTTCCTCTGAATTTCAACAGAAATGAGATCTGCTGTAATGTCGCAAAGTCAATCACAGTGGATGTACTTCTGACAAACCTCATAAAGGGGAATCTGCTTCCTTCTGCTCTTCTCTGGATAACTTCACGACCAGCAGCTACCAATCGGATCCCTCCTGAGTGTGTTGACCAGGTGACTGAGGTACGAGGGTTTAGGGATGAACAGAAGGAGAACTACTTCAAGAAGACAGTCAGTGATGAGAAACTAGCTGAAAGAATCATCGCACATATAAAGTCATCAAGGAGCCTCGACATCATGTGCCACATACCAGTGTTCTGTTGGATCTCAGCCACTGTTCTAGGGAAACTGATGAGTAAAGCAGAAAGTGGAGACTTGCCCAAGACTCTGACACAAATGTTCTTACAGTTTCTGATCTTTCAGATAATACAGACAATGAGGAAGTATCATGAAGACCCTGACACAGATCTCCACTGGGATAAAGAGATCATTCTGAAACTTGGAAAACTGGCCTTTGAACATCTTGAGAAAGGAAACCTGATCTTCTATGAGAAAGATCTGAAAGAGTTTGGCATTGACATCAAACAAGCTTCTTTGTGCTCAGGAGTGTTCACACAGATCTTAAGAGAAGAGTGTATGTACCAGGAAGTGGTTTACAGCTTTGTTCATCTGAGCCTTCAGGAGTTCATTGCTGCTTTGTATGTGTTTCTTTCATTTGAAGACAACAATGAGGATGTTATAACACCCCAACTACCATCCTCCTCGACTGGAATTGTCTTGTATGAAGAAATTCGTCCTGACAACATCTACAAGAGCGCAGTGGATAAGGCCTTAAAGAGTCAGAATGGACACCTGGACCTGTTCCTGCGCTTCCTTCTTGGCCTCTCACTGAAGTCCAACCAGACACTCCTTCGAGGCCTACTGACACAGACAGAAGGGAGCTCACAGAGCAACAAGGGCACAGTCGACTTCATTAAGGACAGGATCAGGAAAAATCCCTCTCCAGAGAGGTGCATCAACCTCTTTCACTGTCTGAATGAGCTGAACGACAATTCTCTGGTGGAGGAAATCCAAATCTACTTGAAGTCAGGAGGTGTTTCGAAGGTTGAACTCTCATATTCTCATTGGTCTGCTCTGGCCTTTGTTATGTTGTCCTCAGACGAGGAGCTGGATGTATTTGAGCTGAATAAATTTGTCAGATCAGACGAAGGCGTTATGAGGCTGTTGCCAGTGATCAAAGCCTCTAAAACGGCTCTGTAAGTACTCTGCTTTCTGTCTCGCTCTCTCTCTCTATCCCTCTCCTTCTCATAAACATTCAACAAGTGACAGGTTGTCCTTTCTCAGATTCAGATACATGTTCAAAACACACAAACCTGGGCTGGTCTATGGACTAAAGTTATAGAAACACTGGACTAAAACACTGAGTGGTATTTTCAAATGTTCCTTATTTCCCTAAGGATGAATTCTTGCAATATCACTTGGAGATGTTGTGAGAATCTGGCCTTATCTTTCGGATCATGTACCTCAAGTTTGAGAAAGCTGGACCTGAGTCACAATGGCCTGACTGATTCAGGGGTGGAGCTGTTCTGTTTTGGACTGGGCAATCCACTCTGTAAATTGGAAACACTGAAGTGAGTATTATGGCTATTATGTTATTGTTATTTAGGTAACAGATCTATATCCAATGTATTAATTATTTCTCGTAAAACAAATGATTGTGTAACTTCTCAGCTTTTTGTTGGGTGTCCTGAAAGAGTAAAACCCTTTCTACTTCTCTGCAGGCTGTCAGGCTGTAAAGTCCAAGAGAAAGGCTGTGCTTCTCTGGCTTCAGCTCTGAGGTCAAACCCCTCACACCTGAGAGAGCTGGATCTGAGTTACAATAACCCAGGAGATTCAGGAGTGAAGCAGCTCTCTGCTGCACTGGAGGTTCCAGACTGTAAACTGAAGACACTGGGGTGAGTATTCTCTCCACTCAACAGGTCACTTTGTTAACTTTAGAGTAATATTTGATTAAATATACAGCACCAATGTTCTTTTTTCAGTCTGATTGAGTGCAGCCTAACTGGGACATGTTGTGATGCCCTGGCCTCAGCTCTGTGCTCAAGCTCTTCAAGTCTGAGAGAGTTGGATCTTAGTCGCAATGACCTGCACAGTATTGGGCTGGAGCTGCTCTCTGCTGGACTGAGGAGCACCAATTGTAAACTAGAAACGCTGAGGTGATAATTGTCATTATGTTTAATCGTTTGCATTTCAGAAATTGTAAAACATCTCTTGTAAACAATTACAGAAGATGATATTTCACAAAGCAGGATGAGTGACTCAGTCTAAGATGCTCTCTTTATTTCTAAAATGTTCATTAATTGATTGATTATTGTACATTGCCGATTCTATTACTGACTTTATTAAACATCATGAACTTGGTTGTGGTAGACATTTTGAGTAAAACAAATTCTTGTGTGGCTTCTCAGCTCTTATGTATGTATACTGAAAGAGTGAAACTCTTTTCTACTTCTCTGCAGGCTGTCAAACTGTAAAGTCGAAGAGAAAGGCTGTGCTTTTCTGGCTTCAGCTCTGTGGTCAAACCCCTCACACCTGAGGGAACTGGACTTGAGCTACAATCATAACCTGCAGGATGCAGGAGTGGCCAATCTTTCTGCTGCACTGGGGAATCCACTTTGTAATCTGGAGTCACTGAGGCAAGTGCTGATAAAGAATAGTGTTGTTAAATCTTGCTCCTGGAGACACCATCTGAGTTTCAGATAGTTGAGATACTGATGGTTGACACTCAAACTGTACAGACTCAGCTGAAACAGAAAAAAAACACATCCCTCTCTTATCTGAAGGCTTGATACCTGTGAAGTCACAGAAGAAGGCTTTTCTTCCCTAGCCTCTGCTCTGAAGTCCAACCCTTCACACCTGAGACAGCTGGACCTGAGCAGCAATAAAGCAGGAAACACAGGAGCAAAGCTGCTCTCTGCTGCACTGGAACATCCAGGTTGTGAACTATTGAAATTGAGGTTAGTCTTTTTGTAACAATTTGTAACTAAACAGGAACAGGATTTGTATTTTTAGCTAAGGTTACTGTCAACGCTGGTATCAAGATGGAGTGAAGGCCTCTTCCCTTCCTTTGTGCAGGCTGTCATTCTGTAGTGTCCTGGGGGACGGTTGCTGTTCCCTAGTTTCAGCTCTGAGGTCAAACCCCTCACACCTGAGACAGCTGGACCTGAGTAACAATTTCCTAGGAGACTCAGGAATGAAGTTGCTCTCTGCTTTATTGGAGGACCCACACTGTGAAATCAAGACACTGAGGTACAGTTATACGACTTACAACAATACTTCATTCATATAATTCCTTGTTATATTTGGAACGAGTCAAACTGTGAAGGTCTGTGGCTCTAAGCTATGTGTTTAAAATGAGGATGAGGCTGCCCTGTTCCTCCTCATCCAGCACCACTGGAAGTATCTTCCCCGGAGCTAAAGAAGTGCTTGTGCACGTTATGTCTGGTGTGCGTCGGGTTTATGTACCCATTTATTGATTGTTCTGTTTTCCGGTGGGTTTTTGTTGCGCCGTTGGAAACACAGTTTTGACTTCTCTGCCGCCAGTACGCCCCCCATACAAATACATCCACAGGTACACCTCCAATTGACTCAGGCTAATTGATATAATTTATCAGAAGCTTCTAAAGCCATGACATCATTTTCTGGAATTTTCCAAGCTGTTTAAAGGCACAGTCAACTTAGTGTATGTAAACTTCTGACCCACTGGAATTGTGATACAGTGAATAATAAGTGAAATAATCTGTCTGTAAACAATTGTTGGATAACCGACTTGCCAAAGCTACAGTTTGTTAACAAGAAATTTGAGGAGTGGTTGAAAAACAAGTTTTAATGACTCCAACCTAAGTGTATGTAAACTTCCGACTTCAACTGTACATTTTTCAAGCAGGCCACCATAGTCCCTGTGCCCAAGAAAGCGAAGGTAGCCTGCCTAAATGACTACCACCCCGTAGCACTTACGTGGGTAGCCATGAATTCCTTTGAAAGGCTGGTCATGACTCACATAAACACCATCATCCCCTCAGGCGTGCATCCTTAGTACACTCCTGTACTCCCTGTTCACCCACGACTGCGTGGCCAGGCACGACTCCACCACCATCATTAAGTTCCATGACAACACAACAGTGTGTCACGGCTTCTGCCGAAGTTGGTGCCTCTCCTTGTTCGGACGGCGTTCGGCGGTCGTCGTCACCGGCTTTCTAGCTGCCACCGATCCACGTTTCTTTTTCCATTTGTGATGTCTTGATTGTACACACCTGATTCCCATTACATTATTATTATTTCCCTATTTAACCCTCTGGTTCTCATTATGTTTAGTTCTTGATTGTTCCCGGTTCTGTGTTAGTCTGTTGTGTTAGGGTTTGTGAAATTGCATGGATTTATTTTTGCAGATTATTTTTCCCGAGTAAAAGTATGTTATTTTACTCAGTTCTGTGTCCTGCGCCTGACTCCGTTCTCACCTCTGCACAACTGACACATGACACAGTGGTAGACCTGATCACCGACAACGATGAGACGGCCTACAGGGTGGAGGACAGAGACCTGGCAGCGTGGTGCCAGGACAACAATGGAGCTGATCGTGGACTGCAGGAAAAGGACGGCCGAACACGCCCCCATTCACAGCAACGGGGCTGTAGTGGAGCGGGTCAAGAGTTTCAAGTTCCTTGGTGTCCACAACACACCTTTTCCCCCTCAGGAGACTGAAAAAATTTGGCATGGGTCCCCAGATCCTCAAAAAGTTCTACAGCTGCACCATCGAGTATTCTGACCGGTTGCATCACCTCCTGGTATGGCAACTGCTCGGTGTCTGACCGTAAGGTGCTACAGAGGGCATTGCATATGGCCCAGTACATCACTGGGGCCAAGCTTCCTGCCATCCAGGACCTGTATACTAGGTGGTGTCAGAGGAAGGCCCAAAAAATGGTCAAAGACTCCAGTCACCCAATCATGGACTGTTCTCTCTGCTACCGCACGACAACCAGCACCGGAGCACCAGAGTCCAAAAGGCTCCATAACAGCTTCTACCCCCAAGCCATGAGACTGCTGACCAATTAATCACATGGCCACACAGACTATTTACATTGACCCCCCCCCCCCCCCTTTGTTTTACACTGCTGCTACTCGCTGTTTATTATCTATGCATAATCACTTTACCCCTTTACCCCTACATGTACAAATTACCTCGACTAACCTGTACCCCCGCTCATTGACTCGGTGCCGGTACTCCCTATATATAGCCTCGTTATTGTTATTTTATTGTGTTAATTTTTATTTAGTTTATTGAGTAAATATCTTCTTAATTCTATTTCTTGAACTGCATTGTTGGTTAGGGGCTTGTAAGTAAGCATTTCACTAAAATACCTGTT
Organism: Oncorhynchus nerka; assembly: GCF_034236695.1. Classification (NCBI taxonomy): domain Eukaryota; kingdom Metazoa; phylum Chordata; class Actinopteri; order Salmoniformes; family Salmonidae; genus Oncorhynchus; species Oncorhynchus nerka. The sequence continues at coordinate 35,839,836 of NC_088420.1, read as the reverse complement.
GTATTCGGCTTATGTAACAAATACACATTTTTATTTGAATCTGTATAGAGAATCTGGCACATGCACAGACTCTTTTTTAGCTATCGGGAAGAGCATACCAGAGAATTCAGCAATGCAGCCACTCCTTTGACGTTATAACATTATACTTCTCTCTGTAGGCTTACAGACTGTTACATTTCAGAGGAAGCATTTGTTTCTCTGGCTTCAGCCCTGATATCAAACCCCTCTCACCTGAGAGAGCTGGACCTGACCAGGAATTTTGGAGGAGACTCAGGAGTGAAGCTGCTCTGTGCTGGACTGAAGGATCCATGCTGTAAACTGGAAAAACTGAGGTGAGTTTTATAATCGGCAGTGTTTAACTAATTACTGTGGTTAAGAGACCATTCTGTTTCTCATTATCTGTTGACATTTTTGCCAGCCTGTTTTGTTGTAATCTGAGTTGGGAATGCTGTGAGGCAATGGCAGCAGCTCTCCGCTCAACCTCAAGTCTGAGAGAGCTGGACCTGAGTCACAATTATCTGGGGAATTCAGGAGTGACAATGCTCTCTGCAGGATTGGGCAATCCTCACTGTAAACTGATGATTCTGAGGTATTGGATTTAATTGAACTATTTTTATTGACTTTAAAAGTCACCAATTATTTTGTCTTATTTTAGATTTTCTCAACCTTTGAGTTGAATTTCAGAAATGGCTTAGTGAATTACTTTCATCCTCTGCAGGCTCTGTAATTGTGGTATGACAGAGGAAGGCTGTGCTTCTCTGGCCACAGAGCTGAGGTTAAATCCCTCTCACCTGAAAGATCTGGACCTGAGTTCCAATTCTCCAGGAGACCCAGGAATGAATCTGCTCTTTGCTGTGCTAGTGGATCCCTGTTGTAAACTGGAGATTTTGACGTGATTAATCATGACAAACTTTTGTGATATTACAATCACCGCAATTTGTTTATTCCATGTTGTGGGTTTGATTTAGTTAACGGTATGGTTATAGATGTATTATACAGAAAGCAATAGAAAGTCATTGCTGTCATATTACAGTTTGTATCCTAAGTTTCAGTGTTTTTTGTTTTCCCTCCAGTCTGGATAACTGTAACCTCACCGAGAATTGCTGTGCAGCACTGGCCACTGCTCTCAGCTCAAACACCTGTAGTCTGAAAAACCTGGACCTGAGTGACAATAACCTATATGATTCAGGAGTACAGCTACTCTCAGCTGGATTGAAGAACACACAGTGTAAACTGGAGACACTGAAGTAGGTTTACATGGCTTATCCTTAGCCAATGCAGATGTGGGCGTTATACTGAAAAGTTTTATACAATTATTTTTGATCTGACATGGAATAACTGGATTCTCTTCCTGTAGGGTAGCAAACTGTAAGTTCAAAGAGGATGGCTGTGTTGCTCTGGCCTCAGCTTTAAGCTCCAACCCCTTCCACCTGACAGAACTCGATCTGAACCAGAACCGGTATGGGCGTGGAAAAGCCCTGCTCAAAGCATTGCAGAAGGATCCACACTGTAAACTAGTGAAAGTGGGGTGAGTGGTATAGTTGTGGTATAGTGTCAAAGAGTATCACAAATGTCATTCAAGATGTGTTTGTGTTTGTTAATAATATTGCAAGTCATTGAGTTTCATTGAAAATGCAAGGTGACTGAAAACAAATGCCTTAATAGTGGCACAGTAAAATGACATAGAGCTCTTTATTACACCATACGTTTCTTTCTGATGGTCCTGTATTTAGCTCTCCTGTATACATACAACTCATTATTATTGTTCTGCAAAATCCTCTGTTTTAGATTGGTCCCAATGTGAAACAGCCATCATCATACAGGACCGAGAAATGAGCCGCATTCTGAAGAGACAGTCAAGAAGTGACGTGGACGTAGTGCTCGATCGTTGAAACCCCTGAACTAAAAACACGCTGTGTGTAGACCAAACGGATGCAGCGTAGCATTACAAACAAGTGAGATGAATACATGTTTTGAATATGCTTTATCATTTTGAAGACGCTCAACACCTACTTTACAAATGTGTTTGCCGTGCAGTCCTGATCTTTGAAAAATATATAGGCTATGTATTTTCCGGGATATAGGTGTACATATTTACAAGGTTTTATACACATTGTATAAGGGGATTGATTGTCAATGTTCTATTTAATGTCATAGGAAGAAAATACAATGTTAGAATGGTACGTCATTGTGCATATTCTTAGACATCCTCATCAAATTAATATCTTAAGATAGTTTGTCACACACGCATAGGTCTGCTGGTTTAAAGGCTGAATTCTCCTGTTTCCATTAGGGGCTCATTAGCGTCCTCATCTGGGCCCTGTGAAAAACAGAGACTGTTTAGTGAGTCCAGTGCAGCTAAACATGTGACCATGTCAATATGTATTTGATTGTGTGAGTGTGTATTCGGCCAGGTGCATATGTGCGTATGTGCTAGTGTTTGTATATGTGTATATGTTGCTGTGAGTGTGTGTGTGTGCGTGTGCTGGCATTTGTGTGCATTTATTCTTGCCTGTGCTAGACGATTGTAGGTCTGAGTGTGGGGGCCGCTATACCGTCGTAGACCTCTCCAGGACAGGAAGAGAGTGTAGACAGAGGCCAGCAGACACTGTACTGTGAACATGATAGAGCTGCCCTTCGCTATGTACACACCCGCACGCTGAGAGGGAGACAAAGAAAGGAGGAGGTTACACAGAGAGAGAGAGAGACACATGCACATACATACACACACAGACAGTACAACACACCTGTTGGTCTGTGTAGAGTGCTTTAGCCTGTGAAGTGATGAGGCTGTAGGCCAGCAGAGCACAGCACCCCAGCAGTAGGCTGAAGATGTTCAGGCCTATCAGTGTGGTCACCTGTTCAACACGTTAACAGAGCAGTGAGCAGAACAACTTCACTTCAAATAAAAAATGGTGAAACACTTCACAATCACAGAAGCAATGAATTTAGCGACTCACTACTAACAGTGGCGAACAACACAAAAGATTCACTAGGGTGAGACTTCAAAATTGGGATAATGAATTCAAAAAGTATATCATACATTCTTTGATTAATCAGATCATTCATTGAATAAAGCACTTGTGTGATATATGCCTCGTTAAATAAATAAAAAAATACAAATATATATACTCACATTGAGTTTGTTGGGTTTCCTCTGAACTTCCATTGCCAGCCCTCCAGTGGCCAGATACTGTAACAACACACAATAACCAGCTTAGTGAAAAATCTAATCAAGCTTTATTTGTCACGTGCGCCGAATACAACAGGTGTAGACCTTACAGTGAAATACTTACTGACATCTATACCAGGGTTGTGTTCAGAGGGCACATCATGGGAAAAACATTTTGAAACAGGTAGTGACAACAGTGTCAACCGGGGATGCCTAGGCATTATCTCAGTGGGCTAACACAGTCTTGCATAAGACAGTGAAAAGCGAGGACTCACAAACAGGCCGGACCAGACTGGTGTAGTCAAGGAGACGGAACAGTTGAAGCTCACGCAGGCGTAGGTTACTGTGGTTAGAATGGAGGCCAGGGCACCAAAGACCTGCAAGATCTTAGTGACAGAGAGAGACAGGAGAAGTACTCTAGAGTGATGGTTTTGGGTAACAATTTATTTCACAGGAAATGGTAACATATTTACGAAACTACATGGTAAAATTATGATAACTGATTAATAACAGTATTTGGTCACAGGGCACTGATTAGGAACCACAGGGTTGCTTTTTGCTTTCCTCATCTCACCCCAGTGACAAGGAGGCGGGTGTTAACGACTGTCCCAAACCAGCGTCCAATCCGCACATCTTTAAATTCTTCCTGATTGGTGGTTACAGTGAGTGGGTGGCCCGAGGTGCGGTCCTTAAAAAAGACATGGTACAGCCCCTCTTGGAACATGTTCTGAGTCATCTGAGAAAGGCAGACAACAAAAACATGTCGCTGTTTGATGATGTAATAGCTACAGCTGAAGATATCAGGAAAACTTATCTCATCTAATGGGAATATAAGGCTACACGCATATTCACATACACACACACTGTCACATGCAGACACACTCCGATCACAGCCTTTCTCTCTCTATCTTACCTTCAGCTGCAGTGGGTCCACAGCCTGGCTTCCTCATGAACAACTTTCATATCCACAAAGAATAGAATCAGCCTTCTAAACCTCATAGAGGGAAAAAAGAGAGGGACCTGAAATCATAAAGGCTTTGTGTTGGTCAGTCATTCACAGCGTCTCACTCTTCCGCCCTCACCACCCCAGACTGACACGGTCAAAGTTCACCTGAGGCATAGTTTACTTCCAGGCTGATATGGTCCACCTCTAAGGAAGGGATAATGTGTTTTGATTGGCCAGAGAGAGAGAGAGACTTGATCAATGAGGGGATCTGACTAATCTGGCCAGGGTGCCCGGTTGGGCTCGTTTTGCACCTGGTGAAAGTTGATTGCATAACTTTAGGAACCGGGCTGCCTCCAGGGTGTGAGCCAGGGCTCCCTTCAAAACCCATGGCAAAGTCAGCTCAAAACATAAATAAACACGTGGAGTAATGATTAGGATTAATTGCCTTTCCAATGAAAACTAGTTTGAAAATTCAAACAACAGTCAAATGTTTGGACACACCTACTCATTCAAAGGTTCTTCTTAATTTGTACTATTTTCTACATTGTAGAATAATAGTGAAGACATCAAAACTATGAAATAACACATATGGAATCCTGTAGTGATGAAAAAAAGTGTTAAATCAAAATATACACTGCTCAAAAAAATAAAGGGAACACTTAAACAACACAATGTAACTAACTCCAAGTTAATGACACTTCTGTGAAATCAAACTGTCCACTTAGGAAGCAACACTGATTGACAATACATTTCACATGCTGTTGTGCAAATGGAATAGACAACAGGTGGAAATTATAGGCAATTAGCAAGACACCCCCAATAAAGAAGTGGTTCTGCAGGTGAGGACCACAGACCACTTCTCAGTTCCTATGCTCCCTGGCTGATGTTTTGGTCACTTTTGAATGCTGGCAGTGCTTTCACTATAGTGGTAGCATGAGACGGAGTCTACAACCCACACAAGTTGCTCAGGTAGTGCAGCTCATCCAAGATGGAACATCAATGCGAGCTGTGGCAATAAGGTTTGCTGTGTCTGTCAGCGTAGTGTCCAGAGCATGGAGGCGCTACCAGGAGACAGGCCAGTACATCAGGAGATGTGGAGGAGGCCGTAGGAGGGCAACAACCCAGCAGCAGGACCGCTACCTCCGCCTTTGTGCAAGGAGGAGCAGGAGGAGCACTGCCAGAGCCCTGCAAAATGACCTCCAGCAGGCCACAAATGTGCATGTGTCTGCTCAAACGGTCAGAAACAGACTCCATGAGGGCCCGACATCCACAGGTGGGGGTTGTGCTTACAGCCCAACACTGTGCAGGACGTTTTTCATTTGCCAGAGAACACCAAGATTGGCAAATTCGCCACTGGCGCCCTGTGCTCTTCACAGATGAAAGCAGGTTCACACTGAGCACATGTGACAGTCTGGAGACGATGTGGAGAACGTTCTGCTGCCTGCGACATCCTCCAGCATGACCGGTTTGGCGGTGGGTCAGTCATGGTGTGGGGTGGCATTTCTTTGGGGGGCCGCACAGCCCTCCATGTGCTCGCCAGAGGTAGCCTAACTGCCATTAGGTACCGAGATGAGATCCTCAGACCCCTTGTGAGACCATATGCTGGTGCGGTTAGCCCTGGGTTCCTCCTAATGCAAGACAATGCTAGATCTCATGTGGCTGGAGTGTGTCAGCAGTTCCTGCAAGAGGAAGGCATTGATGCTATGGACTGGCCCGCCCGTTCCCCAGACCTGAATCCAATTGAGCACATCTGGGACATCATGTCTCGCTCCATCCACCAACGCCACGTTGCACCACAGACTGTCCAGGAGTTGGCGGATGCTTTAGTCCAGGTCTGGAAGGAGATCCCTCAGGAGACCATCCGCCACCTCATCAGGAGCATGCCCAGGCGTTGTAAGGGAGGTCATACAGGCACGTGGAGGCCACACACACTACTGAGCCTCATTTTTACTTGTTTTAAGGACATTACATCAAAGTTGGATCAGCCTGTAGTGTGGTGTTCCACTTTAATTTAGAGTGTGACTCCAAATCCAGACCTCCATGGGTTGATAAATTTGATTTCCATTGATAATTATTGTGTGATTTTGTTGTCAGCACATTCAACTCTGTAAAGAAAAAAGTATTTAATAAGAATATTTCATTCATTCAGATCTAGGATGTGTTATTTTAGTGTTCCCTTTATTTGTTTTACTTAGTGGGACTATAATTTGTTTTTCAACAGGACAATGACCCAAAACAAACCTCCAGGCTGTGTAAGGTTTATTTGACCATGAAGGAGAGTGATGATCTGGCCTCCACAATCACTCGACCTCAACACAATTGAGATGGTTTGGGATGAGTTGGACCACAGAGTCGAGGAAAAGCTGCCAACAAGTGCTCAGCATATGTCGGAATTCCTTCAAGACTGTTGGAAAAGCATTCCTCATGAAGCTGGTTGAGAGAATGCCAAGAGTGTGCAAATCTGTCATCAAGGCAAAGGCTGGATACTTTGAAGAATCTCAAATATAAAATATATTTAAACATTTTTCCCCTTACTACACGATTCCATGTGTGTTGTTTGATAGTTTTAATGTCTTCACTATTATTCTACAATGTAGAAAATAATACAAATAAAGAAAAACCCTTGAATGAGTAGGTGTGTCCAACCTTTGACTGGTCCTGTATATATAATACATTTCCATTGATTCTTGAAGAATATAACTTACAAATGCCTCATGAGCTTAGTTCAACTGTCACACTCCATGAGAACCCAAAATATAAGCTTGTTTTTCTCCAATGTTTGTAAACAATGTAAATGTAAACAACCACTTTATAGTCTCATAACATGGTTAAAACAATCATTTTTATATCATGGGATGGTCAGTCCATAGCTCTGTCTATTAATCTGAGAGCGGTTACATGTCTCCAGGCCCATCACTCAGCTTTTTAACAAAACAGAGGCGGGGCGGCCGTTTTGTTATTGTTTCATCCGTAGATTTGCCCTTTAAACAGCTGCATATTATCAAGATATCAAAGTGTCACCTACAAAAAGGTAAACAATAGGCCTATAGCAAATGCAGCATATAGCATTCACTTTCCACATGTAAATAGCACTTTTCAGTAGTGCTCAAAGCATGTAATTCCATGAGCGCAGCATTTATTTTTCAACTGGAATCAATGATCCCAATCAGTCATCCATGACAACACAATCATAAACAACAGAGTAGGGCTGGCTAATAAGTCCTTAGTTTTAGGGTCCTGCTCAGGTAAAGCAATTTGGCTAATCTATACTTCCATATTTCCAAGTCCTATTTTTGAAGATCAAGGGGTATAACATTTATTGGAATGACTGGAATTCTGATAGACATTGTTTTTTAATGTAAAGATATAATTTAATCGTATTATTATATGTAGTAGAAAGCAATGGGTTAGAAGAGGCCTACATAACCAACCCATAAAGTAAAATGTAACATCCATATATGGCCAGCTATGTAAACATTAACATTGATTTATCCTGCAATAGATGTCATTCAATTGGTAACATACGTTTATGTCTTCTTCTAATTACTCTTAAGAGGACAGTAATGTAAAATTAACTGAATGTAATCAGATTGCATTACTGACTTTGGGTAATCCAAAAGTTACATTACTGATTACAATTTTGGACAGGTAACTAGTAACTGTAACGGATTACATTTAGAAAGTAACTTAGCCAACCCTGTGTGTTACATAGCATGTTGCACAAAATGTCTGCCATGCATTTCTCAGGTGCTGCAACACATTGCTGGTGGATGAGGTGAGTTTGTCCCAGAGTGCTCTGAGACCTAGTGTGGCAAGGTCTCTATAGCTCTGGCACTATACTTGACTTTTCATTTTATAAATTCATTATCACTATTGTTATCAAGTGTGGATATTTTGGAGACTTGTCTTTATTTTTATACATTTATTTGACACTTATTTGACCATGTAAGTTGACTGAGAACACATTCTCATTTACAGCAATGACCTGGGGAATAGTTACAGGAGAGAGAAGGGGGTATGAATGAGCCAATTGGAACTTGTTGTATACATTACTGATATATGGCACCTCAAAGAATACAGTTGAAGTCAGAAGTTTACATACACCTTAGCCAAATACATTTAAACTCAGTTTTTCACAACACCTGATATTTAATCCTAGTAAAAAGTCCCTGTCTTAGGTCAGTTAGGATCACCACTTTATTTTAAGAATGTGAAATGTCAGAATAATAGTAGAGAGAATGATTTATTTCAGCTTTTATTTCCACAAATTTGCTATAGGATTGAGGTCAGGGCTTTGTGATGGCCACTCCAATACCTTGTCTTTGTTGTCCTTAAGCCATTTTGCCACAACTTTGGAAGTATGCTTGAGGTCATTGTCCATTTAGAAGACCCATTTGCGACCAAGCTTTAACTTCCTGACTGATGTCTTGAGATGTTGCTTCAATATATCCACATCATTTTCCTCCCTCATGATGCCATCTATTTTGTGAAGTGCACCAGTCCCTCCTGCAGCAAAGCACCCCCACAACATGATGCTGCCACAAATCGTAATTCATGGTTGGGATGGTGTAAATCCTACAATGTGATTTTCTGGATTTTTTTTCTCATTTTGTCTGTCATAGTTGAAGTGCACCTAGGATGAAAATTAAGTGGGAGAACTAGCGTGGCTGACTAAATACTTTTTTGCCCCACTGTAGATACTTGTGTACCCGTTTCCTCGTTTCCTCAGGCATCTTCACAAGGTCCTTTGGTGTTCTGGGATTGATTTTTCACTTTTCGCACCAAAGTATGTTCATCTCTAGGAGACAGAATGCATCTCCTTCCTGAGTGGTATGACGGCTGCATGGTCCCATGATGTTTATACTTGCATACTATTGTTTGTACAGATGAACGTGGTACCTTTAGGCGTTTGGAAATTGCTCCCAAGGATGAACCAGATTTATTTTGATTTTCCCATGATGTCAAGCAAAGAGGCACCTAGTTTGAAGGTAGGCCTTGAAATACATCCACAGATACATCGCCAATTGACTCAAATGATGTCAATTAGCCTATCAGAAGCTTCTAAAGCCATGCCATCATTTTCTGGAATTTTCCAAGCTGTTTAAAGGCACAGTCAATTTAGTGTATGTAAACTTCTGACCCACTGGAATTGTGATACAGTAAATAATAAGTAAAATAATCTGTCTGTAAACAATTGTTGGAAAAATTACTTGCCAAAACTATAGTTTGTTAACAAGAAATTTGTGGAGTGGTTGAAAAAACGAGTTTTAATGACTCCAACCTAAGTGTATGTAAACTTCCGACTCCAACTGTATATCTGAAAAGACCCGATTGAATATTACACTCTGAAAGCTTCTCAACAACTTGTGGTGGAGTGAGTAAGCAAAGCATGAGTGCCGTATGTATGTATTAACAATGAGAGGGCTAGGCAGTGTGCTAATGCTAGGCAATTATGCTTGCACAAACATACTGAGGGGTTTCTCTGCTCCTACAGACAGTAGGCTAGTTAACGGTTAACACTAGTTAACCATTACATCTCCAGTATACAGTATGTGTCCAGTAAACGAGGTCATCCCCGCCCCAAGAGATGAGACTTTCCTTGGAGCAGTAACACAGAGAATAACTAGGACAGGGTCATACTTTCTGCACTACAGGAATTATATGTTACCTTGGCAGTTACCCTATCAGCATTTATCAACATTGTCAACATTATCAGCCAAGACACTTTGACACTAAAAGGGTAATTCATGCATAAATTAAATGTGGATTGAGCTTCTTCTTGTTGCAGGTAAGGCCAGAGTAATCATTTACAAGTCAATGTTGATCTCATAAGCTTTAAAAAAAATGTAACTGGAGTGGAGTTGTGCTTATAGAAATATATGTTCCTAAATGCATGTTTGCCCACTTGTCACCTGTTGTGATTCCTCTTAATTCTGTGAGGGTCGTATTAAACTTCCCAGAATTTTGATATTGCTACACTTGTAATGCTTTTATTTTGGTCAAGTTTCAACCACAGAGTTTTAATTGGTGTGCTCTGTGTAGGTATTCTTCTCTCATCACATTGTCATGGAAATTCTTACACAGGGACACTCAAAGTCAACCTTAATCATTGTTTATTGTAAGCACGCTGGAGAGGTTCCAACAAACTTGACGCACCTTAGTGAACGACTGTCAGGAGCTCTTCCGGGGCAGTCCCGTTAGTTCTCTTATATACTGCAGACAGGTCATATTTGCATGATTTAGCTTATTCATAAATAATTCATCATTAATGTTTGCTTCATTCATGTGGCCAACCAACACTGGGTCATCCATGTGACAAATCAATACCTCACAAGGCTTATTCTCACAGCTAAGACCTTGAAACGGAGATATCTTTTGTCCTCAAAATAACGGTCTAGGTGTACTGCCAAATTGCAGATACTGATAGTGAGGATTCGCTCAGTGAGTCACGCATGAACACAGAAAACGGTTATTAGAAAAGTACAAAAACAAAAATTTCCATCAGAGCATAAACTTCCAGACACTTTGCCCATGTTAACTGTACTGGATGTACGTATGCTGCTGTCATCCTTTTAGGTTATCATCCCCCCAGGACTGTGGGGTTTCAGTTCAGAACACTTCATCTTGAGAGTGGACACCAGACACCTCCCCAGAGACAGAGCTCTTGGCAAAGGTCAAATCAAATCAAACAGTGACATCCATTACAGACACTACAATAAGAATAACTGGTGATAACTTGGTGAAAATTGTATTTAAACTTCACAAAGGCAGACTTTATAGAACTCAATCATTGTGGCAAGAGTTTATTCACAATAAAACGTTTAATAAATATGAATGGTGTTTGAATGAGCTCAGGATTTGAATGTTATGGACATGCTTCCTAATTGGTGGAAATGATGTTTATGGTCTAACAGGTCTGCTAAAACATTGAGAGGACCTTGGTCCTCGTTTAATTGATAAAGGCTTAATCAGGGTAGCCTAGTGGTTAGAGTGTTAGAGTGTTGGACTAGTAAACAGAAGGTTGCAAGTTCAAATCCCTGAGCTGACAAGGTACAAATCTGTCAGTCTGCCCCTGAACAAGCAGTTAACCCACTGTTCCTAGGCCGTCATTGAACATAAGAATTTGTTCTTAACTGACTTGCCTAGTTAAATAAAGGTACAATTAAATTTAAAAAAAGGTTAGGAGGGAAGGGATTTTTTGAGTTATTATTATTATATTGCATTTTTTTTATTGTACCAGACTGATTTTTTCTATTTAACTGGGCAACTCAGTTAAGAACAAATTCTTATTTACAATGAGACCCCACCCCGGCCAAACCCAGATGACACTGGGCCAATTGGACTCCCAATCACGGCCGGATGTGATGCAGCCTGGATTTGAACCAGGTATACGCTTCTTGGGGGGGAATAGATATGCTCATGATATGCTCTTATCTATTCAGTTGTGGGGGTTTGGAGTCGGACACACGCTTTGCTGTATAGACAGTTTAGTTTCTCTTCTCTCCCACTTGTGGTGGTTATCAAGTGATCTGGAACAGTGCTTGCAATTAGTTCTTCACTTTTTTCTATTAGTTTACAATTCTAAACTTGGTGAGAAGGGAACGAGAAAAATATAAAATAAGGAACATAGCATTCTGTTGCCCTCAGCTTGCAGGCCTGCTCCTGCCCATAGCAAGCAAGCTGATCATTTGTGCTCAGTTTTAATAGGCACAATCTTAGTGACAACACACCTTCTCCTTATCTCTCTCTCTCACACACCCATTGTAATCATGCAGTACAAAGCAATGTGCTCTCTTTTCACAATGGTCTGTTCCTAGAGTCGTGAGTTTCAAGTTTGAGTTTCAAGTTTGAGGAAGCTTACAATTGATTTGACCATTTCTACCGATCTACCTGCCAGTTGTGATATTCATATGCGCACATTTGTTGAACAGTTTCATTTCAATAATAATGTTTTTGTTTCTCAAAATCATTGTCATGTGGTTAATGTAATGGGGAAAATAAACAATCAAAGGGCAAACAATTAACACAAAAAACAATGACTGTGCAAGAATTGGTGGGAGACAACTCAGTGCATTATGGAGAGCTGAGCGCATCTTGGTGCGAGATGAGCCTATATCTTTGCCATACAACCCCTCCCGTTCTTCTTGTCTCAACATTTCAAATTATACTGAAGACACTATCTTTACACATACTTTAGATGCATTGCTTTTCACTGGCAGCCACATCTCAATAATCAGCCAGGCCCTTTCCCTTATTTCCACGCACGCTGCCCAAACTGTGTATACAGGCATACAAGCTTATGATTTGAAACGATCCACAGCTTTAAAAAAAAAAAAAAAAGCTAATGATCCTCTGTGGCTAAGTCATGCTCTCTGGTGAAGTATTTTGAATGATTTGATTGATTTATGTCTAGACAGGAGGAATTATATAATTTTGACACTTTTATTGAAATTGACTTTAGACTGCAGTGACTACTGTTACCGAATCTTGTCCTACTCATCACATTAGGAATTGTACGTTATTGTTAGCCTGCAAATACCTTAGTATGAAAGTGTTTTTTATAAAGGTGGTTGTGGACGGCACAAGGGTGGGGGTCCAGCCATAGGGGCCACGTCGGCACAACATTCTCAGGACGGTTATTCAGACCTCTGTGGAGCTGACTCAGATTATAGTCTTCAAAGAGAAGGTCGATTATGGTAGATTATAAATAAACCCCTCCAACCCAAAAAGGCCTGTGGTGTTGATGGTATCCCCAATGAAATGATAAAATATGCAGACAACAAATTCTAATTGGCTATACTTAAACTCTTTAATATCATCCTTAGCCCTTGACATCTTCCCCAATATTTGGAACTAGGGACTGATTACCCCAATCCTCAAAAGTGGTGACATATTTGACTCCAATAACTACCGTGGGATATGCGTCAATAGCAACCTTTGGAAAATCCTCTGCATTATCATTAACAGCAGACTTGTACATTTCCTCAGTGAAAACAATGTACTGAGCAAATGTAATGCTGGGGAGTCCTCGAGCGCCAGGGTGGAAGAGCGAGAGCAGGCGTGACAACAATGGTGTTTGTTTTTCACTGATTGCCCCTTTCTTGTGGCAACAGGTCACAAATCTTGCTGCTGTGATGGCACACTGTGGTATTTCACCTAATATATATGGGAGTTTATCAAAATTAGATTTGTTTTCTAATTCTTTGTGGGTCAGTGTATGTGTCTCTAATATGGTCATACATTTGGCGGGAGGTTACAATGTGCGAACATTTTCTAAATGTTTTATTTAACTAGGCAAGTCAGTTCCGAACACATTCTTATTTACAACAACAGCCTAGGAACAGTGGGTTAACTGCCTTGTTCAGGGGCAGAACAACAGATTTTTACCTTGTCAGCTCGGGGATTTGATCTAGCAACCTTCAGTTACTGGCCCAACATGCTAACCACTAGGCTACCTGCCGCCCCAACATAGTCTGTCTTGGTCCTCCTTTCTTTTTGATGACCAATTTACCCCTTTTACCAAAGAGTACCTTCTATCTACCAAAATGTACTATTGTGTACCTTAGTAGCGCTACCCTTCCTCCTCTTTCTAATAGTCTGTCTTCTCTTGAAAGCCAGATCTGACTATGTCGGCCTCTCTCAATAGTAAGACTATGCTCTCTCCTTTCACCTCTTCCCCGTCCTCTTCTCTCCTTCCCCCTCTCCTCTCCTCTCTTCTCCTCTCATCTGGTAATCCTCTCCTCCCCCTCCTCATCACAGTAGTAAATGTTGTCTTTGACTTCCTCTTCCTTCAGCAGGACGTTCTTCTTCACTGGTCTCCTCTTCCGCAGGAACAGCAGCAGCAGCAACACTGAGGAGGAGACAGATTACATGAATGACCTAGCACACTGTATAGGCATACATGAAATCGCTACGGTTGTTGGACTGTCAACATAGCCTACTCTTCCAAAGGGAAAAACATGCGTGTAAAAGAAGAGAAGCATGACACGGATGTCTACGGTCCCCCTGCACTGACATACCTCTGACATCATATTGCTTTCCTGGTAGAGCATCTCAGAGATACATAATCAGCAACACCTGGTACTCCGCAGGCGACCACAGTCTCGTAGGGCTCAGGGTTACCACATCATCTGACAGGGGGGGGTCCATCCTATATGTGTCTCATCACACTCTGTTTGTGACCTACACTACCGGTCAAATGTTTTAGAACACCTACTCATTCAAGAGTTTTTCTTTATTCTTGCAATTTTAATAGTCAAGACATCAAAACTACTAAATAACCCATATGGAATCATGTTATAACCAAAAAAAGTGTTAAAATATATTTTATATTTTATATTTTTCAAATAGCCACCCTTTGCCTTGATGACAGCTTTGCACACTCTTGGCATTCTCTCTACCAGCTTCAACTGGAATGCTTTTCCAACAGTCTTGAAGGAGTTCCAACAATATCCTGATCACTTGTTGGCTGCTGTTCCTTCACTCCGTGGTCCGACTCATCCCAAACCATCTCAATTTGGTAGAGGTCAGGTGATTGTGGAGGCCAGGTCATCTGATTCAGCACTCCATTACTCTCCTTCTTGGTCAAATGGTCCTAACACAGCCTGTTGAAAAACAAATTATAGTCCCACTAAGCGCAAACCAGGTGGGATGGAGTATTGCTGCAGAATTCTGTGGTAGCCATGCTGGTTAAGTGTGTAGGGGTAAAGTGACTAGGCAACAGGATAGATAAACCAAACCATCTCAATTGTGTTGAGGTCGGGGGAATGTGGAGGCCAGATCATCTGATGCAGCAATCCATCACTCTCCTTCTTGTTAAAATAGCTCTTTCACAGCCTGGAGTTGTGTTGGGTCATTGTCCTGTTGAAAAACAAATGATAGTGCCACTAAGCCCAAACAAGATGGGATGGCGTATCGCTGCAGAATGCTGTTTAAGTGTGCCTGGAATTCTAAATGAATCACAGACAGTGTCACCAGCAAAGCACTCGCACACCATAATACCTCCTCCTCCATGCTCTATGGTGGGAAATACACATGTGGAGATAATCCACACCGCATCTCACAAAGACACAGAGGTTGAAACCAAAAATCTCAAATTGGGCTCCAGTTGAAAGGACAAATTTCCACTGGTCTAATGTCCATTGCACGTGCTTCTTGGTCCAAGCAAGTCTCTTTTCCTTATTGGTGTCCTTTAGTAGTGATTTCTTTGTAGCAATTTGACCATGAAGGCCTGATTCACATTGTCTCTGAACTGTTGATGTTGAGATGTGTCTATTACTTGAACTCCCGTGAAGCATTTATTTGGGCTGCAATTTCTGAGGCTGGTAACTCTAATGAACTTATTCTCTGCAGCAGAGGAAACTCTGGGTCTTCCTTTCCTGTGGCGGTCTTCATGAGAGCCAGTTTCATCATAGCGCTTGATGTTTTTTGCGACTGCACTTGAAGAAACTTTCTAAGTTTGTGACATTTTCCATATTTACTGACCTTCAGTAATGTAATAAAGTATAAAGTAATGATGGACTGTCATTTATCTTTGCTTATTTGAGCTGTTCTTGCCATTATATGGACTTGGTCTTTTACCAAATAGCGCTATATTCTGTATACCACCCTTAACTTGTCACAACACAACTGATTGGCTCAAACACATTAAGAAGGAAAGAAATTCCACACATTAACTTTTAAGAAGACACACCTGTTAATTGAAATGCATTCCAGGTCACCTCATGAATCTGGTTAAGAGAATGCCAAGGGTGTGCAAAGCTGTCATCAAGGCAAATGGTCGCTATTTGAAGGATCTCAAATATAAAATATATTTTGATTTGTTTAACACTTTTTGGTTCCATATATATTTCATAGTGTTGATATTATTCTACAATGTAGAAAATAATAAAAATAAAGAAAAACCCTTGAATGAGTAGGTGTTCTAAAACTTTGGACCGGTAGTGTATGTCTGCATCCGTAGCTCTATAGTTGGCAATAAACACTCCTCACAGCCACCATCACCAACAGACTGAACACAGCAACACTCTCATAAGACTGCTGAACAATTAATCAAATGGCCACTGGACTATGTACATTGACACACCCTCCCCCCCATTTGTTTTCTACACTGCTGCTACTCGCTGTTTATTACCTAAGCATAGTCACTTTACCCCTACCTACATGTACAAATTACCTCAACTAACATGTACCCCCACATATTGACTCGGTACGAGTACCCCCTGTATATATCCTCATTATTATTATTTTATTGTGTTCTTTTTTACTTTAGTTTATTGGTAAATATTTTCTTAACTCTTCTTGAACAGCGCTGTTGGTTAAGGGCTTGTAAGTAAGCATTTCACGGTAAGGTCTACACTTGTTGTATTCGGCGCATGTGACAAATAAAGTTACTTGCACTCTTACATGGCCAGAAGATGAAGACCATTTGCTTATGTTACATATGTGTGTAAGTGTGTGTGTGCATGCATACGTTTGTGTGTGTATTAGTCTTGAAGATAGGTGGACTGGTAGCTCCTCTATCGCCTCATCTTGAAGCTAGGTCGACTGGTAGCTCCTCTATCTCCTCATCAGGAAGCTAGGTCAACTGGTAACTCCTCTATCTCCTCATCTTGAAGCTAGGTCGACTGGTAGCTCCTCTATCTGCTCTTCTTGAAGCTAGGTCAACTGGTAGCTCCTCTATCTCCTCATCCAGAAGCTAGGTGGATTGGTAGCTCCTCTATCTCCTCATCAGGAAGCTAGGTCAACTGGTAACTCCTCTATCTCCTCATCTTGAAGCTAGGTCAAATGGTAGCTCCTCTAACTCCTCATCTAGAAGCTAGGTCGAGTGATAGCTCCTCTATCGCCTCATCTCCTCAGCTAGGTTGACAGGTAGCTCCTCTATCACCTCTTCTTGAAGCTAGGTCGACTGGTAGCTCCTCTATCTCCTCATCTTGAAACTAGGTCAACTGGTAGCTTCTCTATCGCCTCATCTTGAAGCTAGGTCGACTGGTAGCTCCTCTATCTGCTCTTCTTGAAGCTGGGTCGACTGGTAGCTCCTCTATCACCTCATCTTGAAGCTAGGTGAATTGGTAGGTCCTCTATCTCCTCTTCTTGAATCTTAGTTGACTGGTAGCTCCAGTATATATTCGTCTTGAAGCTAGGTCAACTGGTAGCTCTTCTCCCTGTGCTGATGCTGTGTTGACTGGTGGTTTTAGATCAAATGAGCATAAAGCTGGTGGGAAACAAAGGAGAAGGTAAGAGTAAAGTTACTATTATATGTGTTTCTGGCATTGAGAAATATGTGCTACACTGCATTTATTTCGGCAGTCCTAGACCCTGACACACTGAACGGGCCAAGACGCCTGACAAATGTTTACGACCTAAGGATTTGCCCACGACGTGTATATTTTGTTTGCGAAGGAAAAAATCTTGCTGTAAGATGGCTAAAATCATACAGTCTGCAAAGGCCTTTAGATAACATTGCAGCAATTAAAGAAAACCTTGCTACACAAGGAAAAACTAACCATATCTACCGTAATTTCCGGACTATAAGCCGCTACTTCATTCCCACGCTTTGAACCTCGCGGTTTATACAATGACTCGGCTAATTTATGGATTTTTCCCGCTTTCACAAGATTCATGCCGCCAAAAAACTGAGCACCGTCACATAATGTGACGTAAATCGAGCACGCTCAAACTTCCCATCATTCTGATTACGGTAGTCATTTTGTCACCCTCATCATTGCAAAGACACGGAGAAATGCATATGATGCAGCTTTCAAGTTGAAGGCGATCGTTCTGGCTGTTGGAAATGGAAATAGAGCTGCTGCATGGGAGCTTGGCCTTAATGAGTCGATGATAAGACGTTGGAAACAGCAGCGTGAGGAACTGACTCAGTGCAAAAAGACAACAAAAGCTTTCAGAGGGAAGAAAAGCAGATGGCCCAAAGTATTTGCAGCCACTCGACATCAGTGTAAATCGTGCATTTGAGGTGGCGCTCCGTGTTCAGTGGGAGGCTTGGATGACAAGTGGGGAGAAATCCTTCACTTAAACGGGCCGCATGCGAAGAGCAACTTATGGTCAAGTCTGCCAGTGGGTCCTGACAGCTTGGAGCATTGTCAAAAAATCCACTATCATCAACGGGTTTCGAAAGGCTGGACTGCTGCGTGTTGAAGAGGGCAGCATGAGCTCAGCGGGGAATTTGCCTCTGGATGAAAGTGAGGAGAGCGACAATGAAAACGATCCAACATCGGATGAAGCAATTCTGAGGCTATTCAACTCTGACACCGAAGGAGATGACTTCAGTGGTTTCAGTACACAGGAGGAGGAAGATAGTGACCAATGACTTTCTTGGTAGGCTACTGTTTACTGCTATTTTTTTTATTTTTTTGTTACAAACCGTGTTTCGTTAAAGCCTATTTATTTTTGTTACAAGCCGTGTTTCGTTAAAGCCTATTTATTTTTGTTACAAGCCGTGTTTCGTTAAAGCCTATTTATTTTTGTTACAAGCCGTGTTTCGTTTAAAAGCCTATTTATTTTTGTTACAAGCCGTGTTTCGTTTAAAGGCTGTGTAAAGTTAATTTGTTTCAATGTACCGGTAGGCACCTGCGGCTTATAGACATGTGCGGCTTATTTATGGACAAAATACATATTTTTTAATAATTCAGTGGGTGCGGCTTATAAGGGGGGTGCGGCTTATATTCAGGTGCGCTTAATAGTCCAGATATTACGTGCAGACTCAACCTGAATTCCACTAAACACATTTTGAGAACAAAATTCAAATAAAATCAAATGTTATTGGTCACACACGCGTGTTTAGCAGATGTTATCGCAGGTGTAAGGAAATGCTTGTGTTTTTAGCTCCGACAGTGCAGTAGTATCTAAAAAATAATATTCTATCTTTATCAAAGTCAGACAGCTAGGAATTCTGTCATCTTCCGTTACCTTAGCAGTTTTATGCCACTGTTCAGTTCTAGGCCTGTTTGTTTACACAGAGTAGTTTCCTGGTCCAAAGTACTCGTTACCCTCACAGTGCACAGAGAACTACTATTTATTTAGTGAGGGACTTACGCATGAAACATAGCAAGCACATAAAAGGTGCTTTACTGACACCTGCTAGACATTTTCAAAAATGTAAAAAACATTTTTTTTTTGCTTTGTCATGGTGGGCTATTGTGTGTAGATTGATGAGCAGAACAAAAAAAATATTTAGTTAATTTTAGAATAAGGCTGTAACGTAACAAGATGTGGAAAAAGTCAAGGGGTCTGAAAACTTTCCGAATGCACTGTATGTTTAAAAACAAATACTTTTAGACTTTTACTCAAGAAGTATTTTACTGGGTGACTTGTACTGGAGTCATTTCTTTATTAAGGTATCTTTACTTTTACATCATCATTGGGTACTTTTTCCACCACCAGACTACAAATACTTATGACTTGTTCAAATGGGGGAACCAGATACATAAAATGCTTTTTATTATGCTTTTATTATCTCTAAATGGTAAGACATATAATGTACAGTTGAAGTCAGACGTTTGAATACACTTAGGTTGGAGTCATTAAAAATAGTTTTTCAACCACTCCACAAATTTCTTGTTAACAAACTATAGTTTTGGCAAGTCGGATAGGACATCTACTTTGTGCATGACACAAGTAATTTTTCCAACAATTGTTTACAGACAGATTATTTCACTTATTATTCACTGTATCACAATTCCAGTGGGTTAGAAGTTTACATACACTAAGTTAACTGTGCCTTTAAACAGCTTGGAACATTCCAGAAAATAATATCATGGCTTTAGAAGCTTCTGATAAGCTAATTGACATCATTTGAGTCAATTGGAGGCGTACCTGTGGATGTATTTAAAGGCCTACCTTCAATCTCAGTGCCTCTTTGCTTGACATCATGGGAAAAGAATTTCTAAAGAAATCAGCCAAGACCTCAGAAAAAGATTTGTAGACCTCCACAAGTCTGGATCATCCTTGGGAGCAATTTCCAAACGCCTGAAGGTACCACATTCATCTGTACAAACAATACTATGCAAGTGTAAACACCATGGGACCACACAGCCGTCATACCGCTCAGGAAGGAGACGCATTCTGTCTCCTAGAGATGAACGTACTGTGGTGCGAAAAGTGCAAATCAATCCCAGAACAACAGCAAAGGACCTTGTGAAGATTCTGGAGGAAACAGGTACAAAAGTATCTATATCCATAGTAAAACGAGTCCTATATCGACATAACCTGAAAGGCCGCTCAGGGAGGATGAAGCCACTGCTCCAAAACCGCCATAAAAAAGCCAGACAACGGTTTGCAACTGCACATGGGAACAAAGATTGTACTTTTTGGAAAAATGTCCTCTGGTCTGATGAAACAAAAAAAGAACTGTTTGGCCATAATGACCATTGTTATGTTTGGAGGAAAAATGGGGAGGCTTGCAAGCCGAAGAACACCATAACAATCGTGAAGCACGGGGGTGGCAGCATCATGTTGTGGGGGTGCTTTGCTACAGCAGGGACTGGTGCACTTCACAAAATAGATGGCTCCATAAGGGAGGAAAATTATGTGGATATATTGAAGTAACAACTGAAAACAGTCAGAAAGTTAAGCTTGGTCGCAAATGGGTCTTCCAAATGGACAATGAACCCAAGCATACTTCCAAAGTTGTGGCAAAATGGCTTAAGGACAACCAAGTCAAGGTATTGGAGTGGCCATCACAAAGCCCTGACCTCATCCTATAGAAAATGTGTGGGCAGAACTGAAAAAGCGTGTGTGAGTAAGGAGGCCTACACCCCTGACTCAGTTACACCAGCTCTGTCAGGAGGAATGGGCCAAAATTCACCCAACTTGTTGTGGGAAGCTTGTGGAAGGTTACCTGAAACGTTTGACCCAAGTTAAACAATTTGAAGGCAATGCTACCAAATACTAATTGAGTGTATGTAAACTTCTGACCCACTGGGAATGTGATGAAAGAAATCAAAGCTGAAATAAATCATTCTCTCTACTGACATTTCACATTCTTAAAATAAAGTGATGATCCTAACTGACCTAAAACAGGGAATTTTTACTAGGATTAAATGTCAGGAATTGTGAAAACTGAGTTTAAATGTATTTGACTAAGGTGTATGTCAACTCCCGACTTCCACTGTATGTATATAAATACTCTCAAATGAAAGGTGACATTCAGTACTGTCACTTCATATTAAACATTTGATCTCAAATCCAAATTACTGGAGTATAGAGCTAAAATTAGAATTTTATGTGAGCTCCTGGAGTTGTTTTTACTCTGCACTTTCACATACCTTTTCTTCTCCCATTCAGTCTCCTATGTTTCAGGCATGTTTAAACCACACTCACACACCCTGGATTGCATAAAATTGTATCAAACTAATATCTATATCGAACAAAAATATAAATGCAACATGTAAATTGTTGGTCCCATGAAATAAAAGTTCTCCCATCCAAACGCACAAAAACAATATTTCTCTCACATGTTGTGCACCACTTTGTTTTCATCCCTCTTATTGAGCATTTCTCCTTTGCTAAGATAATCCATCCACCTGACAGGTGTGGCATATCAAGAAGCTGATTAAACAGCATGATCATTACACAGGTGCAACTTGTGCTGAGGTCAATAAAAGGCCACTCTAAAATGTGCAGTTTTGTCACACAACAATGCCACAGATGTCTCATGTTTTGAGGGAGCATGCAATTGGCATGCTGACTGCAGGAATGTCCATGAGAACTGTTGCCAGAGAATGTAATGTTCCTTTCTCTACCATAAGCCGCCTCCAACATCGTTTTAGAGAGTAGTACTTGCAACCGGCATCATAAACGCAGACCACGTATAACCACGCCAGGCCAGGACCCCTACATCCGGCTTCTTCAGCTGCGGTATCATCTGAGACCAGCAACACGGACAGCTGATGAAACTGAGGAGTATTTCTGTCTGTAATAAAGACCTTTTGTGGGGATTGGCTGGGCCAGCTCCCCAGTGGGTCGGCCTGGCTTCAAAGTCCTTCCAGGCCCAGTCCAGTCATGTGAAATCCATAGAGTGTGGTCTAATGGATTTATTTCAATTGACTGATTTCCTTATATGAACTGTAACTCAGTAAAATCATTTGAATTGGTGCATGTTGCGTTTATATTTTTGTTCAGTATACATATGGTGAGGACTGTAAGTCATGGATACTGAGTAAAAGGTGTGAGGATGAGAGCTGATGATTAACCTTACTGCAGTAAACACATTATTGCACAAGGAAATAGAAATTGCTACCAGTTTCCATGTTTTCATTCAGACATGATAACAGATCTGTATATAATAAGGTGCTCATAATAAAATGAATAAATGAATAAAATTTTGTCACATACACCGGATAGGTGCAGTGAAATGTATTGCTTTACTGGGTCAGACATAGTAATATGGTAGCCCTGGAGTCTCTGCCCTAACAATGGGAGTCGTTGTCTCGGCAGGCAGCAAGCGTAGGTCTGCTTAAGCCGATAGAAACACATTGCCTTATTTTGGCAAGAGATAACCCTCTCACTTCACCTCTTCCTCTCTGATAACAAGTTAACCATCTTCTAGAACCAGGAAATAGATACCAGGACAAACAGGAAGTGATATTGTGATTGAGCGTACTTTGTATCAGGAAGGCAGGCCTCAGGGGTTCAGGGCAATCTTCTGATACGCTCACTTAGAGGCACAGCATTAACATGGAAGTTACAAAACTTGAATCACTGGTGTCTAACATAGTGTATGTAACAAAGGTGTTTTGGTGATCCACGTCGTATGATGAGTAACCTTGTTTCAGACCTGAAGACTTGTGTTAGCGCCCCCAAGGTAATGGCGGCTTAGCTCAGTGAGCTACACAGTGTTGTGGTGCTCAGATGACCTGGATTTAAACCTGTTGGTCACATTATGCAAATATCTCTGATAGTTAGGGCCAACCACACTGGGCCAAACTATAGTAAATACAGCACTGGAGCATTAGTGTTGTCAACTCTGTTTTGGAACAAAGCCTCCTTCACTCACGCCGCAAAACTTACCCTAGTAAAACTGACTATCCTACCGATCCTCGACTTTGGCGATGTCATCTACAAAACAGCTTCCAATACTCTACTCAGCAAACTTGATGCAGTTTATCACAGTGCCATCCGTTTTGTTACTAAAGCACCTTATACCACCCGCCACTGCGACCTGTATGCTCTAGTCGGCTGGCTCTCGCTACATGTTCGTCGCCAGACCCACTGGCTCCAGGTCATCTACAAGTCTATGCTAGGTAAATCTCTGCCTTATCTCAGTTCACTGGTCACGATGGCAACACCCACCCGTAGCACGCGCTCCAGCAGGTGTATCTCACTGATCATCCCTAAAGCCAAAACCTCATTTGGCCGCCTTTCCTTCCAGTTCTCTGCTGCCTGCGACTGGAACGAATTGTAAAAATCTCTGAAGTTGGAGACTTTCATCTCCCTCACCAACTTTAAACATCTGCTATCTGAGCAGCTAACCAATCGCTGCAGCTGTACATAGTCCATTGGTGTATATAGCCCACCCAATTTACCTACCTGATTCCCATACTGTTTTTATTTGATTTACTTTTCTGCTCTTTTGCACACCAGTATCTCTACCTGCACATGTTCATCTTATCATTTATCACTCCAGTGTTAATCTGCTAAATTGTAATTATTCACTCCTTTGGCCTTTTTATTGCCTACCTCATGCCTTTTGCACACAATGTATGTAGATTTTTTTTCCCCTACTATGTTATTGACTTGTTTATTGTTTACTCCATGTGTAACTCTGTGTTGTTGTCTGTTCACACTGCAATGCTTTATCTTGGCCAGGTCGCAGTTGCAAATGAGAACTTGTTCTCAACAAGCCTACCTGGTTCAATAAAGATGAAAAAATTAATAATAAATAAATAAAACTCAGACCAATCATTCCAGGGTATTACAAGTCAGTCCAAATGTTTGTTTCATTCATTCCAGTCGGCGTTAGAAAAATCTCCTGCAATAGCTTCACTGCTCGCCAGGAGACAGGCCAAACCAATTTATGAAACCCATGTCCTAAATGTGTGAGGAGGCTAGAGACAGAGAGCGAGAGGAGCGAGAGAGAGAGGGGCGAGCGAGAGAGAGACCTACACATATAGGACCCACGTCGAGAGGACCTACATCCAGACCACAGCATCACCAACCACATCCACACCCCCACCCCAACCAATCAATACCCCGCAAACAAACCGTGCCCACATCTCATATAGGCCCCTCAGATCAGACCTATGCCCCTCCTGCCCACAAAGAGGGCCTCAACATGAAAGTCACACACACACTCAGGCCGTGAACAGGCAAACAGGCCCAACCCCCACTGTTACACTAGCCCAAGCCAATGGCATGTTCCAGATGCTAAGCAGGCTATGCTCACACTTACTGGTCTGAGGCCAAACCACACAACATTGGACACTTTAAGGAACACAAAGCCTTCCCTATCTCATCCTGGAATATCCGAGGTCTGAGGTCATCTGCATTTGGCTTGAAGAGCAGGAACCTGAACTTCACCAAATAAATCAGAAATACAGACATTGTCATCCAACAAGAAACATGGTAGAGGAGATGGACCCACTGATTGCCCTCTAGGTTACAGAGAGCTGGTAGTCCAATTCCTTAAACTACCAGGTGTGAAACAGGGAAGGGACTCAGGGGGTATGCTAATTTGGACAAGAACCTGACACCTTTAGCACACAGGGGGAAAAACATCTACCTGGAGGGGACAGCATTCCCTCCCCCATATGCCCCCCTAGGCACAACATAACCAACAAAAACAGGTGACAAGTCCTGCAGCTCTATCGCATGCTGGGTATGTACATAGTCAATGGTAGGCTTCGAGGGGACTGCTACAGTAGGTACACCTAAAGCTCATCTCTTGGCAGTAGTACTGTGGACTACTTTATCCCTGACCTCAAACCAGTCTCACGCAATGTTCACAGTCAACCCTATCAGATCATAGTCTGCGCAATACTCAATCATGAGGCATCAAAGCCAAAGAAACTGAATAACATTAAGAAATGCTATAGATGGAAGGAAAGTAGTGTGGAAACCTACCAAAAAAACAGTTTATAACAACAAATTTGTCACAGCTGTTGAAAGGAGAGGACCAAGGTGCAGCGTGGTGAGTGTACATGTTCTTTTAATCAAAATGACTCCACTCCACTCCACTCCACTCCACTCCACTCCACTCCACTCCACTCCACTCCACTCCACTCCACTCCACTCCACTCCACTCCACTCCACTCCACTGCTATGTGCCCAAAACATAGTCAACTTCTCACAAAGAAAGGAGGGAAAGAGCTACCTAAGTATGGTTCCCAATCAGAGACAACGATAGACAGCTGTCCCTGATTGAGAACCATAGCAGGCCAAAACATAGAAACACCAAATCATAGAAAACGGAACATAGAATGCCCACCCCAAATCACACCCTGACCAAACCAAATAGAGACATTAAAAGGCTCTCTACTGTCAGGGTGTGACAAAATTAAATCCTTTTAGACAACTTCCTGGACAAAACGTTTCAGTGAAGGTGTAAACTTTGTAGTAGAAAACCTAAACAGTATATTTGACCTCTCAGCTTCCCTTTAAAATCTAAACATTTCAAGCAGACAGCCTAAGAAAATGAACAACAATGACATGTTTTTTTCTTGTTTATTTCACTTTTGTGTATTATCTATTTCACTTGCTATGGCAATGTAAACATATGTTTCCCATGCCAATAAAGCCCCTTAAATTGAAAAATTGAGAGAGACAAACATCCCAGTAATAGTGCCCACTCCATCACATTCATTAGGAGGAGGTTGTCTATTTGAGAGAAAAAACATATGTAGTTGTTACAATACTTTCATAATGCATCCTTCCAACAGCTCCCTGAAGAAATCACTGATCTCAAATGATTGGCCAGGTGAAAGGAAAGATTCCACTTTATAGCTTTCATACATCCAGACCAGTGGACCATTCAAGAAGGAGAGGAAGGTAGGGATGAAATAAGGAAGGAAGGAAGGAAGGATACATTTATCTGTTGGAACATGGTCACAGTCTCTGGGCGTACGAGCGACAGTGGGCGCGCGCACAAATACACACATCCCAGACAACACGCACTAAACCTCTGTCCATACTTTCCTCCTCTTCAGTCTGTGCGTGCCTCGCCAAGTCGTGAGAGCGCAAGAACTTTCCGCTCTCTAGCACGGCTTAAATTCGCGTTTTAATTCCGCTACCAAGGTTAGTAAATATCTTCTCTACACTGCACTCTATAATGACAAAGTCATTGTATTTATGTATTTTTGTGTGTTATTTTTAGATTAGCCTGCTGTTTTATGTGAGTGTGCTTTTCACTCGAGGCTGTTTCAGCTTGTTCAGCAATCGGCGACCCCGCCTACCTCATCAGCTCTCTTTTGTTCTTTCTCCGTTCAATTTCATCTCCCGAACACAAGGTCCGCTCATTCCCCGTTTATTAATGCTAATTTGTTGTATGATTATGCGCAGCTGTGGAGGTCTCAGTGCGGTGTTCGGGTTACTTTGGTGATGGGTGAGTTTAGGGGGCTGTCTGTGTGTAGACTATGTCGGACTGGGACCCATTTTTGTGCTGCCTAGTAAACAGCAGCTGGAGGAAGGTGTGGTTTGGGTGGTAATTAGCCTAATGAGATTACCCTAATCAAAGTTATTGATGACCCATGTTTCTTAACTTAAGTGGCTTTTGTGCATGTTCAGTTTGACGAATATTTAACGGTTTAAACCCCAAATCTTACTGCGCGCATTACTTGAGACAATCAATTTCACTGTTTGCGCATTTGTCGTGTACTTTATTTGGAGCGTAACACAAGTGTGTGTGAATCGATTGTTTCGTAGTGCATAGTTTGACTCCACCGCGTTTTCGAGTATTGTTTTAAATCGTCGCATGCACCGGCGGTGCCCATGGACATGTAGCCTACATACCACACACGTGCGCTTGTAGCTCGGGGGACGGACGGGACACTATACGCTCCATAGAGCGGACACGTGATCCTGCACGGGATGGAACATAATGTTCCAATGCATCGAAGTCAAAAGTGCCTCTTAACCTGTGTAGCACAACTTGGTTGGTGAAATTCCCCTAATTATGATCCCAATATTTAACCATAGTAGTTTACAATTTTTATCTCTGCAGAATTGCACCAACCAGTTGCAGAATAGTGAAGTTGTTTGAAGTAAATGCACGTGGGTAATTTGAAGGGATTGGATAGGTTAAAGCTAGAATCCTTAATTGAAATAATAATAATGGTCACCCCACCTGTGTTTTGGTACAAACCTTAGGGATGGGCCTGGAGAAATGAAACCACTCTGAAATTCACAGAATGGGCTGGGGATGTAAGGACTGATGACCATCCATGATATCAAAAGGAGAGTTTTAACCATGTTTTTAGGCTATACAGTGTTTGTTTACAAACATTGAAGTAAAACAAGCTTGTGTTTTGGGTTCTGATGGTGTATGACAGTTGAACTAACCTCACGAGGCATTTATAAATTGTCATTTAAGAATCAGTGGGTATGTATATCATCTCATTCATTTTATAAGTCCAAAAATGCATGTAGAAACACAGGATTCCACTACTCAGAAGTTCAGTGACATGGACAGCTCACACTAATCATACCACATACAATAGAATGATAATGCAACTGCCAGTGGTGTAAATAATTCTGATGTGGTTGTCACATTACTGGTTCATCAGGGACAAGTCTCACCATGGTTCGATGATTATAAGCCAACTCGAAATCCACAGTTCATTGTTGGTGACAGAGCAGATAAACCACTTTGAGAAGTGGACTAAATGCTGCATCTCCTCCCACCCCTGACGGCATAAGACAAGTTGATTCAGATATTACACTCTACACCGTCTCCTCACTGGTGTAGCTTGTGGCGATGAGAGCGGTGTTCAGTTGGTAACCAAACACTTATTTCCACTAGGGATGCACAATATATCGGTGAACATTTCGGAATCGGCCAATATTAGCCAAAAGTGCCGAAGTGAAAACCCAATGTCAAAGCTGACGTGCATACCTAATATAATGTAGGTACGTGCCGTAATGACATTTTGCGCTACACGTGCAAGACCACATTCTTAACATGCTATTAGCTTCAAGACATGCATACTATGGAACACAGTTTGGGTCTTTGCATTTCAAAAAAGATACAGTAGCACTGTCGAAGCTTTTTTTTTAAGTCTGAAAACACCAGCCACAAACGATGTGTTTGCAATACCGCATCGGTAATAAAGCATCATTTGTTTGACCACAACTTCCACTAGAAACTGTAGTCATTTTCATTATTCGTAGCAATGCTGTAGGAATCCTTGTAAGTATTAGCTAGGTTGCCCCTTGTTGTTCGCCTATTGAAATTGAACTTCAGTTAATGACAAATAACTATCCCGCTACTTAACCCTGTTGCCCAAAGCTAACGTTATAAGCAGCCTGCTAGCTTCATCTGGCTAGTGAGGCTTGACCGGACCTGGTTGTGTTGTGAAGCTAGCCTCAATAAGGATTAGGCACAATAGTGGAATTTGCGGTTTGCATTCAACATAAAAGTATGAAATTGACAGTGATGCAAATTAAAACACATACTTTTATTTTGAAGGCTAACCGCAATGTCCACTATGGTGGCTAGCTTCACATAGATGGGTCCGACCAACATTAATCAAATAACTCTTATAAATTAAGGTTATTTTAGATAACACCCAGCGAGCTAACTATATAGCTACTGAAACAGATTGTCATTTTGTTATGTTTTTGCAGAAGAACATTGTTTGCATCCATGGGCTAGCTAGATTTTTTTTTTTAGGACCAGTACTGTAGGTGCACGAGACAACTACCAGCATCATCGCATACGTATCATTGTGACATGAAATAAAAGTCATGGTGTAATAACTACGTTCAATTATGAACGCGTTAAATTGTGACGTGCAGTCATATTCATGTCCTGACACGTCAATGTTGTCAACTTGTCATACTATTCTTTTTTTTGACACGCAAAGACCCAAACGGCGTTCCGTAGCAAAGACCCAAACGGCGTTCCGTAGCAAAGAAATGGCACAGCAAGGAAGTGAAAGAAATAGGTTTTGATTATGCTTTAGTGGTAATGGGGACATGTGTTGTAAATGCCAACAAAATAACTTTTTGGTGACGCCTGATATGCAGTGCCTTAGACTGCTGCGTCCATGTGTATTAATTAACTGTACTAGAATGCTTAAGACTGTTACAATTTTAAATATCGGTGTCAGGTTTTTTTTTTTAAGGAAAATATCGGTACCGACCAAAAATGTAATATCGGTGCATCACTAATTTCCACAGTTAGTTTACTTGCTCTCACTGATGCCTGTGATTTATGGCGTACTAAGTCAATAAGCACATCCAAACTGGGCACTGGTGCTGGGAAAATCAAACAAGGCACAAGGTCAGGGAAAAGTCCAGCACACACAACCTAATAGCTGTGAATGAAAGGTGAATGTATTTTATCCATTGTTGAGTTCATTAGCTCATGTGCAAGTCCGTGTCCAATTTGTAAGTCGCTCTGGATAAGAGCGTCTGCTAAATGACTTAAATGTAATGTAAATGTGTCCAAGACGACAAACTAAATATGATTCTTTAGATTACTGATTCACCAGACCTGTTAAACCTGTAACATGCATGTAAATGGACAGGTGATGATACAGCCACCCTTAAGAAGCAGAGTTGTTTATCTCGGTGCAAAGTTTGGGTGTGCAAATGGCCTTTTCCCCCTCTCCTGATCTGCTCGCTGTCGGGCCCTCTCCTCATGGTTGAGGTGTCTCTCTCACTCTGCCGGTCTCATTGTCTCCAGGTGCACCATGGGAAACAAGATGAGCAGAAGACGGGACACTGCACCAGCCGAGCAGAAGGCTGCAGAGGAGGCAATCGACACTCAGGAAGCTGTGGTGGAGGCAGTAGCTGATGCGCCAGTGGTGGTTGCAGAGGCGACTGAACCAGTAGTAGAATCAGTGCCAGCACCGGTACAGGAGGCTGAGCCAGAGCCCCCCAAGCAGCCAGAGATGGAGCCCTCATTGGAGGAGCCGGTGAGTGTCCCACTAGTAGCCCCAGCACCGCCTGAACCCGAGCCCCTGGTGTCAGTCAGTAAACCAGTGCCAGTCGTCCCGGAGCCAAAGCCAGTCGTCCCGGAGCCAAAGCCAGTCGTCCCGGAGCCAAAGCCAGTCGTCCCGGAGCCAAAGCCAGTCGTCCCGGAGCCAAAGCCAGTCGTCATAGAACAGGAGGCTGTCCCAGAGCCCTTCCTCTCCCCCGCCCCTCTTCTGGACCTTGGTGTCCCTGAGCTGACCCCTGAGCCCCTCGATGCTCCCCCCTCCCACAGATCTGCCCCAGACCAGCCCACAGACCTGAGGGGTGCAGAATGCTATGACGACAATGTAAAGGGTGCCTGGAATTCTGTCTCCGTCCCAGAAGAGTCCAAAGAAACCCCGGAGAAGCCAGCAACCATGGCGGAGAAGCTTCTGTGTGATGTCATGGGCAGCGAGCTGAGCAAAGCGGATTCTTCAACCACTTAGACCTGACGGCTGATGACATCATGGTCAATGATGTCATAGCAGACGACATTCTGGAAGGTGACGTGTCCACTGAGCTGATATGGGAGGAGAAAATAAAAACTAGAAGAAAAAAAATGGACAATGACGTTCTAAAAGAGGCAGACTCAGCAGAAAAAAAATATAAAAAAAGAATACAACTTTGATCTGAGAAGGCTAAAGGGAAAACTAAGACCGTGAAGTAGCATTCAGATAATCTGAGACCTGGGATGTATTCCCTAGGAACCAAACAGAACCAAGTGTACGCAAATGGAATTAAACTGGGTGGGACCTACCTGAATTTGTCCAATAGAAATTCTAGTTTCTGTTGCGAAACATTTTGGAATAATGATTAGACCCCAGGTAATAGACTTGCCTTTCTTTCTGAGTGTAGGTTGACTAAAGGGATTTGGTGATGGGTGGCCAGGGCAGAAGTGTACCCATCATCGCCCTCTGAGCCATATAGACATAACACTGCATAGCAGAACACTTACAGTAACTATATATGGTAACTATGTATGACAAGACGTTTGCCTTGGTGTGTACACCTGATGAATTGTAACAACGTTTGAAATCGGCCTACATTCTATGATGTACATTCATGCTTGGACTCTCACAATCCTTCCTCTTTAACTCTGAAATGGAGGTGACCTTATTATATTTTCTTGATGGTGAGAAGTGGTTTGGAGGGATGTATTAAAGGTGATGGTCTGGTTGTGAAAATAAAATAAGATTGTTCCACCTTGAAGATGATTCTTTGTTTTTGTTCTTTTCTAATGTGGTTTTTAGTCTTTAAAGAGGCTGAGGGCTGCAAGTGCATTGTTTCCAAGACTGACGTTTTATATTAAGGCTGTTTTCAGAGGTTTATGTGCTGCCACTAATGCTGCAGAGATATGGCTCAGCATAACCAAGAAGATAAGCAAATAAAGATTACCTTAGTGAGTCAATTTCAATCCCTAAACATCAATACAGAGATCAGGAAATCCAGAGGTAAATTAAGGAGTGAAACAATTCTCTACATAATGACAGACTATCAGTTGTGGGCTACATTACATTTTTAACTGAACACTTGCATTTAGATGAATGAGCAGTGCATCAAGTTCCTTCTATGCTCCAGTACTCTTTCACTATGCAAAAAAACATTTCTGCCCCAGAAACAACTAGATAGTGGTTTTGCTTGAATAGAGCCCTTGGCTGTTCATAACCATTTCCTTATGGCTCATGTCCCTGTAGGTATGTAGGAGGGGACTACTGAAAGCATATAACTAGAATTGTTGGAACAAACATTTTTAGTAAAGCGACGCTAGGACAGTCGGAGTGGTTTGAGTGGGGAGGGAAAATGTGCTGTTCTTGGCAGAGGTTTGGAACTGTCTTATTGGTCTAACTAATTTACTGCTTGGATATGTCACCGTGGAAGGCCAAAACTCGCTCCCACTTAAAACAGGCTGAAATTTCAGGTGGACTTTACAAACAGCTCTTACACTAAAAGGGCATTGTCACAATTTCACAGTATTGTTCTAACCTCCATAGTGTGGAAATGTATGAAACACAGGAAAATATGTATTTTTTTACTGCCCTGGGCCTTTAAGATCCATGGCCAATACAGCATGTGGGAAGCATGAATGTGTTTCTGCGCTCATAGAACCCCTCTCGCCCCTCCTGCTCATCCTGATCACTGCTCAGGAAGTTCCCACTCTCCCTCAACACACACTCATTCCAACACACATACACACATGCTGCGGAAGCATGTTCACATACATGCGCGTACACATACAGTGCAGAACATGTGTGCACATAGAGGAAGACAGAGCGCTCTCACAGAGTGAATTGGCGGTTGAATGTGGGAGTGGAGAGGGAAGGAGCGAGGGAAAGGGGTGATAGAGAAAGGGGGGTGGGAGAGAAAGGAAGACACAGGGAATGGGTAGGGAGAGGGAAGGCCGAAGGTTGGGAGAAGAGGGAGTGAGGGGGAGGAAGGGGGTTTCAGGGGTCTAAGTCAGTGGTCTCCAGTGTGACTGTGCTAGAGTGCAGCATAGGAAATCTGCTCATAAACTCATAGAACTTTCCAACACCCCCCCCCACTCTGAGAAACAACTCTTCCACCATGGATGTATTCAGTGGGTTGAAATGTTCAGAATGTTTCAGATGCAATATTGTATAAGTTGATTTACTACATGCTCCTCCCAGTGCTTTTATACAGTAGTCATTCGATGACCACGCTAGAAAGGTCAGAGGTGTCAAAACTGTTGAGCATGTAGTACATCGGCTGCTTGTTCTGCCGTTAAGGTTTGAGTTTACTGTTCAAATTATAGTTCAAATGTGCTATACTTCTGTCCTGTCTAGTTTGGCCACATACTGACATACCAGTCCCCTTACTCATAAACCTCAGGGAGGATGTATTACTGATGGAAATGTATAGTGTAGGGGCCTCCCGAGTGGCGCAGCGGTCTAAGGCACTGCATCGCAGTGCTTGAGGCATCACTACAGACCCGGGTTTGATCCCAGGCTGTGTCACCCATAGGGCCAGCATTGTCCGAGTAAGGGGAGATTCTGGCCAGGAGGGGCTTTACTTGGCTTGTCAAGCAATAACGACTCCTTGTGGCAGGCCGGGCACCTGCAGGCTGACTGCAGTCGCCAGTTGAGTGGTGTTTCCTCCAACACATTGGTGAAGCTGGCTTCCAGGTTTAGCAGGCGGGTGTTAAGAAGCGCAGTTTGGCGGGTCATGTTTCGGAGGACGCTTGATTTGACCTTGGCCTGTCCCGAGTCTGTTGAGGAGTTGCAGCAATAAGACAAGATTGACATTGGGGAAATGCATGACTTGACCTTGGTCTGTCCCGAGTCTGTTGGGGAGTTGCAGTGATAAGACAAGATTGAAATCGGGGAGAAAAAAATAAGACATGTATAAGTGTAGAACCAATATAATTGTTTTTAATGTAGAATCAAGAATCTGGTCAGCTCTATTCACAGTTTACTCACTGAATACACCCCACATCGCTCCCCCAGTCTCTCCCTTATGAGAGTGTCAGTGAGGGTATTTTGGTATTTTATTAGGATCCCCATAAGCTATTGCGAAAGCAGGAGCTATTCTTCCTGGGGTCGACTCAAAACATGAAATATTACATAACATTAATAAACAAGAACAGCTCAAGGACAGAACTTGTGGCCACACACACACTCCCATTGGTCAGTTTTGTGTTTCATCCATGATGATTATGGATAGGATCTGGAGAGGGTAACATCATCATAGATCTGATCCTAGATCTGCCAGACATAGCAACAGTCAGACCAGCAGCCTGTTCTTCTCCAGATGTGATTCCTATCATTCCACAGGCTCTGAACTCAATAAACAACACTTCATATATCCACTCAAGAGATGTGGTCACCATTAGGGGATGGGCTACTGGCCTATTTTAATAGGAAGACATAGTGAAAGCAAGAGATGTGGTCACCATTAGGGGATGGGCTACTGGCCTATTTTAATAGGAAGACATAGTGAAAGCAAGAGATGTGGTCACCATTGGGGGATGGGCTACTGGCCTATTTTAATAGGAAGACATAGTGAAAGCAAGAGATGTGGTCACCATTAGGGGATGGGCTACTGGCCTATTTTAATAGGAAGACATAGTGAAAGCAAGAGATGTGGTCACCATTAGGGGATGGGCTACTGGCCTATTTTAATAGGAAGACATAGTGAAAGCAAGAGATGTGGTCACCATTGGGGGATGGGCTACTGGCCTATTTTAATAGGAAGACATAGTGAAAGCAAGAGATGTGGTCACCATTAGGGGATGGGCTACTGGCCTATTTTAATAGGAAGACATAGTGAAAGCAAGAGATGTGGTCACCATTAGGGGATGGGCTACTGGCCTATTTTAATAGGAAGTCATAGTGAAAGCAAGAGATGTGGTCACCATTAGGGGATGGGCTACTGGCCTATTTTAATAGGAAGTCATAGTGAAAGCAAGAGATGTGGTCACCATTAGGGGATGGGCTACTGGCCTATTTTAATAGGAAGACATAGTGAAAGCAGCTAGTCATATGTAGGTTCATGATGTAGTCTGACTGGTGGTCACCATTAGGGGATAGGCTACTGGCCTATTTTAATAGGAAGACATAGTAAAAGCAGCTAGTCATATGTAGGTTCATGATGTAGTCTGACTGGTGGTCACCATTAGGGGATGGGCTACTGGCCTATTTTAATAGGAAGACATAGTGAAAGCAGCTAGTCATATGTAGGTTCATGATGTAGTCTGACTGGTGGTCACCATTAGGGGATGGGCTACTGGCCTATTTTAATAGGAAGACATAGTGAAAGCAGCTAGTCATATGTAGGTTCATGATGTAGTCTGACTGGTGGTCACCATTAGGGGATGGGCTACTGGCCTGTTTTAATAGGAAGACATAGTGAAAGCAGCTCGTCATATGTAGGTTCATGATGTAGTCTGACTGGTGGTCACCATTAGGTGATGGGCTACTGGCCTATTTTAATAGGAAGACATAGTGAAAGCAGCTAGTCATATGTAGGTTCATGATGTAGTCTGACTGGTGGTCACCATTAGGGGATGGGCTACTGGCCTATTTTAATAGGAAGACATAGTGAAAAGCAGCTAGTCATATGTAGGTTCATGATGAGGTCTGACTGGTGGTCACCATTAGGGGATGGGCTACTGGCCTATTTTAATAGGAAGACATAGTGAAAGCAGCTAGTCATATGTAGGTTCATGATGTAGTCTGACTGGTGGTCACCATTAGGGGATGGGCTACTGGCCTATTTTAATAGGAAGACATAGTGAAAGCAGCTCGTCATATGTAGGTTCATGATGTAGTCTGACTGGTGGTCACCATTAGGGGATGGGCTACTGGCCTATTTTAATAGGAAGACATAGTGAAAACAGCTAGTCATATGTAGGTTCATGATGTAGTCTGACTGGTGGTCACCATTAGGGGATGGGCTACTGGCCTATTTTAATAGGAAGACATAGTGAAAGCAGCTCGTCATATGTAGGTTCATGATGTAGTCTGACTGGTGGTCACCATTAGGGGATGGGCTACTGGCCTATTTTAATAGGAAGACATAGTGAAAGCAGCTAGTCATATGTAGGTTCATGATGTAGTCTGACTGGTGGTCACCATTAGGGGATGGGCTACTGGCCTATTTTAATAGGAAGACATAGTGAAAGCAGCTAGTCATATGTAGGTTAATGATGTAGTCTGACTGGTGGTCACCATTAGGGGATGGGCTACTGGCCTATTTTAATAGGAAGTCATAGTGAAAGCAGCTAGTCATATGTAGGTTCATGATGAGGTCTGACTGGTGGTCACCATTAGGGGATGGGCTACTGGCCTATTTTAATAGGAAGACATAGTGAAAGCAGCTAGTCATATGTAGGTTCATGATGTAGTCTGACTGGTGGTCACCATTAGGGGATGGGCTACTGGCCTATTTTAATAGGAAGTCATAGTGAAAGCAGCTAGTCATATGTAGGTTCATGATGTAGTCTGACTGGTGGTCACCATTAGGGATGGGCTACTGGCCTATTTTAATAGGAAGACATAGTGAAAGCAGCTAGTCATATGTAGGTTCATGATGTAGTCTGACTGGTGGTCACCATTAGGGGATGGGCTACTGGCCTATTTTAATAGGAAGACATAGTGAAAGCAGCTAGTCATATGTAGGTTCATGATGTAGTCTGACTGGTGGTCACCATTAGGGGATGGGCTACTGGCCTATTTTAATAGGAAGACATAGTGAAAGCAGCTAGTCATATGTAGGTTCATGATGTAGTCTGACTGGTGGTCACCATTAGGGGATGGGCTACTGGCCTATTTTAATAGGAAGACATAGTGAAAGCAGCTAGTCATATGTAGGTTCATGATGTAGTCTGACTGGTGGTCACCATTAGGGGATGGACTACTGGCCTATTTTAATAGGAAGACATAGTGAAAGCAGCTAGTCATATGTAGGTTCATGATGTAGTCTGACTGGTGGTCACCATTAGGGGATGGGCTACTGGCCTATTTTAATAGGAAGACATAGTGAAAGCAGCTAGTCATATGTAGGTTCATGATGTAGTCTGACTGGTGGTCACCATTAGGGGATGGGCTACTGGCCTATTTTAATAGGAAGTCATAGTGAAAGCAGCTAGTCATATGTAGGTTCATGATGAGGTCTGACTGGTGGTCACCATTAGGGGATGGGCTACTGGCCTATTTTAATAGGAAGACATAGTGAAAGCAGCTAGTCATATGTAGGTTCATGATGTAGTCTGACTGGTGGTCACCATTAGGGGATGGGCTACTGGCCTATTTTAATAGGAAGTCATAGTGAAAGCAGCTAGTCATATGTAGGTTCATGATGTAGTCTGACTGGTGGTCACCATTAGGGGATGGGCTACTGGCCTATTTTAATAGGAAGACATAGTGAAAGCAGCTAGTCATATGTAGGTTCATGATGTAGTCTGACTGGTGGTCACCATTAGGGGATGGGCTACTGGCCTATTTTAATAGGAAGACATAGTGAAAGCAGCTAGTCATATGTAGGTTCATGATGTAGTCTGACTGGTGGTCACCATTAGGGGATGGGCTACTGGCCTATTTTAATAGGAAGACATAGTGAAAAGCAGCTAGTCATATGTAGGTTCATGATGTAGTCTGACTGGTGGTCACCATTAGGGGATGGGCTACTGGCCTATTTTAATAGGAAGACATAGTGAAAGCAGCTAGTCATATGTAGGTTCATGATGTAGTCTGACTGGTGGTCACCATTAGGGGATGGGCTACTGGCCTATTTTAATAGGAAGACATAGTGAAAGCAGCTAGTCATATGTAGGTTCATGATGTAGTCTGACTGGTGGTCACCATTAGGGGATGGGCTACTGGCCTATTTTAATAGGAAGACATAGTGAAAGCAGCTAGTCATATGTAGGTTCATGATGTAGTCTGACTGGTGGTCACCATTAGGGGATGGGCTACTGGCCTATTTTAATAGGAAGACATAGTGAAAGCAGCTAGTCATATGTAGGTTCATGATGTAGTCTGACTGGTGGTCACCATTAGGGGATGGGCTACTGGCCTATTTTAATAGGAAGACATAGTGAAAGCAGCTAGTCATATGTAGGTTCATGATGTAGTCTGACTGGTGGTCACCATTAGGGGATGGGCTACTGGCCTATTTTAATAGGAAGTCATAGTGAAAGCAGCTAGTCATATGTAGGTTCATGATGAGGTCTGACTGGTGGTCACCATTAGGGGATGGGCTACTGGCCTATTTTAATAGGAAGACATAGTGAAAGCAGCTAGTCATATGTAGGTTCATGATGTAGTCTGACTGGTGGTCACCATTAGGGGATGGGCTACTGGCCTATTTTAATAGGAAGACATAGTGAAAGCAGCTAGTCATATGTAGGTTCATGATGTAGTCTGACTGGTGGTCACCATTAGGGGATGGGCTACTGGCCTATTTTAATAGGAAGACATAGTGAAAGCAGCTAGTCATATGTAGGTTCATGATGTAGTCTGACTGGTGGTCGCTATTAGCACTTCATTATTCGTTTTCTGAAGTAAATAAACTATTCAGGGATTCCTGATTATCAGAAATCATAATATAAGCTCATTTAAATCATAATTGTCAAACATTTCTGAGTTTATAAAACCTCTGATATAACACAGGAGTATTGAACAGAAGTCTGACTCAACAGGTTCTTCTCACTTAGCGATCAGAACCAAAGTCCAATTGCTGGTAAAAGTCCATGTAAGAAAAGTATGAGCTCCTGCTGTTGTTTTTACTCTGCACTTTCACATACCTTTTCTTCTCCCATTCAGTCTCCTATGTTTCATGCATGTTTAAATCACACTCACACACCCATAATGATGGATTGCATAAAATTGTCTCAAACTCTAATATCTATACTGAACAAAAATATAAACGTTGGTCCCATGTTTCATGAGCTGAAATAGAAGATCCCAGAAATGTTCATATGCACAAAAATCTTATTTCTATCAAATGTTGTGCACTAACTTGTTTACATCCCTGATAGTGAGCATTCCTCCTTTGCCTAGATAAAAAATAAAGAAGTTGGATGGATTATTTTACCTTTATTTAACTAGGCAAGTCAGTTAAGAACAAATTCTTATTTTCAATGACGGCCTAGGAACAGTAGGTTAACTGCCTTGTTCAGGGGCAGAACGACAGACCTTGTCAGCTCGGGGATTCGATCTTGCAACCTTTCGGTTACTAGTCCAACGCTCTAACCACTAGGCTACCTGCCAGGTATGACATATCAAGAAGCTGATTAAACAGCACGCTCATTATACAGGTTGCACCTTGTGCTCGGGACAATAAAATGCCACTAAAATGTGCAGTTTTGTCACACAACACAATGATACAGTTGTCTCAAGTTGAGGGAGTATGCAATTGGCATGCTGACTGCAGGAATGTTTGTCCACCAGAGCTGTTGTCAGAGAATTCAATGTTAATTTCTCTACCATAAGCCACCTCCAACTTCATTTTAGAGAATGTGGCAGTACGTCCAACCGTCCTCACAACCGCAGACCATGCTTAACCACGCCAGCCCAGAACCTCCACATCCGGCTTCTTCACCTGCGGGATGATCTGAGACGAGGAAACTGGGTTTGCACAAGCGAACAATTTCTGCACTAACTGTCAGAAACCGTCTCAGGGAAGCTCATCAGCATGCTCGTCGTCCCCGGACTGCAGTTCGGCAGTCTTAACCAACTTCAGTGGGCAAATGATCATCTTCAATAACCACTGGCACTCTGAAGTGTGCGCTTGACGGATTAATCAGTTTCAACTATACTGGATAGATGGCAGACAGCGTGTATGGTGTCATGTGGGCGAGCGGTTTGCTGATATCATTGTGAACAGTGCCCCATGATGGCGGTTTGGTTATGGTATGGCCAGGCATAAGCTACGGACAATTGCATTTTATCGATGGCAATTTGAATGCAGAGACAATGACGAGATCTTTAGGCCCATTATTGTTACATTCATCCACAGCCATCAGCTCATGTTTCAGCATGATAGTGCTGGATCTGCACACGATTGCTAGAAGTTGAAAATGTCCAAGTTCTTCCACGGTCACCCATTGAGCATGTTTGGGATGCTCTGGATCTACATTACGACAGCATGTTCCAGTTCACTCCAATATCCAGCAACTTCGCATAGCTATTGAAGGAGCAGGACAACATTCCACAGGCCACAATCAACAGCCTGATCAACTCTATTCGAAGGAGATGTGTTGTGCTGCATGAGGCAAATGGTGGTCACATCAGATACTGACTGGTTTTCTGATCCACGCCCCTACAGATGCACATTGTCTTCCCAGTCATGCGAATTCCATAAATTAGAGCCTAATGAATTTATTTCAATTCACTGATTTCATTATATGAACTGGAACTCAGTCAAATATTTTTAATTGTTGCATGTTACATTTGTATTCAGTGTAACAACAAGCTGTAGAAAGCCTTTCTCCTTGAGGGACAAACATGATCAACTCTCTAGAAGTAGAGAAAGCAGTTCTTAAACTCAAGTCAGTAAATAGAAATCATCGTTGTTCATTCCCTGAAGCCTCTAGGGTCCCTGAATGAAAAGGCATGGTGTGAGAGTAGCAATGAGAGATATTACTGCATATAGGACACCCTTTTGTTTAATTCAATAGAAACAACTTCAGGAGATGACAAGTGAACAACCATCTCAGTCTCAAGACATACATGAACAGTGAACAAAATTATGAAAAATGTCAAGTTAAATTGAAATGATTAATGTTTCTATTCTAAATTATATTCAACTACTTCACATAGGCACCACAATACTGCTGCGTAAAAAACAAGGTTGAGGAATACAGAACAAATCGGTCATTAATCCTCAATGAGTATTCAATTAACGCATTTCAAATACATCTTCATGTGGTTTACTTACAGTAGTACAAAATAGAAGTTAACCATTTCAAACTGGGGATTAAATGCAAGTACTTCAAAACTATTACCTCAATATTAAATTAGAGTATTTCAAATATATTACTGTGATGTACAATACACAAATCAGTGTGTTCTTCTCAGATCTCAGGGAGAGGTTGAATCCATACCCTGGAATTTAGCCTGTGGGAGAGAAAGAGAAAATGAGAGGGAACAAGACAGAACGGGACAGAGAGACAGCAGGCTCAGTCGAATACTCACCAACTGAAATTGAAGTCAATGACAAACATTTTTAAAACCATTGTTGATGCCTGTTACCTGCAGGTGTTTGTATGTCTTGGCCAGATCTACATTGGTGCGCCCCGGCTGGAAGGGATAGGACCACAGGATGGTGTTCCAGGATAGACCAAACCTCGACACAGGTAACGCTCCTCGTCACGGCTGAATTTCCTCCTCTCCCTCTGTAGATGAAGAGAGGGAGGGAGAGAGAAAGAAAGAGGGCAGGGCTTAAATTGGAAAGACTGAATGTACGAGAATGCAGAGAATAGAAAGAGACAGGAAGAGGACATGAGACAAAACACAAATCAGTCATCATCCTCCTTTCCTTGGTTTTGCGACAGACAAACTTCCCTACTGAACAGGGAAGGAGCCACCATCACACAAACTGGCATGGTTGTCTCTGCTGTCACATTGCCTGGTAACTAGAACACTAGCCATCCTATACAGTCCATCCACTATAGATTAACCTCCATTCAACACACACTTCTACAGAGACAGAGCTGGTCTCTCTCTCCTTACAGTCAGAGAGGGTTTTCCCATGAACAGAGTCTCCTGCTGATCATCAATGGCACCATCTTCCCCATGATCTGTTCTCCTGTCTGTGTGTCAACGAGAGAGAGAACATTATTCTGTGTGTGTGTGTGTCAGTCAGAGAAAGAGGGTGAGAGACAGAAAGCAAAGAACCGATGTCATGCCTCATTGAGAGCAGAGACCAACAGTCTCCCTGTCGTTCTCAACTAACATCAAGGCGGTGGCCCGTTCCTGTAGGTTCATGCTCTACAACATCCGCAGAGTACGACCCTGCCTCACACAGGAAGCGGCGCAGGTCCTAATCCAGGCACTTGTCATCTCCCGTCTGGATTACTGCAACTCGCTGTTGGCTGGGCTCCCTGCCTGTGCCATTAAACCCCTACAACTCATCCAGAACGCCGCAGCCCGTCTGGTGTTCAACCTTCCCAAGTTCTCTCACGTCACCCCGCTCCTCCGCTCCCTCCACTGGCTTCCAGTTGAAGCTCGCATCCGCTACAAGACCATGGTGCTTGCCTACGGAGCTGTGAGGGGAACGGCACCTCAGTACCTCCAGGCTCTGATCAGGCCCTACACCCAAACAAGGGCACTGCGTTCATCCACCTCTGGCCTGCTCACCTCCCTACCACTGAGGAAGTACAGTTCCCGCTCAGCCCAGTCAAAACTGTTCGCTGCTCTGGCCCCCCAATGGTGGAACAAACTCCCTCACGACGCCAGGACAGCGGAGTCAATCACCACCTTCCGGAGACACCTGAAACCCCACCTCTTTAAGGAATACCTAGGATAGGATAAAGTAATCCCTCTCACCCCCCCTCCCCCTGAAAAGATTTAGATGCACTACTGTTCCACTGGAGGTCATAAGGTGAATGCACCAATTTGTAAGTCGCTCTGGATAAGAGCGTCTGCTAAATGACTTAAATGTAAATGTAAATGTAATGTTGTTAGAGCGTATTGAACTAAACACAGACAATCTAATAAAGACTAAATACCATCTCTCCCTCCCTTCTCCAATGGAGTGACATTACGTCACTCGCCACACCTAATACAGCTGCCTGCAACCAGAACAATAGTTACACAAGGAGAGATTCAATGGCCAGAGAGGGAGAGAGACTGAGCAAGAGAGAGGGGCAGAGAAAGAACAGACAAAAGCGATAAAGACAGAAAGAAGAGGAGGGCGGGGGGGGTAGAGACTCTAGAGCACACGAGTGGGCGACAGACTGAGAAAGAGAATGTAGTATTTCAGACAAAAGAAGTGGATGACGAGGAAGCATGTGTTCAAAAAGAGAGGGCAAGAGTAAATCTGAATGAAGAGTGAAACACAAAAGACTAGAAGTGGACACTGCTACATGACATTGGGGAGGGGGGGGCTAAACTAGCTAGCGTCGTACAGCTGTAGAGCTCAGTAACAGAGTGATGACTACTGTAGCTAGGAGCTAGTGTTGAACAACTAAGGCCACTCTGGCCTGTGAGAACATTGGCAGTGGTTCAACATTCCTCTGTGCTGCCAGGAATACTCTGGACACCAGGAATCTCACGAGAAACACACACAACCACAAATGCGCACACACACAGGCATTCAAGTCGCATATTGGTTATAACCTCAAAGCAGCCCGTCACCACCGTCTAACTTATCCCATAACTCAACTATCTCCAATCATCAACTTATCCCATAACTATCCAATCTCCAACACCCATTTTGAATTTAGCCCAAATCTCAGCCTCTTTCTAACCCCATTCTGTATCCTGAGCACAAGACTGACCCTAACATCTGACCCCTTGCAATGATCGAGTGAGATACCCCCAATCATACCAGTGTAATTGTTGCACAATA
This sequence comes from Oncorhynchus nerka, assembly GCF_034236695.1. Classification (NCBI taxonomy): domain Eukaryota; kingdom Metazoa; phylum Chordata; class Actinopteri; order Salmoniformes; family Salmonidae; genus Oncorhynchus; species Oncorhynchus nerka. Next base: position 35,796,562 of record NC_088420.1, on the reverse strand, counting down.
CCATAATGCATGATTATTTAACCCTGACAGCTAGGAGGCATGATCAGAACAACTTCCAGAAGTAATATTTAAACACACACACTTCCATCCAAAAAGAAATCGAAACAAAACATACAGTATCACATTTCAACAAAAGCTTAATTTCCTTACCTTCAGAGGGCCGAGCCTTCTTCAAGGGAGTGAGACTAACATCTGTGTGTGTGAGTGAGTGAGAGAGAGGACACATTAGAAGCAATAAGGCTATCTCATTATGAGTCGGGTTAAATGAAGGCTAAAGTGCCAATGTGCTGCAGTGTGTTATGTTGTCTGAACATCCTGTACCTCCTCTCTCCTGCCCCCTGCTGGTCACAGAGGAGACGCTCCTCATCAGACCACCTCTACGCACAGGAGTCAGGGTGATATCTCCATATGGACTACGCTTCTTTAGAGGGGTGAGACTCACATCTGACAGAGATGGGGGGGAGCGCGATAGAGAATAATATAATAGGTTGTCGTTTTCCAACCCGAGGATAGAACTTTTTGGTGAGATTGTGAATCTTACGGTTGTGGTCATTTCTGTATTGTCCTCTGTGGGTTGAGAAGCTCTTCAGCAGGGTTCCTTTATGGATAGGAGTTAGACTGGCATCTGTTACAACAGGACACACATCACGTCAGATCGTGTGTGTTCAGCACTTCAGAATTCTTACCTCTGCAGTTATCCGAGACGCTCTGCATCCCTCCCTCTCTCTGCTTGGTCGTGTGTGCGTCTCTCCTCCTGCATATTTCTCGGAGGCACTTTGTGTAGCTGTGTGTGGCCTGCTGCAGCACCATGTGCAGGTCACAGCTGTGAGGACAGGACCTCTGGAGGACAGGGAATGACCGGCTGGTCACCTCACTGAACCGCAACCCACAGCCTGGGGAGATGGAAACAGCTGGGTTAACAAACAAACATTCACTATACTGTATACATACTCTCACACACACACACACACACACACACCTGAGCACCTATAGGTGGGTTTATATGTGGTGGCTGGAGTCTCCATTATTTTACAGATCTCACTGTCCAGCAGCTCAGAACACACAGAGAGGACATCTAAGAAAGTGCAGGGGGGGGGACAAGAACTATATTACTGTTGGGATTTGGTAAGAGACTGTTCAGCTTTCTTTCAGAACTGTCGATGAAGCGATAAACACAGTTTTGCATTGTCACTTTATCCCAGTGACATTTTTTACCTTCATTGTCCAACCGTTTCTTCTGCCTGCCCAAACCTGACTTGCCTGGAGCTGGGCACTTGAACACTTGGCTAAACCCCGAACCACGAGGGACAAAAAAAGTTATATACAGAATTCCAATTCATTTCTTACATAACATTAAGATGAAACACTTCACAAGAATCATGTTTCAATAAATATAGCATTTGCATATTGTGCAGTGTACTGACCTGTGTGTGTGTGTCTGGGAGTGTCCCTCTAGTGGCCTGGAGGAAGAGGAGGTGACCAGTGTTCCCGTCCCCAGACATACAGAACACCTCTCATCCTCTCCACCACTGGGCTGCCCCGTGACACCAGCTGTACCAAGTCCAGCATGGCCCGCGGCTGACACAGTCTGCCGTCTCCTCTCAGGGTGCTCGTCTCGGCAGTTCTCGGTCTGTGTGGTTTTGCCTTTCTCTGCCAGTGTGTTCGTGTAGAGAGGATAAGTGTTTCTCATAGCTGCCGAGCCCCTGTCCCTTTTCTTCTCTCTTTGTGTGTTTCCAAGTGTGTGCAGCGTGGTGCGTCTTTCCTGTTCTGCCGGTGTGTTTCTGTATGCTGCCCTGTCGCTCTCCCTCTCTTGATGTGTGAGAGAGTGTGTGCGGGTCCTCTTCTCTCGCTCTCTGCTGCTGCGGCTGTGTTTCTGCGGCTCCTTACTGGCTTGGATTACCAGTCTCCTTACACGCTAGTGGTCAAAACAACCACAACTTTTGACAACATATCATACGACATAGTGGAGCTACAATATTGCTTGTTAGACCTATCCAATCCTTTCAGGTGAACATGAAGTGCCTAGAGCAGACCTGGGCAACTCCAGTCCTCAGGGGCCTGATTGGTTACACTCCCAGCATTTTTAACTGAAGATCATGATTAGTTAATTATTGGAGTCAGGTGTGTTAGCTGGGGCAAAAGCGCGACACCAATCAGGCCCCCGAGGACTGGAATTGTCCAGGCGTGGCCTAGAGGGTAGGGGCCAAGGGTCTGTACAGAACAATTGTGTGGGGAGTGGACTGGAACCTAGTTAGACCCTCACCGTTAGGTCATGCCCTCTGTTTGTGGGTTGATTCTCCTCTCTCTGGTCTCGCTTCACTCTCTCTCCATCTCTACCCACCCTCGCTAAGACAGGCAGGACAGGGGTCTCTCTCTCTCCATCCATTGCCCTCTCCTCTCCTTTCTCTCCTCCCCTTCCATATCTTCTCTGTTGGCCCCTCCACTCTACTCCTCTCCAACTCTCCTCACACCTCTTATCTCCTCCTCCTCTCCTCTCCTGGTATGGTAAGGAGATGTGGTCGGGGGTTGGGGGGAGGGGTATGGGTGAGAGGAGCTCCTTCCTCCCCAATCCTGCAGGGTTCTGTTGGTCTGGGGGGTTCGGTGTGTCCTCCTCCCACTCTTCCTCAGCTCCCTGGGCAACAACCCCAACACCACACACACACACACACACATGAGATAAGAGGAAGACTTGTGTGTCTATATAAAAGCTTGGGGTTTGAGGAGTGTGCACGTGGATGAGGGACTGAGTGTATATGCCTGTGTGTGGGGGAGAAGACTGATGTTTGTAGTGCCTTTGTAAAGATTGCTGTGTGTGCGTGTGTGTGTGTGTATTTAGTACACCTGAGCCTGTTGTCTCTCCAGCTGGTTGATCCTGTGCAGCATGTCTCGTGCTGACCTCCAGTACCCCTCCATGTCCACAGGGGGCTCCAGCTCCCCAGTCTGACCCAGGGACACCCCCTGGACTGCACCACGCAGAGACATAGCTGGGAAGAGAGAAGGATGATAGGAGAGTGCTATGGACATCAAATGGCTAGACTCACTTTAACAGACTCGCTGACCTTTGAATACAGGTCTTTGTGTGTGTGTGTGTACACTCACTAGCCTGTTTGCAGGTCTGCAGTATGAACGTAGCAGCCTTCCTGAGCTCTTCGCTGGTAGACTCAGTCAGTAGAGTGATGATGAGGGACAGACCTCCACACTGTAACAACTGAGACTGGTGCTCCTCTGGAGGGGGTTAAATACTCTAGTAGTTATTCCAGTTATTACTGTGCTGTTATCATTGATGTAATATGGTCATTATTTGTTTCCAATTAAGCTGTGCTAGTTACCAGAGGCCTCAGTACAGTGTCCCAGGGTGAGTATGATAATTAGCCTGCCTTGGGGATCCAGGATGGGGCTGGACAGCAGGGAGATGAGGGGGGGAACCAAACCATAACCTGCCAGACCTGACACCAACACAGCTACGCACAGAGGAGAGAATGGACTGGTTACCTGAGGAGCGCTGGTGTACATGGCTGTAAGAGAGTGAATGAGTTCTATACAAGTGCCTAGGCCTATAGCAGGGAAAGGCAACAGGCAAAAATCTTCCTGTGATCAATTTATTTTTTGCCCACCCAAAGTTTCTAGTAAAAACAAATATTTTTTTGTGTGTTTTTGGCAACACAAAGTCTGTAAAACCATCAGGAATTCAGCAAAAAATGATTTAGGATATGTGCTTGTGTCTCAATGTAATCAAGGTATGAAAACTGTTCTTTTCAAATACAATCTCCTTTTGGGTTTAGTTGTGGTCAATTTTCAGTATACAAATTCTTATATAATTATGTTCCAGCTCCCCGACCCTCCGCTCTGACAAAAATCATCCCGCCGATGAATCTAGTTGCCTAGGGGGTAGGGGTTGATTTGCGATTCAGGTAGTGATTCACTCACGGTTGTCAGTGATGCAGGCTGACACGGTTTTGGTCATGATGACAGACAGCTGACAGGCCAATGGGCTGTGGGAGGCATCAGAGGCAAAGTGAATCAGAGTTTGGGTCAGAGTTCCGAGCCCACCAACTCTGGAAAAACTCTCCTGAGCACAATCTGATAGAGAGGGATCCAGAGGGAGAGATAGATAGTGAGACAGAGAAAGGAGTGAAATACAAGATAATGGGAGTTCAATAGATAAACCAAAACTGTTCTCTACACTGTAGTATCTACAGACTAAAAGCATCCATCCATGACACGAGAGAGAGACCTTCATTTGAACAGTTAGTGAAAGGTTGTCTAAACTAAAACACTCCAAGATACTGTAACCTCTACAGACTGAAGGTCTGCATCAATCCTTCAGATCTTTGTCAGGCCATCATGGAAATAGAACCAACAACACTACACTTATAAAACTAGTCAGATTACAATTACAAATCATCCATTGCAAGAGCAACCTAGGTATTCTGTGTGTGACAGACAACTTAAGCAAATCTTTGAAAAAGGCTAACCGACCATTTTAAATCACAAGATATGGATACATATGCAAGTAACGGACTCCAAACAGTGTCAGTGCATCATCCCGGTCTTACTCACGGTTGTTGGCGACCGTCATGGCTATGAAGGAGCAGATGGGCTGAACCATCTCTGCCTGGGGGTGAGAGAGCTGCTGCAGCCAGGACTTCACCAGGGGGAAGGCTGACACACAGATACGCTGGCTCTCCTCTAGGGAAAGAAAGGGTTAAGACATGAGACAAAAAAGGTTTTCTTCCTTCGATTTCCCTTCTTTTCCGTCTCTCTAAAACATTAACCTACTGCAAGATACACACATGCATGCATAACCACAGTGGTTTATTTTATGTTCAGCTGCATAGAACACTGTACAAGGACACAAACATACACACGGACACAGGTGTTACCATTCTGGGGGTTGTTGACACAGCCACAGAGAGCACTGGACACAGAGGTCCAGAGTTGGAACAGCTGAGTGATGTTCGCAGGTTTCACTGTGGCCTTGCCAGAGAGAGGGAAACTAGTCCTGCGGAGAGAAAAATCAATCAACCTCAACTGGAATTGGTGTTGTCCTATTTAGTTTCAGTGCTATTTGTATCTACTGCTCACCTCGACCATCCCGGTCTTCTGTAAAAGTAAATTAGTTCTACATTTGGAAACTTCTGCCTGAAAACCAGTGGTGCTTTTCAGTGTTTACCTGAACAAGTCTAGCAGGATGTCCAGACAGCCAGAGGTCTGAGCGAAAATCTGTCCAGACCCTAAAGCAGCACACACAATCACATTTAATGTGTAATATACAGTGATTTCACATAAACATCCCAAAGTGCCTTACAGTAACGTGGCCTAGACCCCAAAGATCAAGCAGTACCACAGTGGCAAGGAAAAACTTCATGGAAGGAAGTAACCTTGAGAGGCACCAGACAGGGGAGCCCAAGAAGGGGCGGTCCATCCTCCTCTGGCTGTACCAGCTAAACACATGCCTGTCATGACAATCACTCCCTGTCCAAAATCAATTCTCAACCGCAGCGCTTACTGTTGTTGGCGACGAGGACAGAGATCAGGTAGACAGCTACTCTCCTCTGGGTCAGTGGGCTGTCCTGCTGCATCAGACCATCTGTCAGATCACTAAACAGCTCCCTCCTACACAAGGCCTGCTTACAGTACACTACACACACACACACACACACACACACACAGCCTGTTTACAATTCACATACAGCATCAGAGAACCTGCTTAAAGTACACTACCAGTACACACACACCATTAGCCTCTGCCAGCGTTCCCAGTATGAAGAGAGAGGTCTCCCTGACCTCTGCGTGAGCACTAGATTTGGAGAGGTTGTACACAAACACCACCCCTCCAATCTCTCTGAAGAAGTTCACATTCTCCTCTGAGAAAGAGAGAGAGAAAATCAGTGCCATTGCATAACTGTTAGGTTTATAGACAAATTGACAAATATATCTTTAGGGGATTTGCTGTGTGTATGTGTGACCTCTCTGTTGACAGATAGAATAGATGGTAAGAAGCGCTTGTTTCTGTGAATCAGGACATCTCATCTGGTACTTCAGACACTCCAGCAACAAACTCAGATCTGTTTTCGTGGCTGTAAAGTAAAAATAAACTCATAGAGATACAGACAAAACCAACAAATACACCGTCAAGTACTGTAGTGTAACTTATAGAAGTCCATCAACTATGACCAACACTCACCATTATGTTTGCTTACGCTGGAAACATCCTTTTCCATCTTCAATGGATATGCTTCATGAAATAAGGACGCTAGCTAGCTAGAACAGATGTTCCAAAGATATGAATCTGTGCAGTTGCCGTAACAGCTAGCATGAAAGCAGTCAGATTGCCGGCGTTGTCACACAGCGAACTCTCCTCATGAGCGACCGCACTGAAATCACTTATCTAACGTTAGCTAGCTACTTGCCAGTTCATAATTTCACTTCATTAATTACAATTCAAAAGTATACTCTTTTACATTGTCATTTGTCCTTTGCTGGACAATAAACAGATTTTAAGGTGCTGCTGTGTTGCTGGATGGTTAAAATGACAATGGATGGAAGTTGATTATAAATTGCCGCTACGATGCTATCGTTTCTGATTGGCCACAGTAAAGGCGTGCTTGATTTGTAGGGGAAGGCGGAACGAAGCAAGGTAGTTAATTAGCTAACAACGCCTGCGTTAAAACCGAGTCAATGGTTAAACGTGAGCTAAATACCACACAGATACGAAGGCAGTTTGAGACGTGGCACCGTTTTCTGCGAGAGGAATAGGTAGGATTAGAGCGCTGAGGAGAGAAGCGGGGGACATGAGTCGAGCGGTTACGGGGAGGACGAACAGAGTGATGCCGGCAACTGTCAACTAAGCTAGGAATAGGGTTGTCACTAGTTACCACAGCCACAAAGTTATAAATCCCGCCTTTTATACAATTTATCTTTGGGGATTCCGGATGGACATTGAGAAGGGTTTTTTTTGTGTCCGGAAATGGAATGGAATCTAGCGACTTTTTTTATTTTTTAAAACTTTTTTAAAAAATTAATAACAAATCAATACATAAAGCACATGAGGGAACACAAGCATGCATAGATTACAAACAATAGACAATCGAGCTAGGGGGTACAATATCACATTACAATTACACAAGGACCTTTTAAGGGACATGCATATACTTACAATTCTAACAGTTTTTTTGTTAGTAGAGCATTTAACCGTCTTAAAATACAGTTCAATTTCTTTTTGTAGGGTACGAAAATGTGGTTTTCTGTTTGTAAATTTACATTTGTGTATATGACATTTGTCCAAAAGAATAATGAAATTAATTACATAAAAATGATTCCGCTTATTTCTATTGTATATAAAGAATCCAAACAGTACATCTCTCCACAATAGTGTAAAATCTTCATAAATGTGTTCAATTATAAACATACTGATGTCTTGCCACAGTTTTCTTACATGCATACAATGCCAAAAAAAGATGCAAAACTGTTTCTGGGTGGTCATTACAAAAGGAGCAATTTACATTTACATTTAAGTCATTTAGCAGACGCTCTTATCCAGAGCGACTTACAATTTGAGTTGATGTTTTCCTTAAACTTCTTCATATAGTGGTTGGCAGGATAATATTTATGAATAATTTTAAAGGAAACTTCCTTAATTTTGTTAACAAGTAGGTATGTGTGTGGCAACATCCAAACTTTTTTCCAACAGATATTATCAATAAATCCATTCCAATAAGGCATGACATAAGGTATAGATACAACATCCTGCTGAAACAAGGATCGTATCGCTCTGTTGTTGAATGGACCAAAAGAGAAACAAATCTTTCCTACTGATGAGTCAACAGGGTCAATAGAAGGTAGGCTCTGAGGGTCAGGTCTTGACATGTTCCTGAATAACATAGCAACACCTGAGGGAATGGCATCTAAAACAATTGCAAAATCTTTAGGTGTTACAGGGACCTTGTAAAGTGATAAGAATTCTTTATAACTGAGTAAAAGACCCTCTGCATTTACCAGTTGGCTCACCAATAGGATATTATTTCGGAACCAATATTCTAAAAACAGAGAGGTATTTTTATACAATATATCCCGATTATTCCATATATAATATCTGTGTGGAGAAAAATTGTGTTTATAAATGAAGGACCATGACAAGAAAACTGCCGATGAAAAGCAGAAAGTTTCGCTGGAACTTTGTCAATATTATAATTGCAAAACAACATGAAGTTAAGGCCACCAAAAGTAAAGAAGACATGATGAGGAATAAAATTCCAGATAGAAGTGGGAAGTCTTCTTATGAATTGTTTTATCCAATTGATCTTAAAAGTATTATTTAAAGTAGTAAAGTCCAGAAAATTCAGTCCACTATTCTCTCAAATGTTCATTACAACAGTTTTCCTAATGTAATGGGTACGGTTTCTCCAAAGAAAGTTGAAAAGCATCTGGTCTATCTCCTTGCTTATTTTACGGTCAAGATATAAAGATAGAGCACCATATGTTAGTCTAGAGATACCTTCAGCCTTGGTTATTAGGACTCTACCTTTTAAAGATAAGTCCCTCTGTAGCCATTGATTTAGTTTCTTCTGGGTTTTTTTTAATAAGAGGGTTAAAATTTAGTAAGCCTCTAGACTTCTGATCCTTTGTAATGGTTATGCCTAAATATGTAAGTTCTTCTTTTACTGGAATACCATAATATGAAGGTGTCACACAATCTTTGACAGCTATGATTTCACATTTATTATAAAATGTAATCATCGACAGTCCATAATGTTGGGTCGTGACTCAATTGTCATTGTCAAATTTGGGTCCCCAGGCAAAACCAGTTGAGAACCACTGCTGTAGATGACATAATAGGCAGGACAATGAGTGGGTGTGGCCTTGTATGCTGATGATGTGGCTGTATGGAAGAGAGGTGGGAATGTGAAATATGTGATGAGGAAGATGCAATAAGCTGTGTGAGTTAATGAGGGCCGAACAGGCAACTGCTCAGTATCTGACCGAAAGGCGCTACAGAGGGTAGTGTGTATGGCCCAGTACATCACTGTGGCCAAGCTTCCTGACATTTACATTTACATTTAAGTCATTTAGCAGACGCTCTTATCCAGAGCGACTTACAAATTGGTGCATTCACCTTATGACATCCAGTGGAACAGTAGTGCATCTAAATCTTTTAGGGGGGGGTGAGAGGGATTACTTTATCCTATCCTAGGTATTCCTTAAAGAGGTGGGGTTTCAGGTGTCTCCGGAAGGTGGTGATTGACTCCGCTGTCCTGGTGTCGTGAGGGAGTTTGTTCCACCATTGGGGGGCCAGAGCAGCGAACAGTTTTGACTGGGCTGAGCGGGAACTGTACTTCCTCAGTGGTAGGGAGGCGAGCAGGCCAGAGGTGGATGAACGCAGTGCCCTTGTTTGGGTGTAGGGCCTGATCAGAGCCTGGAGGTACTGAGGTGCCGTTCCCCTCACAGCTCCGTAGGCAAGCACCATGGTCTTGTAGCGGATGCGAGCTTCAACTGGAAGCCAGTGGAGAGAGCGGAGGAGCGGGGTGACGTGAGAGAACTTGGGAAGGTTGAACACCAGACGGGCTGCGGCGTTCTGGATGAGTTGTAGGGTTTAATGGCACAGGCAGGGAGCCCAGGCAACAGCGAGTTGCAGTAATCCAGACGGGAGATGACAAGTGCCTGGATTAGGACCTGCGCCGCTTCCTGTGTGAGGCAGGGTCGTACTCTGCGGATGTTGTAGAGCATGAACCTACAGGAACGGGCCACCGCCTTGATGTTAGTTGAGAACGACAGGGTGTTGTCCAGGATCACGCCAAGGTTCTTAGCGCTCTGGGAGGAGGACACAATGGAGTTGTCAACCGTGATGGCGAGATCATGGAACGGGCAGTCCTTCCCCGGGAGGAAGAGCAGCTCCGTCTTGCCGAGGTTCAGCTTGAGGTGGTGATCCGTCATCCAACCTGATATGTCTGCCAGACATGCAGAGATGCGATTCGCCACCTGGTCATCAGAAGGGGGAAAGGAGAAGATTAATTGTGTGTCGTCTGCATAGCAATGATAGGAGAGACCATGTGAGGTTATGACAGAGCCAAGTGACTTGGTGTATAGCGAGAATAGGAGAGGGCCTAGAACAGAGCCCTGGGGGACACCAGTGGTGAGAGCACGTGGTGTGGAGACGGATTCTCGCCACGCCACCTGGTAGGAGCGACCTGTCAGGTAGGACGCAATCCAAGCGTGGGCCGCGCCGGAGATGCCCAACTCGGAGAGGGTGGAGAGGAGGATCTGATGGTTCACAGTATCGAAGGCAGCCGATAGGTCTAGAAGGATGAGAGCAGAGGAGAGAGAGTTAGCTTTAGCAGTGCGGAGCACCTCCGTGATACAGAGAAGAGCAGTCTCAGTTGAATGACTAGTCTTGAAACCTGACTGATTTGGATCAAGAAGGTCATTCTGAGAGAGATAGCGGGAGAGCTGGGTAGGGCAGTGTGAGCAGAACCAGCGGTGTCGTTTGACTTAGCAAACGAGGATCGGATGTCGTCGACCTTCTTTTCAAAATGGTTGACAAAGTCATCTGCAGAGAGGGAGGAGGGGGAGGGGGAGGAGGATTCAGGAGGGAGGAGAAGGTTGCAAAGAGCTTCCTAGGGTTAGAGGCAGATGCTTGGAATTTAGAGTGGTAGAAAGTGGCTTTAGCAGCAGAGAGAGAAGAGGAAAATGTAGAGAGGAGGGAGTGAAAGGATGTCAGGTCCGCAGGGAGGCGAGTTTTCCTCCATTTCCGCTCGGCTGCCCGGAGCCCTGTTCTGTGAGCTCGCAATGAGTCGTCGAGCCACGGAGCGGGAGGGGAGGACCGAGCCGGCCTGGAGGATAGGGGACATAGAGAGTCAAAGGATGCAGAAAGGGAGGAGAGGAGGGTTGAGGAGGCAGAATCAGGAGATAGGTTGGAGAAGGTTTGAGCAGAGGGAAGAGATGATAGGATGGAAGAGGAGAGAGTAGCGGGGGAGAGAGAGCGAAGGTTGGGACGGCGCGATACCATCCGAGTAGGGGCAGTGTGGGAAGTGTTGGATGAGAGCGAGAGGGAAAAGGATACAAGGTAGTGGTCGGAGACTTGGAGGGAGTTGCAATGAGGTTAGTGGAAGAACAGCATCTAGTAAAGATGAGGTCGAGCGTATTGCCTGCCTTGTGAGTAGGGGGTGAGGTGAGAGGGTGAGGTCAAAAGAGGAGAGGAGGGAAAGAAGGAGGCAGAGAGGAATGAGTCAAAGGTAGACGTGGGGAGGTTAAAGTCGCCCAGAACTGTGAGAGGTGAGCCGTCCTCAGGAAAGGAGCTTATCAAGGCATCAAGCTCATTGATGAACTCTCCGAGGGAACCTGGAGGGCGATAAATGATAAGGATGTTAAGCTTGAAAGGGCTGGTAACTGTGACAGCATGGAATTCAAAGGAGGCGATAGACAGATGGGTAAGGGGAGAAAGAGAGAATGACCACTTGGGAGAGATGAGGATCCCGGTGCCACCACCCCGCTGACCAGAAGCTCTTGGGGTGTGCGAGAACACGTGGGCGGACGAAGAGAGAGCAGTAGGAGTAGCAGTGTTGTCTGTGGTGATCCATGTTTCCGTCAGTGCCAAGAAGTCGAGGGACTGGAGGGAGGCATAGGCTGAGATGAACTCTGCCTTGTTGGCCGCAGATCGGCAGTTCCAGAGGCTACCGGAGACCTGGAACTCCACGTGGGTCGTGCGCGCTGGGACCACCAGATTAGGGTGGCCGCGGTCACGCGGTGTGGAGCGTTTGTATGGTCTGACATCCAGGACCTATATACTTGGCGGTGTCATAGACTGTTCTCTCTGCTACCGCATGGCAAGCGGTACCAGAGCGCCAAGTCTAGGACCAAAAGGCTCCTTAATAACAGCTTCTACCCCCAAGCCATAAGACTGCTGAACAATTCATCAAATGGCCATCCAGACTATTTACACCTCTGCTACTCACTGTTTATTATCTATGCAGAGTCACATTACAAATTATCCCGACCTGTAACCTGTACCCCCGCACATTGACTCGGTACCGGTACCCTCTGTATATAGCCTTGTTATTGTTATGTAACTTTCTTGTGTTACTTTAAGATTTTTTTTATTTAGTAAATATTTTCTCAACTCTATTTCTTGAACTGCATTGTTGGTTAAGGGCTTGTAAGTACACATTTCACGGTAAGGTCTACACCTGTTCTATTCGGCGCTTGCAGTTAACCCACTGTTCCCAGGCCGTCATTGAAAATAAGAATTTGTTCTTAACTGACTTGCCTGGTTAAATAAAGGTAAAATAAAAAAAATAAAAAATAAAAAATTGTGACAAATACAATTTGATTTGATATATTCAGGTCCTGTTGGGCCGTAGGGAAGTCAAGTCCTTGATCCGGGCAAAAGGGCTCGTTCTTTGGTAAAGGTAGTGGGATTCTAGTAGTAAGGAATGGCAATTGTATCATGTGCACCGGTCAGTTGAGGAAGAGGTGGGGAGTATGGGATGTAGGAGAGAGGATGTTGTGTGGAGCAGACCAAGGTATGGGCATAGAGGTTTGAATGCCACATTGTGGATGATAGAGCGACATGAAACAGGTCTGTGTGATGAGTGTTCAGTGGAAGAAATGGTGGAACATGTGATATTTTGTGAACTGTATGGTTTAGAAGTGGTATCTAGGGCTCTATTTCACTTTCTTAGAGGAACAGGACTGAAGATAATTAAATGTAGGTATGACGTGACTGGCCTCACACTCCAGTACAGTAGTTGGCAGTGTACGCACCTTTAAAATTGGATGCGAGCCGTCAACCCCCAATCTCAAAGAAGAAGGTGTCGATGACAGGCAAGCAGTAGCTTACCTGTCTTGTTCTTTTGGGCAGCTGGCACACACCGCAGCAGTCGATCTGAGAATGGTTTGATTTACACTTCTTCACTCGTTAGATACCTGATTCATTATTATACGTCCGATAAATATCGCTATCTAAGTATTGCTTGCAAGCGTCCGGTGGACAACTTCGCTAGCTATTCTGCGTACATCAGTGGTGGCTAGCTAACACCGGCAGTCTGTTTGGTCGTATTCATCTAAGCACACCGTAGCATTAACTGTTAAAGTTAACCTAAACGGTGTAAGTAACTTTAGCTAGCGACGTTGCATAACGTTGCTACAATGTGTGAACTAATGAGCACGATCTGATGTAGGCTAGCAGGTTACGTTACTGTATTCTGTTTATATTTTAGCTAGCTAGCGAACGTTACCTGAATTTGTTTCCACATTAAATCTACATATATAGCCAATTTAGCGCTAGCTGCACCAAACATGTGCTATAACGTTAGTGCTTGCATCTTGTGTCCGCGCTCTACTTGAACGACAAACGTTACAGTAGCTAGCTATTTCCACTCCCAAATCTGATAAGCTTAGTCAGGTGTGCAGGTGAGAATTGCAGACATTTTATTGATTAGCCGCTGTTTTCTAGGTCTGAGGCACAGCAGAGCCTCTCATCCTCAAGCCTTCGGATGTCTAGCCATGTGTGTGGCCGCATCCTTCTGCGAGCTGCAAGCAGCACCCCCAGCCCTCTCTCTCCCCAGGTAGGTGCTGTCTGAGAAATCAGAAACACCAAAGCGTTCAATCAGTGACTGGTTTAGGGCAATTGTCTGGGAAACCAGGTGTTTGCACTCAGCAAGTAGACTAAATAAGATTAATGGATGACTTGGATTGCAGCCCTTGGCGGGAGCGAACGTTTGCACTATCGATGTAAATGCTGGCCTGTCATTATATCAATCCATTCCTTCTCCTGTCTTTCTCTTTTGGCCATCATGCCCTCTACACCTCCATACCCTCCTGCCCCTCCCCCTCTCAGTGGCCCAGTCTGACCCAGCGAGCCTGCCTCTCCTCCTGGGGCTGCTCTGTGTCTGGTGCTAGGTGTAGGTCTGGGGCCACCATGCGCTTCCTCTCCACCCGTCAGGACCTGGACTTTCAGCTGAGCCGGGTCCAGATCAGCAGCATCCTGCGAGCCAACGAGCAGGTAGCACTTATTATAATAATCACTACGTAATCATATAAAGCAGGGGTGTTCATTTCCCATCTGTATGTGGGCCACTTCAGGATGCACATTTTCGTTCCACCCCAACAATATTGCACCTGTTTTAACCTATCATTAATGCCCTTGGGTACTTGAATCAGGTGTGATGGCATTGGGCTGGGCTTTCTCAGGACCGAAAACCCTTGATATAAGCCATCAAGCAGGAGAATGCCTTTGTCTAATGAAGGTTGTTGATCTAGTTATCTAGTACAGTCTAGTATTTTTCCATGGAGTGATTTTTGTATATGGTCTGCATTCACACCCTGTCTGCACCAGGGTGCATGGCTCACCCCTAACCAACATGTTTTAGGCATCATTTATTCTCCAATTATTTAAATACACCCTATTGTTCTGTCTAACCCAGGCAGTGAGCATCCCTGAGTTTGATGGCCGGGGTCTCAGTGCTGTGAGGAAGTTTGAAAGCAACCAGCTGGCAGCTAACACCCCCAACGAGGACCGCCGCAGCGCAGCCACCTGCCTACAGGTGTGTGTGTTGCTAGTTACAAACAAGCAGGAGAATGCCTAACATGCTCCCCCAGTTCCTCCCTCTCTCTCTCCCCCAGACTAAGGGAATGTTATCCAGGATGTTTGACAGTCTATGTTCCCCAGACTAAGGGCATGCTGTTCGGGGTATTTGATGGTCATGGTGGCTGGGCGTGTGCCCAGGCGGTCAGTGAGCGTCTGCTGTACTATGTGGCGGTGGCCATGATGTCCCAGAGAGGACTTGAGGAGCTGGAACACTGCATGGAGCAGAGCAGGCCTGTCCCTCCCATCCTACAGTGGTACAAAAACCACGGAGACTACAACTACAGAGAGTCAGCCTCGCTCTACGTAGAACACCTCCGGGTCTTCTGGCAGGAGCTTCTGGACAGCGAGGAGCATGGCGACGGAATGAGGTGGGGCTGTGTGTGGACGTTGTGAGACAATGAGCATGGCATGAGGTGTGGGCCTGACTCATCTCTCTGATTAGTAATGTTAACCAACTGTTTTTGTCTTCTGGTTTTTATACGTCTCTCCAACCCTCTATCCTCCTTGCCTCCCTCCCAGTCCGCCTGATGCTCTGTATTATGCCTTTAAGCGTCTGGACACAGACATCTCTCTGGAGGCCCAGGTCCCACACTCTAGCGACCTGATAAGGAGTACTGCCATACAGGTGTGAGTGTGTGCCGTCCACCTCATTCAAGATTAATCAGGAATTTCAAATTTTCTCACCTAAATCAGCAATGCTATTGCCTGGGTCTTTAACTTATTGTGGCAATGGATTGGTGGCAATTCTCCCCTGATTTTCTCTGTTGTGTTTAACACATCCAACTAGGTGGCGTTTGCTGGCTCCACAGCCTGTGTTGCCCACGTGGGCACTGAGGGGATCCATGTGGCGAATGCAGGTAGGGTGGGATATACGCTGAGTACAAAACATTTAAGAACACCTCTTTCCATGACATGGACTGACCAGGTGAAATCAAATCAAATGTTATTTGTCACATACACATGGTTAGCAGATGTTAATGTGAGTGTAGCGAAATGCTTGTGCTTCTAGTTCCGACAATGCAGTAATAACCAACGAGTAATCTAACCTAACCATTCCAAAACTACTACCTTATACACACAAGTGTAAAGGGATAAAGAATATGTACATAAAGATATATGAATGAGTGATGGTACAGAACGGCATAGGCAAGATGCAGTAGATGGTATAGAGTACAGTATGTACATATGAGATGAGTAATGTAGGGTATGTAAACATTATATTAAGTGGCTAGTGATACATTTTTACATCAATTTCCCTTATTAAAGTGGCTAGAGATTTGAGTCAAGTGTGTTGGCAGCAGCCACTCAATGTTAGTGGTGGCTGTTTAACAGTCTGATGGCCTTGAGATCGAAGCTGTTTTTCAGTCTCTCGGTCCCTGCTTTGATGCACCTGTACTGACCTCACCTTCTGGATGATAGCGGGGTGAACGGGCAGTGGCTCGGGTGGTTGTTGTCCTTGATGATCTTTATGGCCTTCCTGTGACATCGGGTGGTGTAGGTGTCCTGGAGGGCAGGTAGTTTGCCCCCGGTGATGCGTTGTGCAGACCTCACTACCCTCTGGAGAGCCTTATGGTTGTGGGCGGAGCAGTTGCCGTACCAGGCGGTGATACAGCCCGACAGGATGCTCTCGATTGTGCATCTATAGATGTTTGTGAGTGCTTTTGGTGACCAGCCAAATTTCTTCATCCTCCTGAGGTTGAAGAGGTGCTGCTGCGCCTTCTTCACAACACTGTCTGTGTGGGTGGACCAATCCAGTTTGTCCGTGATGTGTACACCGAGGAACTTAACTTACTACCCTCTCCACTACTGTCCCATTGATGTGGATAGGGTGGGGGGTGCTCCCTCTGCTGATTCCTGAAGTCCACAATCATCTCCTTTTGTTTTGTTGACGTTGAGTGTGAGGTTATTTTCCTGACACCACACTCAGAGGGCCCTCACCTCCTCCCTGTGGGCCGTCTCGTCGTCGTTGTTGGTAATCAAGCCTACCACTGTAGTGTCGTCCACAAACTTGATGATTGAGTTGGAGGCGTGCATGGACACGCAGTCGTGGGTGAACAGGGAGTACAGGAGAGGGCTCAGAACGCACCCTTGTTTGAGTTTATTTTATTTTTACAGGGACAGTGCACATTAATCAGCGTTTCAGTAAAAGTGACGGTTTTAGCCAGCCGGCTCATTTTCAACCGCAGTCCCTGGGCAGGTTATTAAAAACAATTACAATATAGACAATAGCAACATAGGACAAGCAAGACATAGCAAACAGACAGAGCAACATAGGAAAAGCAAGACATAGCATACAGACAGAGCAACATAGAACAAAAAGCAGCAAGACACAATTCATAAAAGCAACAAAGTGTTTCCACACCACAAGTTACAGACAACAGACATGGAAAGCGCTAACACACAGCTAGGGACCATGTTCACAAATCTGATTGACCTTTGGCCATGTCTTCAAGCATTTTGTGATAGTGTGATATGTGGTGCAGTTGTGTGTCTGATGGCAGTGTATTCCAGACATGGGAAGCTCTCACAGAGAAAGCAGATTGATTAAAGGTGCTTTTCCTTAAGGGAACTATACAGTCACCTCTCATGGCAGACCTTGTGGATCTGCTGCTGTATGTTTGAGTTTTCTGTTTAACAAAAGTACTGAGTGGAGGGGGAGCCAGGCCATTTAGGATCTTGAATACAAGACATGCATCGGTGTATTGCACAAGAAATTCCCAACTCAGGAGCTCATGCTTTCTGAGGATGTAACAGTGATGGCTATTGGGTGTAACAGTGATGGCTATTGATGGCTATCAAGCACTTTGAGAGCCTGTTTGTAGACTGAATAGGTCTTAATGTTGTACAGCAAGCTTGGGCCCAACTAGTCAAGCAGTATGTTAAGTGGGGGAGTATCATAGATTTGAAGTACAGTTTTGCTACCTCTGTAGTCAAACAATTTCGTATAAATTGGAAATGAGCTACGTTGAATTTGGTTATTGGAATTACCTTTTTCACATGCTTTTTAAAAGAGAGGTTTGAATCAAGTATGGGGCCCCAGTGTTGAGGATCAGCAGGGTGGAGATGTTACTGACCCTCACCACCTGAGGGGGGTCAGGAAGTGCAGTACCCAGTTGCACAGGGTGGGGTTGAGACCCAGGGTCTCGAGCTTGATGACGAGTTTGGAGGGTACTATGGTGTTAAATGCTGAGCTGTAATCGATGAACAATGATGTAGTAGGAGATACAGTGGGGCAAAAAAGTATTTAGTCAGCCACCAATTGTGCAAGTTCTCCCACTTAAAAAGATGAGGCCTGTAATTTTCATCATAGGTACACTTCAACTATGACAGACAAAATGAGAAAAACAAATCCAGAAAATCACATTGTAGGATTTTTAATGAATTTATTTGCAAATTATGGTGGAAAATAAGTAACATTCTTATTGATGTCACGTGTTAAATCCATTTCAGTTAGTGTAGATGAAGGGGAGGAGACAGGTTAAAGAAGGATAAGCCTAGAGACATGGATTGTGTGTATCATTGAGGGTGAATGGGCAAGAGTAAAGATTTGTGCCTTTGAACAGGGTATGCTAGTAGGTGCCCGGCGCACCTTTTTGAGGGTGTCAAGATCTGCAACTCTGCTGGGTTTATCACAATACACACGGGAAACTGTTGAGCAAGAATGGTCCACCACCCAAAGGACATACAGCCAACTTGACAAAACTGTGGGAAGCTTTGGAGTCAACATGGGCCAGCATCCCTGTGAAACGCTTTCGACAGCTTATAGAGTCCATGCCCCGACCGATTCTGGCTGTTCTGAGGGCAAAGGGGAGTGCAACTCAATATTAGGAAGGTGTTCTTAATGTTTTGTAAGCTGTCTATAATGGGATTGTATCATGATAACTCTGTGATAATGACACTCTTAAAGTACTCCCCGTTCGCAACAAATGGACATTAAAATACTATACTATTATTTTCTTCTTTGAACACAGATGAAAATGAAGTTATTTGCTATTGTGTGGCGTAAACTTAGGTGACTGCCGTGCAGTGCTGGGGGTGCAGGAGGAGGACGGGTCGTGGAGCGCCTTACCCCTGTCCCAGGACCACAACGCACAAAACGAGGCTGAGCTGGAGAGGCTCCGAGCCCAGCACCCCCCCCCGGAGAGGGACACTGTGATCACTGACAACAGGCTGCTGGGGGTCAGAACACACCACCACTATCACATAATAGTTGTTCGATCAAATACTGTAGATTTATTTGTATATCATAAGAAAGACCAGGCTGCGCTGGAGAGAGAAACGGTGGTCACTGGTGACAGACTCATACAGTATAGTTACCTCTGCATGTATTCTGTGTGACTAATTCTCCATCTCGTGATCTCTAGATCCTGATGCCTCTGCGTTCGTTTGGAGACGTAAGGTTCAAGTGGAGCCTTGAGCTGCAGCAGAGTATTCTAGAAAGCCTGGAGTCTGGAATAGAACTGGACTTCCTTAACCTCTACCAGTACACGCCGCCCAACTACCTGAGCCCGCCCTACCTGGACGTGGCGCCGCAGCTGACCTATCACAGCCTCCGACCGCAGGACCGCTTCCTGATCCTGGGCTCTGACGGGCTGTGGGACGAGATGAGCTCTGAGGAGGCGGTTCGGCTGGTGGGCGAACACCTGAGTGGGATTCATCTACAGGTAAGGATGAGAGGGTGTGTGTGAGGGCTTTAGGGAGAAACTTCTTACAGGTGTTTTTTGTCCAGGTGCACATATCCAATTATCAGTTCTATTGTCGTAAACCGTCATTCCTCTAGGCTCCAGTCTCCCCCACTGAAAGACAGTTGAACCTGGGCCAGATGCAAGAGCTGCTGTGGAAACGCCGTGCCCTTGCCATGCCCACCCTGGACCCCAATGCTGCCACACACCTCATCAGACATGCCCTGGGCACCGGGCAGTATGGAGAGCTCTGCCAGGAGAAACTGGCATCTATGTTGGCTCTGCCTGAGGATCTGGCACGCATGTACAGAGATGATATCACAGCTACTGTGGTTTATCTGAACTCTGATCTGGTCAGACAACACAGGTAATGCAGATGGGGACACACACGAACATAACATTTTTACAATAAAGATGGTATACTTCAACTCATGCCTGGTCACATAACACACACACATTTCTTGACAGTTGTTTACTTTACCCTACGGTGAAAACATTTGCTGCGTACCTAGGCCTAATGCTCAAATACTGCTCGCAGAGAACTGAGTGGCATTGTATTAGTGTTTTAGAGATGGTTAAATAAACTCAGCAAAAAAAAATGCGTCTTCACTCTCAACTGCGTTTATTTTCAGCAAAGTTAACGTGTAAATATTTGTATGAACATAACAAGATTCAACAACTGAAACAAACTGAACAAGTGACTAACAGAAATGGAATAATGGGTCACTGAACAAAGGGGGGTCAAAATCAAAAGTAACAGTCAGTATCTGGTGTGGCCACCAGCTGCATTAAGTACTGCAGTGAATCTCCTCCTCATGGACTGCACCAGATTTGCCAGTTCTTGCTGTGAGATGTTATCTCGCTCTTCCACCTCGTGCCGCCTTGCAGCATGTCTAAGGCACGTTCACACAGGTGAGCAGGGACCCTGGGCATCTTTCTTTTGGTGATTTTCAGAGTCAGTAGAACGGCCTCTTTAGTGTCCTGAGTTTTCATAACTGTGACCCTAATTGCCTACCGTCTGTTAGTGTCTTAGCGACCGTTCCACAGGTGGGAAACTGTGTTTTTAACCCTTTACAGTGGTCCGTGAAGTAAATTTGGATTTTTAAGAATTCTTTGGAAGACGTGGTCCTTAAAAAGGGACATTTATTTTTTTGCTGAGTATTGCATGAAGTTCTTTTTAGCTTGAAACTCCTACATTTAGGTGAATAACCATGATGTTTTGTGTGTGTATGTATGCTGATAAAACTGTAATTATTTACTGCATAGTCATCATAGTCCCAAAGCACAATCGGAGCTAAGTGTTTCACAAGACTTGACTGGGTACCACGTCATACTTGGCCATAGTTTTAAATAAATCCTATTTTCTTATGAACTCTCTGGTGCACTTCCCCACTTTTTACTGAGTCTGATCAAATCTTAAATATATTTTCAGAACTATGTTTTGTATTTGTTACCTGGTGTTAGTTTGGTAAACCTGCTATGTGTCATATTTTGACTATTTGCTGACAATCTACAGTCCACAAACTGAATGTTTCATTGTTATTGGCATATGCAAATTGTACTCGTAATACCCCAGTTAAGAGTAGTCCGATCAGGGGATGAAATGAAATTGTTCATTGTTTGCTGTAAAATGTTTTTTTTTTTTCAAATCACGATTTGAACTTTAATTCACTTCCTGAATGAAAATGTGTTAATGTTAACCAAAACCTTTAACTCTGTTAGTTGTTTGCCTGCCTGTGTTAGGTTTGAGTTTTCTCCATCTACTGTAATGTGTCTGCAAGTTACTCGTCCTCTGCTCTCTCAAATCCTGTTTTCCTCTTAGGATTTTAAAAAATGTATTATGCTCTCCTCTCCCACAGGGATTCTTTAGTGCAATTAACACTGGATCAGAGGCTGGACGAAGTGTACACTTTTTAGTCAGTCACATGTCAGTATTTTAGGTCACAATGTACCATCTTCTGTTTCAATAAAAGACATTTTTGGTTAAATTAATGCAATTCCCTTCAAAATGGGAAATGAAGGCCTTGTTTTCAGTTCTCATTTGATCTTCAAACAGTTCAATCTTCATGTGTCACCACCACTACTTTATCTTGGGTAATTGTTTCATGTACAAAATGAACAAATTTAAAATAGTTTTTATTTTTTTGTTTTCTATTGACAATGAACCTCTTCAAATTTGGAGAACTGTATAAACTGGAAGTGTTTTGTCAAGATCTGATAAAATCGTGTAGGGTGTGGCAGATAAAGCCAGTTTGGGGCGGTAAGTAGCCTAGTGTTTAGAGTGTTGGGCCAGTAACCGAAAAGTTGCTGGATCGAATCCCCGAGCTGACAAGGTTACAATCTGTCGTTCTGTCACAGAACAAGACGGTTAACCCACTGTTCCCTGGTAGGCCACCATTGTAAATGAATAAATCTGAATTTTTTTATTAGCTGACTTGCCTAGTTAAATCATAAAAATGACTTTTAAATGACCTTTTCAATGTTTACTCTTGAAATCCATGTAAGATGTAAGTCATATACAGTCGTCTGTCAGTGTAACTGTCATTATGACTCAACTCCTTTATGAACATTCTGAGGAAGCAGCTAGGCAATTAAACTGTAGGACTCTAACTCCAGATAATTCATAGTTTGTTCTTCTTGAATGTTGTGAAATGAAATAAAGGAATTAGTGTCCTACTGTTACCCAGCTGCTATACCTTAGTGTATTTATGAAGGAGTTGAGTCGTAATAAAGAACTAATAAACACGAGCACAGAAAAGGACAGGGTTGTTTGGGGATGGTTATAAGGAAGTCTGTTAGTTTCACTTCTACATTCGACTAAGTGCCTTCAGAAAGTATCCATACCCCTTGACTTATTCCACATTTTGTGTTCGAGCCTGAATCTAAAATGGATTAAAACATGTTGTTGCTCACCCATCTACACACAATACCTCATAACAAAGTGAAACATGTTTTTGTTGTTGCTCACCCATCTACACACAATACCTCATAACAAAGTGAAACATGTTTTTGTTTTTGTTGTTGCTCACCCATCTACACACAATACCTCATAACAAAGTGAAACATGTTTTTGTTGTTGCTCACCCATCTACACACAATACCTCATAACAAAGTGAAACATGTTTTTGTTGTTGCTCACCCATTTACACACAATACCTCATAACAAAGTGAAACATGTTTTTGTTGTTGCTCACCCATC
Organism: Oncorhynchus nerka; assembly: GCF_034236695.1. NCBI lineage: Eukaryota > Metazoa > Chordata > Actinopteri > Salmoniformes > Salmonidae > Oncorhynchus > Oncorhynchus nerka. Next base: position 35,774,097 of record NC_088420.1, on the reverse strand, counting down.
TACACACAATACCTCATAAAGTGAAACATGTTTTTAGAAATGTTAGCAAATGTACTAAATACAGAAATATCTAATTTACAAAATTATTCATGCCCCTGAGTCAATACATATTAGAATCATATTTAGCAGCGTTTACAGCTGTCTTTCTGCGTAAGTCTAAAAGCTTTGCACACCAGAATTGTACAATACTTGCATTTTTTTTTTATTCTTCAAGCTGTCAATTTGGTTGTTGATCATTGCTAATCCTTTTTCATGTCTTGCCATCAATTTTTCAAGATAATTTAAGTCAACTGTAACTCGGCCACTCAGGAACATTCAATGTTGTCTTGGTAAGCAACTCCAGTGTATATTTGGTCATGTGTTTTAGGTTATTGTCCTGCTGAAAGGTGAATTTGTCTCCCAGTGTCTGTTGGAAAGCAGACTGAACCAGGTTTTTCTCTAGGATTTTGCTTATGTATAGCTCTAATTCTATTTATTTTTAGCCTAAATTACTCCCTATTCCTTGCTGGTGACAAACATACCCATAACGTGATGCAGCCACCACCATGCTTGAAAATAGGAGTGGTACTCAGTGATATGTTGTTTGCCCCAAACATAACACTGTATTCAGGACATAACGTAAATTTCTTAGCCACATTTTTTGCAGTTTTACTTCAGTGCTTTATTACAAAAAGGATGTGTGTTTTGGAATATTGTGATTAAGTAGAGGCATCCTTCTTTTCACTATGTCATTTAGGTTAGTATTGTAGAGTAACTACAATGTTGTTGATCCATTTTCCCATATCACAGCCATTAAACTCTGCAACTGTTTCCTTCGTCTCTGGCATTTTAGTTAGAAAGGACGCCTGTATCTTTGTAGTGATTGGGTGTATTGATACACCATCCAAGGTGTAATTAATATCTTCACCATGCTCAAACATAACAATGTTCATTATGGCCAAACTGTTCTATTTTTGTTTCATCAGACCAGAGGACATTTCTCCAAAAATAATGATCTTTGTTCCCATGTGCAGTTGCAAACCGTTGTCGGGCTTTTTTATGGCGGTTTTGGAGCAGTGGCTTCTTCCTTGCTGAGCGGCCTTTCAGGTTATGTCAATATAGGACTCATTTTACTATGGATGTAGATACTTTTGTACCTGTTTCCTCCGTCTTCACAAGGTCCTTTGCTGTTGTTCTGGGATTGATTTGCACTTTTCACACCAAAGTACGTTCATCTCTAGGAGACAGAATGCATCTCCTTCCTGAGAGGAATGATGGCCGCGTGGTCCCATGGTGTTTATACTTATGTACTATTTTTTGTACAGATGAACGTGGTACCTTCAGGCATTTGGAAATTGCTCTCAAGGAAGAACCAGACTTGTGGAGGTCTACAATTTTTTGGCTGGTTCCTTTTGATTTTCTCATGATGTCAAGCAAAGAGGCACTGAGTTTGAAGGTAGGTCTTTAAACACATCCACAGGTATACCTCCAATTGACTCAAATTATATCAATTAGCCCACCAGAAGCTTCTAAAGCCATGACATAATTTTCTGGAATTTTCCGTGCTGTTTAAAAGCACAGTCAATTTAGTGTATGTAAAGTTCTGACCCACTGGAATTGTGATTAAGTGAAATAATCTGTCTGTCAACAATTGTTGGAAAATGACTTGTGTCATGCACAAAGTAGATGTCCTAACCGACTTGCCAAAACTATAGTTTGTTAACAAGAAATTTGTGGAGTGGTTGAAAAACAAGTTTTAATCTCCAACCTAAGTGTATGTAAACTTCAACTGTAAGTAGAGCGCCATAGCCAGAGAGAGAGAGAGAACTTTCTTTGAGGCATTGTAATTGAGATTGTCACCTGTAGAATTACATTTACTAGAACAGCCATGCCCATTCAAGTCAACATTCCAGGACAGTTGGACCAGCAACCATCAACTAAACTGACATTACATGTGCCACATCAGATTGCCACACCAGCTCTGTCAGGAGGAATGCGCTAAAATTCACCCAATTTATTGTGGGAAGCTTGTGGAAGGCTACCCGAAACATTTGACCCAAGTTAAGCAATTTAAAGGCAATGCTACCGAATACTAATTGAGTGTATGTAAACTTCTGACCCACTGGGAATGTGATGAAAGAAATCAAATCTGAAATAAATAATTCTCTCTACTATTATTGTAGTGTCTTAACACTTAGTACTTATTTATGTAATAAGAAAGACTTGGAATACAAGCAATTGAACTGGAGCTTCACATTTACTCAAACTAGTTAGTGCCAGAATAACATAGAACAATACTGCGCATGACCAAGGGTGCTCCATCCTTAAAGGGGACATCAGTAATTAACAGAACATAACATTCCTTCTCTTATACAATCAGAGTTACTTTTACCAAACCACAACTGAAACATTTCCCAGAACTTGTTGTAGTTATTTTTCATCTTTTAATTTGAACTTGAACAGTTAGTTTTTGTTTGTTTGTTTATAAGTCTAGTCTGTCTGGTGGACGGTGCCTTCGTTCTGAGTAGCGCCTCAGATTGTCTGGAGGCTCCTGAACATCCTCAGTGTGTGCTTGTTCCATTATAGCGTCTGCTATAGCAGCACCTTCATCAACACGTTCCCTACTTTCAGCCTGGGGTCTCTCTACTGCCCCACCGTCCTCTACAGTTCCCTGTGTGTCACTCTCAGGATCTCTCTATACCTGTTCTCTTTCGATTGTTGTGCTGTTTTCCGTGGAATGCATTTGGTTAATGTGACGCCGCCACATTATGTCTGGGCTCACTTGAATCTGGTAAGTTCTGGGTCCCGTTTGTGTGTGTACGGTCCCTCTTGTCCATTTCCCTCCTCTTCTGTAGTCTCGCACCATCACTTCCTGTCCTGTTTGGAGATGGTGTTCCCGGCCACCGGAGAGCATCTTGGCTTGTTTGTTCAGCACTTCATTACGCCTGTTTGGCTTCATGATGTCCAGCTGTGTGCTGAGAGGCCTCCCGAACATCAGTGCGGCTGGGCTTTCATTTGTCGTGGCATGTGGGGTGTTTCGGTAGGAGGCCATTCGTCTCGTTTTGCTGCACGGAGTCCTTGCTTTAGGGTTTGCACAAAGCGTTCTGCCAGCCCATTGGTGGCAGGGTGGTACGGAGCTGAGGTTGAGTGTTTGATTCCATTTACTGACATGAATCTTGTAAACTCGTCACTTACAAAAGCTTGCGCGTTGTCACTTACCAGCTGCAGTGGCAAACCGAAGCGTGCAAACTTTGTTCTGAGACACTCTATCGTCTGAGCTGAGGTGGAGGAGTCAGTGCAAAACACCTCTGGCCATTTGGAATGGGCATCAACTATAACCAGAAACATGTGCTTTTCAAAGGGACCAGCGTAGTCCACATAAATTCTCTGCCATGGCTCTGCGGGCCATTCCCATGGGTGGACTGGGACAGGAGCAGGCATGTGAAGGGTTTCCAAACATCCGCTACAGTTCTTTGCCATATTTTCTATCTGTTGATCCAGACCTGGCCACCAGAAGGGCTCCTTGCGAGCAGCTTCATTTTGACAATTCCAACATGACCTTCATGTAGTTGCTGCAAGACTAGATGTTGGCATTTCTGGGGTATCATGACTCTCATTCCCCACATCAAACATCCTTGGTACGTTGTAATTTCGTTTCTCCGCTGGAAATACGGAGTCGGCTCCTTTCTGCCAGTAGCTGGCCATCCTGACATGGTGTAGGTGTACACTTTTGACAAGGTCACATCTTTCCTTGTCTCCTGTTTGATAACTGTGCTTGTGACCGGTAGGGCCTCGAGCTGAGCGGTATGGAACATGTCCACTGCATCCACCCTCCTTTGTCTTTCTCTTGTACACGGCAGTCTGGATAATCCATCTGCATTTGTGTGGAGGGATGACGGCTTAAACTCAATGTCATACATATGACTGGCAAGGAACAGGGCATATCGCTGTAACCTGGCTGCTGTCATTGACTGGCAAGGAACAGGGCATATCGCTGTAACCTGGCTGCTGTCATTGACTGGCAAGGAACAGGGCGTATCGCTGTAACCTGGCTGCTGTCATTGACTGGCAAGGAACAGGGCGTATCGCTGTAACCTGGCTGCTGTCATTGACTGGCAAGGAACAGGGCATATCGCTGTAACCTGGCTGCTGTCATTGACTGGCAAGGAATGCCTTTCTTTGCCTTTCTTTGACTGAAAATGGAAAGCAACGGCTGGTGATCTGTAACCAGTGTGAAACGCTTGCCATATAGGTATGGGTGGAATTTCTTGACGCCCCACACTAGTGCCAGTGCTTCTTTGTCGATTTGTGAGTAGTTCTTCTCTGCATCATTCAATGTTCGTGACACGAATGCAACTGGCCTCTCTGACCCATCTTTCAGTGTGTGTGAAAGGACGGCACCTAAGCCATAAGGGGACGCATCACAAGCCAACTTCACTGGCATTTCAGGGTCGTAATGCATCAGGACCTGTTCAGATGTTATGAGCCGTTTTGCCTCCAAAAATGCATTTTCACACTGCTCTGTCCACCACCATGTCCTATTCTTTTCCAGGAGCTGATTTAGAGGCTGGAGTACTGCTGAAAGGTTTGGGAGGAATCTTCTGTAGTAATTGATCAGTCCCGTGAAAGATCTCACTTCTGTGATATTTTGTGGTCGTGGTGCCTGTACCACTGCCTCGATTTTGTCCTGTGTTTTGTGCAATCCATTGCAGTCAATCTCATGTCCACAGAAGACAATCTTGTCTTTGAAGAACTCACACTTCTTTAAGTTTGCCTGTAGACCATACTCTTTCAGTCTTTTCAGGACCTCTTCCAGGTTAGCCAGGTGCTCTTTGTCGGTGCGTCCTGTTATGATCATGTCATCCAGGATACACTGGGTTCCTGGGATTCCTTGCAAAATCTGGTCAATAGTTCGTTGCCAAATGGCTGGGGCTGATGCAATGCCAAAAACCAGGCGGTTATACCTGTATAGACCTTTGTGTGTGTTTATTATCAGGTACTGTTTGGAACTCTCTTCAACCGGTAGCTGCAGGTAAGCCTGTTTCAGATCGATTTTACTGAAGTGTTTCCCACCAGCTAGTGCAGCAAAGATGTCATCCAGACGTGGTAGGGGGTATTGGTCCACATGCAACATTGGATTCACAGTTACCTTGAAGTCCCCACACATTCTAACAGACCCGTCTTTCTTCACAATAGGAACTATGGGTGTGGCCCATTCGCTTCTGTCCACTTTCGTCAGGATCCCTGTATCCTGCAAGCGATCGATTTCCGCTTCCACCTTTGGTCTCAGGGAGTATGGAACAGATCTGGCTTTGCAGAATTTTGGGGTTGCGTCATCTCTTAGTACAAGTTTTGCTGTGAAGCCTTTTACTGTTCCCATCTGATCACTGAAAACTGTGTTGTATTTCTTCCGCAAGTGTTCCAGTGTTTGGTCTGTGCCTTTCTCTTTGGACTGGAACGTGTGGAGCATTTTCAAGTCACACCAATTCAGCTTTATTTTTGAAAGCCATTCCCTGCCAAATAATGGGGGGCCAGTTCCAGGCACCACATACAGCTGTAACTGCTGTGTTTGCCCCCCATAATGCACTCTGACCTGCAACGCCCCCATTGGGCTCAATCTCTCTCCTGAGTATGTCTTCAGCAACACATTTGTGTTCTTCAATTTGATAGCCTTAAAGTACTCATTGTAGACAGTAGTGGAAATTATAGACACTGCAGATCCTGTGTCCAGCTCCATTTTGAGGGGTTTGCCTTCGATATCTGGTGTCACCCATATTATGCTACTGCTGGGAGAAGTCACTGTGTTTAACTCCATTGTACCAATTAATCGTTCATCTGAATCACTGCCACTGTTCTCTGCTAAGTGCATTCACAGACCCTTTAATTTTCTCAGTTTTCCTGTTGTGACTGAATTTTGCCTTGCATGCTCTTTGAATGTGCCCCCTTCTACTGCATTTGTGACAAATTTCGTCTTTGAAACGGCAATCCTCTGCTCTGTGACCATCTCTGTCACACCTGTTGCTTTTTCCGGCCACACGGGGGCGCTGTCGACTGCGTGAAAACTTGTGCAGGGAAATTTGTGACAGGTCAGTACTTCTTTTACTTTGCAACTCAAATGCATCTTTAGTCGCGATTTCCATAGCCACAGCAATTTCAACAGCCTTTGCAAACGTGAGCTCTGATTCTGTGAGCAAACGTTTTTGAATGTGTTCATGTTTCAGTCCACAAACAAATCTATCCCTTAATGTGTCATTTAGGTTCTCTCCCAACTGGCAATGTTCCGACAGTTTCTTCAACACTGCTACATATGTACTAACCCCCTCCCCCTCATTCTGATCTCTCTTGTGGAAACGAAAACGTTCCACGATGAGGAGTGGTTTAGGTGATAGGTGATTTTGCAATATCTCCACAATCTCTGTGAATGTTTTATTTGAGGGCTTCAGAGGGGCAGTCAGATCTCAAATCAAATCAAATTTTATTTGTCACATACACATGGTTAGCAGATGTTAGTGCGAGTGTAGCGAAATGCTTGTGCTTCTAGTTCCGACAATGCAGTAATAACCAACAAGTAATCTAACTAACAATTCCAAAACTACTGTCTTATACACAGTGTAAGGGGATAAAGAATATGTACATAAGGATATATGAATGAGTGATGGTACAGGGCAGCATACAGTAGATGGTATCGAGTACAGTATATACATATGAGATGAGTATGTAGACAAAGTAAACAAAGTGGCATAGTTAAAGTGGCTAGTGATACATGTATTACATAAGGATGCAGTCGATGATATAGAGTACAGTATATACGTATGCATATGAGATGAATAATGTAGGGTAAGTAACATTATATAAGGTAGCATTGTTTAAAGTGGCTAGTGATATATTTACATCATTTCCCATCAATTCCCATTATTAAAGTGGCTGGAGTTGGGTCAGTGTCAATGTCAGTGTGTTGGCAGCAGCCACTCAATGTTAGTGGTGGCTGTTTAACAGTCTGATGGCCTTGAGATAGAAGCTGTTTTTCAGTCTCTCGGTCCCAGCTTTGATGCACCTGTACTGACCTCGCCTTCTGGATGATAGCGGGGTGAACAGGCAGTGGCTCGGTGGTTGATGTCCTTAATGATCTTTATGGCCTTCCTGTAACATCGGGTGGTGTAGGTGTCCTGGAGGGCAGGTAGTTTGCCCCCGGTGATGCGTTGTGCAGACCTCACTACCCTCTGGAGAGCCTTACGGTTGAGGGCGGAGCAGTTGCCGTACCAGGCGGTGATACAGCCCGCCAGGATGCTCTCGATTGTGCATCTGTAGAAGTTTGTGAGTGCTTTTGGTGACAAGCCGAATTTCTTCAGCCTCCTGAGGTTGAAGAGGCGCTGCTGCGCCTTCTTCACGACGCTGTCTGTGTGAGTGGACCAATTCAGTTTGTCTGTGATGTGTATGCCGAGGAACTTAAAACTTGCTACCCTCTCCACTACTGTTCCATCGATGTGGATAGGGGGGTGTTCCCTCTGCTGTTTCCTGAAGTCCACAATCATCTCCTTAGTTTTGTTGACGTTGAGTGTGAGGTTATTTTCCTGACACCACACTCCGAGGGCCCTCACCTCCTCCCTGTAGGCCGTCTCGTCGTTGTTGGTAATCAAGCCTACCACTGTTGTGTCGTCCGCAAACTTGATGATTGAGTTGGAGGCGTGCGTGGCCATGCAGTCGTGGGTGAACAGGGAGTACAGGAGAGGGCTCAGAACGCACCCTTGTGGGGCCCCCGTGTTGAGGATCAGCGGGGAGGAGATGTTGTTGCCTACCCTCACCACCACCAAACTGTATGTTTTTGGGCCAATTAAACTCAACAACGCTGGTACTCTCTTGTTATCAGCAATGTCGTTTGCAATGAAGTACTGTTCCAGTCGTTCAATGTAAGTTGCCCAGTTTTCTTGCGTGTCATCAAACACATCTATTTTCCCAATGCTAGCCATTCTCTTTACCTCCGGCTCCACGGGTCTTTGATCTGCCGCCCCGTTCTCGTCAGCTCTCCCCTCGTCTTCACTGCTTGCTAGCTGTTGTGCTACAGGGTCAAAATCTTCCTCTCTTCCTACGAACTCCATCTGTATTCGTGATGCACACTGCAGGTAATCATCCTCGTCGCCATTGTAGTGTCTTAACACTTAGTACTTATTTATGTAATAAGAAAGACTCGGAATACAAGCAATTGAACTGGAGCTTCACATTTACTCAAACTAGTTAGTGCCAGAATAACATAGAACAATACTGCGCATGACCAAGGGTGCTCCATCCTTAAAGGGGACATCAGTAATTAACAGAACATAACAATTATTCTGCCATTTCACATTCTTAAAATAAAGTTGTGATCCTAACTGACCTAAAACAGGGAATGTTTACTAGGATTAAATGTCAGGAATTGTGAAAAACTGCGTTTAAATGTATTTGTCTAAGGTGTATGTAAACTTCAGACTTCAACTGTATGTGCTGGCCATAACTGGTATCTGAGATGTGAGTTCACAGATCCAGGAAGTGAAATGTTATAGGTCCGTGAAAGCCACACCTACTCTGCAAACAAGAAACTAAACGTATCTCTGACGCTCAGTCTTTTTATGTGTTTCAAAATGGCAGAAGCCATAGACACGGTCAGTTGTTCGATCTGTTTGGAGATACTAAAAGATCCAGTGACTATTCCCTGTGGACACAGCTACTGTATTGGCTGTATTAAAGGCTACTGGGATCAGGAAGATCAGAAGCTTGTCTGCAGCTGCCCCCAGTGTAGACAGACCTTCAACCCAAGGCCTTTTCTGAACAGAAACACAGTTATGGCTGAAATGGTGAAGACACTGACAGAAAAAAATACTAAAAAGAAGAAGAAGAAGAAGAAAAAACTCCAACCTGCTCCTCCTGCTCACTGTTATGCTGGACCTGGAGATGTTGAGTGTGACGTCTGCACTGGGACAAAATTAAAAGCTGTCAAGTTCTGTCTGGTATGTCTGGCCTCTTACTGTGAGACACACCTCCAGCCTCACTATGAATCTCCTGCCTTTAAGAAGCACAAGATGGTCAAGGCCTCCACACAACTCCAGGAGAATATCTGCTCTCATCATGACAAACTACTGGAGGTTTACTGCCGGACAGATCAGCAATGTATCTGTCATCTGTGTATGTTGGATCAACATAAAGGCCATGATACAGTCTCTGCTGCAGCCGAAATAGCTGAAAAACATGTAAGAACCTTAATTCACTTGCTTAAATATTAAGAATTACAAAATAAAACAACGGATGGTCCCTATGTACCTTATTTGCATCTGAACAAGGACGAATTCCATTTAGGAACTTGCAAAACAGGAAAAAATACACAGAACACTACATAACCCTTTTCCTTCGATAAGACATGGACATTGACATGCCATAAAGTCTGACTATCATTCATTAGAATAGAAAAATAATGAATGAAATGACATTTGTTTCTCTACAGAGGCAGTTGGGGGAGAAATCTAAGCAGAGAATCAAGGAGAGAGAGAAGGAGATGCTGGAGGTGAAACAGGCTGTGAAGTCATTCAAGGTGAGTTTTGATCATTTGTGACCAAGCGCTTCGATTCGGTCTTATGTAGTAGCAAAACATTTTTGTACCAACATTTGAAATGGTGTTTTTTACATTAGATAAAAGTAGAGACACAGAGCTAGAAAATGGTATAGCATACACTGCAGTTAACAGACAATGGGAAAGTAATTCTGCTTTGAAATTTGATTAACTTGTAACCCCACTTTTGAGAAAATGTCCTTATGAATGTTTTGGTACCTACTGGAGAGCTCTTCTTTGTCTACACCCATTCAGCATCGTTCACACCCTCTTAAGCATTAGCCCCACCCATCTCTTTAAGGATTCACATGTGAGGCCATGTGGTAAACTCACGCTAAAATCTAAGTATATTTGTCACATGCATAGGATACAGGTGTAAACAGTATAGTGAAGTGGTTAGTTGCATAGTAGCAATATCAAAAACAGAAAATATCCTGATGAAATATTTTATCATTAGTAGATGATGCTTACCTGACACACGTGTCTAAATTGATTGGTCATGTGAAGGAAATGCTATAACCCTCCCACGGGCCACTATTGTCTAGACATGTACACATATTCATGAAAGATAGTGGTTGGCCGTATTCATCCCCAGACACACCTGGCTAATTTGATGGGTCATGTAATAATCAGGGTCCTTTGTTTAGACATGTAGCTAGCTAGCTAAACAATGAACTAGCATAATCCCAACTCATACTACTAGCAATACAAACATTGTCATAGATGTAGTATGAATCTGCAGGTAGCTAAAGCTAACAAACTAGGTTCAGCGTTAGCTAGCTAACATTAGCTATAACTAGCAATGCAAATTAATTTTCTGATTCAAATAATATTACCTCACAGATCATACATTTAACATTAGCAACATTTGCTAACTAACAGTATGCTTTAACTTGCAATACAAATTATTTTCTGACTAAATTAGAAACATATCTGAAAATGTAGCAAGACTCTTACCCATATACATGAATGATCGCTTCACGGCAGAGTGGAACCATTTAACGCCGTTTGTTTGTAGCTGGCGTTACATCTTGTCTGGACAGCGTTGTGTCTAGTCACTCCGGTTCACACTGACCGTGGCCTGTGCAGAAATGAACCCATCACTTTTTACAACTGATCTGTCGATAGTGCCTGTTAAATTCAGGGCATCAAATGTTGTTGAGAAAAGTACTTCTCAATGGCTTATGTTATATGTTTTAAAAACAGCACGGTAGAAAGGACTGTCAACACATATTGAGCAGCTCACGTATAAACAGATGCGCGCTACATGGCAGACCAATCCAAACTCATCTCCCGGCATTTCCAGCCCACCCATTATCTCAGCCAATCATGGCCAGCGGGTAGGCTCTTGTCTTTTTCTGTGGCAAAACGAACTAGGCTCGTAATTTAACAATTGTATTCGTATTTTTGGATGGAATACAAGTTTGTTATTAAGGCAAATGAAAGTTCACATGTTCCAGAAGGCATTTCTGCCAAAAAACACATTTTGATAAAAAATAAATGTTTATGTTCGAATGCCACTCCTGTGAAGTAGTGATGTGCGACATGCTCCTAGTTTCCTGAAACAAGTCACATTTACATGCTTTCACTTAGCAGATTGTCCTTTCTAAGTGACTTACTATTCTTAAACTAAAGTCCAGCAAAACTAGAGCCAGTTAGGAACCCATGGAGGGCCACATTCCCATCCCACTGAACCTCACTGTGGGGAACAGGCTGTCTGGAGTTCTGGGGAGAGCTGAGTGAATGGGGTGATTAAAATGCCCCCACCTCTCCTCTTTGTGTGTCCTAACAGCACTCTACACAGGCAGCAGTTGAGAGTAGTGAGAAGATCTTTAATGAACTGATCCGCTCCATTGAGGGAAGGCGCACTGAGGTGAAGGAGCTTATCAGAGCCCAGGAGAAGGCTAATGTGAGTTGGGCTGAAGGACTCCTGAAGCAGCTGGAGCAGGAGGTGGCTGAGCTGAAGAGGAGAGAGGCTGAGCTGGAGCAGCTTTCACACACAGAGGATCACATCCATTTCCTCCAGGTGACGTCACTGTCCATTGCAGCAGGTGTCTCTACTAAAGGGAAATCTTTAATTAAATTATTTGAATCTATAAATTGTGCCTTCCTGTGTTATACTTATGCTAAAATGTTTATTCTGTTCTACTGAGCCATTAATTTTATGTTCGTATTCTTATATTTTCTTATTTCTTAGAACACTCGCAGACCCCACAAGGCAGGGGGCATACACAACAAAAAACATAGCACCAGATAGCATATGAACATGTCATAAGCATTTATTTATTTATGACAGGAAATTGGCTTTAAAACTGCAAAACAAAGTTCTCAGCCTCATGGAAAAATGTGTAGAATAGCAGGAAATTAGTTCTAAAACAGCAGTTTATTGGAGGTGGGGATACTGCGCTAAGCCTCTGGTCTACCTGCAAGTAAGCATTTTGTTGGATGGTGTATACCATGTGTATCCCATACGACTAAATAAAATAAAACTTTAAACTAATTTGTGTTTCTCAATAATCATATTTTACTTTTTTCCTTGTCTTTGAATCTAGAGTTTCCAGTCTCTCTGTGTCCCTCCTGGGTCTGAGGCCTTACCCAGCATCACTATCAACCATCACGTCTCCTTTGAGGATGTTATGAACTCTGTCTCTGAGCTGAGAAACCGACTTGAAGATATCTGCGCTGGAGAGATAATTATGTTGTCTGTACAAAGTAAGGACACATCTTCTTAGACCACATTAAAATATGGGATTCAATCAATTGCCGATGGTTACGTTCCTGATAGGGCATTTGATTTACACTGCAGTGTGTCCTAAATGGATGGAGTTGACTCTTAATTTAGAATCTGGTAGTGCCATTGGAAATTAAGCCCTGGAATTTGGGGAATTTTGCTTAAATTCATTTTAAAAAGTTAGCTTATAACAGTGAACCTTTTTTGTGGGATACACAAGGCAATTCTAGGTCTTTCTAGGGCATATTTTGGTTAAACTATCCCCAATTCAATTGCAACCCTCTGTATGCACTCTTCCATCACATGTACAGCTGATTCTCAAGATCTTGCACACTAATGAGATGCTGTTGAGGTAAGTTTTGATTACAATACTGGGTGGGGTGAATATATTTTATATGACGTACATTATTTTTTGTTAATTAGTCAATAGTAGCCTACAGCAAAGTGGGTTTAAATCATTTCTAACTTGATAACAATTTCTGCTAGTTAGTTTTTTTCTACCATGTGGGTTTTAGCTTGCTTGAGCCTTTTAACTGAGGAGTGTTAATTCACCTGTTTCCATACATGTTTCATTTTAAAAGATGTATCTTACAAAGGAGTTGTTTAATCTAACTGCTTAACCTCATAGTCCGCCCCATCCCGCATGCGGTATCGTTACTACAGCCTCAAGCTCATTACCATAACGCAACGTTAGCGATTTCTAAAAATCGCAAATGAAATGAAATAAATATGCCTGCTCTCAAGCTTATCCTTTTCTTAACAATCCTGTCGTCTCAGATTTTCAAAATATGCTTTAGAACCAGAGAAAATCAATAATTTGTGTAAGAGTGGTGATAGCTAGCTTAGCATTTAGCGTTAGCATTTAGCCCGCAACATATTCACAAAAACCAGCCAAGGAATCAAATAAAATAATTTACCTTTGAAGAACTTCAGATGTTTCAATGAGGAGACTCTCAGTTACATAGCAGATGTCCAGTTTTTCCTGAAAGATTCTTGTGTAGGACACATCGTTCCCTTTTGTTACTATGCATTTGGCTACCGAAACTAACCGAAAATTCAGTCACCTACACGTCAAACTTTTTTCCGAATTAACTCCATAATATCGACTGAAACATGGAAAACGTTGTTTGAATCAATCCTGAAGGTGGTTTGGCATATATCTCTCCATTGAAAGCACCATCCTTGAAGCCTGCTTTGTTGTCTGATTCAAATGGAAAAATACTGGGAGCTGACTTTTGCGCACCAAATGCCACGCAGACACCAAGCGGGACACTTGGCAATTGTAGTCTCTTATGGTCAATCTTCCAATGATATGCCTACAAATACGTCACAATGCTGCAGAGACCTTGGGGAAACAAGATAAAGTGTCCGTTTATTCCTGTCGCATTCACAGCCATATAAGGCGATCATGGAAAACGTAGCCTCAAAAATCCTGTTCATTTCCTGGTCGGTCATACATCTTGGTTTTGCCCGAAGCATTTGTTCTAAGGGACTCACAGTGAAAATCTTTGCAGTTCTGGAAACGTAAAAGTCTCTTCTTTCCAAAACTATCAATTCCAAGCATATTCGAGCATCTTTTCGTGACAAAATATTGCGCTTAAAACGGGCACGTCTTTTTATCCAAAAATGAAATACTGCCCCTAGAGTACTAACAGGTTAACTATTTATCTGTACATCGAATTGTATTTGAATTTTTTTTACAATTTCTTTTCTAATCTCTCCAGGAAAATGCCATGGGCACTATCTGATGACATTTCACTGAAATTAATGTAGAATGAAAAGCTGTATACATTTGCAGATACTGTGCCAAATCATATGTGAAGAATGAAACAAAGATGCAGAATAATCTGGCCAAGTGCATAAAGTCACCTCAGCGCTCACAACAAGCAACCTCTGACAAAAGTTCCTCGAATAGAAGTAGAGGTGAAAATGATGAATCAGAAACCTTATCGATAGCAACAACTCATGGTCCTCCTGGAATCAGAAGTTTTTTTTTACTCAATGGAAGAACGTAGTCAGAGAAATGCTGATGAATGTCTTGCTCGAGCTGTGTATGGAACTGATTCACCTTTGATGCTCACAGGCAATGTGTATTGGAAGAGATTTTGGAAAAGATTTCAAGCAAATCATAGAGAAAACATGCTGTATTGCAATCATCTCTGATGGTTGGTCGAATGTTCGTGGGCAAGGAATAATTAACTACATCATCTCCACCCCTCAACCAGTATTCTACAAGAGCTCAGACACAAGGGACAACAGACACACCGGCCTCTACATTGCAGATGAGCTGAAGGCAGTCATTAATGACCTTGGACCACAGAAGGTATTTGTACTGGTGACAGACAATGCTGCAAACATGAAGGCTGCTTGGTCTAAAGTGGAGGAGTCCTACCCTCACATCTCACCCATTGGCTGTACTGCTCATGCATTGAATCTGCTCCTCAAGGACATCATGGCACTGAAAATAATGGATTCACTCTACAAGAGAGCCAATGAAATGGTTAGGTATGTGAAGGTTCATCAAGTTATAGCAGCAATCTACCTCACCAAGCAAAGTGAGAAAAATAAGAGCACCACAATGGAGCTGCCCAGCAACACCCGTTGGGGTGGTGTTGTCATCATGTTTGACATTCTCCTGGAGGGGAAGGGGTCTCTCCAAGAAATGGCCATATCACAGTCTGCCGATATGGACAGCCCCATCAAGAGGATCCTCCTGGATGATGTATTTTGGGAGAGAATGGTAAGCAGCCTGAAACTCCTGAAACCTGTAGCAGTAGCCATTGCACGGATTGAGGGAGACAATGCCATCCTGTCTGATGTTCAGACTCTGTTTGCAGATATAAGAGAATAAATCCGTACTGCCCTGCACACTTCACTGTTGCTCCAAGCAGAGGAAACTACAGTTCTGAAATACATCAAAAAGCATGAAGACTTCTGCCTGAAGCCCATACACGCCGCAGCGTACATCTTAGACCCCAAGAATGCTGGCAAGAGCATCCTGTCTGGTGCAGAGATCAACAAGGCCTATGATGTCATCACTACCGTGTCTCGCCACCTTGGCCTGGATGAGGGCAAGATTTTTGGCAGTCTGGCAAAGTACACTTCCAAGCAAGGGCTTTGGGATGGAGATGCAATATGACAGTCGTGCCAACATATCTCATCAGCCACTTGGTGGAAGGGACTTTGTGGATCTGAGGATCTTCCCCCTGTTGCCTCCATCATCCTCCAAATCCCACCAACATCAGCCACCTCAGAGTGCAACTGGTCCTTGTTTGGGAACACACACATCAAAGCACGCAACAGGTTGACCAATACAAGGGTTGAAAATTGGTGGCCATCCGGGCAAAACATCTGTATAATTAGCATATATTTTTGCTAATTCCCATATATTCCCGTTAATTCCCACGGAAAGTTTCCACCTCTGAATATTCCTCAATGTGCAACCCTAGGCGTGATCAGTCTGGAAGGACCAGTCATGTTTGATTCTCTCTGTTTTCATAGTGTCAGGACTTCACATTGTCCCACCTCCTGTGCCCAGGACCAGAGAAGAGTTCTTGAAATGTAAGTTCAACACACACACACAAAAACATACTTTTTTTTATTCAACAATACCCACTGACATCTTGAGTTCATCTTCACCACAGCTTTTCTCTCATATATTCACAGATTATTGCCAGCTGACTTTGGATCCCAACACACCAACTCAACGTTTGTATCTGTCTGAAGAGAACACAAAGGTGGCATACAGTCGTGAGCGCCAGATCATACGTCCTCACAATCCAGAAAGATTTCAGATGTGGCACCAGGTGCTGTGTATAGAGGGTCTGTCTGGGGCCTGCTACTGGGAGGTAGAGTGGAGTGGGATGGTTACTATAGCGGTCTCATATAAAGGGATCAAGAGGCACGGTGGAACAGAGTGTTGGTTTGGGAACAATGATAAGTCCTGGTGTTTGGTATGTTATTCAGATGGCTGCTCTATCAGGCACAATATGGCACCATTTGAGTCACGTTTGGGATTTAAAAGGGACTTTGATAAGGACTTTACAAAAGAGATTAAAATCCCTGTCGCGCCCTCCTCCAGAGTAGGAGTGTACCTGGACCACAGTGCAGGAACTCTGTCCTTCTACAGCGTCTCTGACACAATGACCCTCCTCCACAGAGTCCAGACCACATTTACTGAACCCCTTTATCCTGGTTTCTATTGTAATTGTGATTCATCCGTGAAGATAATTCCTTTGCCTTAACACTACATGTGTCCAATCTTCACATACCAAAAAAAATCATCATAATTTACTGTAAATCTGATTACAGAAATTAGTGTTATCAACAATAATCATATTTGATAACTCATTTTTACGTAAATGTAAAACTTTAAAAGGAAAATGACAATGAGTAACATTTTCTGATCTGAAATGCAAAAAGCAACTGTGTTACTTACAGTAACAGCATGATGTATCTCCACTTGAGATGAGATGGTGGAGATCATTTATGCAGGCCTAAAGTAAAGTCAACAATGCATGGAATTAAATTATGTATTGTGTTGTTGAATTTTGTGGATTATTAACGGTTTGAAATGTTATGACTTTTTGGTAAACTCCCTTGTAACCTTTGAGGGCTGGTTAGTGGACAGAAAAGGTAGTTGTCACCTTTAGAGAAGAACAAATTGCTTTATCAAACCAGGAGAGGACAGCAGGGAGTCAGAAAGCTGAATTTATTGGCTGTCTCTAAAAATGTTACTAGCTGTCTCAAATGTCATTGGAGGAGAAGGTCAGAGAGAATAACCTCCTGGATCCTCTCTTCCAATGTGCTTTGAGAGGAATTTAGAAAACCAGGATAGAGGAAGCAAGGGTATGACAGCTAGTAATATTTTCAGACACATCCATTGCATCTAATCTCTTTATTTTTCAAGCAGCAAACAAACTTGATTTTACGAGGCAAATCATGCTGGATTTGTTTTGCTGGATCGCTCTCTCTTTCTGAAAGCTGCCTATTCCTGTCTTTCGCTCAGTGCTCTCGGGCTTTTTAATTATTTGAACTAAACCCCCACCAGTGCTTAGGCTTTGATTGCAAAGCTTTATATTTGACTAAATTAAAAAAAAAGTGGGGGAAACACTGTCTAGGCAAGAGTGTATTTTAAGTAGAAACACGCAGAATACCGTGTGTGTAAAGCTCTCATTGAGCAATCACCACCAGGAGATTGAACTGCACAGCAAATAAAAAATCCTCAATCTTGTCTGTTTTTCCTTCTGGTTCCAAACCGTTGCTGATTTTCAGTTTAATGTTCTGATGCTGTAGTTCTTCACCAGGAGAGCAGGATAGCAACACAGCAGAGTGGCACATTGACTCATCTCAATATTACACCACTTTTGACATCAGAAAAACTTTTTTGATTGAACTATCCCTATTAGTGTTTTCTATTTTTACTAATGATCTACCACTAGCCTTACACCAGGCCTGTGTGTCTATGTATGTGTGTCTATGTATGAGATTAACTCATACAGTTAATATATGTATTATATCTATATACACGTCAGCAGCCACAGCTAGTGAAATCACTAAACAAAGAGTTGCAGTCAGTTTCAAAATGGGTGGCTAGTAAATGAACTAGTCCTGAATATGTTGAAGACTAAGAGTATTTGGTACAAATCACTCCATAAATGTTAAATCTCAGCTGAATCTGGTAATGAATGGTGGCTGTTGAGCAAGTTGAGCAGACTTAACATGTTGGACTGTAAATTGTCATAGTCAAGGCATATTCATTAAATTGTTGTAAAGATGCTGAGAGGTCTGTCTGTGATAAAGAGATGCTCAGCATTCTTAACACCACACTCGACCAAACAAGTACTGCAGGCTCCCGTTTTATTTTGACTTCTGCCCGAATATATGGTCAGGTCTTGCAATGAAAAACCTTGGAAAGCTGCAGCTGGTCCAGAACAGAGCTGTGTCTTGCCCTTCACTGTAATCAGAGGGCTAATGGCAACAATATGCCTTTCAAACTCTCTTGGCTCGAAGTATAGAAGAGATTGACTAAGTTAAAACACTTCTCGTTTTTGTAAATATTAATGTGTTAAAAATTCCATACGGTCTATTCATTCAGCTGACAGACATACAGTTGAAGTCGTAAGTTTACATACCCCTTAGCCAAATACATTTAAACTCAGTTTTTCACAATTCCTGACATTTAATTATTGTAAAAATTCCCTGTCTTAGGTCAGTTAGGATCACCACTTTATTTTTAGAATGTGAAATGTCAGAATAATAGTAGAGAGAATGATTTATTTCAGCTTTTATTTATTTATTCACATTCCAAGTGGGTCAGAAGTTTACATGCACTCAATTAGTATTTGGTAGCATTGCCTTTAAATTGTTTCACTTGGGTTAAACCTTTCGGGTAGCCTTCCACAAGCTTCCTACAATAAGTTGGGTGAATTTTGTCCCATTCCTTCTGACAGAGCTGGTGCAACTGAGTCAGGTTTGTAGGCCTCCTTGCTCTCACACGCTTTTTCAGTTCTGCCCACAAAGTTTATATGGGATTTAGGTCAGGGCTTTTTGATGGCCACTCCAATACCTTGACTTTGTTGTCCTTAAGCCATTTTGCCACAACTTTGGAAGTATGCTTGGGGTCATTGTCCATTTGGAAGACACATTTGCGACCAAGCTTTAATTTCCTGACTGATGTCTTGAGATGTTGCTTCAATATATACACATACATTTCCTGCCTCATGATGCTATCTATTTTGTGAAGTGCGCCAGTCCCTCCTGCATCAAAGCCCCTCCACAACATGATGCTGTCACCCCCGTGCCTCACGGTTGTGATGGTGTTCTTCGGCTTCAAGCCTCCCCCTTTTTCCTCCAAACATAGCGATGGTCATTATGGCCAAACAGTTCTATTTTTGTTTTATCAGACCAGAGGACTTTTCTCCAGAAAGTACAATCTTTGTTCCCATGTGCAGTTGCAAACCGTAGTCTGGCTTTTTTTATGGCAGTTTTGGAGCAGTGGCTTCTTCCTTGCTAAGCGGCCTTTCAGGTTATGTCGATATAGGACTCGTTTTACTGTGGATATAGATACTTTTGTACCTGTTTCCTCCAGCATCTTCACAAGGTCCTTTGCTGTTTTGATTTGCACTTTTCGCACCAAAGTACATTCATCTCTAGGAGACAGAACGCGTCTCCTTCCTGAGAGGTATGACGGCTGTGTGGTCCCTGGTGTTTATACTTGCGTACTATTGTTTGTACAGATGAATGTGGTACCTTCAGGCATTTGGAAATTGCTCCCAAGCATGAACCAGACTTGCGGAGGTCTACAAAAACAATTTGAGGTCTTGGCTGATTTCTTTTGATTTTCCCATGATGTCAAGCAAAGAGGCACTGAGTTTGAAGGTAGGTCTTGAAATACATCCACAGGTACACTTCCAATTGACTCAAATTATGTGAATTTCCTCCCGCTAAAGCTTCTAAAGCCATGAATTTTCCAAGCTGTTTAAAGTCACAGTCAACTTAGTGTATGTAAACTTCTGACCCACTGGAATTGTGATACAATGAATTATAAGTGAAATAATCTGTCTGTAAACAATTGTTGGAAAAATTACTTGTGTCATGCACAAAGTAGATGTCCTAACCGACTTGCCGAAACTATAGTTTGTTAACAAGAAATGTGTGAAGTGGTTCAAAAACAAGTTTCAATGATTCCAACATAAGTGTATGTAATCTTCCGACTTCAACTGTACTTATCCCTCCAGGCATGCTACCAGGGGTCTATTCACAGTCCCAAAATTCAAATGAAGTTAAAGCAACGCACAGGATTTATAGAGCCATGGTCAAATGGAGATCCCTGCCATCTCAAATCATTAAAGCAAACAGCTAAATTAACTTTTTTTTTAAACAGCCCCTCACAACACAACGCCTCTCCACTTATTGACCTAAATAACTTGTAAACCTAAGCATATGTACTGCTGTATGAATGTGGTGTAGGAAAAATAAAATGTAAATTGTTGAGGTGGAAACCATTACGTTTTGAGTGGGAACCCTTTACACCTTTTTGCTTGTCTGGAAACTATTAGGTTGAAACCTTAGCGGGAGGAAACTACACGATTCAAGGTTGCTGAGCTCACATTAGGGGGAAATAGCGGGAGTGATACTTCGGTGCAACTCCATATGCAAGAGATTACATGTTACCCCAGGATACCCATGTCAGGCAGGAACTGTAGATGACATGGTAGCTATATTCACGTCAGGGGAATTTAGTGAAACAAGGTAGCTATATTCATGTCAGGGGAATTTAGTGAAACAAGGTAGCTATATTCACGTCAGGGGAATTTAGTGAAACAAGGTAGCTATATTCATGTCAGGGGAATTTAGTGAAACAAGGTAGCTATATTCACGTCAGGGGAATTTAGTGAAACATTGTAGCTAATGTCAAGTGGAAGAACAAAGGACACGGATGATTCCTGATGTTGTGGGATGATTCCTGATGTTGTGAGATTCTCTCAGCTGTTTACAGAACAACTGGTGCTGTGAGATTAGAATATCAGGATATCAAGACCTGCTTATCCTGCTGAAAAAAACAGCATAGACCAGCCTTCGTTGTATTTTTACTGGTGACTAGCCTTCGTTGTGTTTTTACTGGTGACCAGCCTTTGCTTTGTTTTTGCTGGGTAACAGCCTTCGTTGTGTTTTTGCTGGTGACCAGAATTTGTTGTGTTTGTACTTGTGACCAGCCTTCGCTTTGTTTTTGCTGTGTACCAGCCTTTGTGTTTTTACTGGTGACCAGTCTTCGCTGTGTTTTGAACACTGGTCACCAGCAAATGCTGGTCGCCCACAAAACCAGCACCATATCACATTTGCTGGCTTGCATACCGATGTCTAATGCTTTTTGGAATCCAGCCGCTGAGTGAGGATATCCAACAATTTGAACTTTCATTGACCCACAATCAGCATTCAGAATAACTGCCAGGGTTAGAAAAATGTGTAAATGAGACTACCAAACCAACTAACACACACTGTTTGTCTATTGTTGTGACTTAGATGAAGATCAGATCAAATTTGATGACCAATTTATGCAGAAATCCAGGTAATTCCAAAGGGTTCACATACTTTCTCTTGCCACTGTATTTCTTTCCTTGTGCTGTACTTGTCTATTAATGTTATGTATTATCACAAATAGAACAATGAGCCAGATGTTTCACCAGATGTATAAATTTGAAGAATCTGGTTGGCATTTCCACTCATCACGAATATGGTGATGAGAGGAATCCCAGTGGCTGACATTCTGCACATTTTGTCATCCATGGAACATTTGATCTTAATACCGCTTTCTGTTCCCAAAACTAAAAGAGTGGACTAAGTTTGGTTGACTTTAACCTTTGCCAAAGTTTCTAAAAGGTGCATTGTTTAGGAGTGCAAGGGCGAATTCAGTTATTTCACACTTGCATTTCAGAGAGTAGGTGTTCCTTAACGGAAATATGCAAATACATGCTAGAACGCGCCAATAGGATCTCGCTAGGGCGTGCTTGGCTCTGCCCATCTCCTTGCTTATTCTGCTCACTATGATTCATTTGCTCCCATTGGAAATGACAGACAAGAATGAAAATGGCACCGGAGGAGATGGCCGCCGTTTTACGGTCTCCTAACCAATTGTGTTATTATGTGGGGGGTTTTCACAATATTTGTCAATTATTTTGTACATAATGTTTCTGCAACCGTATCTTACGGAAGAAAAGAGCTTCTGGATATCAGGAGAGCGATCACTCACCTCGGATTAGACAAAGATTTCTTCAACAACAACAAGCAGGACTCACACGATATTCTCCAAACACCCCACAGGGCAGACATCCCAATTATTCGCAAAAGGAAGCGACGCAGAGGACGAAGAGCCAGATGCCTCGTCCGGACCCGCAGAAGAAAACTAGGAACACTGCCGTTACCGTCAATATTACTCGCCAACACGCAATCATTGGACAATAAACTAGACGAGGTACGATCACGAATATCCTACCAACGGGATATCAAAAACTGTAATATCCTATGCTTCATGGAATTGTGGCTGAATGACGACATGGATATTCAGCTAGCGGGATACACGCTGCACGGGCAAGATAGAACAGCACACTCCAGTAAGATGGGGGGGGGAGGTCTGTGCATATTTGTAAACAACAGCTGGTGCACGAAATCTAAGGAAGTATCTAGATTTTGCTCGCCTGAAGTAGAGTATATTGTGATAAACTGCAGGCCACACTGCCAAGAGAGTTCTCAGGTATACTTTTCGTGGCTGTTTATTTACCACCACAGACAGATGCTGGCACTAAGACCATACTCAGTCAGCTGTATAAGGAAATAAGCAAACAGGAAACCACTCACCCAGAGGCGGCGCTCCTAGTGGCCGGAGACTTTAATGCAGGGAAACTTATATCAGTTCTACCAAATCTCTATCAACATGTTAAATGTGCAACCAGAGGGAAAAAAATTCTAGATCACCTATACTCCACACACAGAGATGCGTACAAAGCTCTCCCTCGCGCTCCATTTGGTAAATCCGACCAAAACTCTATCCTCCTGATTCCTGCTTACAGGCAAAAATGAAAGCAGGAAGCACCAGTGACTCGGTCTATAAAGAAATGGTCAGATGAAGCAGATGCTAAACTACAGGACTGCTTTGCTCTCACAGACTGGAACATGTTCCGGGATTCTTCCGATAATATTGAGGAGTACACCACATCAGTCACTGCCTTTATCAATAAGTGCATAGAGGACGTCGTCCCCACAGTGACTGTACGTACATACCCCAACCAGAAGCCATCGATTTACAGGCAACATTCGCACTGAGCAAAAGGGTAGAGCTGCCGCTTTCAAGGTGCGGGACTCTAACCCGGAAGCTTACAAGAAATCCCGCTATGCCCTGCGACGAACCATCAAAAAGGCAAAGCGTCAATACAGGGCTAAGATTGAATCATACTACACCGGCTCCGACGCTTGTCGGATGTGGCAGGGCTTGCAAACTATTACAGACTACAAAGGGAAGCACAGCCGCGAGCTGCCCAGTGACATGAGCCTACCAGACGAGCTAAATCACTTCTATGCTCGCTTCGAGGCAAGCAACACTGAGGCATGCATGAGAGCATCAGCTGTTCCGGACGACTGTGTGATCACGCTCTCCGTAGCCGACGTGAGTAAGAACTTTAAACAGGTCAACATACACAAGGCTGCGGGGCCAGACGGATTACCAGGATGTGTGCTCCGGGCATGTGCTGACCAACTGGCAGGTGTCTTTACTGACATTTTCAACATGTCCCTGATTGAGTCTGTAATACCAACATGTTTCAAACAGACCACCATAGTCCCTGTTTCCAAGAACACGAAGGCAACCTGCTTAAATGACTACAGACCCGTAGCACTCACGTCCGTAGCCATGAAGTGCTTTGAAAGGCTGGTAATGGCTCACATCAACACCATTATCCCAGAAACCCTAGACCCACTCCAATTGCATACCGCCCAAACAGATCCACAGGTGATGCAATCTCTATTGCACTCCACACTGCCCTTTCCCACCTGGACAAAAGGAACACCTATGTGAGAATGCTGTTCATTGACTAAAGCTCAGCATTCAACACCATAGTACCCTCAAAGCTAATCACCAAGTTAAGGATCCTGGGACTATACACCTCCCTCTGCAACTGGATCCTGGACCTCCTGACAGGCCGCCACCAGGTGGTGAGGGTAGGTAGCAACACATCTGCCACACTGATCCTCAACACTGGAGCTCCCCAGGGGTGCATGCTCAGTTCCCTCCTGTACTCCCTGTTCACCCACGACTGCATGGCCAGGCACGACTCTAACACCATCATTAAGTTTGCTGACGACACAACAGTGGTAGGCCTGATCACCGACAACGATGAGACAGCCTATAGGGAGGAGGTCAAAGATCTGGCCGGGTGCTGCCAGAATAAGAACCAATCCCTCAACGTAACCAAGACTAAGGAGGTGGAGCAGGTTGAGAGCTTCAAATTCCTTGGTGTCCACATCAACAACAAACTAGATTGGTCCAAACACACCAAGATAGTCGTGAAGAGGGCACGACAAAGCCTATTCCCCCTCAGGAAACTAAAAAGATTTGGCATGGGTCCTGAGATCCTCAAAAGGTTCTACAGCTGCAACATCGAGAGCATCCTGGACCGGTTGCATCACTGCCTGGTACGGCAATTGCTCGGCCTCCGACCGCAAGGCACTTCAGAGGGTAGTACGTACGGCCCAGTACATCACTGGGGCTAAGCTGCCTGCCATCCAGGACCTCTACACCAGGCGGTGTCAGAGGAAGGCCCTAAAAATTGTCAAAGACCCCAGCCACCCCAGTCATAGACTGTTCTCTCTACTACCGCATGGCAAGCGGAACCGGAGTGCCAAGTTTAGGACAAAAAGGCTTCTCAACAATTTTTTCCCCCAAGCCATAAGACTCCTGAACATCTAACCAAATGGTTACCCGGACTATTTGCATTGTGTGCCTCCCCCCAACCCCTCTCTTACGCTGTTGCTACTCTCTGTTTATCTTATATGTATAGTCACTTTAACTATACATTCATGTACATACCTACCTAAATGGCCCGACCAACCAGTGCTCCCGCACATTGGCTAACCGGGCTATCTGCATTGTGTCCCACCACCCGCCAACCCCTCTTTTACGCTTCTGCTACTCTCTGTTCATCATATATACATAGTCACTTTAACGATACCTACATGTACATACTACCTCAATAAGCCTGACTAGGTGTCTGTGTTTAGCTTTGCTACTCTTTTTTTCAAATGTCTTTTTACTGTTGTTTTATTTCTTTACTTACCTACACACACACACACCTTTTTTTCGCACCATTGGTTAGAGCCTGTAAGTAAGCATTTCACTGTAAAGTTTACACCTGTTGTATTCAGTGCACGTGACAAACTTTGATTTGATTTGAACAATCTTTAGTAGTATGTCCTGTTTTGTGTGGACACCAGGAACTGTAGCTGCCTCTTTAGAAGTAGCTAATGGGATCCTAATAAAATACAAAAACAAATCCTTGTTGGAACCTTGTTGGAACCTAGCAAGTCAACAAAACCAATGTCTCAAGGATGGAGATCTCTGCTAATATGTCAATCTCTGCTAATATCCTATTTTTCTTTCCTCTCTTCCTTTCTTTTTCCCCTCCTCAATTCCTCCTGTATTCCTGTTCCTCTGTGAATCCCTCTCATTTCCTTATTTCTAATTAAATCATTTGGAAGGTTAACCCTAGTTTGAGTAAGGGCCACCCTCTTATTAGAGAATGATTGTGATTGGCCATTGAGATCAAATGGCAGACACACGGGGGGGACTACTTGAGTAAAGAGATCACACAGAGCAAGACATATGCACGAACACAGACAGCCATACGCTCAAAGGACCAACATCAGTGAGTGGATTTGGGAGGAGGAGTGGTTCTGGTGATGAAGTGAAGGAGGATTTATTTATTTTGAGTCACACAGATGGTCCGATGCCAGATCCCATAGTACACCACAAGTGTGTATGTGTGTGTGTGTGTGTGTGTGTGTGTGTGTGTGTGTGTGTGTGTGTGTGTGTGTGTGTGTGTTTACCTTCTAGGCTTTTAATCTATTTTCTTTGCAGTAAGTTGGAAATCTTCCATTGGGAGCTTTTGTTCTGTCTAGAGCAGAGATTAATGTACATCTGTGCAGAGTTGGTACCCAGTCTCCTCAAATAAATTATGTGGTGTACAATCTGTGTGTGTGGTAAGTAAATAAAAAAATGGTATATAACACCTTTGAATTATAAAGGTAAAACTTGAAATCTCTCACTCCCCAATTATCAGACTCCTCTGTTTCTCTCTATCCGCCTCTCATATGCACATATGCACACACACCTGCACACACACATTTTTCTCTCCTCCAAACACAAGGAGAAGAGGAACTCGACTCAAAATGTATTTTTCCTGCTAGATTTGCCTGACAAACAATATGCAGAACAACATGCTGCTACTTCTTTGTTCCTCTACTGTGACTGTGCCATCATGAAAGGATGAGCAGAAGGACATCCATTTGCCTAGAGATTCATTCTGTTAGGTTATATTATTAGAGTAAGAAATCGACGGACACTGTGAAAGCCTAAACCAAGTTTATTCTTCCCAGAGGGTCAGTACAGCTGCATTAGACAAAGACATGGTTTCTCCCGTGGTAGTATACATACCCCACTTTGGGTGGAGTCTCCTCTATGTAGCTAAACATTGCATATTTTTTGCCAGGCAGGGAGCTGAGTGATATGGCCCTTAAATGGTTCCTCCTCTTATCAGTATTGCCACATGTGACCATTTCCCCTGCACTCAGCCCCTCCCGAGCTTCATTATGGCACCGCTCATGTCTCTTTTATAACTAATGATTAATAATAGTTAAAAGTCAGAAACCAAACCTATCAATTCAATCAAAGCCACACTGTGGTGTTTACAGTAGTGTAGGCTACAGTATGAGATTGTTCTGAGAGGAGGAAAGATATGAATTAAGGAATTCAGAGAGAGAGTTAAGAAATAAATTGTGCGTTTTGTGCCATGTCACTCACTATAAGGTTGTGCCGGGCAGATTAGAAACGAAAATGAAAATGAAATCCTAAAAACCATCAAGCTAGCATTCTAAGAGGAGAAAAATACACACAAATGTGTGTATGTCAGGTTTGTTTGTGTTTCGTGTATGCTTATGTCTGAAGGAGAGAGATATACAGTAGAATACCAAATAAGGGCAGGAACTTGGTGTGGCTGTTGCTCTGATTTTTTGGAATTCTTAGGTGGCACAGAGCTACTGCTGAGATCTTGTGTGTGTGTGTGTGTGTGTGTGTGTGTGTGTGTGTGTGTGTGTGTGTGTGTGTGTGTGTGTGTGTGTGTGTGTGTGTGCGTGTGCGTGCATATGACCATTTCATCTTCAACAGTCTGAGTGTGGGTCACAGTCAGGGTCAGGGATTACCTCCTGGGGGTTAAGACAGATGGGAATAAACCACCACTGTAATTAACAGGCTGTGTCATACTATGATAATGAACCATGACTGTAAGCCCATGTGATCCAGCTGGTTTGTTTCTACATGAGCTACAACGGAGAGAGGTTTTACTCTGCTTATACCATGACTAGCTGTCACTCTGATTCCCAGAAAATACTTAAATACTTTGACCTTCCTGTTTGAACAGTCATTAGGATGGCACTGACCAGTAATTGACATTTATTTTTTATTTCACCTTTATTTAACCAGGTAGGCAAGTTGAGAACAAGTTCTCATTTACAAATGCGACCTGGCCAAGATAAAGCAAAGCAGTTCGACACATACAACAACACAGAGTTACACATGGAGTAAAACAAACATACAGTCAATAATACAGTAGAAAAATAAGTTTATATACAATGTGAGCAAATGAGGTGAGATAAGGGAGGTAAAGGCAAAAAAGGCCATGGTGGCGAAGTAATTACAATATAGCATGTAAAACACTGAAATGGTAGATTTGCAGTGGAAGAATGTGCAAAGTAGAGATATAAATAATGGGGTGCAAAGGAGCAAAATAAATAAATAAATAAATACAGTTGGGGAAGAGGTAGTTGTTTGGGCTAAATTATAAATGGGCTATGTACAGGTGCAGTAATCTGTGAGATGCTCTGACAGCTGGTGCTTTATCCTATTGAGGGAGATAGGTGTTTCCAGCTTCAGAGATTTTTGTAGTTCATTCCAGTCATTGGCAGTAGAGAACTGGAAGGAGAGGCGGTCAAAGGAGGAATTGGTTTTGGGGGTGACCAGAGAGATATACCTGCTGGAGCGCGTGCTACAGGTGGGTGCTGCTATGGTGACCAGCGAGCTGAGATAAGGGGGGACTTTACCTAGCAGGGTCTTGTAGATGACCTGGAGCCAGTGGGTTTGGCGACGAGGATGAAGCGAGGGCCAGCCAACGAGAGCGTACAGTTCGCAGTGGTGGGTAGTATATGGGGCTTTGGTGTCAAAACGGATGGCACTGTGATAGACTGCATCCAATTTATTGAGTAGGGTATGGGAGGCTATTTTGTAAATGACATCGCCGAAGTCGAGGATCGGTAGGATGGTCCGTTTTACGAGGGTATGTTTGGCAGCATGAGTGAAGGATGCTTTGTTGCGAAATAGGAAGCCAATTCTAGATGTAACTTTAACTTTTTAACTTTGACATGAAGTAGCAGCTAACCCTTATCCACAACCAACACAGAGAAATCTGAAATGTTCCTTGCTTGTACTTCTCCTTAACAGTGTTTAACCTCTTCAGTCGACCCTCTACTTTTTTGAACATTTTGTTAAAAATCGCGCAACATTTCAGCGCCCTGCTACTCATGCCAGGAATATAGTACGTTCATATGGTTAGAATGTGTGGATAGGAAACCCTCGGACGTTTTTAAAACTGGTTAAATCACGACTGTGGCTATTACATAACGTGCGTTACATCGGAAAGCGCAGGAAAACCTGATCACAGAAAATGGAAATAAATATCCTTGCGCCACTTCCAGCAATTGTTAACAGTGAGCCGAATTAGATAAGACCGAGCATTCAACTCCCACAGCATCCCCATGTTGTCGAGTATCATCATCTTTGATTCTTGGTTGAACCGAAAGAGGGGCACCGCTTACCTCCGGTCTCCGCCCAGATCATTCCGGAAGAGCTCTCTCCTGAAATTTTTTCCAAGACGACAGCTAATGATATTTACATCGCCTACGGATGATTTTTATCGCTTATTAACGTTTACTAATACCTAAAGTAGCATTACAAACGTATTTCGAAGTGTTTTGTGAAAGTTTATCGTCTACTTTTTGAATTTTAAAAAATGACGTTACGTTGTGAAATCGCTGTTTTTTTTCGTTTATCACACAGTCTACATATAACGATATCTTGGCTTTATATGGCCCGATTTAATCGAAATAAAGACCCAATAGTGTTTATGGGACATCTAGGAGTGCCAACAAAGAAGATGGTGAAAGGTAATGACTGTTTTCTATTTTATTGTGCGGTTTGTGTAACGCCGAAATGCTAATTATTTTGTTTACGTCCCCTGCTGTGCTTTTCTGTTGTAGTGTATTGGTGCATGCTATCAGATAATAGCTTCTCATGCTGTCGCCGAAAAGCATTTTAAAAATCGGACTTGTTGCCTGGATTCACAACGAGTGTAGCTTTAATTTGATACCCTGCATGTGTATTTTAATGAACTTTTGAGTTTTAACTAATACTATTAGCATTTAGCGTAGCGCATTTGCATTTCCAGAGCTCTAGTTGGGACGCAAGCGTCCCAAGTAGAGGCAACAGGTTAAGTTATTTTCTCCAATGAAGTCAGCTACAGTGGAAGGAAAACTGACTAGCGTAAGTAGTGTGCCATGGATGTGCCATGACATGATGGTGACTTTTCATTTGAGGTGCCCACCCGACATTGTTTATTTACTACCAAATGTTCAAAAACAGTCCTTTACCACAGTAATTCAGTATAAACGACCTATTTCTGACCATATGTGACAGACCTTAAAGAGAGGAAACAAAGTTCCATTCTTATTTCCTGTCTGTACAATGACAGATTGAGGGAGAAGCGATGGAGGAGCAGTACCTCATTATAAACACAGAACAACAAGCTCTAAGCCATCTGATAAATCCCTGTTGAAAACTATTATGAAATACAGTATGTGGAATCAGTCACTTTAGGATTAAAATAAATCGTCTCCCCCACGCCAGCATACCCACCCTATCCAATCCTATCCTTGCATCCAGCTCTTTAGTGCTCGGTACATTGGTTGACAACTTGATCTTTTTCCTATTTTTATTTTTCTGTCCCTTAATTTTATTGTTCTTGATCATCTTCTTGTTCTTCTTCTTTATCAATAGAAAATGAATAAATACTTTTTTTTTCAGAAGCATTGCCATAACCACTCAGCCATACAACTGGCCACATTAACAATGTTCATTTAAATCAGTCAAAGGTGTTTATGAAGCCCTTTTTACATCAGCAGATGTCACAAAGTGCTTATAGAGAAACCCAGCCTAAACCCACAAAGAGCAAGCAATGCAGAAGCACGGTGGCTAGGAAAAGCTCCCGAGAAGGCAAAAACCTACAGTCGTGGCCAAAGGTTTTGAGAATGACACAAATATTAATTTTCACAAAGTCTGCTGCCTCAGTTTGTGTGATGGCAATTTGCAATATACTCCAGAATGTTATGAAGAGTGATCAGATGAATTGTAATTAATTGCAAAGTCCCTCTTCCATGCAAATGAACTGAATCCCCCCCAAAAAACATTTCACTGCATTTCAGCCCTGCCATAAAAGGACCAGCTGACATCATGTCAGTGATTCTGTCGTTAACACGGGTGTGGGTGTTGACGAGGACAAGGCTGGAGATCACTCTGTCATGCTGATTGAGTTCGAATAACAGACTGGAAGCGTCAAAAGGAGGGTGGTGCTTGGAATCATTGTTCTTCCTCTGTCAACCATGGTTACCTGCAAGGAAACACATGCCGTCATCATTGCTTTGCACAAAAAGGGCTTCACAGGCAAGGATATTGCTGCCAGTAAGATTGCACCTAAATCAACCATTTATCGGATGATCAAGAACTTCAAGGAGAGTTTGTTCAATTGTTGTGAAGAAGGCTTCAGGGTGCCCAAGAAAGTCCAGCAAATGCCAGGACCGTCTCCTAAAGTTGATTCAGCTGCGGGATCGGGGCACCACCAGTACAGAGCTTGCTCAGAAATGGCAGCAGGCAGGTGTGAGTGCATCTGCACACACAGTGAGGCAAAGACTTTTGGAGGATGGCCTGGTGTCAAGAAGGGCAGCAAAGAAGCCATTTCTCTCCAGGAAAAACATGAGGGACAGACTGATATTCTGCAAAAGGTACAGGGATTGGACTGCTGAGGACTGGGGTAAAGTCATTTTCTCTGATGAATCCCCTTTCCGATTGTTTGGGGCACCCGGAAAAAAAGCTTGTCCGGAGAAGACAAGGTGAGCGCTACCATCAGTCCTGTGTCATGCCAACAGTAAAGCATCCTGAGACCATTCATTTGTGGGGTTGCTTCTCAGCCAAGGGAGTGGGCTCAATTACATGAATAAAGAATGGTACCAACACATCCTCCGAGAGCATCTTCTCCCAACCATCCAAGAACAGGTTGGTGACAAACAATGCCTTTTCCAGCATGATGGAGCACCTTGCCATAAGGCAAAAGTGATAACTAAGTGGCTTGGGGAACAAAACATCGATATTTTGGGTCCATGACAAGGAAACTCCCCAGACCTTAATCCCATTGAGAACTTGTGGTCAATCCTCAAGAAGAGAGTGGACAAACAAAAACCCAAAAATTCTGACAAACTCCAAGCATTGATTATGCAAGAATGGGCTGCCATCAGTCAGGATGTGGCCCAGATGTTAATTAACAGCATGTCAATTAACTTGCCAATTGACTCTTTGCATCAACTTCATGTAAT
Organism: Oncorhynchus nerka; assembly: GCF_034236695.1. Taxonomy (NCBI): domain Eukaryota; kingdom Metazoa; phylum Chordata; class Actinopteri; order Salmoniformes; family Salmonidae; genus Oncorhynchus; species Oncorhynchus nerka. The sequence continues at coordinate 35,742,349 of NC_088420.1, read as the reverse complement.
TATCAGTAAAAGCGTTTGACACTTATGAAATGCTTGTAATTATACTTCAGTATTCCATAGTAACATCTGACAAAAATATCTAAAGACACTGATGCAGCAAACTTTGTGGAAATTAATATTTGTGTCATTCTCAATGGCGCCCCCCTTGGGTCGTGCCGTGGCGGAGATCTTTGTGGGCTATACTCAGCCTTTTCTCAGGATGGTAAGTTGGTGGTTGAAGACATCCCTCTAGTGGTGTGGGGGCTATGCTTTGGCAAAGTGGGTAGGGTTATATCCTTCCTGTTTGGCCCTGTCTGGGGGTATCATCGGATGGGCCACAGTGTCTCCTGACCCCTCCTGTCTCAGCCTCCAGTATTTATGCTGCAGTAGTTTATGTTTCGGGGGGTTAGGGTCAGTTTGTTATATCTGGAGTACTTCTCCTGTCCTATCCGGTGTCCTGTGTTTAAGTATGCTCTCTCTAATTCTCTCTTTCTCTATTTCTTTCTCTCTCTCGGAGGACCTGAGCCCTAGGACCATGCCTCAGGACTACCTGGCATGATGACTCCTTGCTGTCCCCAGTCTACCTGGCTGTGCTGCTGCTCCAGTTTCAACTGTTCTGTCTGTGATTATTTGACCATGCTGGTCATTTATGAACTTTTGAACATCTTGGCCATGTTCTGTTATAATCTCCACCCGGCACAGCCAGAAGAGGACTGGCCACCCCACATAGCCTGGTTCCTCTCTAGGTTTCTTCCTAGGTTTTGGCCTTTCTAGGGAGTTTTTCCTAGCCACCGTGCTTCTACACCTGCATTGCTTGCTGTTTGGGGTTTTAGGCTGGGTTTTTGTACCACACTATTTTGATATCAGTTGATGTACGTAGCGCCATATAAATAAACTCGATTTGATTTGGCCACGACTGTAGAGAGGAACCAGGCTGTGAGAGGTGGCCTCTCCTCCTCTGTTTGTGCCGAGTGGGGGGATGGTTAGAGATGAAAATTGCACGCCCAGTGAACATGTCAGGGTTCCATAGCCGCAGGCAGAACAGTTGTAACTGGAGCAGCAGCATGACCAAGTGGACTGGGGACAGCCAGGAGTTATCAGGCCAGGTAGTCCTGAGGCATGGTCCAAGGTTTCAGGTCCTCCGGGAGGGGAGGGAGAGAGAGAGAATAAGAGGGAGCATACTTAAGTTCACGCAGGACACCAGATAAGATATGAGAATTTCACAAGATATAACAGACTGACCCTAGCCCCCCAGCACATAGACTATTGCAGCATAGATACTGGAGGTTGAGGCAGGGGGGGTCGGGAGACACTGTGGCCCCGTCCGACGATACCCCCGGACAGGGCCAACCAGGCAGGATATAACCCCACCCACTTTGCCAAAGCACAGCCCACACCACTAGAGGGATATCATCAGACCACCAACTTACTACCCTGAGACAAGGCTGAGTATTGCCCACGAAGATCTTATCCACTACACGAGCCAGATGGGGTGCAAGACCGGACAGGAAGATCACATCAGTGTGAGACACTGATGCGATCTTCTTCTCCGGTTTTGCACCCCATCTGGCTTGTGGGCCACACCCACTCAAGTCGAGGAACGTGACGCACCCGTCCTAGGGACGGTATGGAAGAGCACTAGTAAGCCAGTGACTCAGCCCCCGTAATAGGGTCAGAGGCAGAGAATCCAGTGGAGAGAGGGGAGTCGGCCAGGCAGAGACATTAAGGGTGGTTCGTCATTCCAGTTCCTTGCCGTTCACCTTCGCACCCCTGGGCCAGACTACACTCAATCATAAGACTTACTGAAGAAATGAGTCTTCCGTAAAGACTTAAAGGTCACATGGATAGGCAGACCATTCCATAAAAATGTAGCTCTATAGGAGAAAGCCCTGCCTCTACCTGTTTGATAACAAATTCTAGGGACAAAAAGAAGACCTGAATTTTGTGACCATAGCATATGTGTAGGTATGTATGGCAGGACCAAAATCGGAAAGATAGGTAGGAGGAGGTACATGTAATTTAGGTGAGCAGTAAAACCTTGAAATCAGCCCTAGCTTTCACAGGAAGCCAGTGTAGAGAGGCTGGCACTGGAGTCTAGCAGCCATGTTTAGCACTAACTGAAGTTTATCCAGGTAGCCGGAGAGTAGAGCATTGCAGTAGTCTAATCTAGAAGTGACAAAAGCATGGATTAGCATTATTTTTGGACGAAAGGTTTCTGATTTTTGCATTGTTATGAAGATAAAGGAATGCTGCCATTGAAATATTCTTGATATGTTGATCAAAAGAGAAGTCAGGGTCAAGAATAACGCTGAGGTCCTTCACAGTTTTATTTGAGACGATAGGACAACCGTCAAGATTAATTGTCAGATAAAACAGCAGATATCTTTGTTTTTTGGGACCTAGAACTCGCATCTCTGTTTTGTCCGAGTTTAAAAGTAAAACATTTGCCGCCATCCACTTTCTTATGTCTGAAACACAGACTTCCAGGGTAGGCCATTTTGGGGCTTCATGTTTATTCTAAATGTACAGCTGTGTGTCATCCTCATAGCAGTGAAAGTTAACATTGTGTTTCCGAATGACATCACCAAGAGGTAGAATATACAATATAGTGTAAACGGAACCTTGAGAAACTCCAAAACTTACAATTGATTTGTCAGAGGACAAAACATCCACAGAGATGAACTGATATCACTCCGACAGATAAGGTCTAAAGCAGGCAGGAACTTGTCCGTGTAAACCAATTTGGGTTTCCAATCTCTCCAAAAGAATGCGGTGATCAATGGTGTCAAAAGCGACACTAAGGTTTAGGAGCACGAGGACAGATGCAGAGCCTTGGTCTGACGCCATTAACAGGTCATTTACCATCTTCACGAGTGCAGTCTCATGATGAGGTCTAAAACCAGAGTAAAGCTTTTCATATACATTCTTTCCCTGTACAGACACTGTTCATTTCAATTCTCTTCTGACTAATGAAGAATTTGTTTTATTATTTCACTGTCTGTCTGTCTCTCTCTCATCTAGAGATCCCTCTTTGTGTCGCTATATCGCTCTCTGAACTCTGCTGCTAGTGGCTGTTTGTGAGGAAAACATACAGGTTTGTGTTTGTGGTTGCGTGCGTGTGTTTTAGCAATCGATTCCCCACCATCTTAGTACCAAATGACACTCACAGCCTGTCTATTCGGTCAAACCAAAAGTAATAAGGGGAAAGCAATATCTGGATAAAGCTTTAACCATCACTGTCTGCTCAGTCTATCCGCGCCTGTGCACGCGCATGTGTGTTGCCAGCTGAGATATTCAGCCAAGAGTTTGTATTCTCAGAGGATTTGCTCTGTCCAGTTACTGGCGCTCTCTTATTAATTCAAAAGGCAGTTGCAGTGCTGAGTAAGAGTCTTGAACACAAGCAGCATTGAACTGAAGTAAATGATTCATGCCCTTGTAGAAATACATTCTTACTTGAATCAATCCCAAAAATCCCAAAAGCTGATTTTAATTCCCTTACCATAGATGGTGTTTGTGTGCGTGCATGTGTTTGTTTGTATCCATGATTGATAGCACACCTAGCGTCATTTCCACTGGAACCACAAACACTTACTGTGTGATTTACTGCCATTACAATCAGGTGAAGAGTGTGTGAGAGAGAGAGAGACAGAGAGAGAGAGAGTGAGAGAGGGAGAGAGAGTGAGAGAGATGGAGAGAAAATGAGGCAGAGAGAGAGAGAAGGAGGTAGAGGGATTGAGAGGGAGGGGGGAGAGAGAGGGAGAGAGGATTTTGGTTAGTTTGAGAATAATAATTGCATGATTTATCATTCTACGGTATGTATGTAGGTAATATAGTAGAATGTTATGAACCGACACTGAATCGTAGGAGCTAACTACTAGCTATGTAAAAGTTGGAGGGAAGAAGGCCCAGTGCTGCTTACCTGAGATGCCATCATCACACAGTCCTTCTTCGTAGGTGTCCGCTATGATTTCCTTGGTGTCAGAAAAAAGTTGCTTTCAGAACAATTCTTTTTGATTGAAAATTTTTTAAAGTTTTTGCTCTTGACAGAAAGACACAAATGTACCTCCATAGCATATAACAATTTGCCTGTGAATAACCACACCTTCATACAAACTTGTATGCAGAATTATTCATGCACAACCAAAGCACAACCAAAGATGCTGCCATATCTTGCCAGCACGCCCACAAGCGAGCCAGTCAGGCGTAGAATGACGACTCGTGGAAGAGGGAAAGGAACGAGATGGGAACAACAACAATTTGTTGCAAGTTGGAGAGGGGGGCTAATAGCTGAACAATAGACTATTCAACCTTTACTAAAGAATTGTCTCATAGCCGAGCTAGGTGTGAAACCCCCCTCCTATCACAGACCATATTTCCCTAACGATCAAGGGGTGGCCTGCTGCTCAATGTAATAAAGGAATGACTTTTCAAGTAAGTTACCTTACACGTTATGTTGGCTGACAATTTGTTAGCTACGCTCTCCTTACGAACCACATAGCATATCATTACAGCAATATGTATGTTAGTATGTTAGCTAGCTACCTAAAGTTCGTAGTTATACATCCAACTTGCCAGTATATTAACTATAGGCTATCTAACTACCCAACGTTTGTTGACTTGAATATTCCCGTCATTCTTAGCTTAGCTAAATGTTATAGTCGTTGTGCGTTCTTAAAGTTCTCGTAAATTCGCTTTGGCTATCTACACCGATTTCAGAGTACTCTCATCTGAGTGTACCAGAGTGCAGAATAATTCATTTCCGAGAACTCAACACCCGTTGAATATGGCTGGTGTCAGTAAATGTTGGCAAAAAAGTTCAATGAAATTGTTTCCAGCAGCACAGTTTCATTCACAAATGCTCTAGTTAACACGAAAACAGCCTTACCAGCTCTGCTAGGGCAAGTAAATTGGTCAGTGTGGTCTCATGTGTGTCTGGAAGTAGCTAGCAAGCTAGTAGACATTAGCTTGAGTGCTTGACTGTCGGTGTAAGGTTAGAACACTCAAATCAACCCTACTCCTCAGCCTGAAAGTCCAGTGTGCGCTCCGAGAGCGAAACGGTCTGAATTTACAAACGGACAATCTGACAATTCAGAGCGTCACGTACAGCGCCATATTTTCTGTCCATCCTAACGGAAACTCAGAGTTTTTTTTTTCATGGAATAGAAACACCATAATATTAATCAAATTAATTAAGCAAGTACCAGTCAAAAGTTTGGACACACCTACTCATTCCAGGATTTGTATTTATTTTTACTATTTTCTACATTGTAGAATAATAGTGAAGACATCACAACTATGAAATAACACCGGTCTCCCACGTGCCCCACATTCTGTAGTACAGACATGGCCTGCTCTCCTTATGTAAGGAATTAGGCACTTTCCCATGTTTACTACAGTATGTATTGTAGACTGCACAGTAGCCTAATAAACAAATAAACACATTTTGTTAATACAATTATAAAAAAGTGATACAAAAATACTCTTTCAAAACGCAGATGTTAGTTTAGTTATGGATCCATAACGAATTACTATGGGAATAAATATCACCGATTTACAGAAATATTGGAACAAAGTTGTCTAATGAAGGCAAACAATTTAGAATCCACCAATCCTGTAGCCTACTCCCGACCGTCCCGTTGTACAGCGCCATATTTTCCATTCCATCCTAACGTAAACCCTGAGGGTTTCGTTTTTCGTTATTCTCTGAATAGAAACAACATAATATTAATCAAATTAATTAAGCCAAATTTCTTAAAATCAATCCCATATACTATGTTATTACAAAAAAGGTTTTAAATTCTCTGGTAATACCAATACGGAATACAATACAATGCTTTTCAAAGATGCCCTCTGGTGGTCAAACTAGCAATAACTTGCAGTAACAGAAAAAATGCCCGACAATTATTATTTTTTTTAACCTTTATTTAACCAGGCAAGTCAGTTAAGAACAAATTCTTATTTTCAATGACGGCCTAGGAACAGTGGCTGTTCAGGGGCAGAACGACAGATTTGTATCTTGTCAGCTCGGGGATTTGAACTTGCAACCTTCCGGTTACTAGTCCAACGCTCTAACCACTAGGCTACGCTGACGTGCTACAGAATGCTGCGGCAGCCCACAAGATGTGCCGCAGTATGGCACAACTTTTAAAGGAGGAACCACTGTATACTAATGAAGGATGTAAGAGTGAACTGCCTCCCATGCCAGCAGCAGTTCAGAAGAGGCAGTCAGTGTAGTCTTGAACAGTACAGTGGTGTTGGTGTGTATGTTTATTACAGTGTAATAGAGTGAGAGAGAGTGCACCAACCAAGGATTCACAAAATGGAAACAACACCAAATTGAGACTCTGCATGCAGAATTCTGCAAAATTATCCTCTGTGTACAATGTAAAACACCAAATAATGCATGCAGAGCAGAATTAGGCTGATACTCACTAATTATCAAAATCCAGAAAAGAGTTGTTAAATTATACAATTACCAAAAAGAAACCTTCCATAACAAAGCCATCACCTACAGAGAGAATCTCAGAAATAGTCCCCTAAGCAAGCTGGTTCTGGGGCTCTATTCCAAAACACAAACATACCCACAGAGCCCTAGGACTGCAACACAATAAGACCCAGCCAAATCATGAGAGAACTAAAAGATCATTACACACATTCGAAGGAATTTACAAAAAAATTGAGCAAACTAAAATGTTGTTTGGCCCTAAACAGAGAGTACACAGTGGCATAATACCTGACCACTGTGACTGACCCAAAATTAAGGAAATCTTTGACTATAAACAGAAAGGCCACCATAGGCAGACCTGGCTTCAAGAGAAGACAGTCTATGTGCTCACTGCCCACAAAATTAGGTGGAAACTGAGCAGCACTTCCTAATCTCCTGCCAAATGTATGACCATATTAGAGACATATATTTCCCTCAGATTACACAGACCCACAAAGAATCTGAAAACAATTTCCATTTTGATAAACTCTCATATCTATTGTGTGAAATACCACAGTGTGCCATCACATTAGCAAGATGTGTGACCTGTTGCCACAAGAAAGGGGCAACCAGTGAAGAACAAACGTTATTGTAAATACAAACCATGTTTATGTTAATTTATTTTCCCTTTTGTGCTTTAACTATTTGCACATAGTCACAACACTGTACATAGCTGTACTATTCCTCTGGAACTTTTGTAAGTGTAATGTTTACTGTAAATGTTGTATTGTTTATTTCACTTTTGTTTATTATCTATTTCACTTGCTTTAACAATGTAAACATATTTCCCATGCCAATAAAGCCCCTTAAATTGAATTGAGTGTGATAGATGCATAATCAACCACAAAGAACAATGTGCTTCTGGCACATCCTGTGTGTGTGTGTGTGTGTGTGTGCGCTTGTGTGTCAGAGAGAAAAACAGACAGATAGACACTGCTGAAACAAAAACAATTGAAAACATGATTATTTGGTAATTAAACAATCAAAAATAACGAAAGTTGGTTATCCCTATTAATCAAACGCTCGAAAAAAACGAAGGAGTAAAGGGATTTATGGAAAGGGGGAGGGGGTGCATGCGCGATGAGCGACTGCGGTGCCTGCGCCAGCAGTGTCCAATCTTTAAAAAGGGCCGCAGCCAGCTAGTTCCGAGAGAGAGAGAGAGAGAGAGAGTCTCTTTCTCTGAATGGCTGAACCTACAAATTAAACAGAACTTTTAGTTTCATGTTTCTCAAAACAAGGCTATACCCATCTACATAAAGAAGCAATATTACAGGGACTTCATCACTTCGTGGGATTTTTATTGAACAAGTAGCCAGTTTTGGATAATGATGATTTCCGTTAAGTTGTTTTCATTATTTGAGATGACTGGGATTCGGAGTCGTTGATCAATTACATTGTATATGTCTATATTTAGAGCTTTTAACAAAATCACGTGGCAGTGTCTTATCAGCGGCGATGTAGTGTCAATTGCATTCTACGAGGAAAGTTGTGGTTTGTAAAAGTCGATTATAACGTTTTACCCTGATAAGCGTAAAGGAGGCGGGTATTAAAGGAAGAAAGCAAGGAACGAAGAAAAGCTTTGTAGCCTAGCAAGCCATCCTGTGAGGAAACTGAGCGGAGGGGGAGATGTACATATGTGAGTTTAGACTGGGTGTGGGTGTGTGTGCCAACTATCTTGTCAGCCTCTTTCGTGGTGTGGTTGTTTTGCTGGTCAGCCTCTGTTTGCGTGTGTGTTGTGTTTGCGCGCGCCCCTGCATGCGTTTGTGTATCCATTTCCATTTAATTTTCATCAGCAATGGATGCTCAGTTGACAGACATTAGTCAGAGGCGCATGATGCCCACATCAGCTCGTGGTACAAAACCGGGTGATTCAGTGCACAAGCGGCCCAGTGATGCTGAAGTGACAGCTCCCTCAGCGCGCTGTCTCTTTCCACACACACTCTGTACAACACCAGTAGCAGCTGTGCCGCTGATGGTCCTCGCGTTTCAGAGTGTGTCTTTTTATTCTTTATCCCTCAAACTCTCTCTTTCTCTCTCTCTCTCCTGATTTACTCTCTATGCCCTATTCAACCCCATCCAGTCTGGGTAGCTCTCTTTCTGATAGAGGAAGGCTTTGCATTGGCACAGAAAACCAAAGGTGGGTGTGATCTCATTTGTATGGCAGAAATGTGTTCTATTTAGGGTGAAGTTTGTTTTAATTCACTGAACAAAAATATAAATACAACATGTAAAGTGTTGGTCCCTTGTTTCATGAGCTGAAATAAAAGATCCCAGAAATGTTCCATATGCTCAAAAAGCTTATTTCTCACAAATTTTGGGCATGTGGTGGTTCATTTCTTTACTATCAAATGAGGAGGAGAGACAAACTTATCACACAAGTCAGAGTTATACTTAAACTAAATATTTAATAGTGAGAGCTTTGCAATAGCAATGACTTGTCGACGAATCACCGTTTCTAATGATCTGTTGAGAGCGGCAACACAAAGGCTACTGAGATCTTTCATAGGAAAGATACACCCCTTTCAACCTACATGACGAACAGATGTATAGAATGGGTCACAAGGTTAAGATTTGTATGACAGATACCTATAATACATAGCAGACAGTATCTGCTGTGTCAACAGTTGTCATTGTATAGAGACCAGTGTCTCCACTCCAAACTGGAACCATCTCTCCCTGGTACCATATAGAACAGAAACAGAAACTCATGCTCTGGAATGCTCTTTAGTTTTTATCACCCAAAGACATCGTAAATCTTCTCTGTCAGTGTTATCTCCCAGAGGCCCATCCTCAGTAGAACACACACACACAAAAGCTATACGAATACTCTATTCTGTCGAATAAAACAACCATTTGATGCAACAGAAGTATTATAACATAATCTTGCAATTTCTCTCACAGGCACAAATGTGTTTACATCCCTGTTAGTGAGCATTTTTTGCCAACATAATCCATCCACCTGACAGGTGTGGCATATCAAGAAGCTGATTTAAACAGCATGATCATTATACAGGTGCACCTTGTGCTAGGGACAATGAAAGGCCACTCTAAAATGTGCAGTTATGTCACATAACACAATTCCACAGATGTCTCAAGTTTTGAGGGAGCGTGCAATTAGCCTGCTGACTACAAGAATGTCTACCTGAGCTGTTGCAAAGAATGTAATGTTCATTTCTTTGACATAAGCCGCCTCCAACGTCGTTTTAGAGATTTTGACAGTACGTCCAACCAGCCTCACAACCGCAGACCACGTGTATAGCGGTGTGTGGACGAACGGTTTGCTGATGTCAACGTTGTGAACAGAGTGCCCCATGGTTGCGGTGGGGTAATGGTATGGGTAGGCATAAGCTACGAACAACGAACACAATTGCTTTTTATCAATGTCAATTTGAATGCACAAAAATACCATGACGAGACCCCGAGGCCTATTTTTTTAAAGCTATCTGTGGCCAATAAATACATATCTGTATCCCCATTCATGTGAAATTCATAGATTAGGACCTAATGAATTTATTTAAATGGACTGATTTTGTATATAAACTGTAACTCAGTAAATTCTTTGAAATTGTTGCATGTTGCGTTTATATTTTTGTTCAGTATATTTTATATCTGTCACATTTTATAAATGTCACAGAAACTCAGTTGTGATCGGTTGAGTATATGATGTCTTTCAAGGAATACATACGTTAATTCATGTGTGTTAATTTCAAGTTTGGAAATCAAACTAAGACAGTGCTTTTGGAGTCATCCCCATTATATAGAAGTAACCTCATAATCAAGCTGTTTCTACACCTGAATAATATGTGGTGTGTGATTGTTTTTTCCATGGCAACCATAGACTCTCAGAATGTGGGTAAGATTTCCCAGAATGCCCGACAGTGTGGCACCTGGATCAGAAACATCAACGGGGGGCAGTTCAGCTCTCCAAACTACCCTAAAATCTACCCTCCCAACAAGGAGTGCCTCTACATACTGGAAGGTAACACACACACGCACACACACGCACGCACGCACGCACACACACACACACACACACACACGCACACACGCACATGGATTAAAACGCTTACATATTTTGACACAGAGCGCCTTTTTACCTTGGCCAAATAGTGACACCTACTCTCCTTCCCCTCCCAGCCCTGCCCCGTCAGAGGATCGAGCTTCTGTTTGATGACATCTTTTACATTGAGCCATCCTTTGAGTGTCGTTTCGACCACATCGAGGTGAGAGATGGTCCGTTCAGTTTCTCTCCTCTGATCAACCGCTTCTGTGGCTCCTCCAGCCCAGGCCTGGTGCTCTCCAGCGGACGATTCATCTGGATCCGCTTCTCCAGTGATGAGGAGCTGGAGGGACTGGGCTTCAGGGTCCAGTACACCTTTACCGCAGGTAATTTACCTAAGCCACAGCTAATGAACCACAACACACCTTTTACACAGGTAATACACTTCTATACTTACCTTTACCGCAAGTAATTTACCTGAACCACAGCTAATGAACCACAACACACACTTTTACTGCAAGGAGTGGCTAACTCAATCCAACATAACACATCTAGGCATCAGGGTCCAGTACATATTTTCTGCAAGTAATTTACCTCAACCACAGTTAGCACTTTACTGTAGGTAACACATCTTAGGAGCAAACATTGACTTCAGCTTTTTTATTATGTTCAGACCCAGAGTTTCACCTCCACGTGGGAGGAATATTAAATCCCATTCCAGGTAATTCCTCAACACTTTAACCACTTCTTCAACTAGATAACAATAATACAACACTTTATTTAACTTGATTTAACAAGATCATATGTGTTTCTTCATCCCACCCTATCACCTCTCTTTCTCCCTGTCTTTCCCTCTCCCCCCTCCCCCCCTATCTGTCAGACTGTCAGTTTGAACTAAGTGGAGCTGATGGTATGATCCGGTCCGGTCAGGTGGAGGAGGAGGACAAAGTCAAACCTGACCAGGCGGTCGACTGTATCTGGACCATACGAGCTCCGCCCAACTTCAAGGTCTATTACACCTCTATGACATGTCTCAACTCTCTATATCTAAATATCTATATCTAACAATCTATATCTAAATATCTATATCTCCCCTCTTTAACAACTCCCTCCCCTCCCTCCATCCATCTGTTTCTCTCTCCCTTTTTTCTTGGTCAGATCTACCTGCGGTTTCTGGAGTATCAGCTGGAGAATTCGAACGAGTGTAAGAAGAACTTTGTGGCTGTGTACGACGGCAGCAGTGCCATAGAGGACCTCAAGGTAGGAGTTGGAATGAGAACTCCTTCACTGACTCACTCGCTCACTCACTACTATGCAGTAATACATATCATTCCCACATTGTACACATTCATAATAAAACTAGAGGAGAGTTAGCACTAATCAACATGAACTACTTATCGGAATAAAGCTGGTGCAGTGATGCATGTGATAGTGAGTTTATTGTTGTCATACTTTTAGTTTGTCATATCATCATGTTTTATCGTTTTAATGAATTGTTTATTTACTGTGACATCACGGTCGCTGCAGGCCAAGTTCTGCAGTACCGTGGCCACTGACGTAATGCTTGACAACGGGGTGGGCGTGGTCAGGATGTGGGCCGACGAAGGCAGTAGACTCAGCCGCTTTCGGATGCTCTTCACGTCTTTCGCAGACCGTGAGTCCATCACGTTCTTTCTGTCTTTCTCTTCACCCTTTTCTATCACCCACTCACTTTACCTCTATCACTCTTTCTGTCTTTCTCTTCACCCTTTCTTCACCTGTTTGGCCTACCATGAGTCTATCACCCACTCACTTTACCTCTCTATCACTCTTTCTGTCTTTCTCTTCACCCTTTTCTTCACCTGTTTGGCCTACCATGAGTCCATCACCCACTCACTTTACCTCTCTATCACTCTTTCTACCTCTCTCTGTCCCTCACAGGCTCACTCTTTCCCTGAATCTGTCTTACGCTTCCCCGTTCCCGCTTTCTTCATCTCATCCTTATCTACTGTGTGTCTCTCTCACTTTACCTCTTTCATCTCATCCTTATCTGCTGTGTGTCTCTCTCACTTTACCTCTTTGTACCTCTCCTGTATTTCTATTGCTCATACTTACTTTTTTTAAAATCACTTTCGTGATTTTTTTGCAAGTATGTGGTACATTTTCACAACTCTTAAGCACAAAAATCAAAACAGATCATCGAAATGGCTGATGTTTCAAAACTCTAAGGACATTTTCAACTGACTGAGTACAACAAAAAGATTCACAAAGTCACTTGTTCACTGCACCAAATCACTCTTTAAATGTAGATACATATTCAATCTAAGTATCTGCTTTTCAAAATTCAATATTCACTTTACTTTTGATATAATTATCTTGTAATTTGTTAACAATACAATGAATTATCACTTTATCAAACTACTCAAAACTGGTAACTACTGAGCCAAAATGATGTAGTGCCTAGTTAACGTATATAGTTTGATAACTGCTGAACACGGTCAAATTCTATATTTCTACCTCATAAATGCATCAATTTATGTTTGAAGGTTAAACCAAATCATATATGGATGTGACTCAGGTGTATCAATGAAATTCAGATAATGTGTGGAATATATTGTTATACAACCCAGGTATTTCAGCAGTGCATTTTATACTACACTATAATTACAAATGGTAGCACATAGTGATTTTTCCACTATGTGTTACCATTTTGATTTATAGTGTAGTATAAAATGCACTCTTGAAATACCTGGGTTGGATAACAATATATTCCACTCATTATCTGAATTTCATTGATACACTGTAAGCTGAGAAACAGGTGATACTGTATTAGTTGACAAGTCACGTAGAAAAGGTGATCTTGTACAATGTTCCATTGAGTAGAAATCAGTGGAGGCTGCTGAAGAGAGGACAGCCCCTAATAATGGCTGGAATATAGTGACACCATTCCATTTGCTCCGTTCTGGACATTATTATGAGCCATCCTCCCCTCAGCAGCCTCCACTGGCAGAAAGGGCTTACAAACCGTGTTTTTACCGTAGCCGTCATTGTAAAATAAGAATTTGTTCTTAACTGACTTGCCTAGTTAAATAAAGGTTAAATAAAAATACAAAATATAAAATATAAAGTAGCCAACTGTTTAACAACACCCCTATTTCTGATGATTTGTCCTATGTACTATATGTACACTGTATGGTGCATGTCAAATTATAATCAAATTTGACAAAACTGTAATTTTTGCAATGTGTATCTTGTATTTTTTGCTATTGGCTTTAATGGTAGTTAAAATAACTAAATGGTGAGCCTATCATTATCTGATGTATTGGTGACTGAATGAAATGTTCTCATGGTATTTCACAGAAAACATTTGCATGAATCACAGATGAATGATTTTGCATGAATGACTCAGTGTTGAAAGATGTGTGAAACCCCAACCAATGCACAATCAAACGTTCTGAACATGCAATAGGGGGCATTAAAAATTCACCACATACTTGTGAAAATAGCACCAAAGCGAGTGTAAAAAACTGTAACATAATTGTATCCTCTTTGTAGCTGAGACTTCACATAGCTGTTTCAGATTTGTTTTTCTCTTACGCTATAGGTTTACATACACTATATATACAAAAGTATGTGGACACCCCTGCAAATGAGTGGATTCGGCTATTTCAGCCACTCCCATTGCTGACATTTGTATAAAATCGAGAACAAAGCCATGCAATCTCCATAGACAAACATTGACAGTAAAATGGCCTTACTGAAGAGCTCAGTGACTTTCAATGTGGCACCGTCATAGGATGCCACCTTTCCAACAAGTCAGTTTGTAAAATGTATGCCCTGCTAGACCTGCCCCGGTCAAGTGTAAGGGCTGTTATTGTGAAGTGAAAATGTCTAGAAGCAACAACTGCTCAGCCACTAAGTGGTAGGCCACACAAGCTCACAGAACGGGACTTCTGGGTGCTGAAGCACGTAGTGCATAAAAATAGTCTGTCCTCGGTTGCAACACTCACTACCGAGTTCCAAACCGCCTCTGGAAGCAACGTCAGCACAAGAAGTTCATTAGAAGTTTCATGAAATGGGTTTCCGTGGCCAAGCAGCCACACACAAGCCTAAGATCATCTGCTATGCCAAGCATCGTCTGAAGTGGTGTAACTCTTGCCCCCCCCATTGGATTCTGGAGCAGTGGAAACGCGTTCTGGAGTGATGAATCACACTCAACCATCTGGGTTTGGCGGATGGCAGGAGAACAGGAGAACTATACCTGGCCCAATGCATAGTGCCAACTGTAAAGTTTGGTGGAGGAGGAATAATGGTCTGGGGCTGTTTTTCATGGTTCGGGCTAGGCACCTTAGTTCCAGTGAAGGGAAATCTTAACGCTACAGCATACAATTACATTCTAGATGATTCTGTGCTTCCAACTTTGTGGCAACAGCTTGGGGAAAGCCCTTTCCTGTTTCAGCATGACAGACAATGCCCCTGTGCACAAAGCGAGGTCCATGCAGAAATGGTTTGTCGAGATAAGTGTGGAAGAACTTGAATGCCCATGATTTTGGAATTAGATGTTCGACAAGCAGGTGTCCACATACTTTTGTTCATGCAGTGTAGCATAACTGTGCTTATTCGTCATATCGAATAAATAAAAAATGATTTGTGTGTGTGTGCTGTGTGTGTGTGTGTGTTGCAGCCCCGTGTTCAGGCGACATGTTCTTCTGTCACAGTAGCATGTGCATCAACAACTCTCTAGTGTGTAACGGGGTGCAGAACTGTGTCTTTCCCTGGGATGAGAGCAACTGTAAAGGTGAGACACATGTTATGTTATACTGTGTTATATTTTCATAACATCATCTTCATATTTCACATCAAGAGGAAAAACACATTTTTGTTGGACGATTCCCAGAATCAGTAGGGAATGAGCAGGAAATCCAGAATCCTCCCACCAGGTTTTCTAAGAATTTTGCAAAAGTTACGGGAATTTTGGAACCCTATGTCTCTCGTTCTCTGTCTCTCTGTAGAGAAGAAGCCAAAAGGTATATTCCATCACATTACTAAGACCCATGGGACAATTATAGGTGTGTCTACAGGACTCGTCCTCCTCCTCCTCGTCATCTCCATACTGGTGCAGGTCAAACAGCCACGCAAGAAGGTGTGTAGCAACCAAATGTTGACAAATATTACAAATGATGTTTGACAGTCAATCGTCTGTGTGTGAATGAACAAAATTCGTAAAATGAAGCACTTTACTATTCTACTAGTGGCATGGGTCTGGGTCGTCGAGAGAAATACGGCGTCTTGTGGGATCCTATCCCTTGTATGTTAACAGGTGGTGGCGCGGAAGGGTGCCCTTTTCAATCGAGCGGACTTCAAGGAAGTGTTTGAACCTCCGCACTACGAACTCTTCTCACTCAGAGAGAAGGTGGGTTTAACATCAAGACTTAATGATATATACCAAACCAAAATATAAAACGCAACATGCAAAAATGAGTTACAGTTCATATAAGGAAATCAGACAATTTAAATAAATTAAATCTATGGATTTCATGACTGGGCACTGGCCCACCCACTGGGGAGCCAGGCTCTGCCAATGAGAATTAGTTTTTCCCCACAAAAGGGCTTTAATTACAGAAATACTCCTCCTCAAAAGCTCTGGTGGACATTCCTGCAGTCAGCATACCAATTGCAATGATCATGCTGTTTAATCAGCTTCTTGACAGGTTATATTGGCAAAGGAGAAATGCTCACTAAGAGGAATGTAAACAAATATGTGCACAAAATTTGAGAGAAATAAGCTTTTTGTACTTTTGGAACATTTCTTGGATTTTTTATTTCAGCTACATGTTGGGTTTATATTTTTGTTCAGTGTAGTTTATTATGCTACTGATGTTTTAATAATGTATTTTACTTTGCTTTACTTCACTTAGTTTATAAAGTAGTGATGATGATGATGATGACGGTGGTAAGGAGGATGATGACGATGATCACTGTATGAAGATGGTTATCATTATCTTTGTCATCCTAAGGAGTTGTCTACGGACATAGACCTACCAGAAGAACTCCAGTCTCTCAACGCTCTGAGACGTTCCTCCACCACTTCCCGCTGCATCCATGAGCACCACTGTGGCTCCCAGGCCTCCGCCAACCCCAGCCGACGTGCTTCCTCTGTGGGCATAGGATCCATGGAGCTTCCTCCCTTCCGGTGCGAGTTCACCCAGGGTCAGCCAGGCTCCCTACCCTCTCTGAGAGGCGTCAACAGCAGCCTGAGGAAGAAGAGCTGGCCTAGTATGAAACAGGTAGGACTGGTGGGAGGCGAGGGCCTGGTGGACCGGGTAAGGGGGAGGGAGGATAGGGTGATGGAAGAGGAGGAAGAAGAAGAGGTGGAAGGAGGGAAGTGTGATGTGTATGTACGCAGAGGGATGAGCATGAGATCCATCTGTGAGATGTCTCAGCAGAGATCGATGTCCATGGACTTCTGAGAGAGAATGAGGAGAGGAGGAAGGGGACAGAAAGGAGGATGTGGTGGAGGAAGGAGAGAACATTTGTGATAGAAAAACAATCAGTATCGCTTGACACATTTACTATGAAGGAAAATAGATTGGACCCCAACCCCTAACCTAGACACTCTCTCTGGTATCTCTGAAACTCCGACTATCCTGTTGCACTGGATCTACGAGTTAAAGGCATCATCTGTAACTTCGATCACCGTTAAAAAGTGCACCCTGACACTTTTCTGAAGGTGACAATCTGGTATGCAAACCACAAGTATGACAACCAAAAACGAAGAGGAACAGGAACACACTGATGTTTTGTTTTAAGTTAATTATGTTTGTATTTCATGTTTTTGCCACAGGGAAAAGAGAATTTATGGAGTGTGTCCTTAAAGTGGGCCTCCTTTAACAAATACTGTTCCAAGGCCGGAGACAGGCCATATAGTATAAAGTTCTTATTTATTTCATGACATACCTCACTGTGTATTTTTTCCCTAAAGGTTTTTTCTCTCCATTTGTTGATTTTGTATTCATAGTTTTAGAGAGGATAGTTGATGGAGAATTGTGTTACGGTTAGCACTGGATGATAATGATGAAGGATGCCTTGTATCATTGTGTTGTTTTGTTTTGATTGATTTGGTTTTGTTATTGAATCTATTAAAGAATGTGGCTCTTGGTGACTGGGGTGAGTTGGTGACTGGGGTGAGTTGGTGACTGGGGTGAGTTGGTGACTGGGGTGAGTTGGTGACTGGGGTGAGTTGGTGACTGAATCATGTGGCTGTGGTAGATGAGGATCAGAGTGAGTTGGCCATTGTTTCGGTTGAACACTCCAACATCCACCCCTCTCTCTGCTGAGACAGCATGGTTTTATGAGGCTTCCTGTAATGGTCTGTCACACCACTACGCAGGCAAGAAAGCCCCTCTTGAAACCCTGACTAATACAACCAAGCAATATACAACCAATAAACAACCAAATGTACAAACAATATACATACTGTATACAGTGAGCTCCAAAAGTATTGGGACAGTGACACATTTTTTGTTGTTTGGGCTCTGTACTCCAGCACTTTGGATTTGAAATGGTACAATGACTGCAAGGTTAAAGTGCAGACTGTCAATATTAATTTGAGGGTATTTTCATCAATATCGGGTGAACCGTTTAGAAATTACAGCACTTTTTGAACATAGGGCCCACATTTTAGGGGACCAAAGGTATTGGGACAAATTCACTTATATGTGTATTAAAGTAATCAAAAGTTTAGTATTTGGTCCCATATTCCTAGTAGCTCTACAAACTGGTTGGATGCATTTGCTGTTTGTTTTGGTTGTGTTTCAGATAATTTTGTGCCCAACAGAAATGAATGGTAAATAATGTATTGTATCATTTTGGAGTAACTTTTATTGTAAATAAGAATAGAATATGTTTCTAAACACTTCAACATTAATGTAGATGCTACAATGATTACGGATAATCCTGAATAAATCGTGAATAATGATGAGTGAAAAAGTACAGATGCACAAATATCATATTTTTGTGTCTGTAACTTTCTCACATCATTATTCACGATTCATTCAGGATTAGCCGTAATCATCGTAGCATGCACATTCATGTAAAAGTGTTTAGAAATATATTCTGTTCTTATAGTGATTGTATCATTTCAAATCCAAAGTGCTGGAGTACAAAGCCAAAACAACAAAAAATGTGTCCCAATACTTTTGGAGCTCACTGTAGCTTGTCAGAACCACCCTATGGGCAGTGATTGGTTGGCTGAGATTACTTCTCCAATCATGTGGGGGAGTTTTAGAATAGATGGTCTGTATTTAGGATATTGATGTGGATACCATTTACTTCCATTTTTAATCTCCCCCAATTGAATGCATGAAATATACAAGCAAAAATGTATTTACATTCAAGTTATTTAGTTATGCAGAGCTACAATAAGAGCATTACCTACCTCAACTAAGTTGGGTAAGACAATGATATATGACTACTAAGGACTGATATAAGCCTGGGAATAAAACACAGGTCCTCCCATCTAAGTTACAGCATATTAAGACACATTAACCATAAAATACTTCAGTGATGAGTCAGAACATAGCTCTTATTCAAAATAATTCACTGCCAGCAGGACTGTGAACTAACTCTCTCTGTCGCAAACACGCACACACACACACACACACACACTTGTACCTGCATGGTATGAGGACAATGAGATATGTCATTACTGATGGTATGTGACCCATTTGAGTCAGACTTGGTTTGGTAAACAGAGTAGATGAAGATTTAACAAACGTGAAGCCTTGGGTCTGGCGGCTCACATCCAACTTATTCTCCATGAAAGAGGATGGCTTTGTCATAACGTGTTGATTACTGCTCTATGTAGGTCACTCACATTGTATTAATGCTCTAACATTTGCTATGTTTGACCTTTCGTTCCATAGATATGGTATGAAAGAATGACCCATAGTGTTTTATTGCCAGGGCATTTTATTTCTTTATCTTATGACATATAGTTCAATGAAAGTAGGCTAATTGCACTGGTCAACTTTGGGCTGCTACATCATTCATTGAGTGATTTCTTTAATGTGCAAAAATAATCATTTGGGACTAAAGTCTTTAGAAATATCTAAATTGTGTTTTATTTTTTATTACATTTATTGAACCATTATTTTAGCAGAGAGTCCCATTGAGACCAAGGTCTCTTGTTCAAGGGAGCACTGCATGAACACAATTGATACAGTGGACAAAATTCAAGCATACAATGTAATAAAAACATACAATATTACAAGCAATTGTTTTTAAAGCAATTTAAGAAGCAAACACATTCCTCAACAATGAGTTTCTCCATTAACAAAAAATACAATTAACTTCTACTGGCTTAATCTATTGATGTAATTAATAATTAAAATAGTATAACTCACTTTATTTAAAAAGCATACACAGTATTCACTAATGACCTGATTCACAGATAACATAATCACATGCAACTAGAACTTTGGCATAGATTATCCATGTCAACACCAGACATGCGCTGAAAAGTTAAGCACGCAACTGTGCACTGATCTCAAATCAGAGTACAGCCTGCTGAAAAGTTAAGCACGCAACTGTGCACTGATCTCAAATCAGAGTACAGCCTGCTGAAAAAAAGGCACAGGACCTAACTATGGCCTTTTGGCTTTTTGTCTCTGTCGGTGCTGTAGGAATTCACTCTTTTCACCCCTGTCTCAGCACCTGTGGGCCAGAGACACACACAGGAAGTACAAACACATACAGGAAGTACAGATGTTAAAACATTCATAGATTTCAGTTTCAGACACAGCATGAAATAACAGTATTGGAGATGAGTTATTTGAAACAGGAGGAAGAGGGGTTATTTGATTAAGTAAAGCTCAATTCAAAGTTCACAGCTGCAATAGTCCACTGGCCTATTATAACATACAACATATAGCAAGTCTCATATCTCCAAAAGCGTGAACATACAGTGGGGAGAGCAAGTATTTGATACACTGTCGATTTTGCAGGTTTTCCCTACTTACAAAGCATGTAGAGGTCTGTAATTTCTACCTATGATAAAAAATTACAGACCTGCTTTGTAAGTAGGAAAACCTGCAAAATCGTCAGTGTATCAAATGCTTGTTCTCCCCACTGTATGTCATAATGGACCGGCAGGCTATTGCAACTTTACTATATACACTATATTTACAAAAGTATACGGACACCCCTTCAAATTAGTGGATTCAACTATTTCAGCAACACCTATTACTGACAGGTGTATAAAATCGAGCACATAGCCATGCAATCTCCATAGACAAACACTGCCAGTACAATGGCCTTACTGAAGAGCTCAGTCACTTTCAACGTAGCATAGTCAGTTCGTCAAATTTCTGCCCTGCTAGGGCTGCCCTGATCAACTGTAAGTGCTGTTATTGTGAAGTGGAAACATCTAGGAGCAACAACGGCTCAGCCGCGAGATGGTAGGCCACACAAGTTCACAGAACAGGACCGCTGAGTGCTGAAGCAGACTACTGCACGCAGCGCGTAAAAATTGTCTGTCCACGCTTGCAACACTCACTACCAAGTTCCAAACTGCCTTTGGAAGCAATGTCAGCACAAGAACTGTTCATCGGGAGCTTCATGAAATGGGTTTCCATGGCCGTGCAGCCACAAGCCTAAGATCCCAACGTGCAATGCCAAGCGTCGGCTGGGGTGGTGTAAAGCTCACCGCCATTGGACTCTGGAGTAGTGGAAATGTGTTCTCTGGAGTGATGAATCACGCTTCACCATCGAGCAGTCCGACAGACGAAATAGTGGAGGTCAAGTCACTGTTTGTGAAAATAAAATAATGACGAGACTTACCAATCAACTTGTAGATAAATTGTCTCTACTCCATGGCTCTAAAGTTAGTGAGAGAGAGCAGAATTGAAATAGCTATCTAAGAAATCTAAAGTATAGCTCAATTGTTACATGGATTACTTTTAGCAGTAAATAAACAGAGAAGAGGTGGACAATTGGCATCTAAACATTGAGGTGAAAATAGAGAAAAGAAGAATGTCAACACAATAAAATAGTTTTTATCGCTGTCGAGATGTTATCAGGAAAAGCTACGACTCTCTCCCAGAGCGTCCGGGTCTTTCTGTCTTGGGCTCCAATGTGTATGACTGTTGACTTTATGATACGTTATCAATAACGCAAATTAATCTCCATTTCCATACATTTGGTTTCCATGCAAAAATGTTTTGCTGGATTTCCATGGAGAATATACTTCAATATTGTATAATAACTGTAAAGAGGCGAGGTCAGTACAGGTGCATCAAAGCTGGGACCGAGAGACTGAAAAACAGCTTCTATCTCAAGGCCATCAGACTGTTAAACAGCCACCACTAACATTGAGTGGCTGCTGCCAACACACTGTCATTGACACTGACCCAACTCCAGCCACTTTAATAATGGGAATTGATGGGAAATGATGTAAATATATCACTAGCCACTTTAAACAATGCTACCTTATATAATGTTACTTACCCTACATTATTCATCTCATATGCATACGTATATACTGTACTCTACATCATCGACTGCATCCTTATGTAATACATGTATCACTAGCCACTTTAACTATGCCACTTTGTTTACTTTGTCTACATACTCATCTCATATGTATATACTGTACTCGATACCATCTACTGTATGCTGCTCTGTACCATCACTCATTCATATATCCTTATGTACATATTCCTTATCCCCTTACACTGTGTATAAGACAGTAGTTTTGGAATTGTTAGTTAGATTACTTGTTGGTTATCACTGCATTGTCGGAACTAGCAGCACAAGCATTTCGCTACACTCGCATTAACATCTGCTAACCATGTGTATGTGACAAATAAAATTTGATTTGATTTGAAGAATGCTATTTTATTTTATAGAAGTTCAAACAATACATTATGTGTTTATGTCTGGGTTAAGTGCTTAGCTGGTGCAGGGCAGAGCTCATGTTTTTCTTAGTTCATTGACCAGTCTAATGGCTACAGCAAAAAACATTTCCTCCTGTTAGTCTTACAATGGGGGCAGCAGAGGAGCCTTCCAAATGGCAGGAGTTCAGATGCGGGATTGAGGATTTGGGTTCCATCACCCAAGATTGCATAATATGGGCCTTCCTAAGAGTTTTCTGTCAGGCTTGCTTGACCTTGGAGCTAAGGTTCACAATACTTTGAATGTCAATATTCAACCAATGATCTTAGCGCTATAAGGGATTTGGGAAACAAAATGTGTCCTTATAAAGTGTACCTTGCCATGTCAAATAAAATGACAACACTGACCTTCTGACTCCAGCGAGTGTGTACCAAGGCAAAGTAGGTAAACACAAAGACCTACTATGAAACGTTCCATTTTCCACAGACTGAGTCTGTATATCTCTTTGTGTAGGTAACCTAGTAGTCAAATGATGTGTTATATAATACCCTGTCCTGATCAACCACTAAGACGTCAAATAGTACCTGCCCTGGGTCTCTCTGGCTAACCATTAACAGTGGTTTAGTGTCAATATAGAGTGACCTCTCGACCTGAACCACTGTTGTGTCTGCAGGGAGGTGTTTATATTAGGAGGGATAGGGTGGGGCAGAGTGATTGAAGAGAGAGGTTGTGAGGGAAGGGGTGTATGTGGTACTTATGATAATGGGGTGGGGGGGTTAGGCTAGGTCCTTAAGACCCTCACAAACTTCTACAGATGCACCATTGAGAGCATCCTGTCGGGCTGCATCACCGCCTGGTACGACAATTGCACCGTCCGCAACCGCAGAGCTTTTCAGAGGGTGGTGCGGTCAGCTCAATGTGTTACCGGGGGCACACTACCTGCCCTCCGGGACATCTACAGCACCCGGTGTCACAGGAAGGCCAAGAAGATCATCAACGACCTCAGCCACCCGAGCCATGGACCCATGAGGGGGTTAGGACAGGTCCATCAAAGCTGGGACCGAGAGACTGAAAAACAGCTTCTATCTCAATGCCATCAGACGATTAAATAGTCACCACTAGCCGGCCTCTGCCCAGTACCCTGCCCTGAACTGAGTCGCAGCTTCTAGCCAGCTCCCGGCTGGAGTGTTGTAAAGCTCGCCACAATTGGACTTCTCTGGTGTGATGAATCATGCTTCACCATCGGGCAGTCCGACAAACAAATCTGGGTTTGGAGGATGCCAGGAGAATGCTATCTGCCCCAATGCATAGTGCAAACTATACATTTTGGTGGAGGAGGGATAATGGTATTGGGCTGTTTTTCACAGTTAGGGCTAGGCACCTTAGTTCCAGTGAAATGAAATCTTAATGCTACAGTATACAATGACATTCTAGACAATTCTGTCCTTCCAACTTTGTGGCAACAGTTTGTGGAAGGCCCTTTCCTGTTTCAGCATGACAATGCTCTCTTGCATAAAGTGAGGTCCATACAGACATGGTGTGTCGAGATCAGTGTGGAAGAACTTGACTGGCCTACACAGAGCCCTGACCTCAACCCCATCGTACACCTTTGGGATGAATTGGAATGCCGACTGCGAGTAATACGGAACCGCCCAACATCTTCACCTCACTAATGGTCTTCTGGCTGAATCGAATCAAGGTGCGTGACCTTAATCTTTTAAACTCTCATGTCTCTCATCACACACTTTCACATGTATAGTCACACACAGACTGGGCCTGACACAGCACAAAATCCTATCTCATCTAGGTCACCACTTGACTCAGCACTCCGATGTCTGAAGTCATTATGATACAAGGTCACCATAGGACTAAACCATTTTTTCCTTAGCTTACCATAAAGAGATGAGGAGAATATCACTAGAATGGGACTGGGTAAGAATGCATTTATTGTACAAATAAAACATCATAACAACATGTTATGAAAAGTTCTCCTGGGATTTTACTGACCACAAAAGAAGGTATACTTGCCGAAATATAATAAAGTACTGGTCAACAAATAAATGCAAAATGACTCACATTCGTATTTTTTAAAACTTTTATACACATGTCAAACAGTATTCCCTTTAAACTGTGCGCAGTAGCTTGACACTGCCCCGCAGCTCCCCCAGGACTGCCTTGCAGAGCACAGAAGAAATATCAGCCCACAGAGAGAAGCAGGAGATTGAACTACACTCAACCTTCTAGAGTTTTCCCTGTTAGTTAACACTATCAACGTTTCCCTTTACTGTGGCAATTGTGACGATTTGAGTTATTAGCCCAGTTATAGATAATGTGCAGTCAGCAATAGGAGAGTGATTCCTTCCTACAAGAGCACAACATGTCAACATTTCTAGACATCTCTGAAAAGCTAGTCAAATAAAGAGCTTTTTTGTCTTAAAGGGGCAGTGTTGTAATTTGAGACAGGCATGAATAAGCGTAGTAGCCAATGGGCAGAGGGTAGCACAATTTGTCTGATTCTCTGTAATAATGGTATAAGAATAATAATGCATTTGATTTGGTTTCTTGAATTAAACAACACAACAACATTTTCAGTCACCTTGTCTGAAGGACAAGTGGATAAACAGGTTAATGTCAAGCCCTGCATGTTTTTTTCAAAAGTCTCACGGAATGTAGGCCTACGCTGAGAACCACACATTGGCTGCTACTGTAGGCTGAATGATAGAACAGCTATTTCCATGCATTATGGGATGCATTTTCTCCATTGATTTTCATGGTAGGGCCACTCTGGTAGGCCTACATTATGATCAAATAGCAACAGTAGCCTACTTGGCCACTGTTAAAACTGTAACTTAAAGCGAGTACAGCCTCAGTGTTCACAATAAATGCATGCTGGAAGATGCACAGAATTTTCACAACATTCAAGTTTGCGCTCAGCAGACCTGAAATGTGCTAAATTCCCCCCCAAAATCAAGGGATCATTGATGTCAAATGATAGAATAAAAAACATACCCCTGGTCTTTCTTCAGTTTGTTCAGGGTGATACTATATTTACATTGACATGTTTGTCATTTATTAGACGTTCTTATCCAGAGTCACTTACAACCTGATACAAAAGCCTGTGAATGTGTACCACTGATAACTTGCTATGCTTGCTAGTTACATTGTTTGCTATGTTGTAGACAATTCCTGCGGTAGTAACTCTAGCTATCTATTGGGAATTGGGAAAGGGGCCCATCACCCAACCCTTAAGGAAGTGCTTTGTAAACCATATTAATCAATGAATTAATCAAATGAGAAGCATTGTCATATCCTGTTGACTTCTATTATTCTCCGGCCCAACTGGCTCTACAACTCATCATAATAATCACCTTATCAACCCTTCTTACAGAAAGAACACAGTACTAAAAAAGGAATATGAAAGCATTGAAGATTCTTTTCAGAATAAATAACAGTAAAATAAGTACATTGTAAACTCCATTGTCTTGGCTCCAGAGGAATGAAGTTATCCCTAGAAACAGATCTAAGGCCAGTGTTGAATCGCTTTCCTCAATGGTGAAGGTTAGTACTTGAGCAGGGAAAACTCTTTCTAGATCTGGGCCAGAGAGAGAATTCCACCAGCAGCATCTCTCGAGTCGGGGTTAAGTGCTAGAGGTCAGGCTTCAAGGGCGCCCCCAAAAATGGTGGATAGATGAGATGTCCCACTCAGGCCGTTTACCATTGACCAAAAATGGTCAGTTCCTTTCTGCTTAAGGGGGTGGCTCTCCCATAGCACCATTGCATTAGTAGCTGGGTTTGGTCTGTTTAGTTTATTGACTGTATATGAACCAGAAAAAAGTAACTAGTGGAATGTCTCGCTTCCTCTTCCGTCACTCTGGCGGCCCCCTCAGTGATTCATCGAAGAAGGACAGGGGGGCGTCTTGGCTGAGCAGGGGCATCCTCTCTCCAAGCACAGCGTCTCTGAAGTTTGGTCGTCTCCAGGCGTAGACTACACTGTTCAGACAGCCCTGCAGCGACACCGTCACCGCCTGCAACGACACCAAGATGGAGTATAGTGGGTACCCAATAAAAAAAAATTGTATTTATTTTCACACAATTTTTTGCCTAAATCCAATGACACATTGACGTTTTTTTGTTGATTTCACATTGAATTCACGTTAGTTGACTACTCAACCAAATGTCAGTCAGTTCAAAGTCTAGTTTTGATTTACATCTGTGCCCAGTGGGTAAGGATAAAGCATTATGGGTGCTTATCTAGTGTCATTATTAATTTGACATAGTTAAAGAACGCTCTCTAGGGGAAAGGGCAATTCATTCTGGGTGATGGCATCTTGTTAGGGCTATGTATGTCTGCAGTCAGCAGTGAGATAGTTGTATAGAAATACTGACCTGTATAACATAGAGGGGGAAGAGCTTCTCTTTAGGTATGTCTGGCATCACAGACAGGACAACCAGAAGAAGAGCTGGGGACAGGAAAAAAAATAGGAGGTTGGAGATACACGCAGACAATGTGTGTGTGTATCAGAGGAGGCTGGTGGAAGGAGATATCGGAGGACAGGCTCATTGTAATGGCTGGAATGGAGTAAAACACACTTTTCCATGTGTTATATTTGTTTGGTACACTTCCATTGATTCCGTTCCAGTCATTACAATGAGCCCGTCCTCTTATAGCTCCTCCCACCAGCCTCCTATGGTGTGTGTGTGTGTGTGTGTGTTGGGATGACTTTGTGTACCTGGCGTCCAGCAGAAGATGATAACCACAATCATGTAGCGAACAGTGGAGAACACACCCCTCAGTCTTTTCCTTGAACGTGCATCTCCCTCCACAGGAAATAGTCCCTCCTCGTACCTGCGATACAAGCTGTCCACCTTGTAGTAAACCACCTGCACAGGTACAGTACATCATCACTCATCATTTTCATGATCATCCTTCTTCATTACATTGGTTGTAAACTACTTAAACTACTGTAAATGAACCCATGTTGATATGGTAACTGTATTGTGTGTTATATGCTAGACTAGTGAAGATGTCTGGTACTTACTGTGCAGCACACCAACACTAGTATCACACTGAAGAAGAGGAAGCATCGCATGAACATGTCATGGATCTGTTCCTAAAAAACAAAACAAGGTCTCATTCAATATGCTCTCTAGTCCCTTCATAAACACACAGATACAACCCAGGTGTGGAACCAGGTATTTACTCACAATATCTGAGCAGTGGTCACTCCAGACATGCAAGAAGAGGATACAGCTAGGAGGAAACACAATCACAGAGAGACGTGAGATAAGGAATCCATTTCATTCATACGATTTGTTTCGCAAGAGTATCTACATTTTCTCTAATTCGTGTCATAAGACAAATCTTGACAAAGACACACACACCTGGTGCAGTATGTGCTAACTTCACTGTTGTTTGCTGTCCCGTGTCCGGCTGGTACCAAGTCCGCTGTGGTCAGGACTAAAGACATTGTGTACGCAAAGTACATCACCAACGGCGTAAACCTGTTGGGGCATCGCACACACAAACAGTTAGGGACATATGCTGCTTTTAAGACACTACGCAGATCAGTTTGGTTAAATCCAGGGACGTTTTTTTGTTGGAAATTAAATAGTGACTCACCACACAAGTGTATTTACAGGCAAAACCACCACCCTTCGTCTACACTGGGACTGGGGGGAGAGAGAGATATTTGATTTTAGAATGAATCAAACAAAGTTGAGGTGTGTGTGTGTGCCCTTGGTGGAGGGTTGGGACCTCACCTCTTCCTCTCTTGGTCTCTCCCTCCATCTCTCGACAGCTTGCTTTGACTCCCAGGCATACACTATCACCAGCAGAAACGACACACAGTAAAATGTCTGGAACAGAGAACACACACACACACACACACACACACACACACCATACACACACACAGAGTTAAATGTATAGACAGAAAACACACAGTAAAGTGTCGAGAACAGGAAGCGCACCGGGTAAAGGTCTGTAATAGAAAAGGACAAGCTGCAGAACTGCTTCTTCACACTGTCTCTATAAACGACAGAGCATAATGTCATGCTCCATGACATAACACAGGTTAGAACAGTTCCTCCACCCCAGATGTACTGTGTGTTCTGTCTGTCCTGCACATTCATCTGCTGGTATGTGAATGTGAAGTCGAAACAAACATCAACTAAAATGCTTTTAAAGTTGGATCACTCGCACTGCAGCACTCAAAGGCAGACTATGTACAGTATCTATGCCTTATCTATACCTCAGTCTAGAGGAGAGCACACAAGCATTCTAGTCTTTTTATGAACCACATTTCAAGTAATTCATAGATCTGTAGTGCGTCTCAAAGCTGTAGAGTGTTTTTTAAGGAGACCACGTACAAAATTGAACTCGATTGTATCTACAGAACGTTCATTCTAAGTTGAGGATTGTTATCGTGCACTATCCCTGCAAATAAGAACCACAGTAGGCTGGCTCACCAGTGACAGAGGCAGTAGGTGTTTACAGATTAACACACTGTCGGTGAAGCTGTTGGTCTCATTCATTGCGTTGGTGAACATCAAGGTGGCTGCTGCCAACAGATCAGCTACAGCCAGCTGGACCAGGGGATTCACCTAGAGAGACACAGGCGTGTGTTAGCAAAACTAAGAGAAAATGACAACAACATTGTACATCAACGGCCACAGAATATAGCCTGTCTAATGTGCTTGAGGTAAGTGGGAATAGACTATCATTCATAGCCGTGGTGTTACAGCGTCTGTAAGACCGTGTCAAGGGTCACATTGGTCCCATCACCAACATTTCTGACAGTGCTCTGGATGGGTTATTGTATGTTTAGACTCCATGGACATTCAGTAAATAGTTTGTACTGGTACTGTTCGTTCCCTGTTCTATAGTTCAGCTATTATTGTCCCTTTGTCCAGCCAGCCTTTGTGACCCTACTAGAATATTCCTCTGACTTTATCTAGAGTTGATAGAGCACACAGTCCTATAGTTCTGCCTCAATGAGGGAGTATAGACACAGGCAGACAGAGAGGGAGTAGCCGGGGCCACGTTCAGCTGGCCACAACGTTTCGGGAAACATAATTATTATGTTTTGTAGAAAAGACATTTAGAGTAAGGAATCATGTCAGCTCTATTCATGACTATTCTACCTGCAATGTTCAGGTAGTTACATCCTGAGTGAGCCTGGTAGACAGATATTTAGCCAAGACACCGCCTTGGAAATCATTTTTACAATAACTAAGTTGCATTATCACACTCACACACAGGTACACATAAGCACACACGCACAAACATACACACACACACACACACAAGCATGAACACACACACACACAAACACACAATCAAACATTCTCTTCTCATCCACCCACCTGTTCTTGTAAGTGCCTCCTCCTTGCGATGGAAACCACCAGCACTGAAAAACTCCCAATCAAGCTGTACGCAGAAAGTAAAATACCTCAATACTGATTGTATAAAATTATAGCACTATTACATAACATTCAATCATTTCATTCAGCATGTTCAAAGGTTGTGATGGAGAATAATTACAATCAAATTGAAACAGAAACCCATGAAATACAATAAAGAAATATAAAATCCAATATAAAATGTAATGTACTGTAAGCCTACACCATGACCAATAAACCATCGGAATAACTAGCAGGTATGCCTGACGTAGATGGATTTAATTGAGCACACTGCCCATGAACTCTCTCTCTCTCTCTCTCACTCACACACACACACACACACACACACACACACACACACACACACACACACACACACACACACACACACACACACACACACACACACACACACACACACACACACACACACACACACACACACACACAGTGTGGAGGGGGCTTGGTTGAGGTTATTTAGTAAAAAGGGGGAGCTGTCCAGCCGAGTAGGTGCTGAAATGGGAGGCTAACACCTCAAAAATCACTCACTCATCTCAATTCCTCTGCAATCAGATATAGGCTACATACATTCAAATATAAGAAGTCAAGAAAAAGAACAAGGTAGCCTCAAAAATTACGTGTATAAAACTTGACCCAAAATAAACGTAACAAATCAAGCGGTTCTTTGCAGCCAAGCAACAAACTCCTCATCTGCTATGCAGGCTTAAATTGCACTATGGTAGTGGTGTAACGACCTATGGTTAGACATAGAAACATAGTGCTTTATATTTTTCTATGGGCCCAGGCTATGACGAGTTAGGATACATTCAGCATTGCATTATTAACATGCATGTCAGGTTGCTCAACTGGTCTGACTGGCAACACTGAAGAAATATGAATCTGGAAAGATGGGAGGCCAACCGTGTTATTATGACTTGACACGTGAAGTCAACTTCTCAGTGGTGTAGCTTGCCAGTCTACATTTTCAACAGCAACAAACTAAAATATGTTCTAGACTAACCTACTTTAAATTGGTTTGATTTGAAAACACATAGGTAAAGTTATTTTCACTACACTTAAGAGCAGATAAATGTAGAAACAGCTAGACCTAAATGTCCTCAAATCCTAGCCAACATGAATGCAACACTTTACATCCATGTGTCACAGATAGCCTAAGGGTGTTTGAAGTCAGATGTGTTTACCTTAAAGACAGAGATACTAGGTACACAGTCGAGAGACCAGTGATCTAAATAAAGGAAGAAAATTAAAATCAATTCAATAGTGTGTTAAAATAGCCTACTATATAAAACAGACTGAGCCTGGGCTTATAGCACCAATGCAGCTCTGTATAGACCTCTGTATGGATCCACTAGGCCTATAGCTATACCTAAAATGTAAATAGGTTTAGGATACACATCAATTTACTTGCACTAATCAGTAAACAAATATTTCATACCTGGTCGTTACTTAAAGTTCCATTCGAAGGATCCATAGTGAATGAGCCGCACAATTGCCACCTTGGCAAAGTTATTCAAAGCGCACCTGTCCTTAGCCTGAAATAAAGAATGCGTTATCCATGTGGTCCACAGCACAAAAGATATGATTCTTTCCATAAATCTGAGTGGGTTATTAACAGACGGCCCCGCCCATGGCACAAAGATATCTGCACCTTGGACCAGTCTGTCACATGTCCACTTACCTGCACAACGAAAAGCCCCACGGCATGGGACAGGTGAAGGAATGTCCCCTCGGGAATGCCGTGCATGGCTTTCTTTTGCCTGTCAATGAACCATGACTCATACAGGTTTGGAGATTTTTAGAAAAGGCCAGAGCGGTAAATGCATCCTTGCATAACCTGGAGATTCCAGAATATGGGGCCATTGAAGTTATTTCTTTATGGGACACACAAATACAGGAGAAAGGAGGAGAAATACTAAAATGCAGTAAAAACATTGTTTACTCTAAATACCCGGTTAACACGTTTCTCTGTGATAGTAGACTGTGATAGTAGACTGTGATACTAGGTTAGCAGCCCTAGGTGTCTGTTACACGCTCTATAACCACTGTGATTATTATTTGACCATGCTGGCCATCTATGAACATTTCAACATCTTGTAGAACAATCTGGCCTTAATGGCCATGTACGCTATAATCTCCACCAGCACAGCCAGATAAGGACTGGCCACCCCTCAGAGCCTGGTTCCTCTCTAGGTTTCTTCCTAGGTTCCAGCCTTTTTAGGGAGTTTTTCCTATCCACTGTGCTTCCAGATTGCTTGATCTTGTTTTAGTCTGGGTATCTGTATAAGCACTTTGTGATAGCTGCGGATGTAAAAAGTGCTATATAAAATAAATGTGATGGATTGATTGGGGCAGCACACTCCTGATAACACAGAAGTCTCAAGTTTTACACAACTATTGCACAGAATATCCTCAGTTAGTCTGGTGTGCTCTACAGCTGTCGTGTGTGTGCACGTCGTGCGTGCAAGTTCAAACAATCTCTATTATGTGTGACATTGGTCCCTGCCCATTGCAGAAACAAACACATGATATCCCTCACACTTCAAAATTTAAAAAGCAATGATGAATTATATACACTACATGACCAAAAGTATGTGGACACCTGCTTGTCGAACATCTCGTTCCAAAATCATGGACAATAATATGGTTTGTCCCCCCTTTGCTGCTATAACAGCCTCCACTCTTCTTTGAAGGCTTTCCACTAGATGTTGGAACATTGGAAGCAAGTCCCCACAGCATTCAGTCACAAGAGCATTAGTGAGGTTGGGCACTGATGTTGGGAGTCTGCATTCAAATTAATCTCAAAGGTATTCGATGGGGTTGAGGTCAGGGCTCTGTGCAGGCCAGTCAAGTTCTTCAACACCGATCTCCACAAACCATTCCTGTATGGACCTCGCTTTGTGCATGGGGGCATTTCCATACTGAAACAGGAAAGGGCCTTCTCCAAACTGTTTCCACGAGGTTGGAAGCACAGAATCGTCTAGAATGTCATTGCATGCTGTTGCGTTAAGATTTCCCTTTACTGGAACTAAGGGGCCTAGCTCGAACCATGAAATACAGACCCAGACCAATATTCCTCCTCCACCCAACTTTACAGTTGGCACTATGGATTATGGCTGGTAGCGTTCTCCTGTTCTCCTGGCATCCGCAAAACCCAGATTAATCCGTTGGACTGGCAGATTATGAAATGTGATTCATCACTCCAGAGAACGCATTTCCACTGCTCCAGAGTCCAATGGTGGCAAGCTTTACACCCCTCTAGCTGATGCTTGGCATTGTGCATAGTGATCTTAGTCTTGTGTGCGGCTGCTTGGCCATGGAAACCCATTTCATGAAGCTCCCAACAAACAGTTATTGTGCTGATTTTGCTTCCAGAGGGAGTTTGAAACTTGGTAGTCAGTGTTGCAACCGAGGACAGAAGAATTCTGTGAGTTTATGTGGCCTACCACTTCGCGCTGAGCCAATGTTGCTCCTAGACATTTCCACTTCACAATAACAGCACTTACAATTGACCAGGGCAGCTCTAGCAGGTTGAAAAGGTGGCATCCTATGACGGTGCCACGTTGAATGTCACTGAGCTCTTCAGGAAGGCCATTCTACTGCCAATGTTTTGTCTATGGAGATTACATGGCTGTGTGCTCGATTTTATACAACAGTCAGCAACGGGTGTGGCTCAAATAGCCAAATACACTAATTTGACCACATACTGTGCACATACTTTTGTACTTCTACATAAATGCAGTACATCGACTATTCCTCGGGAAATACTGACCAGAGGGTCAATCTGATGTGACATTAGTTCGCATTGCAATAACAGCGTAACCGTGTTGTAAGGACATCTGGTGCCACACAATTGAACTGCATCTGGCTGGCAAAAGCAGTGTGAACAAGTTACCATTTAACTCATTTTTTTATGTGATACAATTGAGTAGTGTTGGATCGGTCGAACCCGTAAATGCAGAGTTGTTTTACTTACGATAATGTTTGTCAAGACAACTGGTCTTGCATTAGTGCGTTAATATTATTGCTGTTGTTTAATTTCCATCACCACATTGAACCCACTCTATTACTAATAAAGTTGAGTCAAATAGATGACGTCGGGAGTTCCACGTTGGCCCGGACGTGGCAGCAGCATCAGAGGACAGAAATAAACGATTCTTGCTTTGGGTGTCACAAACATAACGATTCACGCCTCGTCTCAACAACGACAAGAATTTAGAAAAGCTTTGCTTAAAATTTTGACATTCACTCACAACATGGGGCTTCTCATCTCGTCAGTTTTTACCAGACTGTTCGGCAAGAAACAGATGAGAATACTTATGGGTAAGTGTCAGCTGAGTCTTTATTGAGTAAGTAGCCCATGGAGAAAAACTGATTCGTTGGACCCAAAAGATGTAGCTTGAAGATTCAATAGTAACGGTAACAAATTAGCTACGTTAGTTCACATTAAAGCAACGTTAGCAACTGTAGCTAGCTAACGTTAACTCACTCGTATTTCATATGTCACAACGATTCATGCTATGATGCTGGTGAAGTTGTTTTGCGCATCTACAGTGCTGGTCATAAAAAAACTTTTTTTTGTTTCATTGTGTCAACTAACTTACAGAAAGTTCATAGCCAACTAGCTAACACATACCTATCTACTCTAGCAATGTTTTCTTTGAGTAGTTTCTCTTGAGTAGTTTGTTAGTTCTAGTTAACGTTAGCTAGCCATTTTAGCTTATCTGTCATTTGAATGGTGGATTTTCGTATCTTCAAACAGCTGTATCGTTTTGGACAATCAATAAGTGTCAATGCGACAGTGTAGACATGTTTGTGATTGCTCGCTCATGCTTGCAGTTGTATGTGCGAATGAGATCTCGTAATTTTAATCATAACGTTGTTTGTGTTTTCTCAGTTGGCTTGGATGCTGCAGGGAAAACCACTATCTTGTACAAACTGAAGCTGGGAGAAATAGTGACCACCATTCCAACTATTGGTAAAACACACTGTCACACCCACCACCTTTCACCCTCCAGTCTCAACTGTTCCTACTCAAATTACCTTTGTTGATGATCACCATAGCTAGGTATATTGGAGTCACTAATCACATTCAGGGTGTACAAAACAGGAACCCCTGCTCTTTCCTTGACATCGACTGACCAGGTGAATCCAGATTACAGCTATGATCTCTTATTGATGTCACGTGTTCAATCCACTTCAATCAGTGTAGATGGAGGAGACAGGTTAAAGATGGAATTTTAACCCTTTAGACATCGTTTGTGTGTGCCATTCAGAGGGTGAATGGGCAAGACAAAATATTTAAGTGCCTTTGAAATAGGTATGGTAGTAGGTGCCAGGTTTACAGTTTGAGTGTCAAGAACTGTAACGCTGCTGAGTTTTTCACACGCAACAGTTTCCTGTGTGTATCAAGAATGGTTCTCCAACCACATTAGATCCAGCCAACTTGACACAACTGTGGGAAGCATTGGAGTCACCATGGGCCAGCATCTCTGTTTCTAATGTTTTGTACACATTGTATGTAGCCTAATATTGACATCCATAAATTGTGGGAGTGACATTTAAACCCAATATATGCATACATACAGTTCACCACACACCCTCAAAGTTTACAAGGTGATAGCTCATGTGACGACAATTGTTTTTGAACACTGGAAATTAGATACGTCTATTTGTTTAAGTCCCTTAATGGTGTGTGGGTGACAGGCTTTAACGTGGAGACGGTGGAGTACAAGAACATCTGCTTCACAGTGTGGGATGTGGGTGGTCAGGACAAGATCAGACCTCTCTGGAGACACTACTTCCAGAACACACAGGTAAACTCACGCACCAAAAGGAAACCGGGGAGGCTACACTACAGCCTGCTCTTTTATTCCTCTTATGTAATGCCTCCGGGCATCCTCCTGACTGTCCCTGCCCTGCTCTGACTTTGTGTTCCTCCCTCAGGGTCTGATCTTTGTAGTAGACAGCAACGACAGAGAGAGAGTGGCGGAGTCTGCAGAGGAGCTCTCTAAAATGGTGGGTACAGTGCTCTAGATTAAAATAAAAAATATTGGTGCTCACACTGGTGCTCACAAAATACACTGGTGCTCCCATCTTTAAAAAGTTAGAAGCACCACGTGACATTTAGGAACACCTGAAAATGTTATTTAAATGTTTTGTTTTTTAATTCAGAGAGCCTATATTGGGCCTAAATTAATTCTAGCTGCTCTTGACACCTGTTGTGCCCTAGAAACGAATATGTAACATTGTAAATTAGAGCTGAAACGAACGTATCGAAATCGGACAATATTAGCTAAAAATGCAAACATCAGTATTGGCCGATGTCAAAGCTGACGTGCATACCTATATATCGTATGTACGTGATGTAATGACGCCATGTAAAATGTTGCGGTACACCTGCAACACAGCATTCCTAACCTAGCCCACAATGTCTGCTGTGTGGATCGAGCAGTCATTTGAAAGAGTAAGAATTTCAGTGTGACTCAAAAGGCAAAATCCATTAAAGCCAAGATGATGGAATTCATTGCCCTTGACAATCAACCGTTCTGTGTCGTGGATGATGTTGGCTTTCGCCAACTGGTCGAGCACTGGTACACACTATCAAGTGCGCTAATTTTTAGATGTTGCCCTTCCGGAGTTATACAATAATAGCGTCATACATACTATGGAACACAGTTTGGGTCTTTGCGTTTCAAAAAAGATACAGTAGCACTGTCAAAGCTGTGCAAACAAGCAAACACTGCCCACGAAACGTGTTTACAATACCTATTTGGTAATAAAGCATAATTTGTTCGACCACAACTTCTGGGGTAGCTAGCTTTAGCTTGGTACCTAGCTAGTGCCAATACAACCAGCCTGAAAACCATGACCAGTGGAAACTGCAGTCATTTTCATTATTCTCACTTGTTGTTTGCCTATTCAAATTTAAATTCAGTTCATGAAAATAAATAGCTAGCCAGCCACTTAACCCTGTTGCCCAAAGCTAACGTTATAAGCAGCCAGCTAGCTTCATCTGGCTAGTGAGGCTTGACCAGACTTGGTTATGTATTGTGAAACTAGCCACAATAAGGATTAGGTACAATAGTGGAATTTGCGGTGTGTCTTCAAAATAAAAGTATATAGTTGACAGTGACTCAAATGAATACAAATAGTAGAATTATGTCATACTTTTATTTTGAAGGCTAACTGCAAAGTCCACTATTGTGGCTAATCCTTATTGTGGCTAGCTTCACATAGATGTGTCCGACCACCATTAATCAAATAAGAACTGTCTTATAAATTAGGGTTATTTTAGATGACACCTAGCTATATAGTTAGCTAACTATATAGCTACTGAAACAGAATGTTTTACTATGTTTTTGGGGAAGAACATTGTTTGCATCCATGAGCTAGCTAGCTTTTTATGACCAGCACTGTAGGTGCACGAGAACTTTATCAGCATACGTATCGAATCGTTGTGACATGAAATATGAGTGATAGTGTAATAACTACGTAAAAAATGTGTTAAATTATGTGACGTGCATTCATATTCAGGTCCTTGGTCAACAAGATTATTTGACACGTCAAGTAGTGTTATTTGACGTATCTTTTTTTGACATGCAAAGACCCAAACGGCGTTCCATAGCAATCCTGGTTGAGAATGAAACGACTGAACAAATAAGTGACGAAACAGCACAGCAAGTAAGTGAAAGAAAAAATGGGGACATGCGTAAATGCCAACAAAATAACTATTTGGTCAGTGTGGTGTGCGTGTGACCTTTATTTAACTAGGCAAGTAAGTTGAGATTAAATTCTTATTTACAATGATGGCCAAACCCGGATGAAGCTGGGCCAATTGTGCGCCGCCCTATGGGACTCCCAATCGCGGGCGGATGTGATACAGCCTGGATTTGAACTCGCGACTGGAGTTATGTCTCTTGCACTGAGATGCAGTGCCTTAGACCGCTGCGTCCATGTGTGTGTGTTAACTATTTAACTGTACTAGAATGCTTAAGTCTGCAAAAATGTTAAATCAGTATAGTTTTTTTTACCAGACGAGTATACTACAAAGCAGGATCAATGAGTTAGCCAGTTAACTTTGATAAACAACTAGAAATAACTACAGATTTTTCTGGTTCGTTGGTTGTTTTTGGTGGTTGATTCAATTAGACCATGCCCATTTCAAGCTTATCCCACCCCAAAAACGTTATTTCAGAATATTTAGGCAAGTTAGCTGGCTAATTCATTGATGCTGCTTTGTAGTATTCTACTCTAGGTAGCTAGATAGCCATTGAGTTAACATGGCTGAACAAAGTGTAGCAGATGGTTGTCAACGTGCGAGTAGTTTTAGAATGACCCGCGACATGATTTATCAATGTGAAATGCGCTCTGGGAAGATACATTTTGAGCTGGTAATATGGGCTGGATCTTTTGACCTAGTTGGTCTAGAAATGAAGCTGTTTGCGCTGCAGTAATGGTGCACCCATGACTCTTATGAATCTGCACACATTTGTTTCTCTAGGGCACTCGGAAACAACGGTACATCAAAGCTTAATCATTACAACAATTATCTGGGAGGTTTTTCCACACAGTGCTCCCAAAATAAAACTCCTGATCAGAGCAAAATATTTAGTCTCCTGTGCAACCAAATTAGTTGCACTTTAGAGCCCTGGGTAGGAATATTTACTCTATGTATGATATGTAGCCAGCTAATAGTAGGTATATTTAGTGTTGGTATGGTATATAGGCCTGGTCTGTTTATTTATAATTGACTGGACATTGCAACTTGGTGGGGGTGCACACTCCCATTTACATCGACGGGGCTGCAGTGCAGAGGGACAAGGGCATCAAATTCCTCGGTGTCCACATAACTGAGGACTTAACATGGTCCTCTCACACCAGAAGGGTTGTGAGGAAGCCACGGCAACACCTCTTCTCCTCAGGAAGCTGAAACGTTTTGCATGGCCCCTCAGATACTCAGGAACTTTTACAGCTGCACTATTGAGAGCATGGTTGTACCACCGTCTAGTATGGCAACTCCACCGCCCATGACCGGAAGGCCCTACAGAAGGTGGTGCGGATGGCCCAGCTCCCAGGAAATATATGCCAGCCGGTGGAACAATTGCCCAAAACTCCAGCTACCTGAGACATGGGGGCTGTTCTCCATACTCCCGTACGGCAGGCAGTACTGGTGCATCAAAGCTCAGACAGACTCCTAAACAGCTTCTATCCCTTGGCCATAACTGTTAAATGGCTAACAACTACTCCTCTCCCACAGACCATCCAAACGGACTCTATGCCCATCCACAGGTCTCTACCCACTCAGACACAACTTACACTGCTGCTAAAATGATTATTGATTAGATGTATTACTTCCTTAAGCTGCTGTAGATTGATTGCCAATACCGTTAGTATTTATCCTGTTACTGGTCCCTATTACCCCTGTTTACGTGTGTGTATACACTACTGTTCAAAAGTTTTGGATCATTTGTAAATGTACTTGTTTTCCATGTAAACATACATGAAATTAGTTACAAAATGAATAGGAAATATAGTCAAGACATTGACAAGGTTATAAATAATAATTTTTAATTGAAATAATTGTGTCCTTCAAACTTTGCTTTCGTCAAAGACTTTCGTCAAAGACAACCTTGCAGACTGTTGTCATTCTAGTTGTCAATTTGTTGAGGTAATCTGAAGAGATGGATTTGCTTGATGGGCACTTCTTTACGTACCATACAGTCAAGCATCTCCCACAACCGCTCAATAGGGTTGAGATCCTGTGACTGTGCTGGCTACTCCATTATAGACAGAATACCAGCTGACTGCTTCTTCCTAAATAGTTCTTGCATAGTTTGGAGCTGTGCTTTTGGTCATTGTCCTGTTTGAGAAGAAAGTGCTTTGTTTCTGGCCATTTTGAGCCTGTAATCGAACCCACAAATGCTGATGCTCCAGATACTCAACTAGTCTCAAGAAGGCCTGTTTTATTGCTTCTTTTAATCAGAACAGTTATCAGCTGTGCTAACACAATGTGCCATTGGAACACAGGAGTGATGGTTGCTGATAATGGGCCTCAGTACACCGATGTAGATGTTCCATTAAAAATATGCGGTTTCCAGCATTTTCATTTACAACATTAACAATGTCTACACTGTATTTCTGATTGATTTGATGTTATTTTAATGGACCAAAAAATGTGCTTTTCTTTCAAAAACAAGGACATTTCTAAGTGACCCCAAACTTTTGAACGGTTGTGCGTATAATTGGTATATTACCAAAAGTATTTATATATTCATGCTACCAGTCACTTTTTCAGCCCTGTTTGCTTGAATAGTCTACTACCAGTCACTATGTATAAACCCACCTTAACCACTCCTGTACCTGCACATTGAATAAGGTACTGACACTGACGTGTATATACTTGTGTTCCTTTTAGAATAACTCGTCATAGTTTATTGTATCACTGCATTGTTGGGAACGCCCTCTCAAGGTAATAATTACACTGTACTGTTTTACATCTTTTGTGTCCTGTGCACGTGGTGAATAAGCTTTGAAACCCAGTATCCCAAACTAGCGATCTAATCACTCTGCCCCCCCCCCCCCCCCCCCCCAGCTCCAGGAGGACGAGTTGAGAGAAGCAGTATTGCTGGTGTTTGCTAACAAGCAGGACCTTCCCAACGCTATGGCGGTCAGCGACCTCACGGACAAACTGGGACTGCAGAGCCTCCGCAGCAGAGTGGTGAGTCTCACTCACGCCCGTGTAAACTCCGGCATAGACATACACGCACACTCATCAATGTTTTTCTTTCTCACTCTTCCTCCTTAGTGGCACGTGCAGGCGACCTGTGCGACGCAGGGCACAGGACTGTATGAAGGACTGGACTGGCTTTCCAACGAGCTGTCCAAGCAGTAATACCGGACATCACAGGCGAGAGAAGCAGAGAACGATAGAGGATGAGAACACCTCGGAGAGAGACTGAAACCTTTAATCAACTTTGGTCTTGAAGAACCTGTGCCCCTAGAGTGGACAGAACTTGTGGACAATGCAATCAATACCTATTGGAACATGTTATGTTACTACTCTTTTTACTTTATTGTCATCCTTTCAGATACTTGTCTAATCTTCACATTTTCCCCAACCTCATGTCTCGCAGCAGATAAACTGTCGCTCTGTTGCATGTTTAGAAATGACTGCTCTGAGACACCTTGGAGACGACCCCTCTTTCCTCTGCACATTGTTCAGCTGGGTCGAAGTTGCCCCAAAACGCTGATCCTGGGTCACTTTTTTAAATCTTTTTTTTTTTATATGCTTATGATTAGGATTGGGTGTGTTGTAATCTGATCCTAGATCTGTGGTTAAGGGCAACTTCTACCTCAAACTGTTCAGCTCCACTAGACTTCATGGACATTTTCACTGAAACAACCTTACCCCTCACCCCTGTGACCTCATTGCCATTCTGTCACCTCGGTAAGGACAGAAGCTTCTAGAATGAGATGAAGACACTGATGCCATAAACCTCAAGATGTTTGAGGAAGTTTTTGTGCCCTGGAAGCCAAATGGAACTCCTTTTAGTGAATGGAACCACTGGAAACAGTTGGCTCCTGTTACTTCCTATTTTCTTCATCTCATTGTAGAGTAGGTTTGCTCTGGGTTCTCCACATGTCCTTTTATTTTTTTATGCAATAACCCATTTCCTTATGTGCTTTGATCTAAACTGGGAATCTGAAATGGTTAGGTAGTTGCTGCCACTAAGCATTGAAACGGGCTGAATACTTTTTCATCCACCTTATGGTTCAGGTTAGGATGGGTTATCTGATGTAGGAGCTGTGTTTAGGTACAACTTCTACCTCAAGCAAGTTGAAACCACACAAGGCTGTTTTGTGAGAATAAGCAGCACCTAACCCAGACTGTGCCTGTTCTAATACTTAAATGTTTTCTTCCCTCCTGCCCTTCCTTGAATTTGATTAGATTTAAGAAGTACTGGCTTGAAACAATGCAGTGGAAACCTTGTCCTCACTTGACCAATCTTTGATAACCTGAAGCAGAAATGGTGTTTTCTAAGCATTGGAACAAGGCCAATATCAGTGTTGTATAGTGCAGGGGCATGCTTTGGTTCAGCTGCGCATGATTGTGGTTAGGTGTGCTCTTCTGGCTGATTTTGCACACTTAATCTGACTCTTCCACACACCCCTACTCAATCTCCCTGGGCTAGGCATACATTCCAGCTGACTGACTGCTTCTGGAAGCTGCCTCACAACTTTGAATGATGTGTTAACTAATTGTTTTACAAAAGATCTCTAAATAAATTCACCTGTTAAATTGTGTTTTTCTGAGGATTTAACTTTGCTTGTATGTGTTCTGGCTATTTCAGTATACGTCTGTAATTCTCTAGGTTGCGTTAAGGAATGTGGAATGTGCTTCATGTTTGGCAGCCAAACGCTTTAGGTCTCTCTGGTGGAAGTGAATTTGCTTCTTTCTGGTATTGTTCCAAAGCCAACTGTAGACAAACCTTTGTGTGACTGTGCACATTCACTTGCCTGGCTGAGTGGTAATCTGGAATTAGATGAAATGAGGACCAAACTGATGCAAATGACTTCTGTCTAATGTCCTTGATGTCACACGGTGCCTCATTCAAGGTTTACCAAAAATATAGAGGGGGTGTAAACACCATAGTCCACACTACCACATCTCAGTTTAGGGTGAAGTTGCCCATAGACACTGATCTTGGGACAGTTTAGCATTTTCCCTGCTAATGGTTAGGGATTTGGGGAGGGGCAGCTGATCCTAGATCTGTACCTAGGGTAACATCATCCTGGAGCCCAAGTCTCTTCGGCCTTCCTATTGGTTGTAGTGCTGTACATCAACTAGAAGACTCTTTAGTTTTTCAGGTACTTTCAGGTACAATGATATCACACCAGTTGTCTTAGTTTAATGGAAATTGGGCGGCAGGTAGCCTAGCCGCGGGTTGTTACCGAAAGGTTGCTGATTTGGATCCCAGAGCCAACTAAGTGAAATCTGTATGTGCCCTTAACCCTATTTGATTCTGTATGTTGTGGATAAAATCATCTGCTAAATTTTACTTTCTAATGTGCTACGCAGCTGAATCAAATAACCAACTCATCATCATGCTTTGATTATGTGAATCAGCTGTGTAGTGTTGGGGGAAAAAAAGTAAATGTGAACCCGGGGTGTCCCAGGACCGAATTTGGTAACATGTAATTAGAGGACTGAAACATTCAGACAGATCTTGAGATGGCAGTTGTTATCCAACAGAGGGGGTAGTTAGCATGGTAGCGTGTGTGTGTGTGTGTCAGCCCAGGTAGTTTCTGTTGGGAGGGCTGGGGTACAAGCTGTGTTTGTGCCATGTCAGTAATATGAAATGTGATATCTTTGTCTCAAATTACAGATGTCATTTATGGAGTAAAGAGAGTGGATTGGTCAAACAATACAGTAGGAATTATCCTCATTCACAAGGGTCCTTTTATTTGTGTAACAGCAAAGACCAACCTGTTGAGTCAAATCAAATGTTATTTGTCACATGCTTTGTAAACGACAGGTGTA
The DNA here is from genome assembly GCF_034236695.1 of Oncorhynchus nerka. Taxonomy (NCBI): domain Eukaryota; kingdom Metazoa; phylum Chordata; class Actinopteri; order Salmoniformes; family Salmonidae; genus Oncorhynchus; species Oncorhynchus nerka. Next base: position 35,699,053 of record NC_088420.1, on the reverse strand, counting down.
GGCTAACAGTGAAATGCTTTTGCAACAATATAGACATTCAAATAAATGAAATGAAATAGTGACAAGCGGAATACACAGTGAATAACAATTGAGTACAAATAACATGGCTACAGTGTATGTACAGGGAATACCAGTACTGAGTCGCTATGCATGGGTACGAGGTAGAGATACTGTAGGAAGGGGTAAATTGTCTAGGCAACAGGATAGATAGTAGGCAGTGGCAGCAGCGTGTGTGTGATGTCAGTATGCATGTGTTGGGGTGTCAGTGTAATTATGTAGTCAGTGCAAGAGTTGGTGCAAAAAAGAGTCAATGCAGATAGTCCAGGTAGTTATTTAGGAGTCTAAAGGCTTGGGGGTAGAAGCTGTTCAGGGTTCTGTTGGTTCCATACTTGGTGCATTAGTGAAGAGAACAGTGGCTTGGGTGACCGGAGTCTGACAATTTTTTTGGGCCTTCCTTTGACACTGCCTGTTATAGAGGTCTTGGATGGCAGGGAGCTTGGCTCGAGTGATGTACTGGTCCGTACTCACCACCATACTCACCACCCTCTGTAGTGTCTTGCTGTGATGCAGCTAATCAAGATGCTCTCAATTGTGGAGCTGAGGGCCCATGCCAAATCTTTTCAGCCTCTTGAGGGGGACTAGGCGCTGTCGTGCCTTCTTCACAACTGTGTGGGTGTACGTGGACCATGTTAATTCCTTAGTGATGTGGACACTGAGGAACTTGAAACTCTCAACCCACTCCACTACAGCCCCATCGATCTGGATGGAGGTGTGCTCGCGCCTCTGTTTCCTGTAGTCCACGATCAGATCCGTTGTCTTGCTGACTTTGAGGGAGAGGCTGTCCTGCCAGCACACTGCCAGGTCTCTGACCTCCCTGTAGGTAGTCTGCCTCATCGTCGTCGGTGATCAGTCCTACCACCGTCGTGTTGTCAGCATACTTGATGATGGTGTTTGGGTTGTGCACAGCTGCGCATGGGTGAACAGGGAGTACAGGAAAGGACAAGCACACACCCCTGAGAGGCCCCTGTGGTGATGATATTTTCTGATGTGTTGTTGCCTACCCTCACCGCCTGGAGGTGGCCAGTCATGAATCCAGTTGCCGAGGGAGTTTTTCAGTCCCAAGGTCCTGAGATTGGGGATGAGCTTTGAGGGGACTATGGTGTTGAATGCTGAGCTATAGTCAATGAACAGCATTCTTACATAGCTATTCCTTTTGTCCAGGTGGGTGAGGGGAGTGTGGAGTGCAATAGAGATTCTGTCATCTGTGGATCTGTTTGGGCAAATTGGAGTGGGTCTAGAGTTTCTGGGATAATGGTGTTAATGTGAGCCACGTGAGTGCTATGGGTGTGTAGTCATTTAGGCAGGTTACCTTAGTGTTCTATGCACAGGCACTATGGTGGTCTGCTTGAAACATGTTGGTATTACAGATTCAATCAGGGACATGTTAAAAATGTCAGTGAAGACACCTGCCAGTTGGTCAGCACATGCCCAGAGCACACGTCCTGGTAATCGGTCTGTGAATGTTGAATGTTGACCTGTTTAAAGGTCTTACTCACGTCGGCTACGGAGAGCGTGATCACACAGTCGTCCGGAACAGCTTGCTTCGAAGCGAGCATAGAAGTGATTTAGCTCGTCTGGTAGGCTAGTGTCACTGGCAGCTCGCGGCTGTGCTTCCCTTTGTAGTCTGTAATAGTTTGCAAGCCCTGCCACATAAGACGAGCGTCAGAGCCGGTGTAGTACGATTCAATCTTAGCCCTGTATTGACACTTTACCTGTTTGATGGTTCGTCGGAAGGCATAGCAGGATTTCTTATAAGCTTCCAGGTTAGAGTCCTGCACCTTGAAAGCTCTACCCGGCAGCTCTACCCTTTAGCTCAGTGCGAATGTTGCCTGTAATTGATGGTTGGGGTACGTACGGTCACTGTGGGGACGATGTCCTCAATGTACTTATTAGTAAAGCCAGTGACTGATGTGGTGTACTCCTCAATGCCATCGGAAGAATCCAGGAACATGTTCCAGTCTGTGCTAACAAAACAGTCCTGTAGTTTAGCATCTGCTTCATCTGACCACTTTTTTATAGACCAAGTCACTAGTGCTTCCTGCTTTAATTTTTCCTTGTAAACAGGAATCAGGAGGATAGAATTGTGGTCAGATTTACCAAATGGAGGGCGAGGGAAAGCTTTTTATGCATCTCTGTGTGTGGAGTACAGGTGATCAAGATTTTCCCCCTCTGGTTGCACATTTAACATGTTGATAGAAATGAGGTAAGACTGATTTAAGTTTCCCTGCATTAAAGTCCCGGGCCACTAGGAGCGCCGCCTCTGGGTGAGCGGTTTCCTGTTTGCTTATTTCCTTATACAGCTGACTGAGTGTGGTCTTAGTGCCAGCATCTGTCTGTGGTGGTAAATAAACAGCCATGAAAGTATGGATGAAAACTCAAATATTGTGGTCTACAGCTTATCATAAGATCTCTACTCTACTTCAGGCGAGCAAAATCTAGACTTCCTTAGATTTCGTGCACCAGCTGTTGTTTAACCCCCCCCACAGACCCCCCATCTTACCGGAGTGTGCTGTTCTATCTAGCTGGTGCAGTATCCCGCTAGCTGAATATCGATGTCATCATTCAGCCACGATTCCATGAAACATAAGATGTTACAGTTTCTGATGTCCTGTTAGTCGCTCTGGATAAGAGCGTCTGCTAAATGACTTAAATGTAAATGTAGGATATTTGTGATCGTACCTTGTCTAATTTATTGTCCAATGATTGCACGTTGGCAGGTAATATTGACGGTAACGGCAGCTTTCCCACTCGCCGACTACGGATCCTTATGAGGCAGAGATCTTTCTCTTGCCAATGACGGGGATGTTGGCCTTGTCGGTTGTTCAAAGTACATCCTGTGAATAAATCATTAATTTCCAGTTTAACCACCCTCAAATCATTGCTGACATTATTTGAGTAATTATTTTCAGGTTCGGTTCAAGTGATTTACATTTTTTTCTCCAATAACTTGATTCTGTGATTCCTGGCTTTATTGAGGTGAGATGCAAAAGAAGAACCGTTTAGTAGCCATCCATGTAAACCTTGGGTCCTCTACAGGGTCCTTGGTTTTTGCTAAGAATTCAAATAGTTTGGCTTGAAATTCAGCCACAAACAATTCGTTTTGAAGAAGTTTTGTTTTGTTGAAGATGTTTTATTTACCTTATAGTTCACATCCACTATTATTATCTGAAAACCCACACTGCTTGCGCCTGCCAACGAGCATCTGCGTTGCCAAGAGCTAAAATAGAAGTCAATTCTATTTGTGATGTTGAACACGGTGCAAGTCCTGCCTCTCCCATCTCCTCATTGGTTTATAGAAGCAGATACCCACGTGCCATCCCCTCATTGGTTATACTGAAACCTGTCGAACGCTGAAACCTGAACTAAGACCTTGTTTTAAAAGCTGACAGTGTTTTTATATACTTTTATTTTATTTGGAATCCTGCAGCTCTGTTGGGCTAAATTGATGTGAGCGCTGCTATCTGGATACTGCCAGATTCCGTATAGGGGGAGAGACGCGAAAGTCCAGCTAGCCTAGCTGCCTCCGCAGCCTCAAATGGAGGCCGCTATTGAACGTTTCCCACGTTGCAGGAGCTGCATTTACTTTGCTTTGTTCCAGGACAATGTGGACCACGTTGACTTTCAATGTAGCAACTTCTTGCTTGCGGAGGAATACAGGAGCGAAGTAGCTACTCTTAGCAAGCAAGTAGCAAACCTACATAAGCTACTGGGGAACCCACGCCCACCTACTTTTATTTTTCTTCCACCCCAGTAGCCGGACGTCGCTCTGGTCTGGTGGAAGTTTCACCACCGTGTCGGCTCCACAGCCGACTGGCCGGTTCTAGGCAGGGTTCCATCCCCGAAGGGGTCTCCCCTTCCCTGGAGAACGGAGCTGATCTCAACCCAACCAACCAGCCATGGAGGTACGTCACTCGCCGTGGAAGTCGAAGAAAGTGTCCTGTGGCAACGGGGTCACCATGGAGATGTTGAACCCGGAACTGACACAGACCAGAAACAGCTTTGCTGCCCTGGATCCAGAGGTTCTGGCGCCTTCGTCCGTGGTGGCTTCCAAATCAAGATCGGATCCGGAGGTACCTGCATCTTCATCCTCGGCTCCTCGTCTCCCTCTCCGGTGGCTTCTACCTCGGGTTCAGATCCTCAGAGTTCAGAGCCTGAGAGACCGACCCATTCAACATTACCAGCTGTCATCATAGGCAACTCTAAGGTGAGAAACATCTCGGTCCCTTAGACAAAAACCCTGTGCTACCCAGGAGCATGAGTACAGGACATAACAAGGCTGCTTCCAACTGTTCTGCCACAGATGCCGGGAGCTGACACTGTCGTATCCATGTGGGGTCAAACAACATCAGGAGGGCTAGTTCGGAACATTTGAGAACTGATTTTTAGCATTAAAAGACCAAATAAACGGCCAATAATTTCAAGTCCAGTAACATTGTTGGGCCACAGGTGTGAAAGATTCAGCAGACTGCTGGCATTACACATCTGGCTAAAAGACTACTGTAGCTCTGCTGGAGTCACTTTTATTGATACATTTGACACCTTCTGGAAACAGAAGATACTCTACAGGAATGAAGGGAGTCCATCCAAATCATCTTGGCTCCTGGACTTTGTCCACGCATTTCAAGGCTGCGTTGAAACAATGACTGGTAAATGATCCAAGACCAGCTCAGTTAATCCCTGCCATTATGACAATGAGTCGTCATAATGCTGCATCAAATGTACATGATCTTAAGGGAATTGGCAAACACGATGTAATTTAATTTATGTACCCCTAATTGCACCAAATACATCTGTTTATCCTAAAGCTATTGTAAGCAGTAATCATGAGCCTATAAACCAGAGTTACTGTTAGCACTGAGGCGGTGTGCAATAGCAGGAAGACCACTTAGTGCAGGTTGAGCTGAATAATCAGTTCCAATGTAAATAACATGAGTAAGTCTACCTTCCGGAGACACCTGAAACCCCACCTCTTTAAGGAATACCTAGGATAGGATAAAGTAATCCCTCTCACCCCCTCCCCCCACCTTAAAAGATTTAGATGCACTATTGTAAAGTGGCTGTTCCACTGGATGTCATAAGGTGAATGCACCAATTTGTAAGTCGCTCTGGATAAGAGCGTCTGCTAAATGACTTAAATGTAAATGTTAAATGTACCTCTGATAACCTTCCCAGTTAAGCATTAAAACAATCAAGCAACCCAGAAAAGTGCTAAAAATAGCCCATATTAACATATGTAGACTAAGAAACAAGGTCCATGAAGTCAATAACTTGCTTGTAACAGATGACATTCATATTCTGACTATATCTGAAACGCACTTAGATAATACCTTTGATGATACAGTGGTAGCAATACATGGTTCTAACATCTACCGAAAAGACAGAAATACCAACGGATGTGGTGTTGTGGTGTATATTCAGAACCATATTCCTGTAAAGCTTAGAGACAATCTAATGTTAAATACTGTTGAAGTAATATGGCTACAGGTTCATCTGCCTCACCTGAAGCCCATTCTTGTGGTAAGCTGCTGTAGACCACCAAGTGCTAACAGTCAGCATCTGGATAATATGTGTTAAATGCTTGATAATATATGTGATATCAACAGAGAAGTATATTTTCTGGGTGATTTTAAATAGTGACTGGCTTTCATCAAGCTGCCCACTCAGGAAAACACTTCAAACACTAACCAGTGCCTGCAACCTGGATCAGGTTGTCAGTCAACCTACCAAGGTAGTTACAAACAGCACAGGAATGAAATCATCAACATGTATTGATCATATTTTTACTAACGCTGCAGATATTTGCTTTAAAGCAGTATCCAAATCCATAGGATGTAGTGGTCACAATATAATAGCCAAATATAGGAAAACCTAAGTTCCAAAGGCTGGGCCTAATATACTGAATAAGAGGTCATACAATAAGTTTTGTAGTGATTCATATGTTGATGTAAAGAATATTTCCTGGTCTGTGGTGTGTAATGAGGAGCAACCAGACGCTGCAGGTCTGTGGTGTGTAATGAGGACCAACCAGACGCTGCAGGTCTGTGGTGTGTAATGAGGAGCAACCAGACGCTGCAGGTCTGTGGTGTGTAATGAGGGAGCAACCAGAGGTCTGCTGCAGGTCTGTCTGTGGTGTGTAATGAGGAGCAACCAGACGCTGCAGGTCTGTGGTGTGTAATGAGGAGCAACCAGACGCTGCAGGTCTGTGGTGTGTAATGAGGAGCAACCAGACGCTGCAGGTCTGTGGTGTGTAATGAGGAGCAACCAGACGCTGCACTGGACACATTTATGAAACTACTTATTCCAGTTACTAATATCCACGCACCCATTAAGAAAATGACTGTAAAAACTGATAAATCCCCTTGGATTGATGAGGAATTAAAAAATGGTATGGTTAAGAGGGATGAGGCAAAAGGTATGGCAATTAAGTCTGGCAGCCCAACTGATTGGCAAACGTACTGCAAATTTAAAAATCATGTGACTAAACTAAATAAAAAGAAAATACACTATGAAACAAAGCTAAATTATATAAAGAATGATAGTAAAAAGCTTTGGGGCACCTGGACTATATTTATACCTGGATTATATTTGATAGACTTCCAATAAAGAACGCCCTCTGTGTTCTGTTAGCCTGATAATGTTAATACACATCTCCAGCAATGAAGGAAAGCGTCCTCTGTTTTCGGTCTCAGGTACTAAGTGAAGTTCCTGTCCAAAATAAAGATATATATATATACAGTAAGGAGAACAAGTATTTGATACACTGCCGATTTTGCATGTTTTCCTACTTACAAAGCATGTAGAGGTCTGTAATTTTTATCATAGGTACACTTTAACTGTGAGAGAAGTAGCTGCCTCTGCCTCTTTTGCCGAGGTGAAGGAAAGATGCTCACTGTTGAAAGTAGTAAGTCACAGGGTAGCGGGATAGATCATAAAAGAGGGTATGCCCTGTGTGTTCAACTCCCTCTGGACATCTGCAAATGCTTTCCTTTGCTCATTTGTGAAGGCACTGTAGTCCGCATAAAAACGTATGGCTCTCCTGGCATCTTGGATGGGTGCATTCTTCCTTGCTTCCCGCGCTCCTTGTAGAATAGCGTTGCGGTCTTGGTATCTAATAACCTTGAAGACCATGGTCTGGGGGTTGTCCTCCTTTGCATTTTCGTTGTAGATCATGGGGGCCATTTGAATCGGAGTAGTACCAAGGTACGGAATCCACTTGGGAAGGTTTTCTTGCAGGAAAGCAATTGCATCACCTCCCTTCCGGTTTGTAGCAATCCCTGACCTCAATCCTATAGAAAATTTGTGGGCAGAAATTAAAAAGCGTTTGCGAGCAAGGAGGCCTACAAACCTGACTCGGATATACCAGCTCTGTAAGGAGGAATGGGCCAATATTCACCCAACATATTGTTGGACGCTCGGAGATAGGTACCCAAAACATTTGACCCAAGTAAAACAATTTAAAGGCAATGCTACCAAATACTAATTGAGTGTATGTAAACTTCTGACCCACTGGGAATGTGATGAAAGTAGTAAAGAAGTAAAAGCTGAAATAAATCATTCTCTCTATGAGATTCTGACATTTCACATTCTTAAAATAAGTGGTGATCCTTACTGACCTAAGACGGGGAATTTTTACTCGGATTAAATGTCAGGAATTGTGAAAAACTGAGTTTAAATGTATTTGGCTAAGGTGTATGTAAACTTCCGACTATAACTGTATAAGAGTCTTTTGACCATTGTGTTTGTAGCTCTCCTTTATAAAGGTGCATTGTCTTGTTGAAAATGACCTTCTCTGAACTTGAAACTCACCTGCTGCATACAGTCCCTTCTGAATGTATTCAGACCCCTTGACTTTTTCTACATTGTTATTTTACAGCCTTATTCTAAATATATGAAATATTTAGCAATTTTTAGCAATTTACACACAACACATCATAATAAAGCAAAAACAGATTTTTAGAAATGTTTGCAAGTGTATAAAAAATATATAACGGATAAACCTTGAGCTCAGGTGCATCCTGTTTCCATTGATCATCCTTGATGTTTCTACATCTGGATTGGAGCCTACCTTTGGTAAATTCAATTGATTGGACATGATTTGGAAAGGCACACACCTGTCTATATAAGGTTATACAGTTGGCAGTGCATGTCAGAGCAAAAACCAAGCCATGAGGTCGAAGGAATTGTCCGTAGAGTTCCGAGACAGGATTGTGTCGAGGCAGAGATCTGAGGAAGGGTACCAAAAAATGTCTGCAGCATTGAAGGTGCCCAAGAACACAGTTGCATCCGTCATTCTTAAATGGAAGAAGTTTGAAACCACCAAACGTCTTCCTAGAGCTGACTACCCAACCAAACAGCAATCGGGAGAGAAGGGCCTTGGTCAGGGAGGTGACCAAGAACCCGATGGTCACTCTAACAGAGCTCTAGAGTTCCTCTGTGGAGATGGGAGAACCTTCCAATAGGACAACCATCTATGCCGCACTCCACCAATCAGGCCTTTATGGAAGAGTGGCCAGACTGAAGCCACTCCTCAGTAAAAGGCACATGACAGCCCGCTTGGAGTTTGCCAAAGGCACCTAATCATGTCTAATCAATCACCAGCAGCATACCACCCTGCATACCACTGCTGGCTTGCTTCTGAAGCTAAGCAGGGTTGGTCCTGGTCAGTTCCTGGATGGGAGACCAGATGCTGCTGGAAGTGGTGTTGGAGGGCCAGTAGGAGGCACTCTTTCCTTTGGTAAAAACAAATATATCCCAATGCCCTGTGCAGGGTGCCATCTTTCGGATGGGACATTAAACGGGTGTCCTGACTCTCTGAGGTCATTAAAGATCCCCATGGCACTTATTGGAAGACTAGGGGTGTTAACCCCGGTGTCCTGGCAAAATTCCCAATCTGGCCCTCAAACCATCACCGTCACCTAATAATCCCCAGTTTACAATTGGCTCATTCATCCCCCTCCTCTCCCCTGTAACTATTCCCCAGGTTGTTGCTGCAAATGAGAACGTGTTCTCAGTCAACTTACCTGGAAAAATAACAAATAAATAAAGATTCTCAGACCATGAGAATCAAGATTGAATACTTTGGCCTGAATGCCCTGTCCGGGGGTGTCATCAGATGGGGCCACAGTGTCTCCTGTCTCAGCCTCCAGTATTTATGCTGCAGTAGTTAATGTGTCAGGGGCTAGGGTCAGTTTGTTATATCTGGAGTACTTCTCCTGTCCTATCCGGTGTCCTGTGTGAATTTAAGTATGCTCTCTCTTTCTCTCTTTCTTTCTCTCTCTCTGAGGACCTGAGCCCTAGGACCATGCCTCAGGACTACCTGACATGATGACTCCTTGCTGTCTCCAGTCCACCTGGCCGTGCTGCTGCTCCAGTTTCAACTGTTCTGCCTGTGATTATTATTATTTGACCATGCTGGTCATTTATGAACATTTGAACATCTTGGCCATGTTCTGTTATAATCTCCACCCGACACAGCCAAAAGAGGACTGGCCACCCCACATAGCCTCGTTCCTCTCTAGGTTTCTTCCTAGGTTTTGGCCTTTCTAGGGAGTTTTTCCTAGCCACCGTGCTTCTACACCTGCATTGCTTGCTGTTTGGGGTTTTAGGCTGGGTTTCTGTACAGCACTTTGAGATATCAGCTGATGTACGAAGGGCTATATAAATACATTTGATTTGATGAAAACCTGCTCCAGAGTGCTCAGGACCTCAGACTGAGGCGAAGGTTCAACTTCCAACAGGACAACGAACCAAAGTACACAGTCAAGACAACGCAGGAGTGGCTTCGGGACAAGTCTCTGAATGTCCTTGAGTGGCCCAGCCAGAGCCGGACTTGAACCTGATCGAACATCTCTGGAGAGACCTGAAAATAGCTGTGCAGCAACATTCCCCATCCAACATGACAGCGCTTGAGAAGATCTGCAGAGAAGAATGGGAGAAACTCCCCAAATACAGATGTACCAAGATTGTAGCGTCCTACCCAAGAAGACGCGATGCTGTAATCGCTGCCAAAGGTGCTTCAATGAAGTACTGAATACTTGTGTAAATGTAATATATATCATTTTTTTGCAAAAATAAAGAATCTTAACCTGTTTTTGCATTGCCATTATGGATTATTGTGTGTAGATTGATGAGGGGAAAAAACTATTTAACCAATTTTAGAATAAGGTTATAACAAAATGTGGAAAAAGTCAAGGGGTCTGAATACTTTCCGACGTCACTGCATGTTAACATGGGCTATTTTGAGCACTTTTCTGGGATGCTTGTTTTCATTGCTTTACTGAGAAGCTTAGCAGAAGTAGAAATTCTCATGTTATTTATGTTAGTGCAGGATGAGCTGCACACAGTGGACTTCCTACTAGGGCACACGGCCTCAGTGCTAACAGCATAAATCTGGTTCATAGGCACATGTTTGCTGCATACAATAGCGGTAGGATCAGCAGGGTCATTCAGGGCAGTTAGAGGGAAATAAATTAGGTTAATTAAACATTGTGTCTTCCAATGCCCCTCGTATAATGTACATTTGCTAAAGCATTATGATGACTCAGTGACACAATGGCAGGGGTTAACTGAGCTGGGCTTGGATCATTGATAAGTCATTGTCTCAACGCAGCCTTATAATGCTGTGAAAGGATCCAGGAAACCAAATGATTTGGGTGTTATCAGATAGATCCTGGAACATATTCCAGTCTGTGCTAGTGAAACAGTCACTGGTACTTCCTGTTTGAGTTTTTGCTTGTAAGCAGGTAGAAGGAGGATAGGGTAATGGTCTGATTTGCCAAAGGGAGTGCGAGGAGGACCTTGTATATATTTCTGTGTGTGGATTAAAGGGGATCTAGAATTTTCCATTTCCCAGCACTGGCCACGAGAAATACCGCCTCTTAATGTCAAATTTATTGTGTGCTTACGGCCCTATACAGATCATTGAGTGCCAGCATTGGTTTGTGGTGGTAAATACTATAGACCGCTACAATAAATATAGATTAAGACTCTCTTGTTAAATAGTATGGTCTGTAGTCGTGAGGTATTTTAGCTCAGGTGAGCAAACACTTGAGACCTTAACATTAGAGAACACGGACCAGCTGTTGTTAACAGAGACGGACCCTTCCTCCCTTTGTCTTGTCGTCTGGTTCTGACAATGCATAGAAAAACAGTCACGACTCTGAGAGACATAGGATATTCCAGTTTTTCAGGTCCCGTTAGCAGGATAGTCTCGAATGGAGCTCATCCAGCTTGTTCTCCAGTGACTGCACGTTCGCCAGTAGAGGAGGGCAATGCATTCTATTTGCTCGCCGACCTAATCTCGTCAGGATGCTGCCTCACCTGCCTCTCTTTCACTTCCACTTCCTCTTTTGAGTCCAGGGGATTAGGACCGGGTCTGGAGTAAGCAGAATGATAATAAAACGTGTAACAAAAAGTTAAATGGAGATGTGATTGCTGATGTGAAAGTTATATAAAGACAGAGTTTTATGTTAAGAGTTTTGTATTGGTCTTTCATTGCCATCTAAAAATAAGTGTTGTACTTGTTGAGAAGGGTGCCTAGAAACCTAGTAACCAGACACACACCCTGTCTTGAGAAAAGGGAAATTAAACTCAAGACAGACTTTACTGGAAACAAAACTGAAGGGAACGAGTTTTGTGGCAAATAGCCATTGTGCTCAGCGTGTGCATGAGTCAGCACACACCTCAGGCTGCTGAGGGGAGAACGGCTCATAATAATAGTTGGAACAGAGCAAATGGAATGGCGTCAATGGAAACCATGTGTTGGATGTATTTGATACCATTCCACCTATTCCACTCCAGCCATTACCACAAGCCCATCCTCCCCAATTAAGGTGCCACCAACCTCCTGTGACACACACACAAACAATGCGGGCTGAGGGTAAATTAGGTGCTTTCCTGTGGCCCTCGGCATTGACAGTTGAGGAGGAGGGGAGGGTTTTTTCAGGGAATAGATGGATGATGCAACGTTTGATCTGTCCTTTTTATTCTGCGGAGTCCTTGGCTAAAGGGTTCAGGGGCGAGTTTCTTTTCCATAGAGATCTAATAGCTTGTATAGTGATGTATTGTTTTATTGTTTAATGTGCTTTGTATGTAATTAACTTTGCATGCATTTCAATGTCATCAAACCAAAATATTGTATTTGTGTTGTTCATTTACAGTTACACGGAAAGACTACTGTTTTGTCTTTAGAGTAAAATTGCTATAGTACAAGATAACTTTGACAATAATATAATACATGGTAAGAGTATTTGTTAAACATCAATCCTGAACCAGGAAGTGTCAGTGTCGCCTGCGTCACTTACATCTATGTGTGTCCTTCCTTGTGTTGCAGTACTGGTGACCCTCTGTCAGGTCACCATGGAGTTCCCACTCTGTCTGCTTGCTGTGTACCTCACATCCGCAACATGAATGTGCCTGTGATGAATAAACCTTTTATGGACAATAAAGATTAATATAATTCAAATGAACCTGTAAACATACTAAATTGTAGGGCCAGAGTTGCCTTGTGGACTAGCTGTGACTAAAACAAAGTCTTGTCCCACGGTGACAAGGAGGAAGAGAGGAGGCTCCCAAGGGGAGATCACTGGGTCCCTGACCATGTCCTGAGGGGTGTGTTGGGAATCTGTTCACTAGCAGGTACTGACCCTCAGCATGACCTTTCAGGACCTGTGCCCGGTTTCCCAAAAGTATCTTGATGCTAAGGTTCTAAGATTAACTTAGCCTTAAGATGCTTCTGGGAAACCGAGCCCTGGTCGGTCGGGCCTGGTGAGCAGAGCCAGGTGACCTTGACGCACCGACGAACCCAAGCGCTAGACACCCGAAAACACCTAGGACGACAAGATGAAGCTCATCCAAAGCACAAAGCTTATATTACTTACCTGAATACTGAAACAATGAATACTTACCTGAATACTTAAAAAAGCAATGTAACTATATAGAATGCAGCCAGATGAAGAACCATTATTTTCTTTATTTTGGTTGGCTTCTGGTTGTCCGTGTTTCGGCAGCTCGTGGGGGAACTGCTGATTTAAACCCAATCCCAAATACACTACAAGGCTGAAAGCATGATTTCCTTAAATGTTTTTAAAAATGAAAATAAAAATGGAAAGTACTACATTTGTTTTGTAGTTTTGCCATTCAGGTATTTATAAGCTCTCTGATATTGATTCCACATTGCAGAGAACTACTGCAAAATGATACATATAGCTAGTAGTGTAGTGTAAGTAAATCATATCAAATCTACTTGACACATCCTTGAATTGATACATACTAACAATTTCATATCAGTCTCACTGCATTATTTTATTTGTACTTTTTTGTAATTAGCTTCATGTAGGCCAACATTACCGTGTAGTTTAGAGCCTTCTCTGGTTTTATACTTCCTTGAATGGGATTGCCTTCTCTCCTGCCACGCACGCACACATACAGTGCATTCAGAAAGTATTCAGACCCCTTGACTTTTTCACATTTTGTTACTCTACAGCCTTATTCTAAAATTGATTAAAAAACTATTTTTTTGTCATCAATATACACACATGTAAATAAGGTATTTGTGTGTTTTATATTTAGTAAATTTGCAAACATTTCTAAAAACCTGTTTCCGCTTTGTCATTATTGGCTATTAAGTATTCAGACTATCAGACTCTAAATTTAGCTCAGGTGCATCTTGTTTCCATTGATCATCCTTGAGATGTTTCTACAACTTGATTGGAGTCCACCTGTGGTAAATTCAATTGATTGGACATGATTTGGAAAATCACACCTGTCTATATAAGGTCCCACAGTTGACAGTGCATGTCAGAGCAAAAACTAAGCCATGAGGTCAAATGAATTGTTCGTAGAGCTCTGAGACACGATTATGTCGAGGCACAGATCTGGAGAAGTGAACCAAAATATTTATTCAGCATTGAAGGTCCCCAAGAATACAGTGGCCTCCATCATTCTTAAATAGAAGAAGTTTGGAACAAACAAGGCTCTTTTTAGAGCTGGCCGCCTGGCCAAACTGAGCAATCGAGGGAGAAGAGCCTTGGTCAGGGAGGTGACCAAGAACCCGATGGTCACTCTGACAGAGCTCCAGAGTTCTGTGGAGATGGGAGAACCTTCCAGAAGGACAACCATCTCTACAGCACTCCAGCAATCAGGCCTTTATGGTAGAATGACCAGATGGAAGCCACTCCTCGGTAAAAGGGTCAGGACAGCCCGCTTGGAATTTTCCCCAAAACAGGTTTTGACTCTCAGAACATGAGAAGCAAGATTCTCTGGTCTGATGAAACCAAGATTGAACTGTTTGGCCTGAATGCGTTACGTGTTACGTCTGGAGGAAACCTGGCACCATCCCTACGGTGAAGCATGGTGGTGGCAGCATCATGCTGTGGGGATGTTTTTCAGCGGCATGGACTGGGAGACTAGTCAGGATCGAGGGAAAGATGAACAGAGCAAAGTACAGAGAGATCCTTGATGAAAACTTGCTCCAGAGAGCTCAGGACCTCAGACTGGGGCGAAAGTTCACCTTCCAACAGGACAACGACCCTAAGCACACAGCCAAGACAACGCTGGAGTGGCTTCGGGACAAGTCTCTGAATGTCCTTGAGTGGCCTAGTCATAACTTGGACTTGAACCCGATCGAACATCTTTGGAGAGACCTGAAAATAGCTGTGCAGTGGCTTTCCCTTTCCAATCTTACAGAGCTTGAGAGGATCTGCAGAGAAGAATGGGAGAACCTCCCCAAATACAGGTGTGCCAAGCTTGTATCGTCATACTCAAGAAGACTCGAGGCTGTAATCGCTGCCAAAGGTGCTTCAACAAAGTACTGAGTAAAGGGTCTGAATACTAATGTAAAAAAATAAATTTTTGCTTTGTCATTATGGGGTATTGTGTGTAGATTGAGGAAAAAACTATTGAATCCATTTTAGATTAACACTGTAACATAACAAAATGTGGAAAAAGTCAAGGGGTCTGAATACTTTCCAAATGCACTGTACATGTACGCACGTCATAGTTTGGTTCTCTTTTAAATACACATTTCCGGGTTATAAAGAGGGAGGGGCTCATCTCATTCGCCAGTTCGCCACTGGAACCAATAAGTGATATATCTCAATTATTATCTGTTAACCAGGATTACGAAAGTAACCTTGAGTTTTGTTGTGTTGTGTTTGTTCAGCACCTAGTAACCAAAGAAGGCACACCCTATCTGAGAAATAGAGGCAGTGCAAAAAATGAAACTTAAAGATGAATGTTGATGTAAACAAAACAGACAAAGAAAGAAGTAAAGCTTGCTGACACACACACACAGACACACACAAACAAACACACAATGCAGGCTGCTTGTCTAAGGTGATGTCAGACAGGGCTAAACAGTTCAGGGTATAGGACGAGGGAGAGTAAGAGGAGGAGCAGGAGCAGGAGAGGAGGGGGAGGAGTAGGAGGAGGAGAAGATGGTTCTCAGGGTTTATAAGGAAGATGCAGTGATTCATCTGTCCTTTCTATCCTGCGGATATGTCTGCTGAAGGATTCAGGGGTGAGTTTTATCTCTATAATGATGAACTTACTGTAAACATTGACCTGTGTTATTTGACCTGATGAATATATAGTTGAGTTTACATAAATTTCAGCATAATTATTGCTTTTACTTTTTAAAGTAAAGTTGATATGACAAACAGGAATGTTTTTTAAAACTTAAAAAAAATGTTTCAAGTACATTTCCTGTATTATGAATAAGAGCAGTAGAAGTTTAATGTGAGGTACAGTCATTATCATATGACAACAGCCTGTTGTCGTTGTTTAGTCAGAGAGTAGCAGATTTATTGAGAAAATATGAAAAATAATTCAATGAATAGCTTTTGAATTATTGATAAACCATGTAATACATTGAATTCAGAATCAGAAAAAGAGTCTGAAAAAAGGGAAGTGACCATGTTTTGTAATTATTGACTGCGTCACATCTAAGTCTGTCATTCCTTGTGTTTCAGGGCTGGTGACCATAACCCTTTAACAGGTCACCATGTAGTCCCATTCTGTCTGCTTGCTATGAATCATGTAAATATCTCTGTTTGAAGTGTCTCTGTAAAATAATATATTACTGTTCAGAGATGTCAGGTCCTAGATAATGTATCTGTAAAAAAGGAGACAAGTAGACTTCCTTTTTATTGCTGTAAATCAAGAAATGTCTCACAACTACTCAGAACCATCAATAAGTCAATAAGTCTGTATTGGGACACGTTCAATGATACGTATCAAGACCTCTACTGCTGCTGTTTTCTCTGCCACTCCCTTGCATCACCAGTGATAAAGTACTGTTTGATAAAGGTTTATGAGCAAATGTGAAGGTTTTGCTGTGGTGAAGGTTTATGAAATGTAGTACTGAACACAATCTCTCTTCCCACAGTGAGGAGGAGGAGGAGGAGGAGAAGAAATCCTGGGCTAGACTAAGGGCGGGTCGCGCCTCCCCCGCGACCGTCTGGTCATGAGAACACTACACATCGGGTGCGGCCTTCACTAGGGAGTAACGCAACAGTGGTGCTGCCTACCGCAGGAACAAGGCCGATGCGTCGTGTTCCCATGCCGGGCCAGCAGGGGGTGACGTGTGCAGAGCCAGTGCTGCAGAAATGCAGTGACCTCGAAACAACTAACCAAAACTCAGACTACAGAAGCAAAACCACAAAAGCCAAAAACTACTTTCCACTTCCCTTTTTCCCTTTGGCTTCTGGTGGTCTGCGTGCTTGGTTAGGTGGGCTCGAGGGAGGGGCCTGCTGATAAACACAATCTCATAATAGATTCACCTAAAAAGGCTGTACGCAACATTTACTGTAAAAACCAATGAAAATGTGAAAATAAAACTGTAAACACATGCAACTTTAACATGTTTTGTCCAGTGTCTGTTGTTTCTATGTGTTGTTTATTCCATATTATAAACCGAGTGGTTAGAGTCTTGAATGCTGATTGGCTGAAAGCTGTGGTATATCAGACCTTATACCATGGGTATGACAAAAAAATGACTATTTACTGTTCTAATTACATTGGTAAGAACTTTATGATGGCAATAAGGCGCCTTGTGGGATTGTGCTAAATGGCCAATTTTACCACCCCTCCTTGGGCCTTATTGCTTAATTGTATCCTTTCACCAAAATATAGTATGTTTGAATTCTCTATCGATGTATTGACCAAATGAGTCTTTCCCTCATCGGTCCTACTAGTATTAGTTCAATTCAAACATAAGAATGGTTCATATGAATTGTTATAGTAGGTTTAGTTTTGATAGGAGTTTTAGTGCCAATTATGTTACAGACAGGAGAACAACAGGCTGACAACAGTGACACAACAGTTCAACAACATACATGTAACTATGAGAACTGTCATTTGCTCAATATGGGCACAAGGTCACTAGCCATTAGCAGATATAAGGTGCATTAGTGGGTGGATGCCAGCTGGGTAGTCAAGAGTGACAAAATCCTAGTTTACATGTATTAACATCTGTAGTTTTAGAAGGTCTCATCATGAGACTCGAGGCTCATGCACCCCACTGGTGTGACTTTTCAAAATGTCCAGGGAAATAAATGATTACAAAGGAATGCAAAGTACAATTACACAATATTTGATAATAACATAATATTAATCATCAGATAATGTACAGTGTAGCTTTCTAAAGACAATAAAATATAAAGTCTGCCTTTGTAAGATATTTCTCTGACCATAGTTTCAAATGTTTAGTAGTGTATTGTGCTAAAGGCCTTTTAGCACTGGTAAAGGGTAAGTGTTGGTACAAATACACCTCTTATTTCCACCTTCCAGTTGATTGTATTCTTCCAGATGACAATAATGCAGTAAACACCAGCCTGTACACTCAGCCAACAGAGTAGATGACAATAATGCAGTAAACACCAGCCTGTACACTCAGCCAACAAAGTAGATGACAATAATGCAGTAAACACCAGCCTGTACACTCAGCCAACAGGGTAGAGGATGTATTGGCTCCACTAACTCCATGTCAGGTGTGTCAGGTGTTTTCCAGCAGAGGTGTCAGGCTCTTCCAGTAGAGGTGTCAGGTTTTTTTTTTCAGAAGATCCATTGGAGGGTGAGTGAGTGTGCATGTTTAGTATGCACTGTGCTCAGTCGCACTTCACTGAGACACACCCTTCCCCATCTGTTTTGTTTCCAGAAAAGTCGGTCTGAGTTTCACTTCACAGGGGAGGTGGAGACTCAGGTTTTGTTGCTACCCTGCAGTATAAAATCCCCAAACGGCTCGCTCTCCTCAGTCCTGCAGTCCCCTGCTGAACGCAATTATGGTAAGCTTTGTGTTTTTTGATTGCATCAATGACAACTTCTATTTTAGGAACAGTCCAATATATACCAGCAACACATAACTACTTACACTGTATTACATTGTATTGCTACAAAATACTGTTTAGTTTTAAATGTGATATTTTGTAAACGTGATCAGTTGTATCATTCTCACTCAAATGTACAGTCAACATCACATGATAAAGGATCTCTCACACACACTGCATAACTGATAAATATGTTCTATCTGCAGACGACCACAGATGAGCAGGATGAAGAGGAAGATGATGATTATGATGAAAAGTATGAAGACTACAAGTATAATTACATTTTATAGTGTAAAGAGCCTACCTTTGGTAAATTCAATTGATTGGACATGATTTGGAAAGGCACACACCTGTCTATATAAGGTTATACAGTTGGCAGTGCATGTCAGAGCAAAAACCAAGCCATGAGGTCGAAGGAATTGTCCGTAGAGTTCCGAGACAGGATTGTGTCGAGGCAGAGATCTGAGGAAGGGTACCAAAAAATGTCTGCAGCATTGAAGGTGCCCAAGAACACAGTTGCATCCGTCATTCTTAAATGGAAGAAGTTTGAAACCACCAAACGTCTTCCTAGAGCTGACTACCCAACCAAACAGCAATCGGGAGAGAAGGGCCTTGGTCAGGGAGGTGACCAAGAACCCGATGGTCACTCTGACAGAGCTCTAGAGTTCCTCTGTGGAGATGGGAGAACCTTCCAATAGGACAACCATCTATGCCGCACTCCACCAATCAGGCCTTTATGGAAGAGTGGCCAGACTGAAGCCACTCCTCAGTAAAAGGCACATGACAGCCCGCTTGGAGTTTGCCAAAGGCACCTAATCATGTCTAATCAATCACCAGCAGCATACCACCCTGCATACCACTGCTGGCTTGCTTCTGAAGCTAAGCAGGGTTGGTCCTGGTCAGTTCCTGGATGGGAGACCAGATGCTGCTGGAAGTGGTGTTGGAGGGCCAGTAGGAGGCACTCTTTCCTTTGGTAAAAAAAAATATATCCCAATGCCCTGTGCAGGGTGCCATCTTTCGGATGGGACATTAAACGGGTGTCCTGACTCTCTGAGGTCATTAAAGATCCCCATGGCACTTATTGGAAGACTAGGGGTGTTAACCCCGGTGTCCTGGCAAAATTCCCAATCTGGCCCTCAAACCATCACCGTCACCTAATAATCCCCAGTTTACAATTGGCTCATTCATCCCCCTCCTCTCCCCTGTAACTATTCCCCAGGTTGTTGCTGCAAATGAGAACGTGTTCTCAGTCAACTTACCTGGAAAAATAACAAATAAATAAAGATTCTCAGACCATGAGAATCAAGATTGAATACTTTGGCCTGAATGCCCTGTCCGGGGGTGTCATCAGATGGGGCCACAGTGTCTCCTGTCTCAGCCTCCAGTATTTATGCTGCAGTAGTTAATGTGTCAGGGGGCTAGGGTCAGTTTGTTATATCTGGAGTACTTCTCCTGTCCTATCCGGTGTCCTGTGTGAATTTAAGTATGCTCTCTCTTTCTCTCTTTCTTTCTCTCTCTCGGAGGACCTGAGCCCTAGGACCATGCCTCAGGACTACCTGACATGATGACTCCTTGCTGTCTCCAGTCCACCTGGCCGTGCTGCTGCTCCAGTTTCAACTGTTCTGCCTGTGATTATTATTATTTGACCATGCTGGTCATTTATGAACATTTGAACATCTTGGCCATGTTCTGTTATAATCTCCACCCGACACAGCCAAAAGAGGACTGGCCACCCCACATAGCCTCGTTCCTCTCTAGGTTTCTTCCTAGGTTTTGGCCTTTCTAGGGAGTTTTTCCTAGCCACCGTGCTTCTACACCTGCATTGCTTGCTGTTTGGGGTTTTAGGCTGGGTTTCTGTACAGCACTTTGAGATATCAGCTGATGTACGAAGGGCTATATAAATACATTTGATTTGATGAAAACCTGCTCCAGAGTGCTCAGGACCTCAGACTGAGGCGAAGGTTCAACTTCCAACAGGACAACGAACCAAAGTACACAGTCAAGACAACGCAGGAGTGGCTTCGGGACAAGTCTCTGAATGTCCTTGAGTGGCCCAGCCAGAGCCGGACTTGAACCTGATCGAACATCTCTGGAGAGACCTGAAAATAGCTGTGCAGCAACATTCCCCATCCAACATGACAGCGCTTGAGAAGATCTGCAGAGAAGAATGGGAGAAACTCCCCAAATACAGATGTACCAAGATTGTAGCGTCCTACCCAAGAAGACGCGATGCTGTAATCGCTGCCAAAGGTGCTTCAATGAAGTACTGAATACTTGTGTAAATGTAATATATATCATTTTTTTGCAAAAATAAAGAATCTTAACCTGTTTTTGCATTGCCATTATGGATTATTGTGTGTAGATTGATGAGGGGAAAAAACTATTTAACCAATTTTAGAATAAGGTTATAACAAAATGTGGAAAAAGTCAAGGGGTCTGAATACTTTCCGACGTCACTGCATGTTAACATGGGCTATTTTGAGCACTTTTCTGGGATGCTTGTTTTCATTGCTTTACTGAGAAGCTTAGCAGAAGTAGAAATTCTCATGTTATTTATGTTAGTGCAGGATGAGCTGCACACAGTGGACTTCCTACTAGGGCACACGGCCTCAGTGCTAACAGCATAAATCTGGTTCATAGGCACATGTTTGCTGCATACAATAGCGGTAGGATCAGCAGGGTCATTCAGGGCAGTTAGAGGGAAATAAATTAGGTTAATTAAACATTGTGTCTTCCAATGCCCCTCGTATAATGTACATTTGCTAAAGCATTATGATGACTCAGTGACACAATGGCAGGGGTTAACTGAGCTGGGCTTGGATCATTGATAAGTCATTGTCTCAACGCAGCCTTATAATGCTGTGAAAGGATCCAGGAAACCAAATGATTTGGGTGTTATCAGATAGATCCTGGAACATATTCCAGTCTGTGCTAGTGAAACAGTCACTGGTACTTCCTGTTTGAGTTTTTGCTTGTAAGCAGGTAGAAGGAGGATAGGGTAATGGTCTGATTTGCCAAAGGGAGTGCGAGGGAGGACCTTGTATATATTTCTGTGTGTGGATTAAAGGGGATCTAGAATTTTCCATTTCCCAGCACTGGCCACGAGAAATACCGCCTCTTAATGTCAAATTTATTGTGTGCTTACGGCCCTATACAGATCATTGAGTGCCAGCATTGGTTTGTGGTGGTAAATACTATAGACCGCTACAATAAATATAGATTAAGACTCTCTTGTTAAATAGTATGGTCTGTAGTCGTGAGGTATTTTAGCTCAGGTGAGCAAACACTTGAGACCTTAACATTAGAGAACACGGACCAGCTGTTGTTAACAGAGACGGACCCTTCCTCCCTTTGTCTTGTCGTCTGGTTCTGACAATGCATAGAAAAACAGTCACGACTCTGAGAGACATAGGATATTCCAGTTTTTCAGGTCCCGTTAGCAGGATAGTCTCGAATGGAGCTCATCCAGCTTGTTCTCCAGTGACTGCACGTTCGCCAGTAGAGGAGGGCAATGCATTCTATTTGCTCGCCGACCTAATCTCGTCAGGATGCTGCTTCGCCTGCCTCTCTTTCACTTCCACTTCCTCTTTTGAGTCCAGGGGATTAGGACCGGGTCTGGAGTAAGCAGAATGATAATAAAACGTGTAACAAAAAGTTAAATGGAGATGTGATTGCTGATGTGAAAGTTATATAAAGACAGAGTTTTATGTTAAGAGTTTTGTATTGGTCTTTCATTGCCATCTAAAAATAAGTGTTGTACTTGTTGAGAAGGGTGCCTAGAAACCTAGTAACCAGACACACACCCTGTCTTGAGAAAAGGGAAATTAAACTCAAGACAGACTTTACTGGAAACAAAACTGAAGGGAACGAGTTTTGTGGCAAATAGCCATTGTGCTCAGCGTGTGCATGAGTCAGCACACACCTCAGGCTGCTGAGGGGAGAACGGCTCATAATAATAGTTGGAACAGAGCAAATGGAATGGCGTCAATGGAAACCATGTGTTGGATGTATTTGATACCATTCCACCTATTCCACTCCAGCCATTGCCACAAGCCCATCCTCCCCAATTAAGTGCCACCAACCTCCTGTGACACACACACAAACAATGCGGGCTGAGGGTAAATTAGGTGCTTTCCTGTGGCCCTCGGCATTGACAGTTGAGGAGGAGGGGAGGGTTTTTTCAGGGAATAGATGGATGATGCAACGTTTGATCTGTCCTTTTTATTCTGCGGAGTCCTTGGCTAAAGGGTTCAGGGGCGAGTTTCTTTTCCATAGAGATCTAATAGCTTGTATAGTGATGTATTGTTTTATTGTTTAATGTGCTTTGTATGTAATTAACTTTGCATGCATTTCAATGTCATCAAACCAAAATATTGTATTTGTGTTGTTCATTTACAGTTACACGGAAAGACTACTGTTTTGTCTTTAGAGTAAAATTGCTATAGTACAAGATAACTTTGACAATAATATAATACATGGTAAGAGTATTTGTTAAACATCAATCCTGAACCAGGAAGTGTCAGTGTCGCCTGCGTCACTTACATCTATGTGTGTCCTTCCTTGTGTTGCAGTACTGGTGACCCTCTGTCAGGTCACCATGGAGTTCCCACTCTGTCTGCTTGCTGTGTACCTCACATCCGCAACATGAATGTGCCTGTGATGAATAAACCTTTTATGGACAATAAAGATTAATATAATTCAAATGAACCTGTAAACATACTAAATTGTAGGGCCAGAGTTGCCTTGTGGACTAGCTGTGACTAAAACAAAGTCTTGTCCCACGGTGACAAGGAGGAAGAGAGGAGGCTCCCAAGGGGAGATCACTGGGTCCCTGACCATGTCCTGAGGGGTGTGTTGGGAATCTGTTCACTAGCAGGTACTGACCCTCAGCATGACCTTTCAGGACCTGTGCCCGGTTTCCCAAAAGTATCTTGATGCTAAGGTTCTAAGATTAACTTAGCCTTAAGATGCTTCTGGGAAACCGAGCCCTGGTCGGTCGGGCCTGGTGAGCAGAGCCAGGTGACCTTGACGCACCGACGAACCCAAGCGCTAGACACCCGAAAACACCTAGGACGACAAGATGAAGCTCATCCAAAGCACAAAGCTTATATTACTTACCTGAATACTGAAACAATGAATACTTACCTGAATACTTAAAAAAGCAATGTAACTATATAGAATGCAGCCAGATGAAGAACCATTATTTTCTTTATTTTGGTTGGCTTCTGGTTGTCCGTGTTTCGGCAGCTCGTGGGGAACTGCTGATTTAAACCCAATCCCAAATACACTACAAGGCTGAAAGCATGATTTCCTTAAATGTTTTTAAAAATGAAAATAAAAATGGAAAGTACTACATTTGTTTTGTAGTTTTGCCATTCAGGTATTTATAAGCTCTCTGATATTGATTCCACATTGCAGAGAACTACTGCAAAATGATACATATAGCTAGTAGTGTAGTGTAAGTAAATCATATCAAATCTACTTGACACATCCTTGAATTGATACATACTAACAATTTCATATCAGTCTCACTGCATTATTTTATTTGTACTTTTTTGTAATTAGCTTCATGTAGGCCAACATTACCGTGTAGTTTAGAGCCTTCTCTGGTTTTATACTTCCTTGAATGGGATTGCCTTCTCTCCTGCCACGCACGCACACATACAGTGCATTCAGAAAGTATTCAGACCCCTTGACTTTTTTCACATTTTGTTACTCTACAGCCTTATTCTAAAATTGATTAAAAAACTATTTTTTTGTCATCAATATACACACATGTAAATAAGGTATTTGTGTGTTTTATATTTAGTAAATTTGCAAACATTTCTAAAAACCTGTTTCCGCTTTGTCATTATTGGCTATTAAGTATTCAGACTATCAGACTCTAAATTTAGCTCAGGTGCATCTTGTTTCCATTGATCATCCTTGAGATGTTTCTACAACTTGATTGGAGTCCACCTGTGGTAAATTCAATTGATTGGACATGATTTGGAAAATCACACCTGTCTATATAAGGTCCCACAGTTGACAGTGCATGTCAGAGCAAAAACTAAGCCATGAGGTCAAATGAATTGTTCGTAGAGCTCTGAGACACGATTATGTCGAGGCACAGATCTGGAGAAGTGAACCAAAATATTTATTCAGCATTGAAGGTCCCCAAGAATACAGTGGCCTCCATCATTCTTAAATAGAAGAAGTTTGGAACAAACAAGGCTCTTTTTAGAGCTGGCCGCCTGGCCAAACTGAGCAATCGAGGGAGAAGAGCCTTGGTCAGGGAGGTGACCAAGAACCCGATGGTCACTCTGACAGAGCTCCAGAGTTCTGTGGAGATGGGAGAACCTTCCAGAAGGACAACCATCTCTACAGCACTCCAGCAATCAGGCCTTTATGGTAGAATGACCAGATGGAAGCCACTCCTCGGTAAAAGGGTCAGGACAGCCCGCTTGGAATTTTCCCCAAAACAGGTTTTGACTCTCAGAACATGAGAAGCAAGATTCTCTGGTCTGATGAAACCAAGATTGAACTGTTTGGCCTGAATGCGTTACGTGTTACGTCTGGAGGAAACCTGGCACCATCCCTACGGTGAAGCATGGTGGTGGCAGCATCATGCTGTGGGGATGTTTTTCAGCGGCATGGACTGGGAGACTAGTCAGGATCGAGGGAAAGATGAACAGAGCAAAGTACAGAGAGATCCTTGATGAAAACTTGCTCCAGAGAGCTCAGGACCTCAGACTGGGGCGAAAGTTCACCTTCCAACAGGACAACGACCCTAAGCACACAGCCAAGACAACGCTGGAGTGGCTTCGGGACAAGTCTCTGAATGTCCTTGAGTGGCCTAGTCATAACTTGGACTTGAACCCGATCGAACATCTTTGGAGAGACCTGAAAATAGCTGTGCAGTGGCTTTCCCTTTCCAATCTTACAGAGCTTGAGAGGATCTGCAGAGAAGAATGGGAGAACCTCCCCAAATACAGGTGTGCCAAGCTTGTATCGTCATACTCAAGAAGACTCGAGGCTGTAATCGCTGCCAAAGGTGCTTCAACAAAGTACTGAGTAAAGGGTCTGAATACTAATGTAAAAAAATAAATTTTTGCTTTGTCATTATGGGGTATTGTGTGTAGATTGAGGAAAAAACTATTGAATCCATTTTAGATTAACACTGTAACATAACAAAATGTGGAAAAAGTCAAGGGGTCTGAATACTTTCCAAATGCACTGTACATGTACGCACGTCATAGTTTGGTTCTCTTTTAAATACACATTTCCGGGTTATAAAGAGGGAGGGGCTCATCTCATTCGCCAGTTCGCCACTGGAACCAATAAGTGATATATCTCAATTATTATCTGTTAACCAGGATTACGAAAGTAACCTTGAGTTTTGTTGTGTTGTGTTTGTTCAGCACCTAGTAACCAAAGAAGGCACACCCTATCTGAGAAATAGAGGCAGTGCAAAAAATGAAACTTAAAGATGAATGTTGATGTAAACAAAACAGACAAAGAAAGAAGTAAAGCTTGCTGACACACACACACAGACACACACAAACAAACACACAATGCAGACTGCTTGTCTAAGGTGATGTCAGACAGGGCTAAACAGTTCAGGGTATAGGACGAGGGAGAGTAAGAGGAGGAGCAGGAGCAGGAGAGGAGGGGAGGAGTAGGAGGAGGAAAGATGGTTCTCAGGGTTTATAAGGAAGATGCAGTGATTCATCTGTCCTTTCTATCCTGCGGATATGTCTGCTGAAGGATTCAGGGTGAGTTTTATCTCTATAATGATGAACTTACTGTAAACATTGACCTGTGTTATTTGACCTGATGAATATATAGTTGAGTTTACATAAATTTCAGCATAATTATTGCTTTTACTTTTAAAGTAAAGTTGATATGACAAACAGGAATGTTTTTTAAAACTTAAAAAAAATGTTTCAAGTACATTTCCTGTATTATGAATAAGAGCAGTAGAAGTTTAATGTGAGGTACAGTCATTATCATATGACAACAGCCTGTTGTCGTTGTTTAGTCAGAGAGTAGCAGATTTATTGAGAAAATATGAAAAATAATTCAATGAATAGCTTTTGAATTATTGATAAACCATGTAATACATTGAATTCAGAATCAGAAAAAGAGTCTGAAAAAGGGAAGTGACCATGTTTTGTAATTATTGACTGCGTCACATCTAAGTCTGTCATTCCTTGTGTTTCAGGGCTGGTGACCATAACCCTTTAACAGGTCACCATGTAGTCCCATTCTGTCTGCTTGCTATGAATCATGTAAATATCTCTGTTTGAAGTGTCTCTGTAAAATAATATATTACTGTTCAGAGATGTCAGGTCCTAGATAATGTATCTGTAAAAAAGGAGACAAGTAGACTTCCTTTTTATTGCTGTAAATCAAGAAATGTCTCACAACTACTCAGAACCATCAATAAGTCAATAAGTCTGTATTGGGACACGTTCAATGATACGTATCAAGACCTCTACTGCTGCTGTTTTCTCTGCCACTCCCTTGCATCACCAGTGATAAAGTACTGTTTGATAAAGGTTTATGAGCAAATGTGAAGGTTTTGCTGTGGTGAAGGTTTATGAAATGTAGTACTGAACACAATCTCTCTTCCCACAGTGAGGAGGAGGAGGAGAAGGAGGAGAAGAAATCCTGGGCTAGACTAAGGGCGGGTCGCGCCTCCCCCGCGACCGTCTGGTCATGAGAACACTACACATCGGGTGCGGCCTTCACTAGGGAGTAACACAACAGTGGTGCTGCCTACCGCAGGAACAAGGCCGATACGTCGTGTTCCCATGCCGGGCCAGCAGGGGGTGACGTGTGCAGAGCCAGTGCTGCAGAAATGCAGTGACCTCGAAACAACTAACCAAAACTCTACAGAAGCAAAACCACAAAAGCCAAAAACTACTTTCCACTTCCCTTTTTCCCTTTGGCTTCTGGTGGTCTGCGTGCTTAGTTAGGTGGGCTCGAGGGAGGGGCCTGCTGAATCACAATCTCATAATAGATTCACCTAAAAAGGCTGTACGCAACATTTACTGTAAAAACCAATGAAAATGTGAAAATAAAACTGTAAACACATGCAACTTTAACATGTTTTGTCCAGTGTCTGTTGTTTCTATGTGTTGTTTATTCCATATTATAAACCGAGTGGTTAGAGTCTTGAATGCTGATTGGCTGAAAGCTGTGGTATATCAGACCTTATACCATGGGTATGACAAAAAAATGACTATTTACTGTTCTAATTACATTGGTAAGAACTTTATGATGGCAATAAGGCGCCTTGTGGGATTGTGCTAAATGGCCAATTTTACCACCCCTCCTTGGGCCTTATTGCTTAATTGTATCCTTTCACCAAAATATAGTATGTTTGAATTCTCTATCGATGTATTGACCAAATGAGTCTTTCCCTCATCGGTCCTACTAGTATTAGTTCAATTCAAACATAAGAATGGTTCATATGAATTGTTATAGTAGGTTTAGTTTTGATAGGAGTTTTAGTGCCAATTATGTTACAGACAGGAGAACAACAGGCTGACAACAGTGACACAACAGTTCAACAACATACATGTAACTATGAGAACTGTCATTTGCTCAATATGGGCACAAGGTCACTAGCCATTAGCAGATATAAGGTGCATTAGTGGGTGGATGCCAGCTGGGTAGTCAAGAGTGACAAAATCCTAGTTTACATGTATTAACATCTGTAGTTTTAGAAGGTCTCATCATGAGACTCGAGGCTCATGCACCCCACTGGTGTGACTTTTCAAAATGTCCAGGGGAAATAAATGATTACAAAGGAATGCAAAGTACAATTACACAATATTTGATAATAACATAATATTAATCATCAGATAATGTACAGTGTAGCTTTCTAAAGACAATAAAATATAAAGTCTGCCTTTGTAAGATATTTCTCTGACCATAGTTTCAAATGTTTAGTAGTGTATTGTGCTAAAGGCCTTTTAGCACTGGTAAAGGGTAAGTGTTGGTACAAATACACCTCTTATTTCCACCTTCCAGTTGATTGTATTCTTCCAGATGACAATAATGCAGTAAACACCAGCCTGTACACTCAGCCAACAGAGTAGATGACAATAATGCAGTAAACACCAGCCTGTACACTCAGCCAACAAAGTAGATGACAATAATGCAGTAAACACCAGCCTGTACACTCAGCCAACAGAGTAGATGACAATAATGCAGTAAACACCAGCCTGTACACTCAGCCAACAGAGTAGATGACAATAATGCAGTAAACACCAGCCTGTACACTCAGCCAACAGGGTAGAGGATGTATTGGCTCCACTAACTCCATGTCAGGTGTGTCAGGTGTTTTCCAGCAGAGGTGTCAGGCTTTTCCAGTAGAGGTGTCAGGGGTTTTTCAGCAGATCCATTGGAGGGTGAGTGAGTGTGCATGTTTAGTATGCACTGTGCTCAGTCGCACTTCACTGAGACACACCCTTTCCCATCTGTTTTGTTTCCAGAAAAGTCGGTCTGAGTTTCATTTCACAGGGGAGGTGGAGACTCAGGTTTTGTTGCTACCCTGCAGTATAAAATCCCCACACGGCTCGCTCTCCTCAGTCCTGCAGTCCCCTGCTGAACGCCATTATGGTAAGCTTTGTGTTTTTTGATTGCATCAATGACAACTTCTATTTTAGGAACAGTCCAATATATACCAGCAACACATAACTACTTACACTGTATTACATTGTATTGCTACAAAATACTGTTTAGTTTTAAATTTGATATTTTGTAAAAGTGATCAGTTGTATCATTCTCACTCAAATGTACAGTCAACATCACATGATAAAGGATCTCTCACACACACTGCATAACTGATAAACATGTTCTATCTGCAGACGACCACAGATGAGCAGGATGAAGAGGAAGATGATGATTATGACGAAAAGTATGAAGATTACAAGTATAATTACTTGTTATAGTGTACAGTCAGTCTACTCCCAAGGGTAGCACACTGGCTTCCTTTGTGGAACCGGTGGGCAGAAGTCCCTCTGAGGCACTGAAACAGACCTTAAAACTAGGAGGCGGAACTCCTTCCAGATGAGGAAGGACTTAGTCTGTTTTGTTCGAGGTTATCACTATCACAATGCTATGTGAAGGTACTTGAAGGAATTTCTGAGTGGCTCAGACCATTTCAGGGTTGCTGCTTTGGCTAATGGTTAGGATTGCATAATTTACTATATGAGGACATTATGGTTGTAGATATCTTTTCAATAATGTAAGATATGTAGATGCATCTAACCTCCAAACCCAGGATCTCTCCTGAAATGAAGCCACAAGTCTAAACTCCCATCTTCTGCTGTGTGTCATGCAAAAAATGCATCACAAACCGCTGAAAGGCACAAAAGAGAGCCACTAGGAGACAGGAGGGCAGAGTTCCACCTGAGGTACTGAAGATAAGACAAGATTTCTACCAGGCCTTAAAGGGAGAAGAGGCGCCTACCAGATGAGGAAGGAGGACTTAAGCCTTGAAACCATGAAGCGAGAAGACTCTCACAAAATGAAGGCAGTTTATTATGTTAATCATAACATGATTAACATAATACATCATGTCTGTTGTACCTTAAACTAATGGACATACTGTATGTTCAACTATCACAATGCTATGTGAAGCAATGTGAAGTGTCTCAGAACATTTCTGTCACGTCACTTGCTCTGAGACCTTGAAGTAGTTGTTCCCCTTGCTCGGCTTTTTGATGCTTCAAGGGTGACTGTAGTCTATGTGTGCAGGGGGGCCCCGATTCGAGCCCAGGTAAGGGCAACGAGAGGGACGGAAGCTATAGGGACTATGTTCAACTATAACGATGTCTGTCGCTTGGTTTTGTGGCTAACGGGAACATTTGAGGGTAGTTCAGGATAAAATGGTTATGATTGCCTATATTTTCATAATGTATTATGAACATAATTTAGGGTGATTACATATGTTCATATATAATGTATATGTAGATACAACTAACTATCAAAGCCAACATCTCCCTTCACTTGGAGCCACATGTTGAATGTCCCTTCTTGTGTTTTACTTGTTTTGAAATAAATGTTTTCTTTCATTCTAATGTTGTCTGTACTTTGTATTCAAATGAATGTAATTCCTGTGAGATTAATGTGCAAGTACTTCCATGCCTATCATTATTGCTGAAACCTGTTGAACCATGATATTACTATGCCTAATTTACTTGCTTTGTTACATATTACTCACGTAAGATCAGTGAATCTTACTCCAAGAAAGGAAATAATAAAATTATTATTGTTAAAAGTATTCGAAAGGGCTGTTTGACAAACACACTTGTCCGTCGGCAAAACCCTCCGTACTGGAACGTAAATTCGCAAGCTATGAAATGAGAGCATTTGCCCATAGAGAATGATAGAGGCCAAAACGCCATTGGAGGCGTCCACCATTTTTATGTAGTAGAAAACGGTGTAGGACGTCCAACATCATTGTGACCATGTTGGAGTGATGTCCAACTGGGTCATCAGGAGGGTGGGTCACCAGGAGGGGTCAGCCAATCGCGAAGAAGAAAATGTTCTACTTCAAAATAGAGATTGCCTCAATTGTCCTACATATGCTGTCAAATACCCTAAAATAGCATAGATACAAAGGGGAGTCACCTATCCATCTCTATGCAGTTGCTTTACTTTAGCCTCGGTTTGGCTGCAAGTTTGACATTTTATCTGCTGTTTGAAACAATAAGGCACTGGTCGCAATGGAGTCTTTTGTTAAATTCACAAATCAAAGTCAAGGAAGGATCGTATTTTCAGGTATGTCATTGGTAAGTTAGCTAGCTAAATCGTCTTCTTTAGTAGCAAGCTAACGTTAGCTGTCTGCAGTAATTTAGCTAACTCATCATTTAAAAGTTAGGGTTGAGCATAATTTCAACCTTAGCTAGCTAACTAATGCCAATGTTATCCATCATTAATTTGCTGCAACAAGTTACACCTCTTTGCTAATGTAGCTTTTTTCAGTCTAACGTTACTTGATACACATTGCTCCCGAGTAGCGCAGTGGTCTAAGGCACTGCATCTCAGTGCTAGAGGCGTCACTACAGGCCCTGGTTCGATCCCGGGCTGTATCACAATCGCCCGTGATCGAGAGGGCGGCGCACAATTGGCCCAACGTCGTCCGGGTTAAGCCGTCATTGTAAAATAAGAATTTGTTCTTAACTGACTTGAATAGTTAAATAAAAGTAGACATGGTTGCTGAGATGTGTCTAATGGTCATGATGTCTATTGCTTGTATTTCAGGACAACCCAATATGCATGTGCCTTGGTGAAGTATTTGCTTCGCAATAATTCTGCAAGGAAAGAGCTTGTTGTCAAGCTGCAGAGTCTGGAGTCCAACATGAGTTCTGGAAGGAAATGTGAGTTTGTACAACCTTCACCACCACCAAATACTACATTCCCAGGGACATACTGTAGCTAACTAACCTTTAGAACAAGTGTTTTTGAAACGAACTGTAGGCTAATTATTATTGGATTGCTTTATTGACTAAGTGGAGAACATTTTAGGTATCAGACCCTCAAGTAGGACCCCTAGGCTGTTTCTGCAATTGCATAAGACATAGACTGTTAATAGTTACATAAGCAGATATTTTCCCCAGCCATAGGTCATATAGGAAAGCTGTCGTTCTATTCCTGGGAAGAAGCTCTAGTTTTGCGCTGACAAATATTTGGTTCAACAATCAGTCAAATGTAGCTTACTTGATGATAACTGTTTTCATTCATGAGCAAGTGCTGAATTCTGTCCTTTTATGTTCTTTGTTTCAGTGCTCAGACTGGGGAACACTGTGAATTCCATTGACGCTGCCAAGCGAACCTTGCAGCTCTCTGACCCTGTGTTGCGCCTCTGCCTTACTGTGGCGAACATCAACCGCGCCCTTTACTTTATCTGCGACAATGTGCTCTGGGCCAGAAATGTTGGCCTTGTCCCTGGTATCGACAAGGAGCGCTGGAGCTTGAATGCCTCTTGTTGCTACTTCCTGTCCCTGGTTATGAGTCTGACCAGAGATGTTTATGTAATCACCCAGACTATGGTTCAGAGAACCAGAGATAGGCAGTTTCAGAAGAAAATGGATCAGCACCTCAATGACAACCCTGATGTGGCTACTGTTATTGTTCCTCAACTGGATGCTTTTCTGTTCCTGCTTTTTGAGAGTCTTAAAAGCCATCCCTCGGTTACCCTTGACACACTGAAAAACATTTGTGATATTTTCATTCCACTGGACAGGCTGGGTGTGTACCGGTCAAACCCAGGAGTGGTGGGCTTTTGTGGGCTGATTTCATCTCTCTTAGGGATAGTGTCAGTCTTGCACCCCAGTTTGAAAATCCAACCGTAACCTAGAGTTGAAGGAAAATGAAAGGAGCTAGAATGATGAAACGAAGAGAAGCCATACACAGTACAATGGGCAGATGCCAGTACTAAGGTTTATAGTCATTTTTCAGGGGTACTATCCTACTTTGAATCACTTCAGGGGAAGTTGCATGCTAGCAGAAGTTCACTGATTACAGCAACCCCTTCAGATAGCAATTAGGAGCTTAAAGGGCAAACACTTATGTGTAGCCAATGTTTATGATTACTGTTAGGACCAGCAACAGCTCATAGGTGGATCCATATGTACCTTTTTAGACATTTTCAAAATGAATATATTATGAAGGGATCTTTGTAGTATTTAGGAACCACAAAGAAACACGGGGCAGAACAGGGATCTTAGTCAACTTTGTTTACTAGTGTTTAATTGAGCCCGAGGAGGTTTGTGATATATGGCCAATATACCACGGCTAAGGGCTGTTCTCATGCACGACGCAACATGGAGTGCCTCAACACAGCCTTTAGCCGTGGTATATTGGCCATGTATCATAAATCCCCAAGGTGCCTTATTGCTCTTATATACTGGTTAATGTATTTAGAGCAGTAAAAATAAATGTTTTTTCATACCCATGGTTTACGGTCTGATATACCATGGTTGTCAGCCAATCAGCTTTCAGGGCTCGAACCACCCAGCAATTTCTAATTGAACGTAGAGCACTGTAGGTGGGGGCCATAATGCTTTATTAACTAAATAACGTGACGGGTCATGAGTTGCGTGATTCAGCATTACCACACTGTCTCCTGTATGTCTTTGATTCCAACGCCACTTTGTATCAGGTGAATTTGCACAGCCTGTGCAATTGATAAAAGGAAGCATTCACTTTGGAAATAAGGCCCTTAT
This sequence comes from Oncorhynchus nerka, assembly GCF_034236695.1. NCBI lineage: Eukaryota > Metazoa > Chordata > Actinopteri > Salmoniformes > Salmonidae > Oncorhynchus > Oncorhynchus nerka. Next base: position 35,665,446 of record NC_088420.1, on the reverse strand, counting down.
GATGTAGAATATAACTGATTGAAATGAACACAAATTCAAGTGTACTTTAGATTGTGACCAATTGGAGCATTTACTAAACAAGTTTTGTTGATGTCTTGTGTAATTGTCAAATCATGTCCAGTATCTTTCTTTAACTATGTACCAATACATGAAACACTGATGTTTAGGCCACTCCTGCCTTTTTGGTTACAATAATCTTCCTCTTAATAGATGCTGTTCAGCATACATAGTCTACCTCACTTTTTAGATGGGATATGCCTGGGATATCAACTATGGCAGGGATATGGCCTAGAAATCAGTATTTCTCCAGCACTGTGAAATGTTTGTAACAAACACTATGGTTATAGAATGAAATCAAATTTTCAAAAGGTTCTAATGAGTAACACTAATCAATAGTTGTAATGTTCTGTTTATCATGAGAAAAGTACAAAAAGTCTATGCAAATAATGTATTCCATAATGGAAGAGCCTTATTAATACTTAATATATTTCTATGCATAATGCAATGTAACAAAATGGATTGAATTTGACCAAACCTGTTCAATAATAAAATAGATTCTGTTGACGTTTATGCTATAATTCACAATGCATATGTAAAGTTATTGGAAGTCCTGAGTTGGACGAAGTTAAAATAACATAAGTTAAAGACCAAGCATGTTTGATAAATGGGGCCCATGGGACAGAAAAATATTGTAACACAAAGTAGATGATCATTTGGTGTTGAAATGCACATTTTTTTATCAGATTGCAAAAGTTCAAAGTAATGCATTATTGCTCAAGGTTCCCTTTCCCCACATTGCTAATATTTACCTAGTTTTCAAAGGTAATAACCAAGGTTATTTTGATGATTTGGAAAATAAGTGCATCCTATCCAAACATGGAGAATATTTGTCGTTTGCTTAATTGATTTTATCTAAAGTTGTGCAATTTTCCCCAAACTACTCAGCAAAAAAAGAAACGTCCTCTCACTGTCAACTGCGTTTATTTACAGCAAACTTAACATGTGTAAATATTTGTATGAACATAAGATTCCGCAACTGAGACAAACTGAACAAGTTCCGCAGACATGTGACTAACAGAAATTGAATAATGTGTTCCTGAACAAAGGGAGGAGCCAAAATCAAAAGTAACAGTCAGTATCTGGTGTGGCCACCAGCTGCATTAAGTACTGCAGTGCATCTCCTCATGGACTGCACCAGATTTGCCAGTTCTTGCTGTGAGATGTTACCCCACTCTTCCACCAAGGCACCTGCAAGTTCCCAGACATTTCAGGGGGGAGTGGCCCTGGCCCTCACCCTCTGCTCCAACAGGTCCAGAGGTGCTCAATGGGATTGAGATCCGGGCTCTTTGCTGGCCATGGCAGAACACTGACATTCCTGTCTTGCAGGAAATCACGCACAGAACGAGCAGTATGGCTGGTGGCATTGTCATGCTAGAAGGTCATGTCAGGATGAGCCAGTGTTGAGATTGCGTGCAATGACAACAAGCTCAGTCCAATAATGCTGTGACCCTCCACCTCCAAATCGATCCCGCTCCAGAGTACAGGCCTCGGTGTAACGCTCATTCCTTCGACGATAAACTCGAATCCGACCATCACCCCTGGTGAGACTAAAACGCGACTCGTCAGTGAAGAGCACTTTTTTGCCAGTCCTGTCTGGTCCAGCGACGGTGGGTTTGTGCCCATAGGCGACGTTGTTGCCGGTGATGTCTGGTGAGGACCTGCTTTACAACAGACCTACAAGCCCTTAGTCCAGCCTCTCTCAGCCTATTGTGGACAATCTGAGCATGGAGGGATTGTGCGTTCCTGGTGTAACTCGGGCAGTTGTTGTTGCCATCCTGTATCTGTCCTGCAGGTGTGAAGTTCCGATCCTGTGCAGGTGTTGTTACACGTGGTCTGCTACTGCGAGGACGATCAGCTGTCCATCCTGTCTCCCTGTAGCGCAGTCTTAGGCGTCTCACAGTACAGACATGGCAATTTATTGCCCTGGCTACATCTGCAGTCCTCATGCCTCCTTGCAGCATGCCTAAGGCACGTTCACGCATATGAGCAGGGACCCTGGGCATCTTTCTTTTGGTGATTTTCAGAGTCAGTAGAAAGGCCTCTTTAGTGTCCCGAGTTTTCATAACGGTGACCTTAATTGCCAACCGTCTGTAAGCTGTTAGTGTCTTAACCACCATTCCACAGGTGCATGTTCATTAATTGTTTATGGTTCATTGAACAATCATTGGAAACAGTGTTTCAACCCTTTACAGTGAAGATCTGTGAAGTTATTTGGATTTTTACAAATTATCTTTGAAAGACCGGGTCCTGAAAAATGGACGTTTCTTTTTTTGCGGAGTTTATAATTGACATTTTGACTAAAGTAGAGAATTGTGTGATGTATAGTCAATATTTAAGATGTAGGCTGCCGATAATATCAGTTTGTGATGCAAGGAATTCCAATAAACGTGCTGCAATGTCGCCACCTAAGGAAAGAAGAATTTGAACTCAATTCTTGATGAAAAGCTTTATTCTTTGTTTTTAGAGACAATACATGTTGTAGGAACAGGAGGTGAGAAAGCGTCCCCTCCCACTGAAAATTGCAAAAATATATATTCCATTTCCCTTTTTCCAAGGAGAGGCTTCTCGTCTGCCTTATAGACTGAGAAAAGTGTGCAAAGGAGGAACCAAAAAAAGAAAACATTAAAAGCAATAAATAGTTACACAAATGTTCTCATAGGTAGACTGCAGTGACATACTGGACGAGATTTCATTTCACATTTCTTTTGAGACGTTTAATTGACCAATATCAACAAAGTAAACACACCAGCAAAAGCAAGACAATTACCTTAAAATAATCTTAAGAGTTTGATTTGTAAGCAGTATTCAGATGAAATTTCAAGAGCACATTGTGGGTGTCATAACAGTTTTTAAAGGACCTTTAGCCACGAAGCTGTAGGCCTACACATGAAAAATACAATTTGGGGACCAAGAGCTGGCATTACCAATTTGAGTGCATACATTTGATTTCAACTGCATGTTATGCAATAATATCAATTATGGAAGAGAAGAACATTATGTAAACACCAATGTGACTCAGAGTTTCCTATTAGAAGGCACCTAGCTAACTCCTGCATATATCACAATTAGCACTTATTCAGATGACCAGCCTCTATTGCTCAGTCCAATACTGGACACAGAGACAGTGGTATATATGCTGGTCTCATATCTGATCATGTGCTTTCCAGAATACCACAGTAGCATACATTTCATTTAGGACATTTAGAATTCAACATTAAAAACTAAACCAAACGGTGACAGAAGAACTCTGACATTTACATGTCAGTGATGAATCTGGTCGAGTCAAGCACTTCTGACAGACCTTTCACATAGACACTTATACATAGCTCTTGAACCAGGTGGTTTGTGACAGTGGTGCAGAATTGTACTGGATGAGAAAAGGCCCTTAACGCAATCACAATCATTTTTTCTACTCTATTCATGATTATCAAAAAGATCCACAGACCACTCATATGGATGAGGGAAATAAACAGAAATTAACCTATGACAAACACAAAAAGGATGAGGGGCTCTATTCAATCTAACGCTGAAGCATTATAGGCTGCATGACAGAAATGTAAAGGTCATTTCTAATAGAGACGACATATGCAGCGATTACCATAACTACAGTCTGCACTAACGTTGGAACATTGCCTTTAACATTTCAATCACTCTGTAATGTTGACTCATTAACCTGGCTGATGTGACCCAGGTGACTACACAGCGAGCTGTGACTCATCGATGTTAGTAAGACTAAAGACTCACATGGTAGAGAAGGACATGCATTGTATTCTAACACAAAAAAATGCTCTGACATAACGTAATATTGAAAACATCCATGAACTTCAATTCAGAATTTCCTTAAACCTAAAAATAAGTGAACTAAAATACATGATCCTGAAACGTGTATGTGCAGATAAAAAGTATAGAAAATTCATATCAGAGACATGGAAATGTGTGATGGGTATGTTAAGGCAAAAATGAACTTTATCTTCCCATTTACACCCATCTTAAGACAGCAATTAAGTAGCAAGATTGTGTACACAGCCAGTCACATCGACTTCAATACTGCTTTTAAGTAGTCACTGTATCTGAAATATATATATATAACACACACAGTACCAGTTAAAAGTTTAGACAGCTGCTCATTCAAGGATTTTTATTTTTACTATTTTCTACATTGTAGAATAATAGTGAAGACATCAAAACTATGAAATAACACATATGGAATCGTGTTAAACAAATCAAAATATATTTTAGATTCTTCAAAGTAGCCACCCTTCGCCTTGATGACAGCTTTGCACAGTCTTGGCATTCTCTCGACCAGCTTCACCTGGAATGCTTTTCAAAAAGTCTTGGAAGCATTTCCCACTTATGCTGAGCACTTGTTGGCTGCTTTTCCTTCACTCTGTGGTCCAACTCATCCCAAACCATCTCAATAGGGTTGAGGTTGGGTGAGTGTGGAGGCCAGGACATCTGATGCAGCACTCCATCACCCTCCTTGGCTAAATAGCCCTTACGCAGTCTGGAGGTGTGTTGGGTCATTGTCCTATTGAAAAACAAATGATAGTCCCACTAAGCGCAAACCAGATGGGATGGCTATTCAATGCAGAATTATGTAGTAGTGGTAGCCATTCTGGTTAAGTGTGCCTTGAATTCTAAATAAATCACTGACAGTGTCACCAGCAAAGTACCCCCACACTTCCTTGGTATCCTTTAATAGTGGTTTCTTTGCAGCAATCGATCATGAAGGCCTGATTCACACAGTCTACTCTGAACAGTTGATGTTGAGATGTATTTGTTACTATGAAGCATTTATTTGGGCTGCAGTGTCTGAGGCTGGTAATTAATGAACTTATCCTCTGTAGCAGAAGTAACTCTGGGTCTTCCTTGCCTGTCGCAGTCCTCATGAGAGCCAGTCTCATCATAGTGCTTGATGGTTTTTGCGACTGCACTTGAAGACATTTTCTGAATTGAATGACCTTCATGTCTTAAAGTAATGTTGTATTGTCATTTCTCTTTGCTTATTTGAGCTGTTCTTGCCATAATATGGACTTGGTCTTTTACCAAATAGGGCTATCTTCTGTATACCACCCCTAACTTGTCACAACACAACTGATTGGCTCAAACACATTAAGAAGGAAAGAAATTCCACAAATTATATTTTAACAAGGCACACCTGTTAACTGAAATGCATTCCAGGTGACTACTTCATGCAGTTGGTTGAGAGAATGCCAAGACTGTGCAAATCTGTCATCAAGGCAAAGGGTGGTTACTGTGAAGGATCTCAAATATATTTTGATTTGTTTAACACTTTTTGGGGTTATTACATGATTCCATGTGTTATTTCATAGGTTTTGATGTATTCACTATTCTACAATGTAGACTATAGTAAAAATAAAGACAAACCCTGGAATGAGTAGGTGTGTCCAAACTTTTGACTGGTACTGCAATCATGTATGCATGTCAGTAATATAGCTCTCTACAAGCCACAGATAACGAACTGTATGAAATCCCAGGTGATGATACATCCAGAGAGGCTAAGTTAATGTGGTCCAGTTTGTTGAAAGGCATTTAACTCCAACACATCCATATGTTGGAATGGAACATTCACCGTTTCAAACGGAAAATAAAACTGTCCTATCTTGGCAATCTATATTGTTTGTAGAGGTGAAACCTAGTGAACTGCTACAGCAACACAATGAAATGCCACCGGTTAGCACAGTATTGTCCTACAAAGCAGTGTCGACAGCAAGAGTGAAGAAGTTCACACACATCAGAAAATAGATCTGTGAGATCTCATCTTTGAACAACAGGATGGACAATCTTATTTAGGAGGCCCTGAATCCGGTTGGAATCAGCAGACACAAGCAGCTTTAAGGCATTGCATTTAATCACTGCATGGACGCAACCCTATGTTTCTTGCTGGACTGAGAGTGCATTCACAAGCAGAAGCTTATAAAAAGGGCTTCAGGAAGTACTGTTAAATGCTCTGGTACTCCACCCAGTCTCACAAATGTAATGGACTATTGATCGAGGTAATAAAAGATTTGTTAATATTGTATTAACTTTATTACCTTCAAAAGGTCAGAGCATACTGGCTCAAACAATGAAAACCATTTATTCTAAAACGATAAGTAGGTAATAGAATGCCACAACAATCTTGACAAATGTTCTATTAATTGTGCTTGATTGCTCTTCTTATTCAGAATAGTGTTCTTTCAGTAACGATATAGTGTTTTAAAACAGAAATATGGGAGTATACTGTATGACTATGATGGCACTTTCCTCTATCCTACACATTTCAGGGGGCAATTCCCCTTGCCCATATTTGATGAAGCAGAAAGCCATAATTACTGCCAACAGGAACCACAGACTGAATGTGATGTTTGGGTTAGAGGCAGATGTATAGGATGTTTGACTGGCATGTCCGATTAATGACATGCACTGTATCAGTAACTTTAACAAAGATCAATTATCATCTCAAACAGTTAAGTTCATGTTCATAGATGTCTAAGATATTTCCACAGAACATTATGTTTAGGCCACTCCTACCTTTTTACAATCCTCCTCTTAATATCTGCTGTTCAGCGGCTCAGCATACATAGTCTACCTTCTTTTTTTAGATGGTCTACATTTTGTATTTTGCCTGGGACATCACCAATGGCAGGGATATGGCCTATGAGGCAGTATTTCTCTACAGCGCTTTAAAACATTTGTGAAATGTTTCTGTAACGTAACAAACGGTATGGTTATAGAATGAGATACGTTTCAAAGGTCCTAGTGATTAACACTATCAATAGTTGTAGATGTTTTCGGTTTATCATGTGAAAAGTAGAAAACGTCTATGCAAATAATGTATTCCACAATGGAAGAGCATTACTAATACTGATCGAAATGAACAACAAGTTCAAGTGTACTTTAGATTGTGACCAATTGGAGCATTTACCAAACACGTTTTTTTGTTAATTACTTAGCTAATTGTCAAACCATGTACAGTATTTCTCTTTGTAATTTTGTATTGTTTTTTAAAAACTATGTATCAATACCTGAAATGCTGATGTTTAGGCCACGCCTACCTTTTTACAGTTACAATATTCTTCCTCTTTATAGCTCCTGTTCAGCATACATAGTCTACCTCCTTTTTTTTAGATAGTCTACATGTTGTATTCTGCCTGGGACATCAACAATGGCAGGGATATGGCCTAGAAGTCACGTCTAAGATATTTCCACAGAACATAAAATATCTTCCAGTTTTCCCTAATCTTAATCCAGTGAATACAACCCTCTCTATAGGAATGAAGACTTTATATAATTATTTTACATCTATACATTCAGTGAAATAGCAAACAACAAATTGTACTGGGTACTTAAATATAGCATTGATAGAAGACTGGGTATGAAGAGCATTTGTTCTTATCTGTCCTTATGATTGTACCATCAAACCAATATGCCTTTGTGTGTAGTCATGATAATAGACTAAACGATAAAAGCATTTGGGCAGGAGAGTTCATGTACATTTTGCATTATGGGTAGAAAAAGGAATTTGGCTTAAATTGTGTCATCTTATGATTTATACACCACAACAAATTCCAGTCATTACAACCCTCGCCCTCAACAACAAAAACATTAAAGGGTTTCATTTGCTCACAAGTTGCTGGTCTTGGCCCACTTCATATAAGAGAACATCGCTCCTCTCTCCCACCAACACTGGGAGGAGTGAAGTGAATGTGTGATTCATATGCGATTCCAGGTCACTCCAGGACCCAGGCTTGGCTGGGCAGTATTTTGGTCCACGGGGAGAATTTTGGTCCATTGATACAGTAACACCCTGTGGCAGCAGGGTGCAGGCCAGTCATTATGAAGGGGCCTGGGTACGGTCATAGTCCAGGATCAGACCTTTGATGTGAGAAAGTTTCTGATGCAGATACTCGCATCGCTTCTTCTCTTCCCGGTAACCAGGGAACTTCTGTAAAGTCAAGGCAGAGGGGTGTCAGAGAGCTGGCATTACGGTGACATGGTCAAGGCAGAGGGGTGTCAGAGAGCTGGCATTACGGTGACATGGTCAAGGCAGAGGGGTGTCAGAGAGCTGGCATTACGGTGACATGGTCAAGGCAGAGGGGTGTCAGAGAGCTGGCATTACGGTGACATGGTCAAGGCAGAGGGGTGTCAGAGAGCTGGCATTACGGTGACATGGTCAAGGCAGAGGGGTGTCAGAGAGCTGGCATTACGGTGACATGGTCAAGGCAGAGGGGTGAAGAGTAAGTTATTCAAAAGTTATTTGTGATATTCATACAGGCTACAGTAGACAAGATCGGCTATACAATAATTAAATTATATTTCCTGCTCATGCGTTACTTACTTTCTTATACTTTCTGTATTTCTGCAGTATTTGCTCCTCCATGAGCTGTAAGGGTGGAAAAATAGAAGACATTTAGTAAGTCCTTGAAAGTACATCAAACCAGGTCTTCAACTGTTTAACCAGAAGTGTTTTGTATTGTGTGAGTGGAAGTGATGTCCGTTCCTTGCTCATACCTTGTATTCCTGTGTACCGGGGGACAGAGTGTTTATCTTGGAACCCAGCTGAACAAACATCTCAGTGATGGTACCGATCTGGTCGTGCAGGGCCCTATACTCATCGTACTCTGCACAGAAATCCTGCTTGTACTGTTGTCGCTGTTCTGAGGCTGTGATGGTGTTGTACTTTCTGGAAAGAGAGACCAACATCTTGTGAGCTGTCATTTCAACAACCAACGTGGAAATAGAAACATTCATGGTTCTTTCCAGAAGGTGGCACTGCAGATTAGCAGAGTGATGGCCTATGACTCCCCAATGATTTCATAGAGATTTAGAAATGTAAGACAGATACTAATAACTAGGTGCTTACATTTGTCCCATTTCACGTACAAGTGTGTATTATACACGTGTGAATTGGACATTTGTTTTTTGCATATCCCACTCCCCTTGAGATACCCTCAGAGAGTGGGGTCACGGCCAGGGCTCTGCCATTATAGATGGTGACCCTGGAGCAATTAGGGTTAAGTGCCTTTGTCACGGGGACATCGATGCCTAGTAAATTTTCGATTGCTGGCCCGACGCTCTTAACTGCTAGGCTACCTGCCGCTCCTAGATTATTTGTTTTCTAAGTCACTCTTTAATTTATTTTTTCAACACAAAACATAAAAATAAAAAACAACAGCATACAGGTGCACACAAACGTCAATGACATCAGCCCCCCCCCCCCCCCCCAGCGCTCACATCACTCTGCCACATGGCCTCAAACTGCATCATTTTGTTTCTCTCTATCACCCACGCACTTTCAAACATTTGACCTTTCCATTGTGTTAAAGGTGGAGGATTGGTTGATTTCCGGTTTAAGTATACGTTTTTATACGTTTTTTCAAGATGATTGACAAGAAAAGTATCGTCCAACACATTGGGTATCTCACTACTCACTCAGATGCATGTATTGAAATATGCAGACAGATGGATTAAAAGTACATTTGCATTGTAATACTTCTGACAGACAACTTTCTAGCTCCGCCCATAACTTTTAGACTTCATAGCATTCCCAGAAGGCATGGATTATTGAGTCATTGTTAGTTTTACACTCAGTAAGACCATTCTACTGCCAATGTTTGTCTATTAAGACATGACTCTGCCTTTGTGTGCTGTAGGATTTGTAAATGTTGTCTCTTGTATAAGACTATGGACCTCGCTTTGTGCATGGGGGCACTGTCTTGCTGAAACAGGAAAGGGCCTTCCCACAAAATTGGAAGCACAGAAATGTCTAGAATGTCATTGTATGCTGTAGCGTTAAGATTTCACTTCACTGGAACTAAGGGGCCTAGCTCGAACTATGAAAATCAGCCACATACCATTATTCCTCCTTCACCAAACTTTACAATTTGGCACTATGCATTGGGGCAGGTACCGTTCTTCTGGTATCCACCAAACCCAGATTCGTCCGTCAGACTGCCAGATGAAGCGTGATTCTTCTCTCCAGCGAACGCGTTTCAACTGCTCCAGAGTCCAATGGTGGTGAGCTTTACACCACTCCAGCCGACGCTTGGCATTGCGCATGGTGATCATACGGTTCTGTGCGGCTGCTCGGCCATAACAACTGTATAGTGAGTGTTTCAACCGAGGACAGACATTTTTTATGCACTACAGACCTCGGCGGTCCCATTCTAAGAGTTTGTGTCTACAACTTTGCGGCTGAGCCGTCGTTGCTCCTAGACGTTTTCACTGCACTTACAGTTGACCGGGGAAGCTCTAACAGGGCAGAAATTTGACGAACTGACTTGTTGAAAATGTGGCATCCTATGACGGCACATTAAAAGTCACTGACCCTTCAGTAAGACAATTCTACTGCCAATGTTTGTCTATGGAGATTGCATGGCTGTGTGTTCGATTTTATACACCTTTGAGGAACAAGTGTGGCTGAAATAGCAGAATCCAATCATTTGAAGAGGTGTCCACATACTTTGTGTGTGACTCTAATCAGATTACCTCAGGATTGCCCTGATGTCCAAAATATTTCAAATTGAAATTTCGTGATATGAAACTTAAGTTGCATGCATTTAATAATTTAATAATCTACATTGGACAGACTAAAATTGCATCTGAATTCTGTAATGGAAATTCTAGAAAGCACTGAATTGAGTGACGTGTGCTGTCATTTGTGTAAATAGGGTGGCGCACATTTGGCCCAGCATCGTCCGGGTTAGGGGAGGGTTTGGCCGGTGTAGGCCGTCATTGTAAAATAATAATGTTCTTAACTGACTTGCCTAGTTAACCTTTTATCTAAGAATAAAAAAATAAAAAATAAAAATTAAAAAAAAATATATAAAGGCCGTTACTTGTCCCAAAATGTTAAATAGAATTCTATGGGAAAGTCACCCATTCCTGATGCTTTTCTCCGCGCAAATACTTTAATAGTGTCTAATATTTCATTTTGGCTGATCTTTGTTTTTAGTGATTATTTTTTGTCTACTGATAAATGCTTCAGGGTTGTTGAGTCTAAGGCTGTAGGATCAGTCCAAAAGTTGTTTAATTTGGATATATATAGATTTTCATAGATGCTTTTAAAATGGTCATTAATCGCGTTGATTCTAAATAACGCATTTGAATTTTTCATCTTTTAAAATTGTAACTGGTTTGGCATGTATTCATTTTGTAAGGGCTGCGAGATGTTAACCAAGCTTATTTGCCATTAGTTAATATGCTTTATTTGTGTTTAACCTGTAGTTGTTGGCTCTCCACAAAAGTAAAATGTCACATCGCTGCTTAAGTTCAGACATTTAATTTTCTTCTTTACAAGAAGTTTATTTTGAATGGGCTTTTTTTTATAGTGATTTCTGGGCCTCCCAAGTGGCGCAGTGGTCTAAGACACTGAGGCATCACTACAGATCCGGGTTCGGTCCTGGGCTGTGTCGCAACTGGCCACGACTGGGAGACCCATGAGGCAGAGCACAATTGGCCCAGCGTCGTCCGGGTTAGGGGAGGGTTTGGCCAGCTGGGCTGTCCTTGTACCATCGTGCTCTAGCGACTCCTTGTGGTGGGCCGGTGCGCTAGCTTCGGTCACCAGCTGTACAGTGTTTTCTCCGACACATTGGTGGGACTGGCTTCCGGGTTAAGTGAGCAGTGTGTCAAGAAGCAGTGCAGCGTGGCGGCGTTGTGTTTCGGAGGAAGCATGGCTCTCGACCTTCGCCTCTCCCGAGTCCGTACGAGAGTTGCAGCGATGGGACAAGACTAACTACCAATTGGATATCACAAAAAATGGGGGAGAAAAAAGGTGTAAAAGTAGTTAGATAAGCACTGTGACATCTGGTCATGTAAAATGGGCTTTATAAATAAATGTGATTGAATTTGATTGCTACAGTAGATGGCAGCATAGGCCTCTCCAACCAAGCTCCTCTTTAAATATTCCATTTCTCATAGAACTCTTTTTAAAACTCTTGCAGGAAAATCACATCTGCTGACAATCTCTTTAAGTGTTCAAGAACCATATGCTTTTTCTTTTAAAAACAATTATGGAGCCTGTGCACATTCCATGTAATAAGTTGGATTTTGTTGGTCTTTACTTGTATAAAATCAAAGTTAACCTTGTCTGTTCTGTCGGTCATTGAAGAACTAGATATAACATTTTAGCAGACATGACATATGAGGGTGGTGGGCATTCCATGGAATGGGAGAGTCATAATATGAATACATAGTCATTATATACATTACAAATACAGTGTAGATTGTGTGGGCATGTGGGCTGAGCAGACATTTAACAGAGAATACACAAAAAACAAAGCAAAGGTGTTATTTTTAGGGATTTTAAGCTCCAACTCATCTCCTAATGTAACAAAAACCTGTGGATTATGTAATATATTGTATATATGTATATATTGGAGAAAGACAACCACTTAAGTATTGTGGTCAGTTTGTATTGCCTTGTAAATTCAATTAAAGTATAGTGGATGATGGGGCTCTACTTGGGGAGAGTGAGTCCACCAAGAGACTGAAGTGAGATGAGTGGAGGCCCCACACAAAACTGTCTGTCTGATGCCCTCCCAGTCACCTCGTCCCAATTCCTCGGATAGAGCCCCTCTCCATTCTCACCAATAGCCACCATTGAATCTTAGCTATAATAATAATAATAACAACTCGACACAAAAAAATCCAATTACATTGTAATATAGTTAAATCCTTCCGACTCTCTCCCAAGCCCATTCCTCTCCAACTCCCCCTCCCAGCCCCCCCCCCTTACCCCACCCAAACTAAGTTTGTCCCTCCCTATCTCCCACCCTTGGACATCCAAGCCAAACTTGTACCAACCTCCTAACTTTTCCCACCCTTCCTACTGCTCAGACACACTTACACCCATCCACTTACTCATCCATTCTCATTATTTCCCAAACATCATCCATCCTGTATCCACACACCCATTCTCTCCCATACCTACTCACCATCCCTCACACACCTACTCACCATCCCTCACACACCTACTCACCATCCCTCACACACCTACTCACCATCCCTCACACACCTACTCACCATCCCTCACTTTTCCCACACACACCTATTCACCATCCCTCACACCCTACTCACCATCCCTCACACACCTACTCACCATCCCTCACTTTTCCCACACACACCTACTCACCATCCCTCACACACCTACTCACCATCCCTCACACACCTATTCACCATCCCTCACACACCTACTCACCATCCCTCACACACCTACTCACCATCCCTCACACACCTACTCACCATCCCTCACACACCTACTCACCATCCCTCACTTTTCCCACACACACCTACTCACCATCCCTCACACACCTATTCACCATCCTTCACTTTACACACACTTTCCCTTTTGACTTGTCTTGTCAGTGTCCATGTAGCCCATTGACATTGGCTACTTCTGTCGTTACTTCATAGAGGAAAACAATTACTTGGAGAAAGTATAGGTTGTATTGGGGGAGGGGGAAAGGATATTGTCTCAACTTAAGATAAGCTGGTGTTCGGCATCACCGTATGTAGCCTAGTGTGCTCATTGTTTTTTCCTACTTTGTCCTCTTCAACTGGGAAGGTTTCTTGTAGCTTGACTAGGGATTCACCGGCGCTTATGAATTCCATCCTTTGCGTTCCCTTCGATACCCACAGCACTGCCGGGAAGCAGAGCTGAGACTTGATCCCCTTTTTCTCCAGTGTCTGGTCGAAATGTATTCCTTCGTCTCGCTCATCCTAGTTGACAAGTTGTAGATTACAATGATTGGGTATTTAGCGTTCTTCTGTCTTCTGGTGATAGATTCACATCCAGTTCCTCTGATACCAGTTTGACCACTTAGCTGGAAAGGTCTCCTTTTTCCTCATCTTCCAGTGAGGACAAAATACTTGTTTTTTCATCCAATTCATCTTCTGAATTCTGCAACATGGTTTCCAAAAGGCTTGTTTTGTCGTCTTGACCGTTCATGTTCGCGCCTTGTTTGTGTGTGACTGACACGACAGCATCTATTGTCTTTTTGAGCTAATCTCATTTTGTAATAACAGATTGTAGCAGTTTGTTTTGTTGTGCATTGAGAGCATTTTAGCCATGTTTTCCTAGATATCCTTTAACTGTTCATTACACGCATCTGCAAGTTGCTCCTTATCTTTTCCTCCGGGGAAGCAATGGCTTATGGACTCGTGTCACCGCGCCACTTTACCAACTGATTGGGTCGCTTTTGTACATCACTGATTGCTCACCCAGTTGCTTGGGGATATGTTAATTTATCGATTTTAGAGGCTTGATTTAAACTTTGTCTGGTTTCAACATATAAACATATAGCTAGCTACTCACACCCCATGCGTTCTATTGGTACGTGTTTGCGCCTCATCTAAGTCATTCTCAGTGAAGCTGCGCTATTAATGCACGTTTGACAGACCATTTAAAACGTCAAAATATTCCACTATTTATGTGAATGTTTTCAAGCAAAATCCAGACCTTTTGGAACCAATCACGTTCCTTTCATAACAAAAGTGACTAAAGTAGTAATACCATTAAACAGAAACATTGGAGCAACAGATGGCAGAAACAGAATCTGAGACTGAGACCGGAGACCACATACTGGTTTCACTTGTACCATGTTTACAAAATGAATGGGTTTCACAAAACTTATCAACCTAGAAGTACAACTCAGCAACCCAGGGCGATTCTGGAGAACTTGTGAATGAAGCAGTGTGTTTAAACTTACATTAAAAAGTCGGGCAGCTCCTCCGGTGATGTACGAGTGACAGGTGTTTTAGCCCCCTCATTGTCTGGAGATTAAAACAAGCAGAGAGAAAAAAAAGTTAATGTAATCTGCCAATGCAAACGTGATAAAACTCATATCATACCAAGGCTGATGGAGTCGTTTATCACTACTACGGATAAGAGACCTGCTACAAGGCTACACGCCAGAAGCGCCCCAGATTGGGAGTCAGAGCAGCCTGCTGACTCCATGGACCGTGGGTCACCCAGCTGTTCCACAGAATCATTTACACACTAGCCAGGGAAAGGGATGGGGGTTGCTAGCGGAAGCTACATACACAGCTCCCTTTCCACTGGAAATTCTCTTCAGGTCATTGATTTGTCGCCACTCTGTTTAAAACCTACAGCAATTCACTGTGAGCCGTATATCTAGATATGTCACCTAAACTATTGGGGACCGATCCCTTTGAAGTTTCAAAATACTTTTCTAGAGCAGGTCGTTTGTTTTACTACTGTAATAAATATGGGTTAGGAAAACAGACATTTTGACTGGGTTTTTACTACTTTGCCAATGGAAAGTTTTAAGGACAGTGTTTATGTATACGGAGAGTGTTTATTCATATGTATACAAATACTGGGCAGTCTTTCCTGTAATCTTGTTGGCTCAAATACACTGATTAGATGGTTATTGTAAATGATTCAACTTCTGATTTCAATGCGGTCATAGACCAGTGGTGCTGTAAATATATCCTTTGATGTCATTACTGTATCATTATCAACATGAATTACATTGGGAAAGAGATGGTGCCTGTCTTACCAGTGATGTTTTCCTGGTTCTGTTTCAGGTCGGGACTGTTCTCTATCCAGTCCTGTTTTAAGCGCTCCCTGTCCTTGTCTTTGTGCTTCTTGGACTTCTTCTTTTTGTGCTGGCCGTTGGCTAGCTGCTGGTCAGTGCAGATGGAGGGCTCAGTCTGTGGAGCCTTGGGGCTTGGTACTGCTAGGCCTGGCTCTGTCCCCTCCAGCTTGGGAATACTGGAGGAGCAACCCAATTTTTGCCTTGTGTAGAGACCATTAGGGCTTCCCTGGACGTGATTGTTGGTTCTCTCAAACTCTGTTTTGGTCTGTACACTGGTGTTGCCTGGACCAGATGAGCTACGGGCTCCAAAGGTACCAAGCTGTCCATTGGAAGGAGACTGCAGAGATAAACTGTGGTCTAATAGTCTTTGCTTCTTGGGGGTCTGATAATCAGATAGGTCGGAGGGCACGGGGCGTTTCTATGAGAAGGGTAAAGAAGAGGTTTTACCTGTAATACTACTTAGCGAAGACCAACTTACCCTACATTTGAAAGGAATGGCTCCTCTACATTAAAACATCCTAACTAGCTCCTGAAAATGTCAGTGACTGAACTGCCTCCAGCACTCCAATGAATAAAAAGCAGATGCTACCAAACCAAGCAACTTTCCTCTCATTTCTCCTTTACTCAAGCTTATTCTGCAGTCAAAAGGCATAACACTATTATTCAAACATAAATGATTTAACCCCTGAAATTAATCTGTGCATTCTCTTATTTCTTATCAATCTCAAGCTTTTAAGAAAAACAATGAGTAAGGGCAGGATGTAAGAATTCTTTTAGAGTTAGGTAGGAGAGTATTTACCACAGAGGGAGTCTTGACCGGGCTGAGTTGTGACGGAGAATCCGCAGGGGTTTTGTGGAATGAATGGTTTGACTGGAAACTCTTCAACTGGCTACTGCTGCTCAGTGGCTGCAGTTTCCTGCAACATTTAAAAGGGGAAGACATTTTTACTTTGCTATTCCGTTTATGTTAGGGCAGATAACCCAAGTTTAACTAATTTTTTTGACAGATTTATTATTTTTTATATAACGTGTAGGTCTAATCCGGAATGCAAACTCATTTTAGCTGGTGTCAATTCCACAAGTTACCACCGGCTAAATCTATGACTTTTAAAGGCCTGTTTCCTCTGTTCCATTTGTGCAATCCACTGTCTCATCAGCCCTGGCAGGGAAGTTAAACTTTATCTCCACTATATATTAAAAAAAGCATCTAGACATGATCACATTTCTTTTAGACTAACATTTAGTTTTCAACAGCGGATATTTGTATAAACATTGCGGTCAGTCTCCGATATTTGCAACATTGTTTCTATATTCAAATTCAATCTTCAGCTGTCCCATAGTAATGTTAAACGCGTCGGGAGTCGAGATGAGAGACAGGCAGGCAGCTGTTCTCATCCCGTCAAAATCAGCATTGTTCTTTGTATATATCCATACAAATTATCAATAGAAAACATGAAAAATTAAACAAAGTGCAGCTAGTTTGCCGTCTTTCCAGTTTCAGTTTGAAGTGATTGTGTTAGCTAGCTCCTCTGAACAACAGTGTGCTAACGAGAGAGCACATTTCCTACGGCAGGCGAAATCGGGCATCATTAGCTCATTTATTTGAGTACATCCATAACAATGTCACTAGAAAACAGCTTAAACAAACGCAAATGCAGCTACTTCGTTGTTATTCTGGCTGCACTAGTGTTTGACGTGGCTGTAAATTAGCCCGCTAGCAAGCAAGGGATAAGAATGTTGCCAGTCAGGATGGCAGTGGAACATTTAGAACGAACGACTGGGTCGCGTCCATAGATACAGAACATAACGACTGAATGAGTCTGGCAACCAAACCGATAGAACGACGCTTGGGTAGCAACCCTAGGTGTGTGTCGGGACTATATCTTGTGGAAGATTGAAATAGTATGAATAAATTAAAACATGTTATATGAAAATATGTAAATCATTATTTTAATATGTTGGTAACTGGTTGTATAAACGTGAGAATGCCCTCGAAGCCGGTGTTTGGAGGATATATTAGCACGGTTTGCCGGACCTCAACTTTTTCTCGGGCCTAACAAACACCCGTGCCAATATGTCCTCCAAACACTGGCTCCTCTGGCATTATCACTTAAGTAAATAATGGTTCAAACTCCAATTGCATGGTTTACAGAGAAGTGAGCGAGGTGGCGCCATGTTAACAGAGGAAAACACAACACAAAACAGGTTGAACCGGTTGGTACTGCAAAGTCCACCTTGACGCAGCTGTTCACATGAATATTGCATTTGAACAAATAGACCACATTGTCAGACAGATGTTACACTCCCATTATCTACACTTGACCTCAGGGTGAAACTGACACATTTTTCAGCATGTTTCAAATGTTAGGCTGTTTGTAGTGTCTCTAGGTTACAGAACACAGATTACATCTGCAAGAGGCAGGCACTAAGACAGAGCGGTGTCCAGTCACTTCAGTGAGGAGAACAATGGTGCCAGATGCAGGCTCTGTTAGGCCAAACACTCCTCTCTCCACTGGCAATCTGCTTCCTCCAGCTCCTTCCTCACAGAAACCTCACTGGAATCAGAGTTCCATCATACCTCCCACAGCAGCCACATGACCTTTTCAACTACATGATCAATGGAATCTCCTGGAAGCACCACTGGCTTTCAGGACATTCCAGACATGAGACCCTCTGACAGACTAGGCGTCCAGCAATATGGTTGCTTTCTGGGATAAACTATAAGGAAAGGCTCTGATATCGAAAACAATTGTTTTTTTTTTAAACGGTCATACACTGATGAGCCACATCAACCTTACTCTGTACATGCAGCAAGACAACATGTCCACTTCCATTCAGAGCTCTCTTTAGAACATCTGAGTAGTGTAAACAGAATGGAAACAATAAGCAGGCAGGAGGTCCATCCAAAAAGCTTATGAAACCCACCCCCTAACTGACCAGTGGCAGGATAGGACACGTACTTAACGTGGGATGACGTCCACTCTCATTCTGAACAGCTCAGCCAGGCTACCTTCCTCTACATTAATGCTATTTGACAACACCAAGCAGAGAATATTTCTCTCCCCGCTTTGATGTGCCCATTAAGAAATTCATCTGTGTAGAGAAATAGTCATTTAGAGTCTCTCCTTTCACCATGATCACAGCGGCCTGCCACAGTAATCCTGTAGTCTCAACGGCAGCACGTTGTCAAAAAGCATCAGAGCACCCTGCTACTGAGAAGAGGTAATCATCCAATTACTGACGCTTAAAGGTTCAATTAAGATAAACTACAGACTCGGGGACTCTCCGCCATGACACCAACATGTTGATACAGGTACATATTTAAATATTCAGTGGTGAAAATGTGAAGGAGAGTATGATGGTAGAGAAGACAGGTGAGTAGAAGTACAAGCCACACCTACCTGGCCAGGAGCCTATGGATGAGCGGCTTCTCTTCCTCCAGGTAACCGGGCCAATCCTTTTGGACGTGCCTGTAGAACTCATCCTTCAGAGTAAAGCTGTGGTCTTTGTGGTTCAGTTTAGCAACCTGCAAATCAATGACAAACACATTTGAATCCTCTGTCCCTGTAGCATTAAAATACACTTTGACCCCAGTTAAAAGACAGGCTCAACTGGCAGGCTGTCAGAATAATAATACATTGTTCACCATTAAAGTAATTGATAGCAAACACAGCAATTACACTAGCACTGTACCAAGTTAGTGCCAAGTTAGTCACAAAAACAGTACCAAATCTAGTCTATCCAGAGAGCCTCTGTGACAGACAACATCCATTTGTCAGAGTAGTACTGGCCTGGCTGGAGACACCCCACCCTCCCCGGTGGAAACACTGTCTTCTCCTCCAGACATAATTAAAGCACAGCTCTAATTACAGCTACCAGTAGAGGCAGTAGCAGCAGCGACACAGTCGCTCCTTGTATGACTGCACTGGGACTCCCAAACATACCCAGAACAGGAAGTACGCCTCAAATATACCAACTGAGATCACTTAGCTGCTCAACATTTGGTTGTAAAAGGCGCCATTAGCATTAGATTCTGAGTGGATGTAGAGAGCGAGCGAGGGAGACAGAGCGGCTACTCTACAGTGTTTCCATTTGGAATCCCTGGAGGGATTTAGAATTGCTTATAGATGCAGCTGAATCTCAGAGGCACTTTTAAAGACCTTGTCCTTTCTTTCAATGTGAAAGTTGCTGTGATGTTTTAAATGTTTCATTTACAAAATAGATTGTTTATTCATTTCAAATGCATTACAATTGGAATACAATATGCAAAAGTTGTGCATTATTGAGTTATATCTCCACTTAGTGAAACCAGCACCTACCATGTACATATATCTGCAGCCTAGTATCTGAGTACAGTTTTAGTGTTGTGCCGTGTTGCGTTCTACAGGTCTCACCTCATCCAGTACTGCTCCCAGGTCAGTCTTGTCCTTGGGAGTGGCCCTCTCCCTCTCCAGCCACAACAGCAGCTCAGGCTTCCTGTAGGGCTTTAAGGCCAGGACGTGGATGATGCGGTCTCTCAGGGGCCTGAGGGCTACTGGGTTGGGGGCCCCGCTCTTCTTGTTGTTAGGGGAGTGCTTGTTGCTGCTGCTGTCCATGCCTGACGACAGGCCCTGCTTCCTCTGGATCTTCACACATTTACCTGACAGAGAAAGGGAGATGCACAGAGAGGCGCCATTTGACGAGAAAAATGTTTAGTAACTTACAAAATATCTTTCCGTCATAAAAGCTACCTTCTTACTAAGCTACTGTTACCAAGTGAAAAGCAGTGGTTTTGTGCTCGTCAGTCAATGAAAGTTTCAGCAATTAACACAATTAGCTCTCATAGAAGCAATACACTGGAAATGTGACAAGTGGCAATGGAAGTGTTATGCTTGTTCTAACTGCCTCTGAACAGGATTCAAAATACACAGACACTTCTCTGAATAGCCCAGACCAGTTATGCAAAAAAGGCCTGGTCTAATGTGACAAGGGCCAGAAGCAAAACTTTGTCTTGACAGATGTCAGTTATATATACAGTATGCAAACACTGCACACAGTTATGGCACCTTGTGTCCCTAGTAGGAAATAGCGTCTTAACATATTTTGCCAGATCTCATGAAAGCCTCCTGTACACATACACACTAACCCTTCCATCACACTGACAGCATCCTTGCGCAAAATAGTACACAGCATCATCTGGATATTTATGCAACAAATGTTGCTACCGTTTCTGTCAAGCCGTCTACACATACAGGTTTGACGCGTACGTTGGATAAATCCAATGGATGCACCACACCGAACGCACTGCAACACACTGCTCCAAGACAAACGCATCCCTTCATTGGAAATGAATGCAATTCTGGTGTACCAAACCGCAATGACGCTGTCGGTGTGATCGAGGCGTTGGTACACAGCACCAGGCTTGAAGTGCAGTCAAAGGGTTGACCAGTTCCTGTGCAAACAGAGGAGCATGGAAACTAAAGCACCTTGCTCACTCACAGAGACCATTTTCTCTGTTGCAGCACTAATTAACCTGGCTCCAAGCCAGCAGGACATGGTGGTGCTTATACTGTATGTAGATGTATCTCCCCAACCTAATCTCATTAAACGTTTAAGATCTGCTTTCAAGGTTGCTATAGGATGAAAAGCACAGCCTCTACGTGGGAGCAGTGTGGTTCTGGTATCATGCATCTACTGCATTACGTAAAGTATTGTACGTGAAAGAGTTGATCGATTATATTTTATTTAACTAGGCAAGTCAGTTAAGAATAAATTATTATTTACAATGACGGCCTACCCCGGCCAAACCCAAAGAACGCTGGGCCAATTGTGCGCTGCTCTACAGGACTCCCAATCACGGCCGGTTGTGATACAGCCTGGAATCGAACCAGGGTCTGTAGCGATGCCTCTAGCACTGAGATGCAGCGCTGTGCCACCCGGGAGCTAGAGTAGGTTTAGATATGACAATCTAAATAGTATTTTACGGAGTATGTCAATTATTTGGCTCCATGCACTCAAGTTCACATTTCTAAAAAGGCCACAGTTGTTGCACAACTGGAATGTAATAATGTTAAAGATATTGAATAACAAGTCACCAAAATGTCTCTATTCTTATGCGTTATGCATCAAACATTATACAAACAATTCATGACATTTTCTTTAATGTGAAAAATGACGATATCAACAACATATAATATGAGCCCTAGTAACAAACTTTTATTTTTATTTTGATCAACACTGGGCCTGAGGGTAAATCTCTGCTTTTGCCAAATGCAATGTAGTTTTGAGAGCTTGTCGTAACAGCTACCCTGGTTCAAGACGCATACATTTTACAGTCCAATATCTTCCTGTCGTGTAGAGAAATAGCCTGTATTGCCTCATTTTAAAACAAGCCGCGACTAGACACCAACAATAAATTAAATCTGCTTGTCATGTAGTTGGTTATGGGAAGGTTTGTAAAACGCTATTCTTTCTACTGCACATGCTTGACTGAAACATAAGTTGCTTTTCAGAAATATGATATGGGTTGGTTTCCTCGTTTGTAAAAACATACTTGTTCAACATCATGGCGTACAAAATCAAAAACAGAATCACATTTATTTTCCATGCTACAGCATGCAACATTTTACATACAGTAACTTTTTTAAAGGACCAAAGAGTTATGTTTGCTTTGTGTTTCCCTGTTTGCCATGGAAAATCAGGTATTGTAGTATTGCGATACTGGTATCGTGACAACCCTATACTAGATTAACATTGGTGTATCCAAACATGACTATCACATTGAAACCACAACAGTAGCATTCATCCAACATGTATAGTTACACCGAAGACCATCATAGCTCAGTTTGAGATTATCGGGTGTTCCTCAGCCTGTCTATCACCAAGGTGTAATGCATTACAACAATAAGTCATGTACGTCAGACTGACACCAGACCAAGCAGAGAAGTGAGGAGTTAGTGAGCCTATAACAGGCTTAGGATGAGTTCTCCATGGTTCCCAGGTTGGAGTTTAGCCAGGAGGGCAGGGTTAAGTTCTACTCCGGCATTAAGTGCCATAGGATCTTTAGTGATCACAGAGAATTATGATCTTGGCTTATCATCTCATCTCAAAGACAGCACACAGTTTGTGGTATTCCTCACTCCTTGGGTGTATTGGCATGTCCTACTGCTACCGGATGTTCTCCTTACCAGATAAATGAGTCTAACCAGACCCAACCATAACTGGACTAACCAAGCCTAACCTTTCTTAACCTCAATACTAGCTAGTGTGGAGCGATTAACAGATATTTTGGAGGGGGTTTCGGTTATTAAACAACTAATTGACTAACTAGTATTTTATTTTGTGAGCCCAACACGCCCTTTCTCTAGGGTGAAATCAAATCATTCACGAGAGAAATCAAGTCAAGAACTATGTGGGACGCTGAACTGATGGGAGTTGTAGTTTACATTAAGCAAATGTTCCGCGCAGAAACGTGGTAATTAACTAGGTGGAGTGTCTCACGTGTCCTTTTCAAACACTCCTGATAATGTTTCAGATGAAGTAGATGTTCACTCATTAGATGGTTCTCCAATTGAACGTGTTGCCGCATATACATACTTAGGCATTTGGATTGATATGGGATTTGACGTTTAAAAAAAAAATCATACTGTAGATAAGCTGGTAAAGAAGCTAAGATTTAAAGTCGGCATTTCAAAAGAAACAGATTGTGCCTTTCTCTAAGAAGCAGGAAGCAGATTATTCAGTCTACCTTTTGATCTGTTCTTGATTATGGTAATATTATTTATCCAAGTGCAGTTGTTAATACTCTTAAACCTTTGGATGCATCTACCATAGTGCCCTTTGTTTTTTTTACTCATCACTGCATCAAAAGGTTGGCTGGACTTCGCTAAAGACCCATAGATCTCTACATTTTCCCCTTTTTGTTTACAAGGCACGACTTCATAAACTTCTGTCTTATCCAACTTTGCTGTTAAAATATAGACGCCCGAGTTGCCTAACCCGTTCACAGGATTGGTTAACAAGGTTCCTAGGGTTTCCACTGAGCTAGGTAAATCTGCTTTTAGTTTTAATGCACCTTATTGCTGGGTCAAAAATGTAAATAAATTTCATCTTGACGTTCTGGTGCGTTTCAGGCAATTTAAAGTATTGATTGGGGACTTAGATCTCTTTTACAAATGCGCCCTGTATACACAATGTAAATTTACACATTATACCCAATCGATCTCTAAATACAAAAAGTAATGGGAAGCACAAAACATATATACATTCCTACACAAATACACTGCCTGAAAAACATTAACTGTTTTTCAGTTAATTTCCATGACTGGTATAGTGACTGACATACCCTGCATGACAAAAAGTATGTGGACACCTGCTCGTTAAACATCTAATTCCAAAATCAGGGGCATTAATATCGAGTTGGTCCCCCTTTGCTTCTATAACAGCCTCCACTCTTCTGGGAAGGCTTTCCATTAGATGTTGGGACATTGCTGTGGGGACTTACTTCCATTCAGCCACAAGAGCATCAGTGAGGTCAAGCACTGATGTTGGGCGATTAGGTCTGGCTCGCAGTCAGCGTTCAAATTAATCTCAAAGGTGTTCGATGGGGTTGAGCTCAGGGCTCTGTGAAGGCAAGTCAAGTTTTCCACACCAATCTCAACAAACCATTTCTGTATGGACCTCACATTATGGACAAGGGCATTGTCATGCTGAAACAGGAAAGGGCCTTCCCCCATACTGTTGCCACTAAATTGGAGGCACAGAATCATCTGGAATGTATTAATGCTGTAGCATTAAGATTTCCTTTTAGGGGCCTAGCCTGAACCATGAAAAACAGCCTAAGACCATTATTCCTCCTCCACCAATCTTTACAATTGGCACTATGCATTCGGCAGGTAGCGTTCTCCTGGCATCCGCCAAACCCAGATTCGTCCTTCGGTTTGCCAGATGATGAAGCGTGATTCATCACTCCAGAGAGAACGCGTTTCCACTGTTTCAGAGTCCAATGACGGCAAGCTTTACACCACTCCAGCCGACGCTTGGCATCGCGCATGGTGATCTTAGGCTTGTGTGCGGCTGTTTGGACTTGAAAACCCATTTGATGAAGCTCCCGATTGACAGTTATTGTCCTGACGTTGCTTCCAGAAGCAGTTTGGAACTCGGTAGCGAGTGTTGCAACAGAGGACAGACCATTTTTATGCGCTGTGCGCTTCAGCACTCGCTGGTCCCGTTCTGGAGCTTGAATGGCCTAGCACTGTGGCTAAGCCATTCTTGTTCCTAGATGTTCCCACTTCAGAATAACAGCACTTACAGTTGACCGGGGCAGCTCTAGCAGGGCAGAAATTTGACGAACTGACATGTTGGAATGGTGGCATCCCATGACGGTGCCACGTTGAAAGTCAGTGAGCTCTTCAGTATGGGCCATTCTACTGCCAATGTTTCCCTATGGCGATTGCATGGATGTGTGCTCGATTTTATACACCTGTCAGCAACGGGTGTGGTTGAAATAGCCAAATACACTAATTTGAAGCGGTGTCCACATACTCTTGCATATATAGTGTAGGTCTCAATAGGTCTTCCCTGTTTAAATAAAACTAAAATTACCATTATACATTGAGTCTGTTTTTTCAGGCTTGGACAGATGGATACAATGTTACACTTACTATGTTAGGTTAGATAGCACAGACCACATGAGAGAGGACTTGTTCAGGGGCGGCAGGTAGCCTAGTGGTTAGAGCGTTGGACTCGAATCCCCGAGCTGACAAGATAAAAATCTGTTGTTCTGCCCCTGAACAAGACAGTCAACCCACAGTTCCTAGGCCTTCATTGACAATAAGAATTTGTTCTTAAGTGACTTGCCTAGTTAAATAAAGGTAAAATAAAAAACAACATGAGAGGGAGAGACAGTTTGTTAAAGTATGCCTTATCTACCTTGAAGAACGAGTCAAATTTTGTCAGACAGCTCTGTAGCATACTTAGGCAGGCTAGCCTAGCTACATAGGATGATTAAAGACAGTACAGTATGGGGAGCACAGAGATCATGTTAAATGGTCTGGCTGGCCAGCAGCTACTCCCTGAGCAGAGATGAGGTGATGACATTAAGGAATTAAAAATAATGTGTTAAAAGCACTAAATAATATTAAAAAGGTACATACAAAACTGCAATATTTTATTATTTCTTAGCTATTTTCTATTTTCTACTGATGTCTACCAAATTTGGACTTGACAGAGACAATTGAATATTTTCAATTTTTGGCTTTGTAATTTCTATTAAAAGACATTCTGGGTTTGAGTTCAGGCTCTGCGCAGCCGGCCGCGACCGGGAGACCCATTTGGCAGCGCACAATTGGCCCAGCGTCGTCCGGGTTAGGCCGGCAGGGATGTCCTTGTCCCATCGCGCTCTAGCGACTCCTGTGGCGTGGGGGGCCGGACACAGTGCACGCTGACACAGCTGTACGGTGTTTCCTCCAACACATTGGTGCAGCTGGCTTCTGGGTTAAGTGGGCATTGTGTCAAGAAGCAAAACAGCTTGGTTGGGTTGTGTTTTGGAGGACACACGGCTCTCGACCTTCACCTCTCCCGAGTCTGTACTGGAGTTGCAGCGAGGAGACAAGACTAACTACCAAAATAGATACCACAAAATTGAGAAGGGAAAAAAAGGTAGAAAAGTAACCAAAAAATAAATAAAAATAGCTCTAAAATCAATGTCATTATTACATAATACAAATCAAAACCAAAATCAAAAACCATGATAAAAAAAATTAAGAATCGACCTCAAAAAGTTGTAATCACAGCATACAAGTGGTGGGAGATGGGGCTGCCAATGGGTTTCCAGATATAGCCAATACTTTTATCACTACTGAACTAAAAAAATGATTTTTCCCTTCATAAGACAGTTTTGTAAAGAATGGTCAGTGATGACCTTAAAATGCCTTTTGCAGAATTTCTTCAGCAATCCTTTCGCTGGGAAAGTACAGGTTTTTGAGCCATACATTACAACTAAAATCATAGATGGTTGGTATTTAGAAAGATGTGGGTTTGTGTGCTCCGTAGTGCATATGACGTATAGTTTATGACCCTTTCATTTAAGTTCCCTTTGATATCAAGTATATGGGCACCTTACTGTCCTGTCCTGTCCATGCTGTGGGAAAGCGAGCCCAGTTGTGTGCCTTACACCCTATGAAACATGAGAACCAATGTCAATGTTACCAGGCTAAGGCTGCAAGTGGACTTCTACATTTTTACTTGATAAACTTTAATGTAAAAATGATGTATTTGGATAAGAAATAGCTCTTTTTTTGTACTCATGCAGCAGAGATATTACACAGCAAACATGCCAGCTACATTTAACTGGGTTGTGCAAGAGCACTCAAGAGGCCCATTTTCAGCAGCAGAGCATGGGAGGTCATGTGTGCTGCTTGCTTCAACAGCTGTAGAAAATGGCTTGTGCAGGAATTACCATTAATGTTATAATTATGTTTTAGACAACATGTGTAAAACTGTCAGTGTGTTCAAAGATGAGCTCCATGTGGCTTAAAGCCACTAGTATAACGTCATAAACGCAGCAATTTTGTGTGTGTCCAGGTTATAATACACAGCGTCTGCAACATGTCCCTTCAGACAACAAGACATAACCCATCAGAAGACACAGAAGCCTGTGTATACACCCTCCTCCTGGATGAAATATAACTAATGCACATTCCAACGGTCCCACTGGTTCAGATGCTGTGTAAAGACATGTACAGCACTGGTATGCTCCCACAATAATTTATTTACTTTGTGGCGCAAATAAACAGTGTTTTAATTTAGATCTTCATTAGTTCATAAGTTCTTATGATGAATTATGGCCTTTGCTTCAAAGAATCTACATACATTATTCAGTTTTTCAATAGATGAAAACTAATTGAGTCGCAGCCACTGTAATTAAACTCTTAGGCAAAACTTCATCCACTCAGCATGAGACTAGTTAGTGAATACTTCTGGCAAACTCAATCACATGAATGGAGCTGGTAGGCAGGTTGGCAACGTGCCTAAGCAATCTGGTCAAAATGAAGGGAAAAGGAGAAGAAAAAGAGGCATCCCCTCTCGCATGAATAATTGCAACCCAGTACTTTGATCAATTATGTGAAAACTTTCACACCATATGGCAATTATCAGCAGGACAAGATGGTAGAAGGCGATGGATTAGAAGCTTTCCGAGAACATTAAACACCTCCATTACTTTTCCCTTGATCCCCAGACAGCAAAGGGCTCCGTATGAAGCTGGTTTGGACCTAACGCAGTCAGCATAGGTAAAGGCAGCCTGTGACTGCAGACTTACCATGTGTAGAGCCTGGTTTGATCTCGATGGCCGACCTGCTCATGATGTCCTTCTCAACCTGAGACATGCGCTCTCGGGTCATCTGGTATGAGTCATCAGTGGCACACACAGTGATCTTGTCCTGAATACTGCCCTGGCCCTCCAGGTGCTCCCTGCCCTCCCTGAGGAGAACACAGGATGAGGCTCACATAGCAGCAACTGGTAATGTACAAAATATCACACACTACTTCCCATTAAATAGACCATTTCGTGAAAGTGTATTTGTGTTTCTGTCTACGTGTGACATATGCCTCACTCCCATGACCGGTTCTTTGACTTCTGTCCTCATGCTCATTCCTCACATCCTATGCTATGGCATTAAGCTGTACAACGTCAAAGTGAAGATGCTTATGAGCTGCGTTGCTAAATAGAGGTCGACCGACTAATCGGAATGGCCGATTAATTAGGGCCGATTTTTAGACACCGATTTGGCCGAATTCTTTTATATTTTATTTATTTTTTTACACCTTTATTTAACTAGGCAAGTCAGTTAATTAAGAACACATTCTTATTTTCAATGATGACCTAGGAACGGTGGGTTAACTGCCTTGTTCAGGGGCAGAACGACAGATTTTTACCTTGCCAGCTTGGGGATTCAATCTTGCAACCTTACAGTTAAACTAGTCCAACCACCTGCCTCTCATTGCATTCCACAAGGAGCCTGCTTGTTACGCGAATGCAGTAAGAAGCCACGGTAAGTTGCTAGCTAGCATTAAAGTTATCTTATAAAAAAAACAACCAATCATAATCACTAGTTAACCACACATAGTTGATGATATTACTAGTTTATCTAGCGTGTCCTGCGTTGCATATAATTGATGCGGTGCGCATTCGCGGAAAAAGTACTGTCGTTGCTCCAACGTGTACCTAACCATAAACATCAATGCCTTTCTTAAAATCAATACACAACTATACATTTTTAAACCTGCATATTTAGTTAATATTGCCTGCGAACATACATTTCTTTTAACTAGGGAAATTGTGTCACTTCTCTTGCAACAGAGTCAGGGTATATGCAGCAGTTTGGGCCGCCTGGCACGTTGCAAACTAATTTGCCATAATTTTACGTAATTATGACATAACATTGAAGGTTGTGCACATGTAACAGGACTATTTAGACTTATGGATGCCACCCGTTAGATAAAATATGGAACGGTTCCGTATTTCACTGAAAGAATAAACGTTTTGTTTTTGAAATGATAGTTTCCGGATTCGACCATATTGATGACCAAAGGCTCGTATTTCTGTGTGTTATTATGTTATAATTAAGTCTATGATTTTATATTTGATAGAGCAGTCTGACTGAGCGATGGTAGGCAGCAGCAGGCTCGTACGCATTCATTCAAACAGCACTTTCGTGCATTTTGCCAGCAGCTCTTCGCAATGCTTCAAGCATTGAGCGGTTTATGACTTCAAGTTTATCAACTCCCGAGATTAGCCTAGTGTAACCGATGTGAAATGGCTAGCTAGTTAGTGGGGTGCGCGCTAATAGCTTTTCAAATCGGTGACGTCACTCGCTTGGAGACTTGGAGTAGTTGTTCCCCTTGCTCTGCTAGGGCCGTGGCTTTTGTGGAGCGATGGGTAACGATGCTTCGAGCGTGGCTGTTGTCGATGTGTTCCTGGTTCGAGCGTAGGTAGGGGCGAGGAGAGAGATGGAAGCTATACTGTTACACTGGCAATACTAAAGTGCATATAAGAACATCTAATAGTCAAAAGGTATATGAAATACAAATGGTATAGAGAGAAATAGTCCTATAATTCCTATAATAAACTACAACCTAAAACTTCTTACCTGGGAATACTGAAGACTCATGTTAAAAGAAACCACCAGCTTTCAAATGTTCTCATGTTCTGAGCAAGGAACTTAAACGTTAGCTTTTTTTACATGGCACATATTGCATTTTTACTTTCTCCAACACTTTGTTTTTGCATTATTTAAACCAAATTGAACATGTTTCATTATTTATTGGAAGATAAAGTGTTCATTCAGTATTGTTGTAATTGTCATTATTACAAATACATTTAAAAATAAAATGTATTATTATTATTATTATTATTTTTAAATTGTCCGATTAATCGGTATCGGCTTTTTTTGGTCCACCAATAATCGGTATCGGTATTGAAAAATCATAGTCGGTCGACCTCTAGTGCTAACAGAGCAGCACAGAGCTACCTTTGACCCCCACATGACCACAAACACTGATCTCAACATTACCCGCAACCTGTGCAATGTTGCGGGTAACATGTTACAAAAGTAATGCATTACGTACTCAGATTACTTTTACTTTTTCAAACTGGGTAATATTACAACGGTTACGTTGTCAAACAGTGTGTTACTTTCAGAATCAAATCGCATTTTATTGGTCACATGCTTCTTAAAGAACAGGTGTAGACCAACAATGAAATACTTAGAGCCCTCCCAACAATGCAGAGAAAAATAGACAAATAAATAAACAATGAGTAACAACTGTCCTATATACAGGGGGTACCAGTACCGAGTCGATGTGCAGGGTTACAAGGCAATTGAGGTAGATATAGGTTGGGGTAAAGTGACTAGGCAACAGGATAGATAAAACAGTAGCAGCAGCAATGAGTCAAGAGTTAGTGCAAAAAGGGTCAATGCAGATAGTTTGGGTGACTATTTGGTCAGCTTTTAAATAGTCTTATGGCTTGGGGGTAGAAGATGTTTAAGGTCCTGTTGGTACCAGACTTTGTGCATCGGTACCACTTGTCGTGCGGAGGTAGAGAGAACAGTCTATGACTTGGGTGGCTGTAATCTGACCATTTTTAGGGCCTTCCTCTGACACCACCTGGTATAGAGGTCCTGGATGGCAGGAAGCTTGGCCCCAGTGATGTACTGGGCAGTACGCACAACCCTCTGTAGTGCCTTGAGGTTGGAGGCCGAGTAGTTGCCATACCAGGCAGTAATGCAACCAGTCAGGATACTCTCGATGGTGCACCTGTAGAACTTTCAGGATCTGAGGACCCATGCCAAATCTTTTCAGTCTCCTGAGGGGGAATAGGCTTTGTTGTGCTCTCGTCACGACTGTCTTGGTGTGCTTGGACCATGTTAGTTTGTTGGTGATGTGGACACCAAGGAACTTCAAGCTCTCAACCTGCTCCACCACAGCCCCGGCGATGAGAATGGGGGCTTGCTCGGTCCTCCTTTGCACCCATAAAGTATATTCCTTTGTAGTGTTTTTCTGCAGTATTACTTTAGAGCCTTGTTGCAAACATTTCTATTTATTTTGTATACATGTGTATTCTTCTTTTCACTGTGTAATTTAAGTCATTATTGTGGGGTCACAACAATGTTGTTGATCCATCCACAGTTCTCCCATCACAACCGTTGAACTCTGTTTTAAAATCACCAATGGCCTCATGGTGACATCCCTCAGCAGTTTCATTCCTGTCCTGCAGCTCAGTTTAGACGGACAACTGTATCTTTGATGTGTCTGGGTGGTTTAATACACAATCCACAGCATAATTATTAGCTTGATTATGCTTAAAAGAGATATTCGATGTCTGATTTGTTATTTGTTACCCATCTAACAATCGCTGCCCTTCTTTATGAAGCTTTGTAGTTGAATCTGTGCATGGAATTCAATACTTGACTGACTGTATGTATGAGGGACAGAGGAAGGCTTAGTCATTAAAAAAAATTATGTCAACCCCTATTATTTCACACAGTCAGTCCGTGTAAACTTATGTCATTTTTCATTACAAATGTTACTCCTACACTAATTTAGACATGCCTGAACATATGGGCTGAATACTTATGCAACACCTATATTTTAGTCATGTCATTTTTATTAATTCACTTTGACAGAGTATTTTGAGTAGATTGTTGACAAAAAACGACAATGAAGTAGCTTTTAATCCTGCTTTGTAACAATAAAATGTGAATAAATCCAAGGATGTGAAAACGTTTGCAAGGCACTGTAGGTCCCTCTGTTGTGTAAGTACAGGACGTTGTCTATTTTCCCCCATTTCAAAATGTATGTAGTTATGTCCTTGAGCTGCTCTTGTATATTTATGTTCTGTACCATGTCATGTTTTATGTTGTGTGGACCCCAGAGATAGTAAGTGCTGCTTCAGCAACAGCTAATGGGGATCCTAATAAAATACTAATACACCAGCAGTCAAACTTCAGCAACACAGCACGCTAAATAGGTGCTTACAGTAACTCAAAAGGAAAAACAAGACCTCAACAAATACTGCTTAGCTCAAAAAGGTTAGAGTTAATGAGTAGTTCAAAAATAAGACTGAACTATACATGGTAAGAAAAACAGTCTGGGATAAGGTGTCATTGGTTTCTAGTGGTCAGTCACATGGAGATAAGGGTTACTTGCGTTAGCAATGAGAGAAAGAGCAAGAGAGAGAGCAGTGTCTCACAATTCCCTGTGGTCCCTATCTGACTGAACTAGTTCGGACGATATGGGCACAAATACATATCATGATAATCTGCCTGAATTGATGCCATAACAATAAATACAATGATAAGTTAATCAAAATGAGCACCACTGTTCTTTAAAAGATCCTTTAACCTACTACTACTAGTTTGATGGTTGTAGCCATCAATTGTCTAATTAACATTCACCCATATTAGCAGACGTTATTCATGTCAAATGTTACATTTCTCTAGTATAGGCTACTTATCGTAATAAACAATATCAGCAAAATGTCTACATTAAGTGATCGGTATGGTCGGTGTCGAGAATGTTTGGTTTATCGGCCCAGCTCTACTGTGAACTGACTGAATTCCATCTGTGGTTGACTGAAAACAGTAGAGTGGGCTTACCCTGAGACATGCTGGTGGATGCAGTCAACGCTGGCCTGAGGTTTGTCTTTGCTATCACTGGACAGGTAGAAGGAGAAGACCCGGAGTGCATCTGGGGCCTCTGGGGATGGGGCAGGGATCTTGATATACTGTTGTAAGGGGAAACAGAGAGCGCATTAGATCACTGAGGAGATCATGTGTAAAGTTATAAAATGTTTATGACCAAGCAGTTTTAGCATATTCAGCTGTGCTTTCGGTTTGCATATTCTACATTTGAGTAATTTAGCAGATGCTCTTATCCAGAGCGACTTACAGAACTGAGTACATACATTTCAATCCTTTTTTTTTGCTGGTCCCTGTGGGAATTCTAAACATGCTAAATAAAACGCCTTGGGTTTGTATCATACAATCCGAAACGTTTTGGTAACTAGTGTATAAAGGACCGCAAAGGATGAGCCTTACGTTAGTCATCAATTAGGCTACACATTTCATTGGAGAGCAAAAGAGGGGTAAATCGGAAGTCTGAGGTCATTGCCATTACGTATGAGTCAACTGCTCGGGGTGACAGCCAGGCAGTCTCTGGCTTAATGCCATTTCAAATGAAGCCCCATCTGAAGCATATGAAAATCAACTAGGCATAGCATATCACTTTTCCAAACTAAATCAGCACACAACTTGAAATCTGTGCTGTGGCTCTATTCTCATCGATTACACAGTATTTAATCTGTGGTTGCTAACTGAATGCTGTGTCCTTTTTGTTTGTGTGTTTAGTTCACAATCCAGACGCACGGGCAAGTCCATGCGAAAGTTCAGACGAAAATTCATATTACAGTTCGTAGAAAAATGTCAAAACGAAGTATAGAATCAATCTTTAGGATGTTTAACATTATTGAAGATTTGTTTCAACTGGAGAATTCCTTTGTCTTCAGAAATGCAATGGAACAGAGCTAACTCTCACGTGAGCGTGTGAAACTGAGCTCGTGGCTCTCTGCCAGACCTCTGACTCATTCCCCCCCACCCCACAGTAGAAGCATCAAACAAGGTTCTAAAGACTGTTGACATCTAGTGGAAGCCTTAGGAAGTGCAATATGACCAATATCCCACTATCTTCGATAGGCAATGAGTTGAAAACTTACAAAACCTCAGATTTCCCACTTCCTGGTTGGATTGTTTCTCAGGTTTTTGCCTGCCATATGAGTTCTGTTATACTCACAGACATCATTCAAACAGTTTTAGAAACTTCAGAGTGTTTTCTATCCAATACTAATAATATGCATATATTAGCAACTGGGCATGAGTAGCAGGCAGTTTACTCTGGGCACCTTATTCATCCAAGCTACTCAATACTGCCCCCAGCCATAAGAAGTTAAGGGTATATTGTATATTAATAATATTACATTGTATTGTATCTGCAACTTTTCCACATACCACTTGGCCAAATTGGTTTAATCTGCTAGCAATATTGATATTTAAAAAACCAATAATATTTCAATAAAATCTCTGGCCTGGACGCCCTACTGTACCTCTGCAAGCCGCAGACCCTACTTTGGGAACCACTGCTTGGATCAACCTTGCAGCATTGCTGTTTTGATGTTATTGCTTTGGAACAACACACAGTTATGTATTGAGTACTTAAAAAATAAAAAAGTATCTCCCCAGAAGGTGATTAGAGTAAAGGTAATCTAGAAGTGTATTTGTTAGTGGACAAAAGTGGGACCTCCTATGTCCCAAAGTGGCAACCTCTAGTCAGCTGTTGGAACAGTGAGGCTGATATCCTGCCCTTAAACATAGGGACTTGTGTCTAGCTACATAGGTGATAGTATTCTACTGTACTGTCCAGAGCTTCCCTGGAATCAAACAGACCCACAGGGAGCTATGGGGCCCTAAACCAGCTAATGAAATGGCCTAAAAACCTACTTTCACAGAATGGCCAATTAAAACACTGGAAGTCATTAACTAACAGGTATTGCCGTGTACTTGAACACACTGGGTGCCGACTGCCCTTTCATTCCAGCTGAAATGGACCGTTTTGTTGATGCTGAGCCTGTGCCCTAGATTCAGAGGACAAAATGAAAGGGACAGAGCGATAGATGGTCCACAGAATGATTATCACTTCTTTTGACCCAGCATGATCACTGACTGACTGACTGAGCGCAGCCATATAGTCCTCAGAAATTAGGAATTGTTTCCAAATCATATGAAAAGAAGTCACGTTCACTTCCCTAGTGGTCTCAGACTAGGGTGAGATGGCTAACACAAAAAGGGCTCCATGTAATAGTTCCCTTTTATTATGAGCACTAAGACAGAGGACAGTCAGTGGGCCTTGAAACAGCCTCTTTAGCTTAACTGTGGAAAGTGATTGATTCCAGGCTGACTGGTAGAATGCACAGTGCCTGGGGCAGATGTGGCAGGCAGGACTCTAGCTGTCACAAATGCCCAGTCATGCAGTACAGCCAAAAGCGGTTTCTGTAGCGTGTAGCCAATAAACAGCTTCTCTTTCAACACCCCCCCCCCCCCTTCTTCTACTGAACTCCACAGCGAGCTTTGCACTCTCCCCCATCACCCTCAGTGCTCTTAATAGCACCCAACACACAATCCAACCATCGACACACACAAAGCACAAGGCAGCCTACAAAGCCATGGACACTTTTGATATCAAACTGACTATTAGTTATGTTGACCTATATCTGTCCAGCCCTTCAGATGAAGTGGTGGGGCAGGATTCCACTAATGTCTGCTTCAGGTTTCCACTAATTAACTGTCATCAACCAAAAAAGCGTCAAAGTAAATAGGAGCAACAGAAGAGCCATGCCTTCAGGACCTATTACCTCAAGACGCTGTCGAAAGTGGTAGCGGTCTTGACCAAAACGCCAAGCAACAAGTCATAGAGGCGCTCCAGAAGTAGGTCAATGCAGATATTCTCCATTGCAGTGCTTTCTTTCAAATGGAGATGCTGATAAACAGCTTGACTGCCCCCAGGCGAGAGCACAGTTCAGGATTTACAGTCTTAGCTCTGCAATCACCCCCCACCCCATACCACCACATCCCCCTCAGTCAGTATGCGCCTTTGGGTCGAGGCAAGCGGCAAGCACCCCCCCCTCCAGCGAAGCGTTAGAATCACCCTCTCCTCCCCGCCACCGTGCACACATCATATTCTAATTCTAATCACTGTTACTCAGGTCAGTCCATTCTGAAGTTGACCCCGTTTTATCCACAGCTTCCTTCTCCACCTTCATAACCATATGTCATTAGTTCCCAGCTCTATGCTTCCTGGCTCATGGGGGAGCTGCTCCTGGTTCCTTTTAGCCCATACATTCCAGTTAAAAGCTCTGTCTGAGCACACAGGGGCCATCCTTGACTTGCTACCTGCAACTTTTTCTCTCTCATCTTCGGATTACATTTCCCAGGACAGTTGTTCAAGCTGGAGGGTTTTCTAACAAACAATCAAAAGAAAAGGAAAACAAAACCTTCGGCCTACATTTTGTAGGCTTTTGTGTGCGTACAAAAAAAAAGAATTAATAATCTATAAAAATGTTCATCACAAAAATGCTGTTGTTTTTAGAATGTCATTCAATTATTTGTGGGCTCCCATTTCCAAACTGACGGAAATCTACCATGACTTTCCCCCTCATCCCAATCTGTTCCAGAACCACAACCCACATTGACAGGTAAGTCTAATATCAGTGTGAATAACAGAGGTGTGTATTTCCATAGAACTGACGACACAGGGCAGGGCGGCTGTACCATGAAGCTGCCCTTTCCATCCCTGATTAAGCCAGGGGAGTCCCACACTTCCGCAAGTCACATGAAAGGACTAAGGTCAAACATCTCCTAAGCTACGCTGCAGCTGAGGCCGTATGCCACACCTCAACATCAGCTGTCAATGCCTCCAACTAACTTACTAGGCCAACATGTGAATGCTAAATAGTGATTAGTTCCCCTAACTGCGGTCTGTACTCCTACGATATTTTATCTGCCCATTCCTAAAGGGACATTTCAAATATATAGTAAGCTATGCCATATTACACCAAATGTATATTGTTCAAATCATTATACAATATCTCAAGACAAGTTACATTTTTTTTGTGAGAATGGATAACATATGCAAATGATTCTAAAACCTCCCCAGCACAACAAATGGAAGTCACTGTGCTACAGTGTACCATCAGGAAAGTGGTAGGTCAGTCAGATTTGCCCTGTAGTGTCCATCCTGTGAGCTGAACTTGGCAGTCGGACAGTTAGTGTCGTCTTTGCCAAATGGCATTAGATCGACAATCCTCAGCACCTTGTCAGAAGAGCCTCTCTACAGGGTGCCAGGGCAGATACAATAGCCCCCTCTGTGGCCCGGGCCCAGGCACATCTGCCGCAGCCTGCACACGGCCGGGGCTGGATGGCTCTGTGTGTTTGGAGATGTCAAATACTTTCAGGCTGCCGCAGCCTGCACACGGCCGGGGCTGGATGGCTCTGTGTGTTTGGAGATGTCAAATACTTTCAGGCTGTTGTAAGGTATGAGTTGGTATGAGTTGGACGGGAACGGAACACCTTGGCGTGGGTTCTGCCGTTAGAGCAGGACCAATGGCACCCTCACTGGTGTCCATGAAAAATTACCCCTTACACCATTTAGTATTTATCACCTTTAAATCACGTTTAATAATGCTCTTCTCCTGCCTTACGTTTGGTGGCAGATGAGGAAAGGAATTCTGGTAAAGAGATTTTTTTCCTACAGCTAACCACACATCTGCTAGGAAAGATGAAGTCTTTTTTGGTGATGTTTTTTCTTCTTCTTGGGTCTGTAGATGTAAGCGGACAGGCAGAGATCCCAGCTCTATTTAGCATGGCAGCACAGTGATGAGAGCAAGCGCCTAGATATACAAACGTGATTTACTATAGACTGTGCCTCCTGCCTTGGTCTGTACTGACACTGCTGGCCATTGTCCTCTCATCCCAGTCTGCCTCGGTCTGTACTGACACTGCTGGCCATTGTCCTCCCATCCCAGTCTGCCTCGGTCTGTACTGACACTGCTGGCCATTGTCCTCCCATCCCAGTCTGCCTCGGTCTGTACTGACACTGCTGGCCATTGTCCTCCCATCCCAGTCTGCCTCGGTCTGTACTGACACTGCTGGCCATTGTCCTCCCATCCCAGTCTGCCTCGATCTGTACTGACACTGCTGGCCATTTTCCTCTCATCCCAGTCTGCCTCGGTCTGTACTGACACTGCTGGCCATTGTCCTCTCATCCCAGTCTGCCTCGGTCTGTACTGACACTGCTGGCCATTGTCCCCCCATCCAAGTCTGCCTCGGTCTGTACTGACACTGCTGGCCATTGTCCTCTCATCCCAGTCTGCCTCGGTCTGTACTGATACTGCTGGCCATTGTCCTCCCATCCCAGTCTGCCTCGGTCTGTACTGACACTGCTGGCCATTGTCCTCTCATCCCAGTCTGCCTCGGTCTGTACTGACACTGCTGGCCATTGTCCCCCCATCCCAGTCTGCCTCGGTCTGTACTGACACTGCTGGCCATTGTCCTCTCATCCCAGTCTGCCTCGGTCTGTACTGATACTGCTGGCCATTGTCCTCTCATCCCAGTCTGCCTCGGTCTGTACTGACACTGCTGGCCATTGTCCTCTCATCCCAGTCTGCTCAGTCATGGCTGCTGCTGTGAGCTGCCTGTCTTTTGTTCTTGCATCTTCCCCCACACAGCTGAGTGCAATGGCCCGTCGGCCCGCCTGGATTATTCATGAACAGCATGGACGTGTGGTTGGCGGGCGGGTGGGAGAGGGGGACAGCACTGTCACGGTGTGGCTCCCCGATCAGCTCGTGCATGAGGGATAGCACTCCACAGTCCCCGCTTTCCTCTCCCTCTGGAATGTGGTCAACACTAAAGCATCCCAGCAAAGGGACAAACAGAACAGAGAAAACTAGTCTGGGAGGAGGGGAATGGGTAAGAGCTGGTGCCGAAAAGCATTCCCTCTCTGCATCTCTTCACAAACAGCCATATGCACACGCTGGATCCATGTGTACTATGGGAAACATAGCTAAGACATTCACAAAGAAAGGCAACGTTTTACCTCTGGAGGCTCCACACGGTCAAAAAGGAAAAGAAAGCTTACAAGTGGCATTTAAAAAGGAAGGCATAATTCCAGTGACACATGCAGACAACTATAGAAGGCAACACAGGCAGACGATGCCTCAGGGAATATTCATATTAATTCCTACTCTCCACAATCCTCCCACTGTTTACCGTATGATCAATGACTCTGTGGTGACTCAGATTGTGAATACAATGCATGAGATCACCTCTCCTTTAAAACCAGGCTTTTATTGAGGCTGGCTTTTTGTTCCTGTGCTTCAAGTCAGCCTGACCATTGAGGGGGTTGGTAGAGAAAGACTGAAGATCCACAGAGAGGAGGAGTGGGGGTCTGAAGGGGGTTGTGAGGGGAGTAGGGGGTGGGCAATTGTTGTGGCGACAACATCCCCCAAGGTATTGGCTCTTATGCCAAGCTAAATTTGCCTTCTCCAAGAGACTGGGCTAATCTGTCAACCTCAGCAAACACATGGGTCACCAACTCACCCCCTCCCCTCAACATCCCCTCTCCTCCCAGTAGTGTTCCTGTCTGAGTGGATACACAGATAGGGGGGGGGGGGGGTGGAGAACACTGATGGCAGGCTTCATAGACAGCCCATTTCAACATTACATGCAGACACTTTTCCACTGGTTACTATAGTTACAGTGTTTGAGGATTATGTAGGCCCATGTCTAACCATAAGGCTTGGGGGTGGAGGGGCAGTATGTGCTATGTGATGTCATGTTTTAATCAATTGTTTAATTACAGTGATCATGACCAACTTTAAGAATGATCCAAATACGCCCTTTACCGGACCTTGATTCCAAACAGTCGGTAATCCTTTAACAATTCCCAGATTGTAACATGGAAAAGTACATCCAAATCTGATTAATTTACGCAGAGCCTCAGAGAAACAAGACAAAATGGAAAACATGCACCGAGCGGTGACGTGGAAACCCATTGTGAGCAGATAAGCCTTGCCTTGTGCACGACAAACAAACACTCATAAACCAACACATGCCCAAACACACACAAAACATACAGTGAAACCTCAGTATACACCAAAGTACTCTTTGCACACAAAGTATATCTCCCACTGTCAATGTGGTAAAGATTATCTAAAGGTTGTTATTCTTCTTTAGGTTAAACAATAGCTCAGTCTGTAGTACTCTAGTGATTTGAGCCCTAAAAGAACAAACTACACACTGCAGACAAACCCTGCCCTTTGACCATTCCACTTCCCTAAGCATGTTTGTTTACCGGGGCAGCGTTGCATGTATCCTGTTGTGCTGCATTTTTAAATGGCGGAAAAATAATGGATGTGGGAAGAGTTCAGGAAAAGCAACCATTGCAGATAGCCCAACAACCAACGAGACCAACAGAAAGATTGGAGGAACAGAGGATTGCTCTTTCTTACATCACATACTGCTTTCCACTCTCGCTGATGGACGTTTTGTAGCACTAGTGCGTTCAGTGATGTTATTACCCTCCAAAAAGGTAACTTCTGGGTCAGTCCTTACTGGTTTACAGAATGGTGAGGCATCTTCCATAAATTGGATTAGATCCAACAGGATCTCATTGGTCTAGCCTATTCTTCTGATATCATTTAAATATCCATCATGATCCCAGTTAGATGTAGTAAGCATTTGCTAAAGTGGCAAGATGTCTCACAGAATGACTACATCCTAAATTCTACGTCGATTATATGTCGGCCAGGCATTCTATTCTGATGTCTCGGCGACGTCTTGCTAATGTGCAAACACTCTCCAAACTACATATTCCCTACGCATTTTGATACGTCTGCCAAAAGGTGTGCGTGCTTTTTGGGATATTCCTAACACTGTTATTGGAATGTAAAAGAGAACACTAAGACTGCACAAGTATAAACAATTGGGGGCGTTTCAATCAGTCTTTCTAATAGATTTTTGACCTGTGCTAATAAACAAAATGGTTGACCTAATACTGTATGTGAGCAGAGCTACAACAACCTCCTGGAACCGATAGTCATCCTGGTGAGGATACTACACACTGAGGCTGTGCCAGGCCAGACAGATCAGTGCTGCTGGGAATCAACGGTCTCAGTTCAATGCGCCAAACAATCAAAACTCTATACCTTCAGTTCCATATCAGTGTTAAGTTACGTGTTTAATTGCTACACAAAAACGAGCTAAAATATGCTCGTTAAAAAGCCCTTGTTGTGCGATAACTTGGATAATATCATCATCAAATGACTATTTTGGAGCTACATTAGCAATCTCAATATCAGAGGAGCTTGCTAAAGAAAGAGGGCCAGTCTTCCCTGGACTGGGAGAGGTCTCATGCGGCTTGTCCCTCCGATATGTGATCCCAAAATGGGGCCAACAGCTTTGCCAGTCAAAACAGTGGGCCTCAGACACGCAGGGCTTTTTGCCTGACACATCTGGATGAATAGAGCGGCGTGTGCCCTTTCAGGCACACGTGGGACGACTCCCCCAACCTCTGGCTGAGCCACTGGGAAAGGACCTTGCTCTAACCGCATTCCTCTTATTGTTATTCTAATTAGTGTTCGGGAAAAAAAATACTGACTGACTGACGGGCGTGCACACACACACACACACACACACACACAACAAGAGCTCATTTGCAGTGAGAAAGGGAGGCGGAGCGCTCTGGGTGGGGGTAGATGTCTCCCAAGCCAAGGCACGGGGTGAAACAGCACAATAATCTGGGGGGGCAGACGGGGGGGGGCAGCTAGCTGATCCTTCACACACAGTCGTCATGAGAAGATCTCTGGGAAGAATGCTCCCTTCCTCTACTCTCCTCCTCTAAGCACCAGCCAGTCTTCAGTTCGATAATATCTGGATGTTCTGCCCAGCAGCTGTGTATATCAACTCTTATATGCAAGGTATTCCCCATATCTGGAGGGGGATGAGATCACCATCAATGTGAAACAACACAGAAAGAAACTGCTCTGCAATATATAGCCCAGACAGATTATAGAGAGCACACGTTTTTAAAAACTGTGGCTGTAACACTGTATTATAGCATTTCTGGCAAGAGCAGAGATCCCATTTTGAGGGCATACTGTACCAGCAAAACAATGCTTAACCCAGATCCTTTCTCTAGTTCTTATTTGGGAAGCTGAGTGGGAAGCAAAACAGGAATCTCATCATTTGCAAGAAGATTTCTGGAGGCAAACAGGAAAGTGATCACACTGCAGGATTATGTGATAGAATTCTATCCCCGCACAACAGAGCCATGAGGAAATACTGTGCCAACCTAATCCAAAAATCAACACTATCCAATCTCACAAATTGCAATATCCCTACAATGAATGAATTGTCACCATATGGCACAAATACTGTAACAGAGCTCATTGGACAGAACTCTTGCTAATAAAGACAGACGCTACCTTAGGTGTGGAAAAACAACTTGAAAATCACACACTGTTCATTTGTGTACATGCACTCGACATGAGAGATGGATAATATGTCCAATGCTGTGAAAACGTAGTAAAAAAAAATACAAATCACCAAAGAGAGCTAAGAGCTAATAAAGGATTCCATTTCTACTAAGCAGACATAAAACATGCCAGCTAAAAGACTGCTTTGCCAGCACTACAGGAAAATAAGCACTAGGATGTGAAATTCCAGACCATGAGAACCCAAACCTAAACTGAATAAGTTCCTAGATCCCAAGTGCCGATTTCAAAGTAATCCAGACCTGAATTCCTTTTAGACTGAGAGCTTTTGTGAAATGGGAAAAGAATTTCACATAACCCTCTCGTCTTCACGTTTATTTCTTTACAGTTTCGTCACCTGCTCCACTTTTAATTTGTTAGCTTACATGACAAGGTTGTTATTTCTTTAACCACTGCAACTGAAATCTCATTACTGATCAAGCTTTTCAATTTTCTTCCCTTCAATAACATTCTGAATATGACAAGGATAGCTAGTTGTTATGAGCAAATGGTTCCAACCTTATCACTGGGGGGGACAATGGGGGCACTTGTCAAGCATGAGTGACTACACATCACCAGGTGATACATAGTTGGCCACATAGCCAGAGGAAATCTGTGTGTCAACCACAGCATGGCATTGCTTGATCTGGGGACTAACTCCTAACACCAAAGGTGTTGGAGAGAGGCCAGCAGAGTGGTTATGGGAATTCCCTTGGCTTACTGGCACTGGAAATGGAAATGTGACATGAGCTAGCAAGCCCTGAGACAAGAGCAGGAATTGTTTGAACTGGTAGGGCACATCTAAGAGGACACTGCCACCTGTCACAAGAATCACCCCTCTCTTCACCCACTCTTCCTCTAGGCTAGTAGGTTGCTCTAGATAAGATGGGCAAGGACACTTTACTGTACTGTTGTAAGGCACCTTAGAGCCCACTGGTCCCCCTCTGTCTGGTGTACTCCTCCAGTCTGCCATGTTACCAGCATCCACCCGCCCCCCCAACAGTAACAGCTTAATCTGCTCTCCCTCCAACGGCTGCAGATAGCTCATTAATGCCCAATCGGCCTGCGCAGGGGGGCGCTGTCAGAGGGGGAGGGAGCCTATACTTGAATTCCGCCAAAGCAATTTGAATATGTAATGTGCCAACAAATATATAATCACAAAATCCTATTCAGTGATTAAAGCACACTTCAATTACACACTAAACAGAACGACTGACGTTCCCTATCCGTATTCATCTCGTGTGTTTTGCATATGTTCAATTACACTCGCTGGTTTGCATATGCCTTATAGATAGGTTTGTTTTTACCTAAGCTACATTCTGTGTCAGAATACTTTATTATTTTCTGATGAAGGGCCATAAAGAACAGTGCAGACAGAGGGAGAACAACTCCACGGCTGCCATAGCATCCCCCTTTCCTCATCTCGGCTCTTTCATGTCTACACAGAGACAACAGGCGTGGAGACATGGG
The DNA here is from genome assembly GCF_034236695.1 of Oncorhynchus nerka. Lineage (NCBI taxonomy): Eukaryota > Metazoa > Chordata > Actinopteri > Salmoniformes > Salmonidae > Oncorhynchus > Oncorhynchus nerka. Next base: position 35,621,733 of record NC_088420.1, on the reverse strand, counting down.
GCTCCCTGGGGTTCACCAACTCCCCAACCTCCTCCCCCTCTCCAAACAAAGCCTTTCCAGTTGCCAGCCTGACCCAGTAACCTGGCTAACAGCCTGAGGGTATGGTGTACCCGCTCTTAGGGCCCGTGTGAGCGCCCAGGCCAGCGTTTGTGTACAGAGCGAAGTCACTTTGGTCAATGCAATCGGCTCTTGCAGGGATTAGAGCAGCTCCTTTTAGACAGGGCTGATTGTGTGGTAAATGTGCAGTAGGCAGCGCTGGGGAGGCTGCTCTAGTGCCCCGGCTAATCTGGTTGGACACAGGCATCTTTCTTTACTGCAGTTTCACAGGAATGTCTTCTCCATTTCACTGCCAAGTGTTTCTGTAGGTGATGTACTAGGTCTGACTACACTCAGCATCAAGGATAATATGACACAGAGCCACATTCAAACAAACCTGCATTGCAGTATTTATGCATTTGCAATATTACCTTTTCCCCCCGTAGCCAGATAAAAATCACAAACATGGTCCTGGAATACTGTGCGAATACCAGCTATATGCTTCCAGTTTTCAGAATGACTGGCAGTACTGTACTTGTGTAAATAAAGACTCTGTATAAACATTGCTGTGGCAGGACCAATTAAATCCGGTTCTAAATCTAACATGGAAAGAGCTGCCTGAAACATAAACCTTAACTCACACGCCACAAATGCAAAGGGAGGCCACATTAAACACTGATAGTCTCTTTGTGAGGCAGTCAAGCTTTTAATGTATTTATAACGACAAATATGAGAACTGCGCCACTCTACTGTATATCCCTGTAAGGCAACAATAACCACCAGCTGAAGACTAGAACAAGATCCTCACAATATGTGCCATCTAAATCAGGCCTTCGGGGTTCAGTCAGTGGATGCACATGCATGCAACTGATCTGCCCTCCTGTTTGAAGCCATATTGGTTTTGGATCTCGTGAAAACTGCAGTGGCAGAGCGGTCGCGAGTGCTGCCTGTACGGCAAATCAGAACTAATTAAAGCATTTCATTTCTAAAGCTTTAGAAAGGAGGTGCAAAAAACACATTCGTCTTACCCCCTGGCTCCCCTTGAAGCAAACTGCTGGCTGATTTGGTAAGGATCCCTGGGAAGGAGGAGAGAAACGGAGAAAGTGGTTATCGTTTAATATAACAGACACAAGCATTGCAGATCAAATACAATTGATCCTAAAAACACATCAGGTAGCATTTAAAATATTGAAAGGAAATATTGTTATTTCATGCTAGCAAATACCTTTTCTGCAATTGCACGCTCAACACTGTCAATTTCTCACAAAGCAATCACCCTTTATTCATCAAGCTAACAATGTATTACAACAGTACTACTTAGTTCAATTAGACCAGTGGGGAAAATTATACCCATTAGCCAACTATCACAATAATTAGAGTTTCCTATCGCTTATTTGCCCCAATGGCCAGCGTACAACTTCTTAAGTGTTCATTCAATAACAAAATGTGCTCTTAAGGCTTTGTGAGTGTGCTCATATCCGTGGCCCGTCGCCAGTATCATGGTTCTATACGGCCAGGTCCACAGATCAAGGGGCTTCACTGCTAATCTGCACTGGAATGTGTCTGATTAATCAATCTAGAGCACAGAAACCTTGTTTCACTCAATCAGTTCTCATAGTCAATTGGAAATGGGGGGGGGGGGGGGGGGGTGAGGCGTATCAACGGAAAAGCCTCATCACAAAGCTTTTAGTGTAAAATCCCTAATCATTTTCTTAGCTGATTACTAATTGTACCTTCGTTTACAAGTGGGCTACATTTGATCAGCCCTTAGGTTTGTGCAAGTCACAATACAGTCGTTCATGTACAAAGCTGTCCCCCAAATAAGCCTTTATCTAACCATAAAGAGGTGACCATGCTGTGCATGCTTCAGGAGTTCCTCAACATTCAAGCATCAGTACCTTAATATGACCAGAATGTAACATTGAAGAGAACAAAACAAAACTGTTCTCTGCTCTCTGAAGTACTCCTAGCGATGGTACAGGGTCAAGAGATAAGAGCCACTATCTGAAAGTTACAGCTGCAGCCATGGTCAACAGGCCTGTTTATCTATTATAGATGGTTTTGGGGTCATCATGCTCCTTTCTTTCCCTCTGGTCATTGCTTAACAGGCCTACAGCTCACTTTGTATTTTAAAGTGTAGGCTTATTAGAGATCCATTTCTTTTCATGGGTAAGAGTTGCAGGATAAACGTCATTAACAGAGGTTAGGGGCTGCCACTTTGCTCCTATAGTCGGAGTGAAACCCATAATGACCAGACTTGACCACCGTTGTTGCTTTCTGACTGTAACACCAGTGTTACACTACTAGAGCAAAGCACTTAACCCTAATTGCTCCAGGGCCGCCATTGATAATGACAGACCCTGGCCGTGACCTCACTCTCTGGGGGGATATGTGATATGCAAAAAACAAATATCCAGAAATAGGACAAAATATAAGCCCCCAAATTAAAAATAAAATTAAAAACATTTGGGGAATGTGTGTATACAATCTGATGTTATACTAGGGAAATTGTGTTTGTATCTAGGGCTGACAGTGAAGACCTGTGAATAGCAGAATCAACAACCTCTGGATAATCAAAAACAGTTGCTTTGTGAGAAGGTGTTAACCGTTGAAGGAGTGTGCAGGTGTGCTGAATGAGGAATATGATCAGGGCTCTAAAGTCCACCCCTTTTGGTCACATATGCTCCAAAATATTGTATCTGCAAGAACTGCCATTTTAGTTAAATAAAAACAATTGCTAGGTAGTTAGCCAGCTCTAGGTCGGCTGTACCTGCGCCAAAACTCCAGTATTTCTCATTTTCTCTCCAGTTTGTTCTCAATCTTCTTTAAAAAAAAGAAAATGGTAAGCCAACATGTCAGCACTTTTATTTCTATGACTGATCAAAACAAGTTCTCATGTCCCTCTGCAGCAGATGAGTAACTTGAGTATTTTGGCAAGGAATTTGTTTGGAGCATCGAATTGCAATAAAATGCCAGTATCGAATCGCAATACATATAGAATAGTGAGAATCGCAATACATATAGAATAGTGAGAATCGCAATACATATAGAATAGTGAGAATTGCAATGCATATAGAATAGTGAGAATTGCAATGCATATAGAATAGTGAGAATTGCAATACATAATTGTATCGGCACCTAAGTATTGTGATAATATATTGTTGTTATTTTCCAGCCCTAATTATTAGAGAGAAACTAATTGTTCAAAAGTTATGACCTACATGTAGGCGCTACATTTTTTATTTTGCACAGTGGTGGGCCGCATTTACACATTCATAAACCATGTCGCAGGCCGTTCTGAAACTATTCGTGGGCCTCTAACCATTTGTTTACACCTTGTTCGGTTAGCTAGCAGATAACAATAGTAAAAGTGTGCTTTTACACAATGTAGAAACCTAATATTCCACAAATGACTAATTTCATGAATAGGTATGTGTATCAATATTTTAGGTTATAATTAACAATGTCTAAAGGGTTTTTCGTTTCTAAGGCACAGCGTGTGCTTCAAAAAAAGCTGGAGTTCATATAGGCTTTATCTCAATCAATGTAAAACTCTGCTTTTCTGGTGCTGCTAAATTTATTTTGTGCTCCTAACTTTAAGTTGGGAGTACCAGTGCTACCAATGATTTTTTATTTTATTTTAGAGCCCAGCATATAATCAACTAAAACCCACACAGAATTTATACATGAGCTATGAATATTTGGTCAAGAGAAAAGAATATATATAATAATAATAATCTACTTTGACTGTTGAAATGAGAGCAGAATTAGTCTACATTAGTGAGACAAAACACCCGTATATTTTACTCTGCATCTGTTTATACTGCAGCAGCCTACATTGGCCTTCAACAGATGAGGAAGTTACCATGCATTGTCATTGGGGAAAGCAACCCATAGTTCTACACCACCTAACGGACCAATAAGCTCTGGAATTGGGCAAGATTTCAAATGTTTAAAAGGACACCACCAGAGGACAATGCCACCCACCCCTATTTCAATGTAATTCCTGTTCTAGAGCGGAAATGCTCGTTTAGGTTCCACCTCCGAAGGATGACGCAGGCTACTTACACATATTCACGAATTGGGGAAGGGAAGGTGATTTCCACATGGAGTGGAGAAACATCAATAAATAGCTAGCTATACTGACAGCTGTCAGTACCCTATCCTGCAAACCTTATTTAGCTAGCTACACTGACAGCTGTCAGTACCCTATCCTGCAAACCTTATTTAGCTAGCTATACTGACAGCTGTCAGTACCCTATCCTGCAAACCTTATTTAGCTAGCTACACTGACAGCTGTCAGTACCCTATCCTGCAAACCTTATTTAGCTAGCTATACTGACAGCTGTCAGTACCCTATCCTGCAAACCTTATTTAGCTAGCTACACTGACAGCTGTCAGTACCCTATCCTGCAAACCTTATTTAGCTAGCTATACTGACAGCTGTCAGTACCCTATCCTGCAAACCTTATTTAGCTAGCTATACTGACAGCTGTCAGTACCCTATCCTGCAAACCTTATTTAGCTAGCTATACTGACAGCTGTCAGTACCCTATCCTGCAAACCTTATTTAGCTAGCTATACTGACAGCTGTCAGTACCCTATCCTGCAAACCTTATTTAGCTAGCTATACTGACAGCTGTCAGTACCCTATCCTGCAAACCTTATTTAGCTAGCTATACTGACAGCTGTCAGTACCCTATCCTGCAAACCTTATTTAGCTAGCTATACTGACAGCTGTCAGTACCCTATCCTGCAAACCTTATTTAGCTAGCTACACTGACAGCTGTCAGTACCCTATCCTGCAAACCTTATTTAGCTAGCTATACTGACAGCTGTCAGTACCCTATCCTGCAAACCTTATTTAGCTAGCTTTTGTTATCAGTTGTTGCTGTGATTTGTTTTACTACACCATATTCAGAAGATTAGCCAGCTGGCTAGGCTGTGGCTGGTGCTGGATTTTTCATAAGCATTTAGGGAAAACACAGATGGAAACCAGTATCTTTGACTTCGTCATCTATTGTCGTCTCCAAAGTTTTGGCATTTTCCATAAATTGTGGCCACGAATTTTCCGTCAACTTCCAGATGTTGCACGCCACGTCAGTCTGTTGTTCACTTCTGGCTGAGCTTGCACCACAACATCAGGAAGTAGCATCACCTAGCACGGTGATGGAAAATAGTGTTTTATTAGACAGTACTAATATTTTCCCTGTTTTTCCTCCCACTGACAAACCATTAAATCAAGTAAATGAGGAAACCGATGCACCTTTAAAGCCTGAATGGAGGCTGTTGTGTACGAGGTCCATGGGGACATGAGTGTATTACCAGCTGGGTTGAATACGTCGACGTCGAGAAGTAATAGGTCATCAGGAAGAACTACGCCCTCTACAGGTCTTGGCGCTAAAGCCCAACTATATCATTCTTTGACTAAAACGACGACTTATTGACTTACAGTAAATCGATGTGCAACATCATGGGTAAGGTCGTGATGGGTAAGCATCGTGTTTCAGTCTAAAAAAAATAAGTGAATTTCTTATTAAGTCCTATTAACCTGAGTTGAAGAGCAACAGTATATAGTCTGACGTGAACAGACAAAAGCGGTGAGGGAGGAGCACCCTTCTCAAATCGAACAGTAATCTGCACTACTCTGTCAACAAGGCAGCATGGTGCATCATCTGGAAACATACATCATATCTTTTCCATCAAATATACACTACCGTTCAAAAGTTGGGTCGCTTAGAAATGTCCTTGTTTTTGAAAGAAAAGCACATTTTTTGTCCATAAAAATAACATCAAATTGATCAGAAATACAGCGTAGACATCGTTAATGTTGTAAATGACTATAGTAGCTGCATACGGCTGATTTTGAATCGGAATATCTACATCGGTGTACAGAGGCCTATTTCAGCAACCATCACTCCTGTGTTCCAATGGCACGTTGTTAGCTAATCCAAGTTTATCATTAAAAAAAGGCTAATTGATCATTAGAAAACCCTTTTGCAATTATGTTAGCACAGCTGAAAACTGTTGTTCTGATTAAAGAAGCAATAAAACTGGCCTTCTTTAGACTAGTTGAGTATCTGGACCAACAGCATTTGTGGGTTCGATTACAGGCTCAAAATGGCCAGGAACAAATAACTTTCTTCTGAAACTTGTCAGTCTATTCTTGTTCTGAGAAATGAAGGCTATTCCATGTGAGAAATTGCCAAGAAACTGAGGATCTCGTACAAAGCGGTGTACTACTCCCTTCACAGAACAGAGCAAACTCAAAAATGTGGCTGTTCACGGATGAGTCCTGGTCTCAATTGTACTGGGAAGATGGCAGACAGTGTAGCGTGTATGGCGTCATGTGGGTGAGCGGTTTACTGATGTCAACGTTGTGAACAGTGTGCCCCATGGTGGCGGTGGGGTTATGGTATGGGCAGGTATAAGCTGAGGACAATGAACACAATTGCATTTTATCAATGGCAATTTGAATGCAGAGATATACCCTGACGATATTCTGAGGCCCATTGCCATGGCCGCCATCACCTCATGTTTCAGCATGATAATGCATGGCCCCATGTCGCAAGGATCTGTACAAAATTCCTGGAAGCTGAAAATGTCCCAGTTCTTCCATGGCCTGCATTCTCACATACATGTCCCCCATTGAGCACTTTTGGGGTGCTCTGGATCGATGTGTATGACAGCGTGTTCCAGTTCCCGTCAGAAACTTTACACAGCCATTGAAGAGGAGTGGAACAGCATTCTACAGGTCACAATCAACAGCCTGATCAACTTTATGCTGAGGAAATGTGTCACACCAGATACTGACTTGTTTCCTAATCAACGCCCCAACCTTTTTTTAAAGGTATCCTGTGACCAACAGATGCATATCTGTATTCCCAATTACTTGATTTCAATTGATTGATTTCCTTATATGAACTGTAAATCTTTGAAATTGTTGCATGATGCGTTTATATTTTTGTTCTGTGTAAGTGCACGCACATGACACTTTGGCAAAAAAGATGGCTTTATAATATCACACGAGTATCTGCACTCTCATTGTCTAGAATGATCCCACCGTATCTTGTCTCCTTCCGCCTGCCTTACATCTTTGAGGACATGTATTTTCATTGTTAGAGGGACTATCTTTTCAATATAATAGAAACTCTTTGGCCGTGGGCTTTGAACAGAGCACTTGGCTCAATCACGCTCGTGAGACCAGCCCGGTTCCAAAACAACTGCAATCACCTTTCACCCGGTGTAAACTCCTCTCACCAGCGTTACCGGGGCCAGATAATCGAATCCCCTCACTGCACAAAAGCACAGCAACAAAACTGCCCTGCCACCACCACCCAATAGCAACAAGAGACTCCAGGGTTGGGGTGACAAGTTTTCATGTCCTAAATAAGGTATTTATTTCTCACCAAATACACCACGTTTAGAATAGATATCCTTTGGAAATTTGAGTAATTTAGAAACGCTTACACATTATCCATGTCACATTGGCATATTGCTATTAGGCTAGGCCTACACATTTTTCTAAATGACAAACTGCAACATGTTATCAGAAACCATAATAGGTCATGTAGGCTGTTACTTTTGAAAGTAACACCATTGCTGGATAGATGAAAACCTACTTTCGATGGCCTACATTTATGCTACATTCAAGCTAAGAATTCAAATGTTAATTATTGTTATATTTAGAGCCTAAATATGGTGGCTATGTCGCCATGATCTGTCTCAGAGACTATCCCAATGTTAAAAAGTAGACTACAAAAGTTATGAAACGACAATGTAGTTAGGCGCTTTATTCCAACATATCACGATCATTTAAAATACCTGCATTGTTATTTTCTCAATTACGAATAGATAGCCCAAACATGAAGTCTGTCTGAAGGAATATAACATATGTTTACTATAAAACATCAATGGATCACATACATACGCTAATATTCTACACAACAAACATGCATCACACAAATTACATGTCTCGTTCTTTTTAGCGAAATCGGTGGCGTTTTCCAAGCAATTTTAAAACAACCTCAAATTGTGTATTGGATGCTATGGCATTATTTCCATGAAGTCCCATATAATCAAGCAACCATAGCCTACTTAAACGGAACGCTTTTCCATCGACCAATAAAGCTTACACCTATACAGTGCAAGCACAAGGAAGTGTACAATCACCACATAGGCTACTGTGTCGCTGACACTTTTGGAACTTTTTACCCCAGTGGTCTACCTACCTCTTTTCACTGAGATTAGACTAGTCGGAGGAGTATCCAAACAAACACCTGCGCGATAGTGAATAAAGAATTGTCTAGGACTTACCTTCAGATTCTGATAGGCTTCAAGCGTTCGAATGGCGGTATCGGTTAGCTTGACGTGAAATAGAGTTTTATTTTGAGCTTTCTTGTTGATTTTTGCACAGGAGAGCCCATACCGATGCTCCTGTCTCAGCGCTGCCATGACTTCAACTGGGGTAAATTGGCGACATTCTCATTGAAACGTCACTTGGACCTAGGAGGAGTTTACATTGCCTGCGTTGCCGTGTTCACGTCACACACACACACACACACACACACACACACACACACACACACACACACACACACACACGACACACAAATTGTTAATTTGCATGTCTTTGAATGTCTTTGTTTTGATATTATAATAACAATGTCATACAACATGTTTGCATAATAATCCTTCTCAGTTGTTTTCTACTAAATGAGAGGGAAAAACATATTGAAGAATTGCTTGTGACAGATTTTTTTGTTTTGTTATGCTTCTATTGTGAATATGAATCATAATCATTGTTATTACTATATTGCATAAAGTGAAATATATCATATAATCTCCTTTTTGTGTAGCCTAATACAGATAACTATGTTTATAACCAATGTTCTAATTCATTCTACAGCCCTGGGGTCATAACAAATAAAAACATTATTATATCTTTTTTTTTCAACTACTACAAAAATAGCCTATGGTCCGTTGATCAGCTGGGCCGATCCCCTGCTCCTAGACAGATAAGGTGAAACAGACAGTGATGAAAAACTAGGACATTTGGGTTAATTAAAAGGTGTAATCCCTAACAGACAAGATGCTTGGGCAGTGGTTAAGGAGATCTATCACAGCACTAATGGAGTATTTTTACTTGTCATATGGCCAGTCGAGGTTCTCTATGACTATCTGGACCAGACTATCAACAACACATGCCTCACAGCAAATGTACAGTACATAGCCTAGTGCAGTATGTTGTCTTTGGCAATAATGTGAGAGGAGATAATGAATTCAGACCCCAGAGATTATCACTGTGAATGTTCTTGTCGGTTGTAGCTACTATGTGGGACAATATACCTCAGGAGATTTAACAACCCAAATCCAAACTCTCAAGTGATGGTATTACGGAATTGTAGAATGCAAGTGTGGCTCTTGCTCAGCTGTGTATTAGTCTAATAAGGGTATTTTCAGTAAATGGCTCTAAGCTGTTTTGCAGTGCTACAGTATTAAGGGGGTTGGGGATAAAACAGAGCGGGATCATTAAACCATATGTAGGTGCAATTAGAAAGCCTTGTTCATGTTGCGTTTCTACACAAACTAAAATACATAATACTCACAAATCATTTTGAATTCATACAGCAAAAAGTAGATACTTTGTATTGGAAATGACCTTTATTGCATTTAATTTAAATCAGAAAATAATTTCCCCATTGGATGCTAAATTAATTAATCTAACATTATTTTGATATTTTCTATGCAGATAATATGCATCGTTCTTAAATCAGTCTATACATAATTGATAAACAAGACAAGTGTAATCCTGTCTATCCCAATACCCATTTCAGGTAAATAACCATAGCATTCACTGCAAAGCTCATTTTCCCTTTAGTCAAGTATATTTAGTTTAGGTATGACAGTACTTTTGGTTCCCTTTTCCTGTTGCGACATGACCAGAAACAACAATGACACACACACACACACACACACACACACACACACACACACACAAACTCAAACAAGAAAATGCAATAACTGTATAAAATGAATGCAAGACCTCAGTTCATGTATCCTTGTTAAGATAACAAATACTTTATATTATGTTGACACAGTGCCAGGGGATACCTGACAGACACTCCAAAATCACGAACGTAAAAACATTATGTTTGTGTCACTGTTTAAAAACCAAAGCTGTTTTCATTTAAATTGTGAGTGCATTTTGAATTGAGGGATGGTTTATGATTACATGGGTTGTGGTCGTATATTCTGATCTTGGTTGAATTTGCAATTCAATGAGTTATTAAGCTAATACACTCTATGAGACACAGTGTGTAGTCATTATAGTACTGAGGCCTGTCTTGTCTTGAAAGTGTTGCTTACTGGCTCCTGTTCCACAGAAAGTATGTGGTAAACCTAGAAAAACCTGTTCGCTTTTCAGAAATGTATTACCCTCAGATCACATCAGATGATAATAATATCTAGTTTGTGCCACACACATGTTGCTGTGATTGTTTCCCCCTTCAAACGTATAACAGGATTAAAAGGTGTGGAAGTGCATACATTGTTGATTATTAATATATAAAGGGAAATCCACTCGACTCAATCTAGCACTCAATGTCTCACATAGGTCATCAGGGCCATCCTAGGAACGTTGGGTCTCTCTCTTAACACTCGACTACTTAAAAAGGGAAAATAAGATCTCGCGCCACAGAATAAGACAGAACTACGTCCAAGACAGCAGTCCCTAAGATCTTATTGGTGGAAAGCATTCATGGAAACTGCATTATGGGGCAGCGCGATGAAGTCATTAAGAAGCTTACAGACGTTCTGCCAGATTAGATGTTGCTCTCCTAATCCTACAGATTACAGTCACGCAAGCCTGCTGACCGAGTGTGCTTCGTTGTGTTGTACAATTTCTTTGCATTGATAATTTCTTGTTGCTCCTAACTCTCTGGAATATGTAGGCTATCAAGGAGTAACAGGATTGAGAGGAGGTTAAGGTGAGACTGTGTATAGCTCTAGTTGATAAAACAAGGCACTGGTAAAATCTATTGATGCAACCGGGATTCAGTCTAGTTATGGATGTTTTTAAATTGGATTTAACAACAGTTTATGTGAATGTTTGGTTTTCATAAAAACTACAGACTGTCTCTAATGGATGAAGGCACATCTCAGCTGTAACTAGACCGAGCAACTGCTTCCACACTACAGAACCAACCAGCCAGGCAGGCAGTGTTGGGAGAGATAGGTGGAGAAGGATCATCTCTTTGGGAGGCTTTCACAGATGGTGTCCCTTGCTCCCTGTAGTGAGATGGAGACAGAACCCTGCCCTGGAATGCAAGAGAAGCGGGTGGTGGAGACCAATGAGCCAGTGTTGAAGAAGGCCTACACAGGCCCTGGTGACAATGAAAGTCAGGAGGAGAAGGAACTGTCCCATGGGCTTCAGCAGGAAGACAAGGAACCCCATGGGGAGGGAGACCCCAGAATAGACAGCCAGGGTGGAGGGAAGGAGGGCACTACGTTAAACCAGCTGTCTGAGATTACAGAGATCCCCTGTGTGGAAGAGAGGAAGCTGAAGACCCCCAGTTTTGTGAAGACAGTGCGGTTCAGTGAGACAGAGTCTGTGGAGGACAGAGAGAACTCGGAGGAGGTTCTCTTCCCAGACCATGAGATGGTGCAGTGGACCTCCTCCAGCTTCGAGGAGCTGTTCCTGGCTGAGGACTGGGAGAACATCACAGGTATGATACTCAATCAATACTGTCACGTCAAAGTTTTTTATGAATGATGAAATATTGAAATGGTTGTTGAAGCAATATTGCGCTCATGGTAAACATTTTTGTTCTATTGTTTGTCAATTACTGTGGCACTGCCTGTAATTTGCTTGCCAACAAATTCTACAGACATTGGAAGTTATGTGGGGTATTGTCTATGTAATTCATTTAATTCTATTTAGTCAAATTCTATTCTATTTAGTCAAACACTGGCATGTAATGGCTTCTGAAACGTTATTACACAACATTATGCCCTTTCCTAATAGTTGTTTTGTCTCCAAGTGTCTGTTGATCAACAACAAGCAGATTAACCCCCAACCTCCTTCCTCCCTTTTTCTCTCCCCCACTGTCTGTCCATCCCTCGCTCCCTCCTTTCCCCAGATGATCGGCTGTTGAGGAAGAAGGTGCTGGTACCTGGCCCACAGCAAGCTGAGCACCCAGCCTGGGGTCAGGAGGTCACAGTCAAAATGCAGGGAGTGCTGGAGGACAGGACTGTGGTGGAGAAGGACCCTAAACTGGTGTTCGTCATCGGAGAGGGAGATGTAAACCAGGTGGGCCCTACAGACATTCTGACTGACGACAGGACAGGTTCCAGCACACCTGTCCTCCACCCTGTCACACACACACCTGCACCTGCTAAACATAACACAGGGTTGGCCTGCTCCTTCAGAGAATCTACATGTGATATATACAGTATAGGTTGCAGTATAGCCACAACACAACAGCATTGTAAGTTATGTATTGGTATTCTATGTGGCTATAAGGTTTCAATGTATGCCATCGTAACACTAGACATTTGAGGTAAGTTAATCACTCTTCATTAATAGATTTTCATAATTATTATCTAATGTGTGCAAATAAAGTATTAACAGTGAGAGATCTGTGGATAATACAGTGCTGTTTGACACACAGGCCCTGGAGGAGTGTGCCATAGCCATGCAGCAGGACGAGATCACATTACTGCTGGCAGATTCACAGTACACCTATGGACTTCTGGGAAGGTAAACACCGCTGGGAGAAAAACACATTCATGATCCACAGCACCACTGTAGGGCAAAGACACAATCACAACACTAACAAAACGAAGATATTGGTTAAATTAAACTTGAGTCCTGCCCCTCCTCCGATCTAGAAGGAGGTTGTGTTATGGGGGTGAGGGTGTAAAAACCCCAAAATTGATTTGGCCATCTATCACCCCTCATTTAAAAAAAGTAATGTGACATATATCATCACACTAAGGAACTGAGTCCTATTGTACCTGTTGATCAGAGTGTGGCGGTCCCAAGTAGCCTGACTAATGAACCACAACCCGGAGCAGATGGCCCCCTCCAAAGACCATTCACACATGGCTAGAGGCCTCTACCCTCCCTCCCACCCTATGGTAAAGACACCACTCAAATGACAGCCAATGGCTTGGATTTACAACCCATGCCCCGTTAATGAGCCATTGCATGCATAGAATTTAACACATTGACACCTGTGGTTCTGACACAATGATACTTCACATGCAATGTTTACTTCAACATGCTGCTGTAACGTGATCCTTACTCTGCAAATTACCACTTGATTTGCAAAATATATATATATATATATTTTTTTAAGCAGTTCACCAGCCGTAAATTCAGATATTTGCCGTATGTCATGCTACCTTTTTCAAAAGTATACATTAATGTTGTTCATGCACAGGCACATAACGGTGTGTTTCTAACAGGTAAACAAAACTGGATAAAGCTCATGAATAGAGTGTCATGTCACACAACATGTATAATCTCCCACACAGATTACCAAGTCATGTTGTTTAGGATCTTCCTCTGGATGTTGACATTCAACCCAATGGAGCTAATCAAGATGTGACAATGTTTTTGGACAACACAGCATGAAGATAATACAGCTGTCCTATATGCAAAGAGTTATCCGTTGCACTCTATTTGCATTTTAGAGTTTACATCCCAAAATATAGCTGTTTCAGAGGATCCAGGGGGAAAGGGAGTCCTCCGACTGTGGCATGCGTCTGTGTGCTCTTTCATTTCTTGCCGGAGCCTGATGCAGTGTGATGAGCATGCAGTGCACGTCTTGGCCTCCATGTGTGGTCCTATTCTATGTGTGAGGTCTTGTTAGTATTGAGTTTGTGGAGCTCTAGAAAGTAGTTGTTCAATTCTGTTTTAGCAGAGAGAGGGGTGAAAGGAAGGTGATCCTCTGAGGAAAATCTCTACCTCTGTCTGTTCCTGAGGTGAGTCCCCTGGTCTGTTCCTGAGGTGAGTCACCTGGTCTGTGTGTAGACAGAGAGAGCTAGAGAGGCCAGGCAAGCAAGCAGGCAGGAGCTCAGTTAATGATTGTTTTGCTGCATCTGGTTAAGGCTGTGTACTGTGGAGTCAAATTTAGCCCTTCCCCTGAGGTAGTCCTCCTGGGCACCATGCCAGCTCCTAAAAGGGTGGTGACAAAGCTGTTTAAGTAACTTCTCCCTGTTGTGATGTCCAACAATGAAAGACAGCTAGTGGTGTCTCAGAGAGACAGTAAAATATTACAAAAGGAGTGACATAAATTAAACAAGGTGCCGTTTGTACGGTGCTTTTTATACCATAATGTGATTCAAAGACAGTAATACCACTGATATATAAAGATGGAATAACAACTACTTTTTATTTGATTTTAAATAGCATGCAAAATAATGTCATTGCCCTCTCCCCATCCTCTAATGGATACATTGATTGAAACTGTTGGTCGCCTGTTGCAGACAGCGGCACTGTCTCTGCTGAGAGCACTTCACAGCTATTTGTCTGAACATTTTGCTGCCCCGCTGATTTGCTGGTAGGGATGCACCGTGGCGTGTTGTGGGTTTGCTGCTGCATCTGATCCTAAAATACTTGGTCTGTTAGGATTATTTGACTGATGATGTTACAGTATGTTAGGATGTGGCCAATGAAACCCCTGGAACGGTCTCCATGAGCAACAATTTACCTGGTTCGATATCTCAGACAGGCTGGTGAAAGGTTTACGGGATAAATCAAGTGTAAAGCACAGTGACGTTTGTGTTGCCAGGAATGAGCCATGGAACAAGGCAATAAAGAAGTGACTCCATCATCATAGCCATCTCTGACACAAGTAACATACGCCAAAAGCATCCAAGTATTTCCAGGGAGATACAGACTGGACTCTGTCATTCACCACATCCTAATCATAAACCCATGGAGAGCAACATCTGTGGATCTGTGCTCAGGGCCAAGACCAACACAGTCGGAAAGTCCTGGGGGGGGGGGCAACACCCCTCAGCTCCTCATTGACCCAAAGTCAACAACATAAAACATGTGCACTGACAGCTGTTGTGATGTGCAAGGGTTATGCAGGATGAATGTAGTCTTTGCAAATATTAGGAAAGTTTATACAATTCATTTGGGGTCCTGCCTGACTACTTGACACCTATGTTATTTGACATCTGTACAAAACACTATGAATTCCTAACTTTAATATAACTTTTGTACTAGAAAAAAGGGTTACACTGTGTCAGGATTGCGAGCGGAAGTTGTTTTTAGAAAGTCCTATTCAATAGAACCTTATGTCCCAGCAGGGACTCTAGTATCATTTTTGGCAGATATTTGTTTTCTTGGCAGAGATGAAAGCAATGTTAATGATGCATGTTAGAGAGAGCGGTGTTTATTTTCTAGGATATTGGGACATATTCTAATAATTCTAATAACACAAACATTCTAATAATTAACACACCTCAGAGGGCTTGGTCAATAGTCAAACCAAAGTCGGATTTAAGGCGCTGTATAATAGCCAAAGGGTGATGAATTCTATCCATTTCAATTCAAATAACTTGTATTTCCTGACAACATAGCGGCATAGAAGACAAAAACAAGCAATCTATACAATCACGGACGATATACACTGAATGTAGAAAACATTATGGACATCTTTCCATGACATCTTTCCGTGCTTTTACACCTGCATTGTTTGCTGTTTGGGGTTTTAGGCTGGGTTTCTGTACAGCACTTTGAGATATCAGCTGATGTACGAAGGGCTATATAAATAAATTTGATTTGAATTTGATTTGACATAGACTGACTAGGTGAATCCAGGTGATGTCACTTATTAAATCCACTTCAATCAGTTTAGATGAAGGGGAGGAGACAGTGTAAAGAATCCTTTTTAAGCCTTGAGACGATTGAGACGGATTGTGTATGTGTGCCATTCAGAGGGTGAATGGGCAAGACAAAAAGAGTCAAGTGCATTTGAATGGGTTATGGTAGTAGGTGCCAGGCACATTTGTTTGAAGAACTGCAAAGCTGCTGGGTTTTTCATGCTCAACAGTTTCCTGTGTGTATCAAGAATGGTCCACCACCCAAAGGACATCCAGCCAACTTGACACAACTGTGGGAAACATTGGTCAACATGGTCCAGCATCCGGGTGGAATGCTTTCGACACCTAGGGTCCATTCGCTGACAAATTGAGGCTGTTTTGAGGGAAAAAGGTAGAGGGGATGGGGGGGTGCAACTCATTATTAGGAAGGTGTTTTTAATATTTTGTACACTCAGTGTACTGTATATACAAATAAGAATAAGAACTTAAAAAGTTCAGGAGTTTGATGAATGTTGGCACAAAACTAGAAACTGCCCTCTTAAACTTGTATGCCAGAGATATACTTCTGCAACTGGAGGGTAGGGGCCTATTTTTTTGATATATATTTTTTTAACCTTTTTTTTACTAGGCAAGTCAGTTAAGAACAAATTCTTATTTTCAATGACAGCCTATGAACAGTGGATTAACTGCCTGTTCAGGGGCAGAACAACAGATTTGTACCTTGTCAGCTCGGGGATTTGAACTTGCAACCTTTCGGTTACTAGTCCAACGCTCTAACCACTAGGCTACCCTGCCACTAGGCTACCCTGCCGCTATACTGGTCATGGAGTGTGTGTGTAATGTCCAAGGCTATTTGTTCCCCCTTCTTCCTCACTCGTTTTTTATAGATGTCACTGAGGGCTTCCTGGCTTTCTCCAATGACCTTCCTTCCCACTGATTTTTCTAACCTTGTTCAATTGGTTCTGACTAGTGTTCCCTAGAGCAGGGGTATTCAACCGGGGGTCTGCGGCAACCTAGGGGTCTGCAGAGGTACTTCAGGGGGTCTGGCAAAATAATATACACTACATGTCCTCTGTTGCAACACTCACTACTGAGTTCCAAACTGCCTCTGCAAGCAACGTCAGCACAATAACTGTTCATTGGGAACTTCATGAAATATGTTTCCATGGCTGGGCAGCCGCGCACAAGTGTAAGATCATGCAAGGCGTCGGCTGGAGTGGGGTAAAGCTCGCCTTCATTGGAGCAGTGGAAATGCTTTCAATCTGGGTGTGATAAATCTGGCAGTCCGACGGATTAATCTGGGTTTGTCGGATGCCAGGAGAAAGCTCCCTGCCCCAATGCATAGTGCCAACCTTAAAGTGTGGTGGAGGAAGAATAATGGTCTGAGGCTGTTTTTCGTAGTTCGGGCTAGGCCCCTTAGTTCCAGTGAAGTGAAATCTTAACGCTATAGCATACAATGACATTCTTGACAGTTATGTGCCACCAACATTGTGGCAACAGTTTGGGGAAGGCCCTTTCCTGTTTCAGCATGACAATTCCCCTGTGCACAATGCAAGGTCCATACAGAAATGTTTTGTCAAGATCGGTGTGGAAGAACTTGACTGACCTGCACAGAGCCCTGACCTCAACCACATCGAACACTTTTGGGATGAATTGGAACGTGAGTGCTCAACCTCACTAATGCTCTTGTGGTTGAATGGAATCAAGTCCCAGCAGCAATGTTCCAACATGTAGTGAAAAGCCTTCCCAGAGTAGTGGAGGCTGTTATAGCAGCAAAGGGGGGACCAACTCCATATTAATGGCCATGATTTTGGAATGAGATGTTCGATGAGCAGGTTTCTATATACTTTTGGTCATGTATTGTAAATATACAGTACCAGTCAAAAAATTTGGACACTCCTAATCATGCAAGGGTTTTTATGTATTTTTACTATTTTCTACATTGTATAACTTAAGGAAAAGTGTTAAACAAATCAATCTATTTTATATTTGAGATTCTTCAAAGTAGCCACTTTTTTGCCTTAACAGCTTTGTACACGTTTGGCATTCTCTCACCCAGCTTCATGAGGTAGTCACCTGGAATGCATTTCAATTAACAGGTGTGCCTTCAAAGTGAATTTGAGGAATTTCTTTCCTTTTTAATGCATTAGAGCCAATCAGTTATGTTGTGACAAGGTAGGGTTGGTATACAGAAGATAGCCCTATTTGGTAAAATACCAAGTCCATATTATGGCAAGAACAGCTCAAATAAGGAAAGAGAAATGACAGTCCACCATTACTTTAAGACATGAATGTCAGTCAATCAGGAACATTTCAAGAACTTGGAAAGTTTATTCAAGTGCAGTCGCAAAAACCATCAAGCTATGATGAAACTGGCTCTCATGAGGACCGCCACAAGAAAGGAAGACCCAGAGTTACCTCTGCTGCAAAGGATACTTTCATTAGAGTTATCGGCCTCAGGAATTGCAGCCCAAATAAATGGTTCACAGAGTTCAAGTAACAGACACATCTCAACATCATCTGTTCAGAGGGGACTGCGTGAATCAGGCCTTCATGGTCAAATTGCTGCAAAAAAAAAAAACATTACTAAAAAGGACATCAATAAGAAGAAGAGACTTGCTTGAGCCAAGAAACACAAGCAATGGACATCTGGAAATCTATCTTTTGGTCTGATGAGTCCAAATTTGAAATGTTTGGTTCTAACCGCCGTGTCTTTGTGAGACGCGGAGAAGGTGAACCTATGATCTCCGCATGTGTGGTTCCCACCGTGAAGCATGGAGGAGGAGGTGTGATGGTGTAGGGGATGCTTTGCTGGTGACACGGTCTGTGATTTATTTAGAATTCAAGGCGCACTTAACCAGCATGGCTACCAAGGCATTCTGCAGCGATACGCCATCCCATCTGGTTTGCGTTAAGGGTGGCTATTATTTGTTTTTCAACAGGACAATGACCCAATACGCCTCCAGGCTGTGTAAAAGCTATTTGACCAAGAAGGGCAGTGATGAAGTGGTCCATCAGATGAGCTGGCCTCCAGAGTGAAGGAAAAACAGCCTACAAGTGCTCCGCATATGTGGGAACTCCTTCAAGACTGTTGGAAAAGCATTTCTCATGAAGCTGGTTGAGAGAATGCCAAGAGTGTGTAAAGCTGTCAAAGGCAAAGGGTGGCTACTTTGAAGAGTCTAAAATATATTTGGATTTGTTTAACACTTTTTTGGTTACTACATGATTCCATATGTGTTATTTCATAGTTTGTCTTCACTATTATTCTACAATGTAGAAAATGGTAAAAAATAAAGAATAACCCTTAAATGGGTAGCTGTGTCCAAACTTTTGACTGGTACTGTATATAAAATAAGGGAATCATTTTTGTAAGATGTTTTTATGAATATCACTAGCAACAACAGAATACATATATTTTAAATTACATACCTACAGTAGAAAAGAGGATAATATATTATTTCTAATATCTGACATAGGCTTTCAGAAAGCATCCGTGAGAATGCTACCAGTTTGGTAAGTGCCGCTGGCTGCTGGTAAGCATTCTTGACTTGGACATACATTTTTGCCAACACATTGCGAATCTTAGTTTAACCAGCTAAACAGCTGCTCTTAGTGAAAATGTGTTACCTTTCTAGTTAATAGGCTACGTTAAGAGTTTTCTCTTCCAATTGTAATGTGGGGATGTCAAAATAATGAAATACTATCTACCAAATCTATTCATTTTAAAATGTTGATTACTTCTCCTTGCCATTATCCTTAAGTTTGGGGGTGTTCATCTATAGGTTGAATGTTTACCTACCTTGAGGCATGGTTAAATAGCATTGATTGGTCAGTTAGTTGTTTAAAGTGCCACCCACAGTAAGCATAATGGTTTGATAGTGTCTATTTGCTGAATCGTCTCATTTGGAAGATAAGAAAATTATACATTCTGTTCCGTTTCTTTATTTATCCAGAAAACACAGGTAATTTGCATACCACTCCAATTTGCATACCGCCCCAACATATCCACACTGCCCTCACCCACTTGGACAAGAGGAATACCTATGTAAGAATGCTGTTTATTGATTACAGCTTAGCATTCAACATCATAGTCCCCTCCAAGCTCATCACCAAGGTCAGGACCCTGGGATTGAACACCTACCTCTGCAACTGGATCCAGGCCGCCCCCAGGTGATGATGGTAGGCAACAACACATCCGCCACGCTGACCATTAACATGGGAGCCCCTCAGGGGTGTGTGTTTAGTCTCCTCCTGTACTCAGTGTTCATCCATGACTGCAAGGCCTCGCACGACTCCAACACCAAGTTGGCTGGCGACGTGATGGTGACAGGACTGATCACAGCGACGATGAAGCAGCCTAAAGGGATAAGTTCAGAAACCTGGCAGTGCAGTGTCTCAATGTCAACAAGACAAAAAGGAGCTGATCGTGGACAACAGGAAATGCAGGGGCGAGCGGTACACGTGCACCAAATCTGGAACCTGCCCAGCTTCTACCCCCAATCCATAAGACTGCTAAATAGCTAATCAAATGGCTACCGGACTACCTGCATTGACCCTTCTTTGTACTAACTCTATACACACACACACACACACACACACACACACACACACACACACGCTGCTGCTACTGTCTATTATCTATCCTGTTGCCTAGTCACATTACCCCTACCTATATATACACATAGCTACCTCAATTACCTCGTACCTCTGCACATCGACTCGGCACTGGTACACCCTGTATATAGACATGTTATTACCTCGTACCTCTGCACATCGACTCCGCACTGGTACTCCCTGTATATAGACATGTTATTACCTCGTACCTCTGCACATCGACTCGGCACTGGTACTCCCTGTATATAGACATGTTATTACCTCGTACCTCTGCACATCGATTCGGCACTGGTACTCCCTGTATATAGACATGTTATTACCTCGTACCTCTGCACATCGACTCGGCACTGGTACACCCTGTATATAGACATGTTATTACCTCGTACCTCTGCACATCGACTCGGCACTGGTACACCCTGTATATAGACATGTTATTACCTCGTACCTCTGCACATCGACTCGGCACTGGTACTCCCTGTATATAGACATGTTATTACCTCGTACCTCTGCACATCGACTCGGCACTGGTACTCCCTGTATATAGACATGTTATTACCTCGTACCTCTGCCCATCGACTCAGCACTGGTACTCCCTGTATATAGACATGTTATTACCTCGTACCTCTGCACATCGACTCAGGACTGGTACTCCCTGTATATAGACATGTTATTACCTCGTAACTCTGCACATCGACTCGGCACTGGTACACCCTGTATATAGACATGTTATTACCTCGTACCTCTGCACATCGACTCGGCACTGGTACTCCCTGTATATAGACATGTTATTACCTCGTACCTCTGCCCATCGACTCAGCACTGGTACTCCCTGTATATAGACATGTTATTACCTCGTACCTCTGCACATCGACTCAGGACTGGTACTCCCTGTATATAGACATGTTATTACCTCGTACCTCTGCACATCGACTCGGCACTGGTACACCCTGTATATAGACATGTTATTACCTCGTACCTCTGCACATCGACTCGGCACTGGTACTCCCTGTATATAGACATGTTATTACCTCGTACCTCTGCACATAGACTCGGCACTGGTACTCCCTGTATATAGACATGTTATTATCTCGTACCTCTGCACAACGACTCGGCACTGGTACACCCTGTATATAGACATGTTATTACCTCGTACCTCTGCACATCGACTCAGCACTGGTACTCCCTGTATATAGACATGTTATTACCTCGTACCTCTGCACATCGACTCAGCACTGGTACTCCCTGTATATAGACATGTTATTACCTCCTACCTCTGCACATCGACTCGGCACTGGTACTCCCTGTATATAGACATGTTATTTCCTCGTACCTCTGCACATCGACTCGGCACTGGTACTCCCTGTATATAGACATGTTATTACCTCGTACCTCTGCACATCGACTCAGCACTGGTACTCCATGTATATAGACATGTTATTACCTCGTACCTCTGCACATCGACTCGGCACTGGTACTCCCTGTATATAGACATGTTATTTCCTCGTACCTCTGCACATCGACTCGGCACTGGTACTCCCTGTATATAGACATGTTATTACCTCGTACCTCTGCACATCGACTCGGCACTGGTACTCCCTGTATATAGACATGTTATTACCTCGTACCTCTGCACATCGACTCCGCACTGGTACTCCCTGTATATAGACATGTTATTACCTCGTACCTCTGCACATCGACTCAGCACTGGTACTCCCTGTATATAGACATGTTATTACCTCGTACCTCTGCACATCGACTCAGCACTGGTACTCCCTGTATATAGACATGTTATTACCTCGTACATCTGCACATCGACTCGGCACTGGTACTCCCTGTATATAGACATGTTATTTCCTCGTACCTCTGCACATCGACTCGGCACTGGTACTCCCTGTATATAGACATGTTATTACCTCGTACCTCTGCACATCGACTCAACACTGGTACTCCATGTATATAGACATGTTATTTCCTCGTACCTCTGCACATCGACTCGGCACTGGTACTCCCTGTATATAGACATGTTATTACCTCGTACCTCTGCACATCGACTCGGCACTGGTACTCCCTGTATATAGACATGTTATTACCTCGTACCTCTGCACATCGACTCGGCACTGGTACTCCCTGTATATAGACATGTTATTACCTCGTACCTCTGCACATCGACTCAGCACTGGTACTCCCTGTATATAGACATGTTATTACCTCGGTACTCCCTGTATATAGACATGTTATTACCTCTCTGCACATCGACTCGGCACTGGTACTCCCTGTATATAGACATGTTATTTCCTCGTACCTCTGCACATCGACTCGGCACTGGTACTCCCTGTATATAGACATGTTATTACCTCGTACCTCTGCACATCGACTCCGCACTGGTACTCCCTGTATATAGACATGTTATTACCTCGTACCTCTGCACATCGACTCAGCACTGGTACTCCCTGTATATAGACATGTTATTTTGACACTTATTCACTGTGTATTTATTCCTCATATCACTTCTGAGACACACCAACATCCAGCAGAGAATGTACCTACTTAACGTAACAGTGACATTCTTAGAAAAGAAAGAAAAGAGAGGATGCGGACAACGTGAGCCACAAACCACCACCATGTGAGAGGGCATGAACTCTGGGTTGTGATGAATGACTTGTCTAATGAGTGAGGGTATCTGTGGGTGTTGCTATTCCCAATGAAAATGTAGAATTTCCAATTGTCATATGACACATACACACACACGGCATATGACACACACCCACACCCACTTTGTGTGAAAGTCTGTTTGCAACAGAGATATGAATCGACACATCCAGCCCTGGTGACTCCCATCCTTTCCCAAGCTTTGAGAAAGACCAGAACAACAGGAGAAAAGAACTGGCCACAGCTTGTTCTCTGGCATTAATAACAATAGACTCAGCTGTCCAATTGGGTCTAGTCCCAAGATTTGAACGGTAGTAGTTTTTCAAATCCATAGCCACAAGTACAGCCAGTAATAGTCACATTTGGTAAAACATTCATTCACAACATTAATTCACCTTTGGTACTTACACTGTAATACTAACTTGGTGCAGTGGAGAAGCAATGCTCTGAGTGTGTGTTTGTCCATGTATGTATTTGTGTGAATGTGTGTGTGTGTGTCTGTCTTATGCTCAACCCAGTGTGATTGTAAAATGATATGACCCAGAACATACTTCTGCTTTACGTTTGGAACACTGGTAAGAGGATATGTATTGGAATAGTGTACTACAGTAAATCTCTCACGGAAATGGTCTGCTTATAAACGTTCCTGCATGCGTGTGCATGTATGTGTACGTGTGTCTGGCAGAAAGGCCCATTAGATTAAATGAGCTGTCTGCCGTGACGCATCATCCCAGAGATGCATCATCCCAGAGATGCGTAAACAGGGCTGACCACAGAGGGGAACGTGTGATCGAGGAGAGGCTCTCTGAACCCAAGATAGAGTGTGACTCACTCCCCATCGTGACATCAACAACTACACTACCAGGGTCAAAATCAAGTTCTGACACCACCCGAGCCATCATGGATGACTTAAAATAATAAACCAGTTTTACAAACAGAATTAAACATGTTCAGAAGGGTTTAGCAAGCTAAACCGTGGTCAATAGGGGCAATGACTAAAGACAGGGAGTAGGGTGGATCATTTTCTGCTGAAAATGGCCTTGTATGAGGTGACGTCATTCATTGACGGCCTAGAATTATTGTAGCATGATTTTTCAGGAAACCTGAAATTGAACTTGTGTGTATGTGCAGTCAAATATTTGAGAAGTTAGAATTTTAGGACTGTGTTTGTAGTTTTCCTGGCATAGGAGCAGCAGGCAGACAAGAGGCCACACCCAGCTGTCATGCAGCAGGAGCATGCTGTTTAGCACAGACAACACACACACACACACACACACACACACACACACACACACACACACACACACGCAATATTATATCTGTACAGTCTTCAGGTCAGCAGCAAGACTCAAATATAACAGGTTTAGTGAGGGGAATATAGAACACTATTAGAATTAATAAAATATACATTAAGTTTATCAGGGGCGCAACTTTGGTTTTAGAAGTGGGGGGGAATATATACACACACATATTTATATATACACAGTTGAAGTCGGAAGTTTACATACACCTTAGCCAAATACATTTAAACTCAGTTTTTCACAATTCCTGACATTTAATCAGAGTAAAAAATCCCCAGTCAGTTAGGATCACCACTTTATTTTAAGAATGTGAAATGTCAGAATAATAAGAGAGAGAATGATTTATTTCAGCTGTTATTTCTTTCATCACATTCCCAGTGGGTCAGTAGTTTACATACACTCAATTAGTATTTGGTAGCGTCACCTTTAAATTGTTTAACTTGGGTCAAACGTTTTGGGTAGCCTTCCACAAGCTTCCCACAATGAGTTGGGTGAATTTTGTCCCATTCCTCGTGACAGAGCTGGTGTAACTGAGTCAGGTTTGCTTGCACATGCTTTTTCAGTTCTGCCCACACATTTTCTGTAGGATTGATGTCAGGGCTTTGTGATGGCCACTCCAATACCTTGACTTTGTTGTCCTTAAGCCATTTTGTCACAACTTTGGAAGTATGCTTGGGGTCATTGTCCATTTGGAAGACCCATTTGCGACCAATCTTTAACTTCCTGACTGATGTCTTGAGATGTTGCATTAATATATCCACATCATTTTCCACCCTCATGATGCCATCTATTTTGTGAAGTGCACCAGTCCCTCCTGCAGCAAAGCAGCCCCACAACATGATGTTGCCACCCCTGTAATCCATGGTTGGGATGGTGTTCTTCGGCTTGCAAGCCTCCCCCTTTTTCCTCCAAACCTAACGATGATCATTATAGACAAACAGTTCTATTTTTGTTTCATCAGGCCATAGGACATTTCTCCAAAAAGTACGATCTTTGTCCCCATGTGCAGTTGCAAACCATAGTCTGGATTTTTTATGGCGGTTTTGGAGCAGTGGCTTCTTCCTTGCTGAGCGGCCTTTCAGGTTATGTCGAAATAGGACTTGTTTTACTGTGGATATGGATACTTTCCTCCAGCATCTTCACAAGGTCCTTTGCTGTTGTTCTGGGTTTGATTTGCACTTTAAGCACCAAAGTACGTTCATCTCTAGGAGACAGAACGTGTCTCCTTCCTGAGCGGTATGACGGCTGCGTGTCCCATGGTGTTTATACTTGCATGCTATTGTTTGTACAGATGAACGTGGTAGCTTCAGGCGTTTGAAAATTGCTCCCAAGGATGAACCAGACTTGTGGAGGTCTACAATAATTTTTCTGAGGTCTTGGCTGATTTCTTTTGATTTTCCCATGATGTCAAGCAAAGAGGCATTGAGTGTGAAGGTAGGCCTTGAAATACATCCACAGGTACACCTCCAATTGACTCAAATGATGTCAATTAGCCTATCAGAATCTTCTAAAGCCTTGACATCACTTTCTGGAATTTTCCAAGTTGTTTAAAGGCACAGTCAACTCAGTGTACGTAACCTTCTGACCCACTGTAATTGTGATACAGTGAATTATAAGTGAAATAATCTGTCTGTAACAATTGTTGGAAATATTACTTGTCTTGCACAAAGTAGATGTCCTAGCCGACTTGCCAAAACTATAGTTTGTTCACAAGACATTTGTGGAGTGGTTGAAAAACGAGTTTTAATGACTCCAAACTCCCTACCTGACCTCTTGGAGGCATTTGCACACCGTTGCCTCATTCTGTATCACATTCCAATGCTATAACTTGGGGGGGACAAAAATGCAATTTCAAAATGTGGGGGGACATGTCTCCATGTCCCCGGTGAAAGTTGCATCCCTGGTTTTTATACCCCTTTTACTTTTGTTTTCGTCAAGGCTAGTTGTTTGGTTGACCTGCATGCATTGCAACAACAAATGTCTGCTGTCAGGCTGTGTGTGACCTCTGCATGTGCTCGCTGAATGTTTATCTTTTAGACTTCTTGCTAGCAGCAAACCCCACACTTATCGCTCCCATTGACACAGCCCACATTGTAATACGATACTGCCTTGGAACAGGTCAACTTCTGCTCTTTATTTCTGGAATCTGTGGTGAGAGGATATTTACTGGGATACTAAATCTCAGTGAGTGGAATCTCTCAAGGTAGTTCAGTTTCTGTGAGAAGAGTTTTCCAAGTTAGTGAGGGTTCTAAGTTAAGCTGTTTTGTGCTTGACTGACCAAAACGTATTCACTTGTGCCTGCATCAGACAACCGACACAGTTTAATTGTTGCTGTTAAAATGGCAACATGATATATTGATGATTCTTTAGTTTAGACCTTGCTTTTTCAGCCACGATGTTATGATAGTAAGAGCTGGGGTCATTTTGAAAGTATGTCACATGAATCCTTCACAGTACCATTAAAATAATTGCTTGTTTCTCGTAATATAAACATGCTCTGCTATTAAGCTGTTTTACATTGTTAAAGTATAGTATTGTCTGGATGGGTGCCAGATAAAGGAGATAGACAGTCTGCTGCTCTCCTGCTGACCCACTGTTAAATAAACCCTCCCCTTTATCTTCACAGTTTAATAGCCAGTTAGAGATAGGCAGTCCACAGTATCAAAACAAGCTGTTTTCGACTGAAGCATAAAGAGATTATTTTTCTGCTTCAGTTATTGAAAGCCCTTTTTTAGTCCATTGTTACACTCGCCCCAGTATGTTGGGTCTACACGGCCATGTGGCGGTGCATCATTGTTACACTCGCCCCAGTATGTTGGGTCTACACGGCCATGTGGCGGTGCATCATTGTTACACTCGCCCCAGTATGTTGGGTCTACACGGCCATGTGGCGGTGCATCATTGTTACACTCGCCCCAGTATGTTGGGTCTACACGGCCATGTGGCGGTGCATCATTGTTACACTCGCCCCAGCATGTTGGGTCTACACGGCCATGTGGCGGTGCATCATTGTTACACTCGCCCCAGCATGTTGGGTCTACACGGCCATGTGGCGGTGCATCATTGTTACACTCGCCCCAGCATGTTGGGTCTACACGGCCATGTGGCGGTGCATCATTGTTACACTCGCCCCAGCATGTTGGGTCTACACGGCCATGTGGCGGTGCATCATTGTTACACTCGCCCCAGCATGTTGGGTCTACACGGCCATGTGGCGGTGCATCATTGTTACACTCGCCCCAGCATGTTGGGTCTACACGGCCATGTGGCGGTGCATCATTGAGAGCGACATGCATAGGAAACACGCGGAGGTGCACACGTGAGGTAGCACTCCACCTCTAATCAAGCCTAGCTACCTGCTCCTCCTCGCCTCTCTGAGCCGTTCTCTCCCCAACGCATAGCCAATAAGGGAAGGAGATTACTGGTGCATGGCAGAGAATAGAGGAGCACATGAGGCGCCAGGATCAAATCTGCCACATCCACAGGAACCTGATGTCCTCTCCAGGCACAGATGAATATGTATCAGGACCCCAGACATTCTCCACTATGGTTGAGGCTGGGGGATGTCTGGGCTCTGGGGGATATAAATAATGATTTGAAACTTGAGGGTGTTAGATTTTTTTTCCTCCCTGTTGCTTTTGAACTGTTTTCTTAAATCGCAAAATACACTTCTACTCTTGCACAAAAGTTAAGAAGAGTGAGAGAGGTCCGCACAGACTAGCTAGCCCCGAAGTGCTACACCCTTTAGCACTTGAAAAGTAATTGCGATATGTCTGTGTATTGATTAAGGCCAAGACACCTAAAGCGTGTAACGAGAGGACATGTATGCTCTACCGTTCCTCTGTGTTCATAGCTGGTTTCCATCCACCTTGTTATTCTTCATACATAGTAAGTGTTTAACAGACTTAGTTTCTGGGACTCTTTCACTCCAGGGCCACCCTGCTTCTCTCCTAATTTGTGGTCCACCCATGTCAACTGTTATTATACTCTTACATATAATTTAAGGCATGGCTATCAACCCCCTCCCCAGAATGCTCCCTTCTCATAATCTGCCCTAAGCTAGACCCTTTTGTGATAACAGACGCGTAGTTGCTGGGCAACTCATAAACACACCCACTACATGACTTTTCTGTTTGTAGCACCATTATAGTGGAAGCAGATGGGAAAGTGTGTGACCAGCTGTTGCTAGCAAGAGAGAGCGACACAGAAAAACACGCACATACACACAGTAGGAGCTCTGGGCAAGTCCTGGCACTCTGGTCTGTATTTAATAGCTATAGCATGTTGACTGTGTCACACACTAGAGTCTATATGCAGACACAGTCAACATGCAGAGAATGACCCAGTGATGTGAGCTGTTTGTGTGTCTCTGGCAGTACAGTGTGAAGTGGGAGGCAGGGAGCCAGAGAGGTATACTCATGGCAGAGCAGCCAGCGCCACGGGGGCCCCCCTCCGTCAGTGAGGACGTGGAGTCGGGGTGACTCATCATGTGAGACGTCAGCGCTTAGTCACCAGCCGTCTGCATCTGCAAAGCAGTCAATCACTGAAATTCTGTGCTCACACTAACAAAATATCTTCAATGGGCTTTCTATCTCCTTAATTCATCACTAGCAGGCTCCATCTTACTTGTGTGATTATAACACTAAACCTATGTTTTTAAGATTAGTTCAATAGGTCTTAATTATCACAACCAGAATTGTCTTTATAATAGTGATAATTAGTATTCCAGTGTCGAACACCACAGGGCACAATATGTATGTTTGTATTCTGTAAAATACCTGAGTCTTTATGGTAAAGAAGACTAATGATAATTATCTTTTGTATGCTCAGTTAAATGACTACATATTTCTCCTAATTGCCTGTGAGGCTTTCTCTCTGATGAGTATAATCCAGTGCCATTGCCTCTGGTCAAGTAAAGTCAAGTCCTTTCTCCTCCTGTCTAATGACTGGTGCTCTGGGTCTCATCCCTCCTCATGGTGATGATCTGAGGGAGAGAGTGTGAAGAATGGGATGGGCCAATGGCAGTGCTATATTAAGTGTCCAAGATGCGTAGCTAGAGTTGCAAAGCTACCAGTAATTTACTGAAGTTACCAGAAACTTTAATAATTAACAGGTAATATGGTAACTTTGGTAATTTATACTTGAATAACTTTAAATAAAATCTATTCATATACAATGCCTTCAGAAAGAACTCACACCCCTTGACTTTTTCCACATTTTGTGTTAAAATGTATTATTTTTTACCGGTCTACACAAGATACTCTAATGTCAAAGTGGAAGATTCTTTTAAAAAGATTAAAAATAAACACTAATATACAGTATCTTGATTAGATAAGTATTCAACCCCCTAAGTCAATATACAAGTCCAAGCCAAAAGTTGATACACCTAAATCATTCAAGGTTTTTTCTTTATTTTACTATTTTCGACACTGTAGAATAATAGTGAAGACATCAACACTATGAAATAATACATGTGGAATCATGTGTGTTATTAAACAAATCAAAATATATTTTAGATTCTTCAAAGTAGCCACCCTAGACAGTGCCACCAGCAAAGCACCCCCACACCTCCTCCTCCATGCTTCACGGTGGGAACCACACATGCAGAGATCTGTTCACCTACTCTGCATCTCACAAAGAAACAGCGGTTGGAACCAAAAATCTCAAATTTGGATTCATCAGACCAACGGAGAGATTTCCACCCTTCTAATATCCATTGCTTGTGTTTCCTGGCCCAAACAAGTCTCTTGTTCTTATTGGTTTCCTTTAGATGTGGTTTCTTTGCAGGATTTCGACCATGAAGGCCTGACTCACACAGTCTCCTCTGAAGAGTTGATGTTGAGATGTATCTGTTACTTGAACTCTGTGAAGCATTTATTTGGGCTGCAATCTAAGGTGGAGTTAACTCAAACGTATCCTCTGCAGCAGAGGTAGCTCTGGGTCTTCCTTTCCTGTGGTAGTTCTCATGAGAGCCAGTTTCATCATAGCGTTAAATGATTTTTACGAGTGCACTTGAAGATACTTTCCAAGTTCGTTACATTTTCCAGATTAAGACGTGAAGGTCAGTCAAAGTAATAATAGACTGTCGTTTGTTTGCTTATTTGAGCTGCTCTTGCCATAATATGGCAAATAGGGCTATCTTCTGTTTACCACCCCTACCTTGTCACAACACAGCTGATTGGCTCAAATGCATTAAGACAGAAAGAAATTCCACAAATTAACTTAAGGCACACCTGTTAATTGAAATGCATTCCAGGTGACTACCACATGAAGCTGTTTGAGAGAATGCCACGGGTGTGCAAAGCTGTCATCAAGGCAAAGGGTGGCTGCTTTGACACATTCTTTAAAACAGTGTTTTGGTTACTACATGATTCGATGTGTTATTTCATAGTATAGTGAAGACATAAAAAAAAAATAGAAGAAATAAAGGTGTTAAACTGCAATGGTATTCACTAAGTTGGTTTATATTTAAGATATTTTACAGCTTTGGGGGAGGGGGGACAGAGGGAGCCTCAGTTTAAAATGAGTTAATTTTGTGAACTCTAGTTCAATTACCTGTTTTATCAGTTTATCCGAATGAATGTTTCTGGCACTGTTTGTGATGCTATTGGACCCAATATTGCTTGATTTACAAAGCAAAAGATCAGCATAGACATAAGTCGGTCATGGCAGGTAGGCATCCTGGTGTGGGATGTATGATTAACATATTGTCTATCCACTGGGTGATATTGTAGACATGGTGACATTTCTTTGATCACCATTTAGTCTCTGGTTCTTACCTTTTGATTTTGTTTTTTTCAATACACGCACCAGTAGCGACTTTGAAAGTAAAAAATATTTTTTTCTGTAATATCTATTTTCATGACATTTATTCTATTCTCAGTGTCACACATAAATGACTAAGCTGCACGTGGTCACAATTTTTTTGGTAATCAGAATTCACAGAAATCTATTAGGAGATGATTGTATATTAAAGTGGGTCTGTCTCCCAAACATAGCTCAAATGTGTAGCAGTAGTGTGAGGAAGGCAATTTGAAACCTTGTTGGATGAGGATGATTTATTTGATTCATTACTACAAATGTCGTGCTGTTCGTTTTTCACTCACTCCTCTCAGATACATACTAAATGGCATACCACCGTTCTGTAGTTCACTGGATATGCTGGTGCCAATCTAAGAGGAAAACTACAGCACGTAGCTTCATTTAACCACAATCCTCGTGACTGTGTAGATCAGGGATCCCCAACTTGTGGCCCGGCGCCAAATTCTCTACTTGTTTTATTTACATTGTTGAACATAAGACTGTAAAAACACCGCCAAACCAGCTGAAGATTATTTCAATAAGAAATCTGTTCAAGTATTCCCACACAAGAAAGAGACACGTAAGTCATATGCAAATGTAAGGTTTGAAATGATTATGTTTTAGTCAAACATATCTCTTTGAGCTTCTTGCAGTCAATTTACAGTCTACAAATTATTTGTAATTATGTTCCGGCACCCCGCCCAGCCGCTCAAGAAATATATATATTTTTTTTAAACGCCCAGCAGCTGAATCTAGTTGATGATCCCTGATGTAGACAGTATTTGACAGACTTTAGCACCCACCACATTTAGTACTTCCTTGAATCTTGCAATTATTGGATAGACTGAGAGTCAAGCATATGCCTAACTAAATGAATCTGGTGTTGACATTTACCTCACTAATAAATATACTGAACCAAACGTTCCTCGGACTGCACGCAAACTAACACATTTGCCTAAGTCCTGTAGTCAAATCTATTGTGCAAAGTACCAACCAAAAATTGCCAATTAATATCCCTGAAATGATAGCCTCTGAATTCCCCTCCAAAATAGGTCTCCTTCCGACAATACTTTCATTGAACAACCCATAATAAGGATTGCATTTGTATGTTCCAATCAGTTAACACCAGTGAAACAGGAAGTACTGTATTCATAACATAACCTGTAGTCACACCTTCCTTCACAACATCTCTGACATTCCAGTGATGATGTGGAGCAGTTGTTACAAACTGTACTTGTGGATCAACTTGAAAATGGAATGTATGATTGGTTCATATTTCATGTACAAAATGCAGCCTAAAAATGCATAAATTGTTTGGTGCAAAACAATATTGGTGACTTTATTTAACTAGGCAAGTCAGTCAAGAACAAATTCTTATTTACAATGACTGCCTACACCGGCCGACGCTGGGCCAGTTGTGCGCCGCCCTATGGGACTCACAATCACGTCCGGATGTGATACAGCCTGGTTTCGAACCAGAGACTGTAGTGACTCCTCTTGCACTGAGATGCAGTGCCTTAGACCGCTGCACCACTCGGGAGCCCAAAACACACCCTCCGATCAGTGTCATGTCTCAAAAGGCTAGGCGATACCCATAGACCTAGTTAGCATTGGCGTGCGAAATTACATCGAATTTCCTTCGTTCTGGACACAGAGACATAAAAATGGTATCCACGAGTTCATCTGACTCTGGGGAAGTAGATAAAGGGCCTCATTGCCAAAATACTGAAGTATCCCTTGAGCCACACTGTGTTGACCCATGTCTCCCTAAACCGCAGATAGTCGTCATGATATAACTGTGGTTCTAGCAATCTGCCTCCATCAGCTCGTCTCAGATCAGCCCAGCACACAACTGCCTATAAAAAGATACTGTAGCACTGTAACTAGCCCCAGGCCTGAGATTGGAATCATTTTAACAGGCTAAGAAGGCCTGCTCCAGATTATATGAGGACTTTTGAAGAGCTCACCCCCAGGCAGTGGGCAGGAACTACCCTTGATGTCTGCTGTTGTTTTCTCCCTCATTGGATTTTGTGGACAAGGGAATAAAAATAAACAATGTAGTAAACAGAGGCATCAGCTCAGTTAGAGGTACACAGTTGACAGAATAAAACGTTCGCTAGTCCGCTAGTCCTTGTATCATAGGACAGTAACAGAGGGCTGTTTTGCAATAAATGAACCGCTTAGGCGAGGCAGAAAAACAGCTGTGACGTTTCACTGAGGGCAGGATTAGAGCTAAGCTCCTTTGTGTGGTTGTTTTGATGTTGTGTCCAGAGCTGCCAAAGTCTCTTTAAAGAGCAAAACAGAAACAAATGAATGTCTAGTGGACAATCCAATTGATGTGTTTATCACGACATTAAAGTGACAAATCTTCCACCGGGTGATATTAGCATACGATTTGTACAACACATCTATTTTTATTACTGGCTTGTACTATGGTAGGTTATCTCCATAGCAACCGCAGTGAGACACTTTCTGGGCATTTCCATCATTTAAAGACGCATGATAAAAATGGAGTGCCTGACGTCAAAGGGACTTCTGTTTTTCCCCCACTGAGGTATATTTCCTTCATTCACACTGACACGGTGTCTGTTTGCCTGACAGATAACACTATGAGTCAGCTGCATTAAGTTTGCATTGCAGCTCTCGGTGAGACAAAAAGATCAGTCATGGATGCATGCATCCCATAGAGATGACATGGGAGAGAGGAAAACAAAACCTTTATAAGTGTGGACCATTATCCAAACAAACACTATGGGATGGCAGGGGTTACACACACATTCTATTGACCTGACAAGTGTATATGAATTGCATCAAGATATTTCTCTGCTTCATTTTAATGAAGTACCGGTCACTTGCACTACTGCTTGTGTTATAAGAAACATGCCAAGCGTTTGCTGTAAATGTTGCCTCTCCCTACAGGCCTACACTTTCGCTTTAATGGAGACTGATAAAGTACCTCAACAGCCCCTGGCCAGACGATCCTGCCAATGTGACTCACTCAACCTGTATACCTCTCAGCACCACTAGCAGACTTGCTGCTTCAGCTAAATCCTTGTCCTAAGTCTCTTGTAATTTTACTGCTATCCTCTTCCATCTGACCCACCTCCAGCATACCCCACACCCACTCAGCTCAGTCACAGTGCTCAGGGTCAGCTCTTTACCAACAGGACAGTGTCAGCCCTAAAGGTTAAGTCTACCTGATGTAGGGCTTGAGTAAGTGTGTTACTATTCTGCCTTTTATTACCCCATCACATTTCAAGGCTTGACAACGGCAATCAGCCTGTAGAAATGTAGGCGATATAACCTATTTTCTCTGGTCTCTGTCAATAGCTACTCCAAAAAAACTCAACTACACACATACCCCTCTTCTGGCTAACTGTGGGTGGCTTACTTTTCTGGGCTTTAGACTTTAAAAAAATGCAGTATGTGTGAGAGAATCTAATGGCCTCTTTAGGATACAACACCGATCGGTTGTGTGCCAGGCACTGCTAGGCTTAGCCTCGAAGGACCCTGGGTTAGTGTCAAATGAGTTTGTCCCACTGACCAGCCTGTGTTTCCTGTCTTGTAATTAGGCCCTGGGGGCTCATTCACTGTGCTCAACATACCAGAGGCCGGTTATGGGGCTAATCACTAGTGCCCTGTGTGACACTGTAAACCCAGTGGAGTTGTGATCTCAAATGACAAATCTCTGACAATGCCTGTTTGGTTTGAAGAATGTACAGTTGAAGTCAGAAGTTTACATACACCTTAGCCAAATACATTTAAACTCAGTTACAGTTCCTGCCATTTAATCCTAGTAAAAATTCCCTATCTTAGGTCAGTTAGGATCACCACTTTATTTTAGGAATGTGAAATGTCAGAATAATATAATTATTTATTTCAGCTTTTATTGCTTTCATCAGTTTACAGAACAATATACTCAATTAGTATTTGGTAGCATTGCCTTAAACAATTTAAACTTGGGTCAAACATTTTGGGAAGCCTTCCACAGTAAGTTGGGCGAACTTTGGCCCATTCCTCGTGACAGAGCTGGTGAAACTGAGTCAGGCTTGTAGGCCTCCTTGCTCACACACACTTTCAGTTCTGCCCCCAAATGTTCTATAGGATTGAGGTCAGGGCTTTGTGATGCCCACTCCAATACCTTGACTTTGTTGTCCTTAAGCCATTTTGCCACAACTTTGGAAGTATGCTTTGGGTCATTTTCCATTTGGAAGACCCATTTGCGATCAAGCTTTAAATTCCTGACTGATGTCTTGAGATGCTGCTTCAATAAACCCGCACACTTTAACTTCCTCATGATTTCATCTATTTTGTGAAGTGCACCAGTCCCTCCTGCAGCAAAGCACCCCCACAACATGATGCTGCCACCCCCGTGCTTCACAGTTGGGATGGTGTTCTTCGGCTTGCTAGCCTCCCCCTTTTTCCTCCAAACATAACAATGGGCATTATGGCCAAAGAGTTCTATTTTTGTTTCATCAGACCAGAGGACATTTCTCTAGAAAGTACGATCTTTGTCCCCATGTGCAGTTGCAAACCGTAGTCTGGCTTTTTTATGGCGGTTTTGGAACAGTGGCTTTCTCCTTGCTGAGCGGCCTTTCAGGTTATGGCGGTATAGGACTCATTTTACTGTGGATATAGATACGTTTGTACCCGTTTCCTCCAGCATCTTCACAAGGGTCTTTGCTGTTGTTCTGGGATTGATTTGCACTTTTCGCACCAAAGTACATTCAACTCTAGGACACAGAACGCATCTCCTTCCTGAGCAGTATGATGGCTGCGTGGTCCCATGGTGTTAATACTTGCGTACTATTATTTGTACAGATGAACGTGGTACCTTCAGGCTTTTGGAAATTGCTCCCAAGGATGAACCAGAGGTCTGGTTCAATTTGTTTTCTGAGGTCTTGGTTGATTTATTTTGATTTCCCATGATGTCAAGCAAAGAGGCACTAAGTTTGAAGGTAGATCTTGAAATACACTGCTCAAAAAAATAAAGGGAACACTAAAATAACACATCCTAGATCTGAATGAATGAAATATTCTTATTAAAGACTTTTTTTCTTTACATAGTTGAATGTGCTGACAACAAAATCACACAAAAATGATCAATGGAAATCAAATTTATCAACCCATGGAGGTCTGGATTTGGAGTCACACTCAAAATTAAAGTGGAAAACCACACTACAGGCTGATCCAACTTTGATGTAATGTCCTTATAACAAGTCAAAATGAGGCTCAGTAGTGTGTGTGGCCTCCACGTGCCTGTATGACCTCCCTACAACGCCTGGGCATGCTCCTGATGAGGTGGCAGATGGTCTCCTGAGGGATCTCCTCCCAGACCTGGACTAAAGCATCCGCAAACTCCTGGACAGTCTGTGGTGCAACGTGGCGTTGGTGGATGGAGCGAGACATGATGTACCAGATGTGCTCAATTGGATTCAGGTCTGGGGAACGGGCGGGCCAGTCCATAGCATCAATGCCTTCCTCTTGCAGGAACTGCTGACACACTCCAGCCACATGAGGTCTAGCATTTTCTTGCATTAGGAGGAACCCAGGGCCAACCGCACCAGCATATGGTCTCACAAGGGGTCTGAAGATCTCATCTCGGTACCTAATGGCAGTCAGGCTACCTCTGGCGAGCATATGGAGGGCTGTGCGGCCCCCCAAAGAAATTCCACCCCACACCATGACTGACCCACCGCCAAACCGGTCATGCTGGAGGATGTTGCAGGCAGCATAACGTTCTCCACGGCGTCTCCAGACTCTGTCACATGTGCTCAGTGTGAACCTGCTTTCATCTGTGAAGAGCACAGGGCGCCAATCTTGGTGTTCTCTGGCACAACCCCCACCTGTGGACATCGGGCCCTCATACCACCCTCATAGAGTCTGTTTCTGACCGTTTGAGCAGACACATGCACATTTGTGGCCTGCTGGAGGTCATTTTGCAGGGCTCTGGCAGTGCTCCTCCTTGCACAAAGGCGGAGGTAGCGGTCCTGCTGCTGGGTTGTTGCTCTCCTACGGCCTCCTCCACGTCTCCTGATGTACTGGCCTGTCTCCTGGCAGCGCCTCCATGCTCTGGACACTACGCTGACAGACACAGCAATCCTTCTTGCCACAGCTCGCATTGATGTGCTATCCTGGATA
Source organism: Oncorhynchus nerka (assembly GCF_034236695.1). Lineage (NCBI taxonomy): Eukaryota > Metazoa > Chordata > Actinopteri > Salmoniformes > Salmonidae > Oncorhynchus > Oncorhynchus nerka. The sequence continues at coordinate 35,584,351 of NC_088420.1, read as the reverse complement.
GGCTGCACTACCTGAGCCACTTGTGTGGGTTGTAGACTCTGTCCACTAGAGTAAAAGCTCCGCCAGCATTCAAAAGTGACCAAAACATCAGCCAGGAAGCATAGGAACTGAGAAGTGGTCTGTGGTCCCCACCTGCAGAACCACTCCTTTATTGGGGGTGTCTTGCTAATTGCCTATAATTTCCACCTGTTGTCTATTCCATTTGCACAACAGCATGTTTATTATTATTAATTTATTGTCAATCAGCGTTGCTTCCTAAGTGGACAGTTTGATTTCACAGAAGTGTGATTGACTTGGAATTACATTGTGTTGTTTAAGTGTTCCCTTAATTTTTTTGAGCAGTGTACATCCACAGGTACACCTCCAATTGACGTCAATTAGCCTATCAGGTGGGCCTCCCGGGTGGCGCAGTGGTTAAGGTCGCTGTACTGCGCTGTACTGCAGCGCCAGCTGTGCCACCAGAGACTCTGGGTTCGTGCCCAGGCTCTGTCGTAACCGGCCATGACCGGGAGGTCCGGGTAAGGGAGGGTTTGGTCGGTAGGGAAATCCTTGTGGCGGGCCGGTCGCAGTGCGCGCTAACCAAGCATATGTAAACTTCTGACCCACTGGAAATGTGATACAGTGAATTGTAAGTGAAATAATCTGTCTGTAAACAATTGTTGGAAAAATTACTTGCGTCATGCAAAGTAGATGTCCTAACCGACTTGCCAAAACAAAAAGAATTTGTGGAGTGGTTGAAAAACAACTCCACAACCTAAGTTCAACTGTAGGTGCAATTCACAGCTATTCATATTTTGGGGTGAAAGACAAAAGACTTGTGATGTTAATGGAACTTCAGCTGTATGCTACACAGTCCACCTTATGTAGCCTGGCAACAAGGGGGAAGCCAATTTGTTACTCATGCCTTTCAACTTCCGACGCATTGACACAGCTGGTGATGTCGTTATAAATTACACTTGTCAAAACTATACCATAACGTGCACATAATTTGAAAGATATACTTTTCTGGTGAGAAAAATTATTTACATTTCAAACGTTTGTTTTCTCCAGTGGAGGCTCGTCAGAGGAGGACCAGCCTCAGTTAAAAAATATATATTTTTAAACATTTGAAAAGTTATCCTTTTAAGATAAACTTATACTAAATATATTCACGTCACCAAATAATTGATTTAAACACATTGTTTTGCAATGAAGGTCTACAGTAGCCTCTACAGCTATACACTAACGTTACTGCATGACTGTAGCGGGTTTACTAATGCGTTAGTTCTATTAGCTATGTTGAGTATGAAGTTACTTTAGCTAATATGGTGACAACGATGTAGGTGGTGTGTAGCGGTTATGACAGTGTTTGGCTTGGAAAGGTATTTTCACCTGGTCACGTGTTGTGCTTTGAAGTCCACAAATGGAGGGAAAAGGTGAGAGGAGAGTACAGATGCGAGAAGGAATTCAACGTGACTGCTATGAAAGTGAACTGTGTTTTACGCGTGATTAGGGGTGTTGAAAAACGTTTTTTTAAACAGAACCAAGATACCTGCATCTGTCCAATAGAAACTCTTGTTGGCAACTTTTGAACTAATGATTACACCCTTGATGAGCTAGATGCAGGCAAGAGTGTGCAAGGCAGTATTGAATGTGTCACTGTCTGTACATGTGTCACTTCAAATGTTTCTTGACATGTGTACAACTGCGTTGCAAACCTTTCATAGGCTAGGTTTTAGCAACCTCATGATGGGTGTAGGGAAAATTCTAGTATCATGTAGAAGCCTAAACCTATCGATGTTTCATTGAACAGGGTGAATGGAATATGAATGACAGTCATCCAATATGCTGTAATTGAAACAAGGCCGTGCTCATGAAAAACAAAATTATCCTCCCGCATCATAAAAGGCACCGACCCCGATTCCCATAGACTTAACATGGCCAGTTAGCTAGCTTTGTAGCACAACAGATTACAAATATCCAACCTTATGTTATTGCCTACCTAACGTTATCTACATCAAAACATCTTTGGGGGTAAATACATTGAGATAAGTCATCCTGCCTGAGAGAGATTGACATGGTTTTCAAAATGCCACGCCAGGGTAAGTCTACACGAAACATAGCCCATATTTGAAGTGTTTCTAAAATTCCCTATGGGAATAATTAATGGAGCTTCCACTGTGTGTCTCTATAGGTCGTGGCTGTGGTTCATATTCTATTGATGTGGCTGTGTTTTAGGAGCACACCGCACCAGTGCATTAATCAACCAGTGAGTTTACCCTAACTAACTGGATGCCTGTAGCCCAGTGGTCTGCTTTTCTTAGCTAGTCAAACTGGCTGGTGAGAGGCTGTGTTTGTTTCTTCAATACAGTCCAGTGTTACATAATGTAGCCTTTGGACTATTGTGAAATGTAGTGAGATAAGAGCAGAAAGGGAAAACTCCAAGGCAAAGAGAATCAAATCACTGTTCTAGTTTGTCTATTTATACATTCTGAGCAATTGTCATCCGTCCTGGTCAATGGATTTACATGGAATGTGTGACCAGAATGAGAAAACAAATCATAATTGTCACTCATGAAGGTGAAATGCAATGACATCAGTTGTTGGGCTGTTATATAAATTAATAGACTATTCACATTTGCATTGGTTTATCACATAAATAAATCATTATAATGCCAGTGAGGACTTGTACAGAAAGGTGATGGACAGATTCATGGCAGATCATGAAAGGATACTTCCTCTGTAGTAAGCTCCAAAGAGGACATGCAATGTGTGTTTCTCAATATGCATACAACCGTGCGCCACACTCTTGCTCCAAGTATATTCTCCATGGACATTCTCTTGAGTATGTCCTTGTGAGGACGAGTGTGGAGAACGCATAAAACACTACATTTGAGAAGCACTCACACTCCCTTACTGTATTACCTCGTGCTGCATCTCTCCGTTCACTGAACCTTCTTCCAGCCTGGACAATGGCAACAATAGACAAAACAAGATATACACAAGCAAACATTTTATTAAAAAATTATCAGCTAGATATACAGTATGTGAATCGTTGTAATTTAGCCAGCCAGCTAACTAGTTAAACAGGAAAAATTGACCTAAAACTAATGTTATGCAAGGTACAGTAAATGTCAATTCTTCGTTGGTAGCGAGCTAACAATCCTTTGTGGCCAGCTAGCTAGCCCAATTGACTTACCCATCCAATAATGAACCTTCCTTCTTGCCATTGTCCTGGCTATAGAGACGAAACAAGATACAAAGCAAAGGTTTTACTTCATAACGATGTGAATCGTAACATTGTCATTCATTCATCTGGTTAGCTACAATGAATTCCATTTTATTTTTGTGTCAAATCACCAATTGGTAACCCATCCCCGATGGGATTAATTGACAAACAAACATTACAATAATTTACTGTGATAATTAAGATAATTATTTTTCCTGTGTTCTCTGCAGTGCAAATAAATTGTAAATAAACTTATCCAAACAATAATTTAAATTCAGAAAAAATAAAATGAAGGCATTTGAACCCAATCTGGCACAAAGAAGATTCATGTGGGAGACAGGTCTATATACAGTTGCGGCCAAAAGTTGAGAATGACACAAATATTAATTTTCACAAAGTCTGCTGCCTCAGTTTGTATGATGGCAATTAGCATATACTCCAGAATGTTATGAAGAGTGATCAGATGAATTGCAAAGTCCCTCTATGCCATGCAAATGAACTGAATCCCCAAAAAACATTAACTGCATTTCAGCCCTGCCACAAAAGGACCAGCTGACATGTCAGTGATTCTCTCGTTAACACAGGTGTGACTGTTAACGAGGACAAGGCTGGAGATTACCGTCATATGCTGATTGAGTTCGAATAAGAGACTGGAAGCTTCAAAAGGAGGGCGGTGCCAGGAATCATTGTTCTTCCTCTGTCAGTCATGGTTACCTGCAAGGAAACACGTGCCGTCATCATTGCTTTGCACAAAAAGGGCTTCACAGGCAAGGATATTGCTGCCAATAAGATTGTACTGAAATCAACCATTTATCGGATGCTCAAGAACTTTAAGGAGAGGGGTTAAATTGTTGTGAAGAAGGCTTCAAGGTGCTTCAAGGTTGATTCAGCTGCGGGATTGGGGCACCACCAGTACAGGGCTTGCTCAGGAATGGCAGCAGGCGGGTGTGAGTGCATCTGCACACACAGTGAGGCGAAGACTTTTGGAGGATGGCCTGGTGTCAAGGGCAACAAAGAAGCCACTTCTCTCCATGAAAAACATCAGGGACAGACTGATATTCTGCAAAAGGTACAGTGATTGGACTGCTGAGGACTGGGGTAAAGTCATTTTCTCTGATGAATCCCCTTTCCGATTGTTTGGGGAATCCGGAAAAAAGCTTGTCTGGAGAAGACAAGGTGAGCGCTACCATCAGTCCTGTGTCATGCCAACAGTAAAGCGTCCTGAGACCATTCATGTGTGGGGTTGCTTCTCAGCCAAGGGAGTGGGCTCACTCAAAATTTTGCCTAAGAACACAGCCATGAATAAAGAATGGTACCAACACATGCTCCGAGAACATCTTCTCCCAACCATCCAGGAACAGTTTGGTGACGAACAATGCCTTTTCCAGCATGATGGAGCACCTTGCCATAAGGCAAAGTGATAACTAAGTGGCTCGGAAAACAAAACATCAATATGGCCAGGAAACTCCCCAGACCTTAATCCCATTGAGAACTTGTGGTCAATCCTCAAGAGGCGGGTAGACAAACAAAAACGCACAAATTCTGACAAACTCCAAGCATTGATTACGCAAGAATGGGCTGCCATCAGTCAGGATGTGGCCCAGAAGTTAATTGACAGCAGCTACTGTAGATTGACAGGGCGGATTACAGAGGTCTTGAAAAAGAAGGGTCAACACTGCAAATATTGACTCTGCATCAACTTCATGTAATTGTCAAAAGCCCTTGACACTTATGAAATGCTTATAATTATACTTCAGTATTCCTGTTACACCTGACAAAAATATCTAAAGACAATGAAGCAGCAAACTTTGTGGAAATTAATATTTGTCATTCTCAACCACGACTGTACACACGTCCCTGTAAGGTTCTGCTTTTCTTTGTCAACCTTGTGTTTTTATTCTTTGTGTTCTTGAACGTAGCCCCGTCTTTCATTTTTGTTCATTGATTTCACCTGTGTTCGTTTCTCAGCTGGTCTCATCAGCTCCCTATTTAGTTCAGTTCTTTCTGTTTGTATGGTTTTACCATTGCCTGTGACCACGATTCCTGCTTCCGAAGGCTTAAAGAAACATCTGCCGCACTCTGCGTGTGAATCAATACCTTTTTCTCCATGAGTATTCATTAGTGTCATTTGTCAGAAGCAAATTTTTATAATTAATTATAGGTAGCCCTTTATTTTATTCCAGGCTTTATCGAAATATTCCACAAATGGAAATACACAATGGACAAAACAATTTCAGATTATTTTCATCGCTCAGCCACAATGCCAGGGTATATCTGGTGTGCTTTCTGTAATAAGAGCAAGCGTATATCATAGTAAAAAGGGAAATAGAGGATCAAATTAGTTTAATACTCAATTTCTTTGAGGACACAATAGTTAGTCTTTCCTCTTCCGTTTCACCACATACTGCCTGTTTCAATATGCAGGGGTAATATCCCAGATGTTACCTGTGCACTTGGCGATCTCTTGCATTTTGATAGGTTATACATAATATACAGTGCATTCGGAAAGTATTCAGACCTCTTTAATTTTTCCACATTTTGTTACAGTACAGCTTTATTCGAAAATGTATTTTTCCCTTATCAATCTACACACAATACTCCATAATGACAAAGCGAAAACAGGTTTTTGGAAAATGTACATAAGTATTCAGACCCTTTCCTATGAGACTCAACATTGAGCTCAGGTGCATCCTGTTTCCATTGATCATTGAGATGTTTCTACAACTTGGAGTCCACCTGTGGTAAATACAATTGATTGGAGATTATTTGGAAAGGCACACCTGTCTATGTAATGTTCCACTGTTGACAGTGCATGTCACGGGAAAAAAACAAAACATGAGGTCGAAGGAATAGTCTGTAGAGCTCCGAGACAGGATTGTGTTGATACACAGATCTGGGGAAGGGTATCAAAACATTTCTACAGCATTAAAATTGTCCCCAAGAACACAGTGGTCTCCATCATTCTTAAATGGAAGAAGTTTGGAACTCCCAAGACTCCTCCCATAGCTGACCGCCCGGCCAAACTGAGCAATCGGGAGAGAAGGGCATTGGTAAGAGATGACCAAGAAACTGATGGTCAATGACAGCACATCAGAGTTCCTCTGTGGAGATGGGAGAATCTTCCAGAAGGACAACCGTCTCTGCAGCACTCCATCAATCAACCCTTTATGGAAGCCACTCCTCAGTAAAAAGCACATTACAGCCCACTTGGAGTTGGGCAAAAGGCACCTAAAGGACTCAGACCAAGATTCTTTGGTCTGATGAAACCAAGAGTTAACTCTTTGGCCTGAATGCCAAGCATCATGTCTGGAGGAAACTGGGCACCATCCCTACGGTGAAGCATATTGTTGGCAGCCTCATGCTGCGGGGATGTTTTTCAGTAGCATGGACTTGGAGACTAGTCAGGATCGAGGGAAAAGATGAACAGAGCAAAATACAAAGAGATCCTTGATGAAAACCTGCTCCAGAGTGCTCAGGACTCAGATTGGGGCAAAGGTTCACCTTCCAACAGGACAACAACCCTACGCACACAGCCAAGACAACACAGGAGTGGCTTCAGGACAAGTTTCTGAATGTCCTTTAGTGGCCCAGACAGAACCCATCTCTGGAGAGGCCTGAAAATAGCTGTGCAGTGACGCTCCCCATCCAACCTGACAGAGCTTGAGGGGATCTGCAGAGAAGAATGGGAGAAACTCCCCAAATACAGGTGTTTCAAGCTTGTAGCATCATACCCAAGAAGACTTGAGGCTGCAATTGGTGCCAAAGCTGCTTCAATAAAGTACTGATTAAAAAGTCTCAGAATACTTGTGTAAATGTAATTTCAGTGAAATTAGAAAATAAAAACATTAGCAAAATGTCTAAGTCTGTTTTTGCTTTGTCATTATGGCATATATTGTGTTGATTAATGAGGGGAAAAAACAATTGAATCAATGTTCGAGTAAGGCTGTAACGTAACAAAATGTGGAAAAGTCAAGGCTCTGAATACTTTCCGAATGCACAAACAATTCACCCTTAAACCCAATTTGAGAACCTTTTGTTTGATTAATCTCCTCCACCCATTTTTTTCATATTGCATCAGTGTTTTTTATATCTACAGAAGGTCTACTTTAATTTGGTTTTCGTACAGATGTTCAGTCTGACTGGTATTTTGTGTAATAGGCAAAAATGACCTAAAACCAATGTTATCCAAGTTAGTTGTCAATTCTTTGTGGGTAGCTAGCTAACTGTTCTTTATGGCTATATGGCTAGCTAACAGTAGTAGCTAACCAGTTAGATGAATTGACTTACTATTATGCATACCTACAAATCCCTGCACGTCATCTCCAGCCGATACCTTTGCTAAGAAGTATTATGTCAATTTAAAACGTGCACAAGACAGTTCATTTTGTCACACAACACAAAGCCACAGATGTCAAGTATTTTGAAGGAGCATGCAATTGGCATGTTGACTGCAGGAATGTCCACCAGAGCGGATGCCAGATAATTTAATGTTATTTTCTCTACCATAAGCCTCTTCCAATGACATTTTAGAGAATTTATGTCCAACAGGCCTCACAACATGTATGGCATTGTGTGGACAAGCAGTTTGCTGATGTCAACGTTGTGAACAGAGAGCCCCAAGGTGGTGGTGGGGTTATGGTATTGGCAGGCATAAGCTATGGACAATGAACACAATTGCATTTTATTGATGGCAATTTGAATGCACAGAGATACGAGATCCTAAGGCCCATTGCCGTGCCATTCTTTTGCCATTCTGTTGCCATCACCTCATGTTTCAGCATGATAATGCACGGCCCCATGTTGCAAGGATCTGTACACAATTCCTGGAAGCTGAAAATGTCACAGTTCTTCCATAGCCTGCATACTCACCAGACATGTCTCCCATTGAGCATTTTTGTACATGACCCTAAGCATGATGGGATGTTAATCACTTAATTAACTCAGGAACCGCACCTGCTTTTAACATACTTTGTATCCCTCATTTACTCCGGTGTTTCCTTTATTTTGGCAGTTACCTGAACATCTACATATGCTAAATATGAATATTCCACTACAGGGATGGGCACCTCCAGTCCTAGGGGACCTGATTGGTCTCACACTTTTGCCCCCAGCCCCAGCTAACACATCTGACTCCAATAATCAACTAATCATGATCTATAGTTTAGAATGCAATTAGTTTAAATCAGCTGTGTTGGCTAGGGATGGGGAAAAAGTGTAACACCACTCCGGCCACCGAGGACTGGAGTTGCCCATTCCTGTTCTACGAGCAAGTCACCATCACTAATGGTGGAGTCTGACTTCTAAGGTTATTTCCTCTTTTGTCTACTCATCCAAAGCCTAAACTGATACACATCTTTGAATGCCTCTACTTCCTCCAGTCCCAAGGGATCCATCTCATGTTTCCAAGGCCATAGCTCATCTGCTACATGCTCCTGCATCATGTAACACTGGATGTAGTCCCTTGGGAGAAGAGGTGAAATGGTAACCCAATTCCACCTGACGACACAGGCACAGTGATCGTGCTCCCCCGCTCAGACATTGCATGCATCACCAATGGTTGCGTGCCACGTCATCGACTGTGTCATCAACTGATGATTGCTATAACATAATGATGTGGTTAGCTGAAACATAAAATACCTATCCACGCATTGTAAGATCTGGCATGCGTCAGCAATGCCTGGGCAGAGGAACGCGCCCAAAGACCGGTGCTTTACTAATTATGTTAAACAGACACATTGTGTTATTGACACAACCAATTTGAATAATTCATGATCTGACACACCACAGTGCTATCACCTTGCAATACAACTACCAGTACCAGACCTTGCTATGACAACTGGACGGGTATCAGATTTAATTTAAAATCTCTACTTTCTAGAACTGAATTTATAACGTGATCCGATTGGCTTGTTTCTTTCTCCTTTTAAAGTGAATTGAGTTTTACAACTTTATTTTGGCATATGACCTTGACATACTTAAGACCCTAGAAATCAGAATTGCACCTTCCAATTATGCCTCTATATTGAATGAGGGATGATAATAAGACAGGGCTTACCACTTTCACTATAATTAAGCAAGGGGTGTGCACTGTACCATCTAGATGTTGACATATGGTGTGGGAATTGTGGAGCTCTCCTCCCAACTCCCGAATTCAAGTCAACCTACTGCTCCCTCTGCTAAACGTAATCAATTAAGTGAGCCCATGTCGTGCTATATGGTCACAGGTATCAACTGCAGAACCAATTTAACTTTCCTTCTGAGTGACTCTTGCGTAAACTGAAGGCATCAGTAATTTACAGGTGTAACTCACAGGTGGACCAGATTACATTTCTTGCCAGTTTGGAGGGATTGGAATACCCTCCCAAGTTCACAAATCCTAGGGCTTGTGGTGACTTAGATATTAAACTTTAATTCACTGTAATAACACTGCCTTGGGATAGAACAGCTGTCAAGTGTGAACCGACAGGAATATATATATACAGTACCAGTCAAAAGTTTGGACACACCAACTCCTTCAAGGGGTTTTCTTTATTTTTACATTGTAGAATAATAGTGAATACATCAAAACTATTAAATAACACATATGGAATCATGTAGTAACAATTAACTCATTAGGAATTTGGGGAACCACAGCAGAAGTTCTTTACCGAGTTACTATCTTCCGACGTAAAATCTAAATATTCATAAATATCTCTTACATCAATAACAGACAATTATTAATTATTACCTCATCAGTCTCATTCTGAATGTCACAATGTCAATGGATCCGCAAGAACCCTAGCCCTTTTGAACATTCAGTACTTCACAAATTGATTTAATCATTTATTTATTAACTAACTAAATAATAACACAGAATACCATACACACTTACATGAGATAAAAGTCCCTAGTGGACTGACACGATATGACGGCTTGTTACACAATGGAAAGGGGGTGGGGAAAGATAAAGAGTGGGAGAGACAAAAATAATGGAGTTGTCATACATACATACATTTGGAAACTATGCTCGCCGTTTTATGAATACTTTGCACATGAACGGCCGCTCATTTGGAAAAGAAATGCAATGTATATATTTACGCATAGATGTCTTTGTCGTCTCTCTGTTGAACTTGATGGTTCTATGGGAAGGGGTTTGATGTAAGTCTCTGGTTGCCCACCTAAGGTCACAATGACCTTCTTAGTAGGCCTCTTTGTCTTGGAGTGTTCTTACAATGGATACTTCAGGTGTACCACACGGTGGTGAGAGGAATCTGTTCTTTCCTCCCATCTTTTTGGTCAATTGCTCTAGACTACTTTACATACCCAGCTGCAGACTGAGTGTTTGGTCTAGTCTTCAAATTCTTCACTCATCGAGAGTTTCAGAGGGTCTTACCATTTTCTGGTCTTGTAGTTTTAACCATTTCAATGTGTGGACCACATCCTCACATTCTCTGGACTGTATTTCAATTCTCAGAGTCCTTTAAAGCACTCTGGCCTTGGAGGGCTGTTCCATCATGTGGAAACTAACTCTGACCTCCTTAGTTAGTGTGCAACAGACATGAAAAACCATTATCTTATTAGAAGACTAAACTCAAGTTTCTATCTTTTCAAACATAGTTTCATCGTTCTTCATATTGCATTATCATCATATTGGGTGGAAACTTTACGGCTAGAATGTGTTTCCTTCCTCAGTTACAGTATTTCCGTTATAGTCTTGCTGATAATTTTTACATCACAAAATAGACATTCATTTTCCATATTCCATCCCTCATCATTCCCAAAATTTGGATGTTGAAATATATTGTCCAGTGACCGTTGTTTAAGTGTTGGCGGCGAAGTCTCTCTGTGTAACAAAGGGATTTTTTTACTTTTTAATACTGCAGGGCAAGAGAGAGAAAGTTTACGACCAGCATTAAGTCATAAAACCGTCCCAACTCCCCACTTCCTCCCTCGTGGGAGAGAGGGGGGAGTCTGGCTATCTGTCAGCCCTGTGCCGAGCTGATCTGGCGCCTATGATCCTCACCAAGGAAAGAGAGTCATGACTCCAGAGAACGCGTTTCCACTGCTCCAGAGTCCAATGGCGTTGAGCTTTACACCACTCCAGCCGACCCTTGTCATTGTGCATGGTGAACTTAGGCTTGTGTGCGGCTGTTCGGCCATGGAAACCCATATGCTGAAGCTCCGACGAACTGTTGTTGTGCTGACATTGCTTCCAGAGCCAGTTTGGAACTCGGTAGTGAGTGTTGCAACCGAAGACAGACGACTTTTACGCGCTACGTGCTTCACCACTTGGCGGTCCTATTCTGTGAGCTTGTGTGGCCTACCACTTCGTGGCTGAGCCGTTGTTGCTCCTAGACATTTCCACTTCACAATAACAGCACTTACAGTTGACCAGGGCAGCTCTAGCAGGGCAGAAATGTACGAACTGACTTGTTGGAAAGGTGGCATCCTATGACGGTGCCACGTTGAAAGTCACTGAGCTCTTCAGTAAAGCCATTCAACTGCCAATGTTTGTCTATGGAGATTGCATGGTTGTGTGCTCGATTGTATACACCTGTAAGTAAAAGGTGTTGCTGAAATAGCCAAATCAACTCATTTGAAGAGGTGTCCACATACTTGTGTGTGTGTATATATATATATATATATATACATATACACACCATACACATATACATACAGTTGAAGTCGGAGGTTTACATACACTTAGGTTGGAGTCATTAAAACTCGCTTTTCAACCACTCCACAAATTTCTTGTTAAAAAACCAAATCATTTTGGCAAGTCGGTTAGGACATCTACTTTGTGCATGACACAATACATTTTTCCAACAATTGTTTACAGACAGATTATTTAACTTATAATTCACTGTATCACAATTTCAGTGGGTCAGAAGTTTACATACACTAAGTTGACTGTGCCTTTAAACAGCTTTGAAAATTCCAGAAAATTACGTCTTTAGAAGCTTCTGATAAGCTAATTGACATCATTTGAGTCAATTGCAGGTGTACCTGTGGATGTATTTCAAGGCCTACCTTCAATCTCAGTGCCTCTTTACTTGACATCATGGGAAAATCAAAAGAAATCAAAAGACCTCAGAAAACAAATTGTAGACCTCCACAAGTCTGGTTCATCCTTGGGAGCTATTTCCAAATGCCTGAAGGTACCATGTTCATCTGTACAAACAATAGTACGCAAGTATTAACACCATGGGACCATGCAGCCGTCATACTGCTCAGGAAGGAGACGCGTTATGTCTCCTAGAGATGAACGCACTTTGGTGCGAAAAGTGCAAATCAATCCCAGAACAACAGCAAAGGACCTTGTGAAGATGCTGGAGGGAACGGATACAAATGTAACTATATCCACAGTCAAATGTGTCCTATATCGACATAACCTGAAAGGCTGCTCAGCAAGGAAGAAGCCACTGCTCCAAAACCGCCATAAAAAGCCAGACTACGGTTTGCAACTGCACATGGGGACAAAGATCATACTTTTTGGAGAAATGTCCTCTGGTCTGATGAAACAAAAATAGAACTGTTTGGCCACAATGTCCATCGTTATTTTTGGTGGAAAAAGGGGAACGCTTGCAAGCCAAAGAACACCATCCCAACCGTGAAGCACGGCGGTGCAGCATCATGCTGGGTGGGTGCTTTGTTGCAGGAGGGACTGGTCCACTTCACAAAATAGATGGCATCATGAGGCAGGAAAATTATCAACATCTCAAGACATCAGTCAGGAAGTTAAATCTTGGTCGCAAATGGGTCTTCCAAATGGGCAATGACCCCAAGCATACTTCCAAAGTTGTGGCAAAATAGCTTAAGGACAACAAAGTCAAGGTATTAAGTGTGGCCATCATAAAGCTCTGACCTCAAACCTATAGAACATTTGTGGGCAGAACTGAAAAAGTGTGTGCGAGCAAGGAGGCCTACAAGCCTGACTCAGTTACACTAGCTCTGTCAGGAGGAATGGGCCAAAAGTCACCCAACTTATTGTTGGAAGCTAGTGGAAGGCTACCCGAAACGTTTGACCCAAGTCAAAGAATTTAAAGGCAATGCTACCAAATACTAATTGAGTGTATGTAAACTTCTGACCCACTGGGAATGTGATGAAAGAAATGACAGCTGAAATAAATCATTCTCTCTACTATTATTCTGACATTTCACATTCTTAAAATAAAGGGGTTATCCTAACGGACCCAATATGAGGAATTTTTACTTGGATTAAATGTCAGGAATTGTGAAACTGAGTTTAAATGTATTTGGCTAAGGTGTATGTAAACTTTGTGTGTGTGTGTGTGTGTACACAAACACACACACACACAGTACCAATCAAAAGTTTGGATACACCTACTCATTCCAGGGTTACCTCTGCTGCAGAGGAAAAGTTCATTACAGTTACCAGCCCCAGAAATTGAAGCCCAAATAAATGCTTCACAGAGTTCAAGTAACAAACACATCTCAACATCAACTGATCAGAGGAGACTGCGTGAATCAGGCCTTCATGGTCGATTGCTGCAAAGAAACCACTATTAAAGGACACCAAGGAAGTGTGATGGTGTGGGGGTGCTTTGCTGATTACACTGTCTGTGATTTATTTAGAAATCAAGGCACACGGAACCAGCATGGCTACCATAGCATTCTGCAGCGTTACCCCATCCCATCTGGTTTGCGCTTAGTGGGACCATCATTTGTTTTTCAACAGGATAATGACCCAACACACCTCCAGGCTGTGTAAGGGCTATTTGACCAAGACAAAGAGTGATGGAGTGTGGCATCAGATGACCTGTCCTCCACAATCACCCTACCTCAAACCAATTGAGATGTCTTGGGATGAGTTGGACCGCAGAGTGAAGGAAAAGCAGACAACAAGTGGGAACTTCAAGACTGTTGGAAAAGCATTCCAGGTGAAGCTGGTTGAGAGAATGCCAAGCATGCCAAGATTATGCAAAGCTGTCATCAAGGCAAAGGGTGGCTACTTTGAAGAATCTAAAATATATTTGGATTTGTTTAACACTTTTTTTGGTTACTACATGATTCCATATGTGTTATTTCATTGTTTTGATGTCTTCACTATTATTCTACAATGTAGAATAGTAAAAATAAAGAAAAACTTTTGACTGGTGCTCTACCTAGCTATTTATCTAGCTTAGATCACAGTGCCAGTTCCCTGTCGATCAGATAGCAGATATTGGTTGTCTTCTAATACATATTGCAGGTGAAGTCACATCAATATACTGTCCAATCAAACAAGATGTAACCGAAACAACTTAAAACTTAGTTGTGGTATTGGAAAATGACTGGCACATGGGTACTGACTTCAGACAACCATTCTGGTGATGTCAACAACATCAGTGATATGATATGCACTGACCCAGCATATTTACACACAATCAAAGTGAGATGTTGATGCAGATATTTAGGCTATCCATCCCTATTGCTCCGGTCTGGGTGTGATTAAAGGTTTGTGTATGTGTGTGTATTTGTTTTTGGCAGGGAGACAGATATTCCAGCCTGGGCCCCCTTACTCTACCAGCTGCAGCTCCTGGACATCAGAGAGAAGCCCGACCCTCTGATTCTCCCCATTTCGGACCGTATGCGCATCGGAAACCAGAAACGAGAGCGTGGGAACTTCCACTTCCAGAGGGAGGAGTACAGCATGGCTGCCAGGGCCTACTGGATGGCTCTTGATGTCCTTACTACACATACTAGAGGTAATCCTTTCTTTCAACACGTGTGTCATGCTACTCACGCACAGGGCCACGTGCCCCCTCAGATTTGTCTTGTTAATAAATAAATACACTTTTTTTCTGTAATACTACTAGCCATCTACAGATGTAGGATCTTAATTTGAGCCAGTTTGCTAAATCAAGAAAATAATCCTGTGGGAATATGAAATGTGAATTATTATATGGATTATAATGAATGGACATTTTTGTAGGGTTTGATACATTTTTCGTAAGGGAAAATCAAATGTAATTTCAAATTGGAAATTACAAACTTCAGAAGACTTTTTAAACCTCATATACACTACACATTTAAAAAATGTCATGCATTGCAGGAAGGTTCTCCTGCAACAGGGTGATCAGATGAAGTTCCTACATCTGTAGCAATTTTATGAAGTTTGCTTTAGCTAGCCGAGATAGGTTTCCAATCCCTCAACCTCATAACTAGCTACCAAAAAAGACATTTCAGGATATCAATCAAGTTAGAGTAGCTAGCTTGTTTAACTATCTTAGCCGGCATGCCTGCTGGCAAAGTTGGTAGACTTTAGAAAAGCAAACAATTACCAAATGTACTGAATAAGACTCACATTTTTTACAGATGCAGAGAAGCATATTTTTTAATTTTTTAAAATATACACATTTTAGTATATAATTAACCATAATGATTATGCCTCTAGATTGCAGGTAAAAGCTATTTCAGGTGTTTGAAAAATGATAAATTCTGCAACTTCCGTCCCACCCCCAGCCATCCTCACATACTTTGTGCCCCCTCAGATTTTCGGGTCGCCCGACGCCCTGCGCACGCACACAGCTTTTAGTTAACTAGCACACTTCAGAAAAATACAGTGTCCACATTTCCAGCAGCCAATTGCCTGATAGTCTCTTCATGGATTACTGGTCGTCCATCTCAGAATTAATCATGCTATCATAATGAGGAGCATATCCAGCAGAGGTCACTGTCATGAGAAATGTTATTGTTGATTCTTAATCAAACCTAATAAACGTTCATGTTAATTCAAGGTCCTTAATAATGTTCATTGCTGGAAAGGCAGGGTGGACCCAAGAGAGACATTCGACAGAAATTAGTCAGTGAGGAGAAGAGTGTGGGCTGCATCTAAATGTATCAATGATGATAGGCCAATGGCTACATTTTACTCAGCACTTAACAAGAAATGAATATATTCAATGAAAAAAGACTGCGAATTTAGCAGGTTAGCATTTTTTTGTCCTGAATCTTATTCTGGAGGCAGCTCTGCAGATTGTGGCTGCGCCAGCAAATGACCAAAGTCATAAAATCCCATTTTAAATCGAACCCTAACCTTAACCACACGGATAACCCTAACCACACTGATAACCCAAACCTTAAATTAAGACCAAAAAAGCACATTTATGTTTTCATAAATTTTTACAATGTAGCCAATTTCGACTTTGCAGCTGGCCCATCTAGCTGAAACCACTCATTCTGCCTCCAGGGCAAGATTCATGACAATGCTTGAAGTTATCAAATGTGGTAATGCAACAGAATACTGAGAAATGTAATACATGGTGAAAAAAACTCCATCATTGAATATCTGCATTAGAATTATCACTGAATATCCCAACAGATATAGGTTTCTCTCCCCCCTGTACGTGTAGAAGTAGAACAAATATATATATAAGTAGAACTTGCATAAAAACACTGATTTACATCTCTCGTGATCATTCACACTTAAATACACAATGGCAATGCACCAAACTTTGGATTATGATGACTTCTTCCTGGATTTTAGTGGGATGAATTAACTTTACCGTCTCTATAATATACTGTAAATCCTTGAATAACTGCTCCTTCCTCCCAATCTAATCCTAACATAGCTCTGCTAACAACGATCCTTCACAGATCTTAGACTAAAAACTCTCACTTCAGCTGTAACAGAGAGACTTCCAAAATCACAGGAGTGTCAAAGCGCGTCCATAATGGCGCTAACAATGGATTTTTACTGAGGCAAACAAACACACAGATGTCCTTACAGTACATCAAATACCCAAAGTCTCTCCTCCCTTTAGTTCCTGTGAGTGTATAATTCTCCCTAACACCCAAAGACTGGGGCTCCAAGTACATATACATGACAATAGCCCAGGTGTGAGGCTTTGTGGCCTGTGCCCCCCCCCCCCCCCGTAGATGGTAGTAGTGATGTGTTGTTGGAGGGGGAGGAGGAGGAGGTGCAGGACTACCGGGTGAAGTGTCTGAACAACCTGGCAGCAGCTCAGCTGAAATTGGAGCAGTACGATGACGCACTACACACCAGCCGGGATGTTCTGTCCCTTGATCCACAAAACGTCAAAGCCCTCTTCAGGACAGGAAAGGTGAGGGACACACTGTAACATTACCTGTCCTTCACAAGTCTACGGTGCCTGGGTGGAAGGGGAATTCTATTCTAAAACCATATTCAGACATTTTAGATGGGTGTAAAGATGTACTGCCATTCAACATGTACTACTGAAACATGTACAGTATACAGCTGAAGGATGATTGTTGATTTAGCTGTTCAGATATATTGCAATCTATTTGCAGCTTCTGTCAGACAAGAGCGAGTACCAGGAGGCAATGGAGATACTGAAGAAGGCCCTGAAACTGGAGCCATCCACTAAGGTGAGATAGCCTATTTAAATGAGGTTCTCAACACCTCCACCTCTCCCTCGCCTCTAGACTGCTAGTGAAATCCACCCCCCCACAAACAGATAAAGGGTCAATGTCACTACAGGTCCCTGAAATCATTGCCCAATCAAACACACTCATATGACACTAGGCCAGAGATTCATGATTGTATTTCCATAATATTTTGTAGAACTGCACGCAATACTCAACAAGTTCTTAAACCATGTCTAGAGTAGTGTGACTCACAGTTCACAATAAGTTTACAGAGTTATGTACTATTGCCCAATACTGCCAATATTGAAGTAATGCCAAAAATGAACAACCTTATGGCATGGGTTTGTGTTGTATTTTACAGCACTTAGTGTTGGATTTGCACAATATAGTTCAGAAAAGCAAAGTCAACCAAAGGTATTAGAGCCTAACACTTTGCAGATATCATTGTGTGGTGTTACTTCCATAGCCCCAGTGAAGACCTGTTCTGTCTTGCTCCTAGTGCTGTCTGCTAAACTCTCTACTCAGCCACAAAGATTTAAGACCCTGATGTCACACATTGAGTGATAAAGCAAATCAAAATTTGTATTAATTTAACATGTTTTATTACTTCAGTTAGTTCCAACTCATTATGCTAAACAACTCCAATGCTACCAAAATACAAAGTGTGAATAACAACATTTAGAAACGTGTGCCCTTGTGGGTAGACTTCAGAATATTGTGTGTTTGTTCGTTTTTTTTAACCCATGCTCTGAATGTGTTTTTCTGTGGCCTCAGCCCCACTTGGCCTGACCTACAGTGTGCACTGCTGTCATGGTGAGACAGTCTTGTCTAGACAAAACTCAAATATCTGCTGCTTTGGTAATTACACCCTTGTCTTGATGGAGAATAAAGTAATCTTTCCCTTTAGAGACATGATTTAGGTGTGTGGGTAAGGCATTGAAAAACAGAAACATGATTCTGAATCAGAATTATATAGAAAAGCCATTTTGGGCTATAGGTTAGACCAATAACCAAGGGTTGGAACCAGTTCAGGGAACAGAACAGAACCGAAATCCGGAAAATACCAATTTTTCAAGGAACAGAAACAAAAGTGATCCATACCAGTATTTTAAAAGCATGGGAACCGGTTAATAATGGTATTTTATGTTCCAGGCAAATCTTTGCCAGTGTGTGTGTTCAGCCTACCTTCCTGTATTCCCAGTCATGTGGAATCCATAGAGTTGGGCCTATTGAATTTATTTCAATTAACTGATTTCCTTATATGAACAGTAATGCAGTAAAATCTTTGAAAATATTGCATGTTGCATTTATATTTTTATTCAGGGTAGTTAGAGAAGAATAGATTAACTTTGTCAATGCTAGTTAAGGATACTACAGGCCTATTTATCACGTTTCACATTGAATGTTTTAACTACAAAAAGGTAAGAGGTGTGTTGTTAGCTGGCTCAAAGGACATTCAAAGTTTCTCCATAGAAGCTGCTCCTACTATGTATACATCTGTGGACCTAGCTATTAAAGCGTGCCAGATTGTATGTAGTCTAAAACCCGGAAATAAATGACCTCTGGTTCGTTCAGCCATCCCTATGGAAAGAATGAATGGGGAAAGAATAGGGTTTTGGAAAAAACACCGAAAATAAAGTCAACAGGTTTAGGAGATATTTTACGTTTTGTTTTATGAGATAATAGCAATCAGTTAGCATGCCCTTTATTAATTATGAAGCCTTTGTCATTTATGTTTTATTATTACATAAATTCTTCAAAATTCTCAAAAAGTGAGTAAACTGATGAAGATTATCTAGAACAAAACGTATAAGATCTCCTAGGCGTGTGTTTACCACATACCTCATTTTCGGCGTTTATCCAAAAAAGCCATTCATTTTCCCTATAGGCTTTGTGCAACAAACCATGGTAGAGTTGGTTCCGACAAAAATACGCCCTTACATTCAGATAATGCATATCATAACAATTTGCCCAGCGCTTCAAGCCTACCCCTCAACCCTTTCTCGGGTAATAGCTGGAGGGGATCCGGCTTTATTTGGTATTTTATTTAGCATTTTAGCTAACCCCTCACCCTTTTCCTAACCTGCTGCATAAATTCTCCTAACATGCTACGAAAAATCCAATCTGACCTTAATTTGACAAAAACTGGATCCCTTCTAGCTAAAACCCCTCTCTCGCTCTCTACCCACCCGACAAATTTAAATCGCATTTTACGCCATAGGCTACACTTGTCTGTCCATCAAGCGTGTTAACAACTAGTTTGCCTGCTCTATCCGCATTGATTGGTGAAGTAATTTAATGATCTAAATTAAGAAGAAAAAAACGGTTGATTTCACAGGTTAAAAAAGGAACAGAAATTAACGATATAACCCGTGCTTTTTAATTGTTTTCCGGTTCACAACTTTATTTGGCTGGTCGGAACAGTGGAATGGAACGGGGAAAAAGTGATGGTTCTGTTCGGAATTAAACGATTGGGAAATCATTTCGGTTTCAACCGCTGCAAATAACAGATCGTGTTCAGGTTACACATCCCCCCATTAGGTTACCAAGAACCTATAAGGATCAAAATGCAAAGAAATGCGAAACAAAGTAGGCTACAGAAAACAAGACAACTTTGGTTATGATAGCTTAACATGAAACTGGTTAATATTTGTTGTGTAATATTTGTTGAAAATACTTGTTATGCATGAAAGATAAACCAAATTTGATTATCAACGGGATCTGATTCAATTATAAAGTCCAACTATGGCTTGAGCCTGAGATTGTTGCATTTAATATGCTGCCATCTACTGGACAACTTCTAAACTACAACCTCATACTCATTGACAATCCACTCCGCCCTCTTTACTGCTAAAATACTAAACCTAGACTACTTTACTGCTGACATAATAAATTGTATAAGACTTTGTATAAGGTTATTAGGATAAGTTGTCACTTGTCCCTCCTACCAGAATGCCAAATCTAGGACCAAAAGGCTCCTTAACAGCTTCTACCCAAAAGCCACAAGACTGCTGAACAACTAAACGAATCAAATGGCCACCCGGACTATTTACATTGACCCCCCTCGCTTTGTTTTTACACTACTTCTACTCGCTGTTTATTATCTATGCATAGTCACTTTGCAAATTACCTTGAATAACCTGTACCCCCGCACATTGACTCTGTACCGGTACCCCCTGTATATAGCCTTGTTATTGTTATGTACATTTCTTGGTACTTTTTGATTGGTTAGATGTTTTACTTTAGTTTATTTAGTAAATATTTTATGAACTCTATTTCTTTCACGATAAGGTCTACACCTTTTGTATTCGGTGCATGTGACAAATACAATTTTATTTGATCCCCAGGCCATCCATGTTGAGTTGTCCAAGCTAGTGAAAAGGCAATCAGGAGGCAAAGATACCCAGAAGTGGCAAGCCAAACCTGCCCAGCTCCTCGGAGACAATATTGCCCCATTTCTAACTCCTTCTAAAAAGAAGCCACCTGTAAGCCACAACTTTCCCTGTGTGAAATGTTTTGGTTTAATTCAGTTCGCGAGAAAAAAAAACATTTGACTGTTTGTTGACATTGCGTCACTTGGTGTTTCAGGGAATTTCATGGACGTTCCTGCTTGGTGCTCTGGTGGTGGCCTTGGGCAGTTTAGTGACGTCAGTGGTTCTGACTGCAAGAAACTGACATCCTCTACAAAGGAACTGTCCTCTACACAAGTCCAGCTCATGAATACTAAACTGAGTTGTCTACTGTGAATAAAATAAAGATTGCACTGAACAATAAAAAAAACCTGTATCAATGTCCACTGACATGCTGTAGCAGCACTGACATTTGCACCCCAGATTGTGTTTGAATGTAACAGAGTAAACTAATGTCACTTATTTTTTTTAACAATGAACACAAAATAGCTTTGTGTTGTAATCGTTTAGTACAGTTATTAGCTGATAAATGTCACCAATTCCATAGAAAAATGCCCAAATTCCAAAACTCTTTCTGGAATAGTCACATGGTCAATGTTCCTCCACAAAAGATTGAAGAGAGCAGTATTCTCGTGTTACAGCTTTTAAATGTATTGTATGGGGTTTCTGCAATAACAGGTTGCGTCCAAATGAATAATCTATGTCAATGGAAAATCTAATAAAAACAATTGTAGGCCTACTGTCCGTTGATACAGAAACAACATCAATAAAGCTGCATACTGTCATAGCTATGTTTCAGTCATTGCTTATGAAGGGGGGTGTACTGCCAATGAAGTATATACAGTGCATTCTGACCCCTTCCCTTTTTCTACATGTTGTTACATTACAGCTTAATCTAAAATGGATTAAATAAAATAATTCTCCTCACCAATCTACACACAATACCCCATAATGGCAATGCAAAAAGTTTTTTACACATTTTTTGCCAATTTATAAACAAATAAATAAAACAGAAATACCTTATTTACATAAGTATTCAGACCTTTTACTATGAGGCTCGAAATTGAGCTCAGGTGCATCCTATTTCCATTGATCATCCTTGAGATGTTTCTACAACTTGATTGGAGTCCACATGTGGTAAATTCAATTGATTGCACATGATTTGGAAAGGCACACACCTGTCTATATAAGGTCCCACCGTCGACTGTGCATGTCAGAGCAAAAACCAAGCCCTGAGGTTGGAATTGTTCGTAGAGCTCCGGGACAGGATTGTGTCGAGCCACAGCTCTGGGGAAGGGTACAAAAAAAACACAGTGGCCTCCATCATTCTTAAATGGAAGAAGTTTTAAACCACCAAGAATCTTTCTAGAGCTGGCCGCCCGACCAAACATTGGTGAAGGGCCTTGGTCAGGGAGGTGACCAAGAACCCGATGGTCACTATGACAGAGCTCCAGAGTTATTGGAGCTCTGTCATAGATCCTGTATTGAGATCAAATGTTTTATCGATGAGAAAATCCATCTTGTTCCATCTTCTCCCACTGCCGGCCACTTTGGCTTCCTCTCACTACCATATTTGGTAGTGAGTGGAAACGCCAAGCGGATGGATGCTTCACATTTATACATCTGGTGAAATATCTGTCTGTAGCTTTACCGTTGGAGGAGTACCAAAATGACTGTGCGACCTTCAATATAGCGTCCCCTGTCAGTCATCCAGGGTTTATACACATCATTGAATAATGCCCACTAAATTTTCATGAAGTCTAATATTAATAAATATCTTTCGGAGGAACATTTTATTAACATTTGTATCTAAAATCTTAATTAAGAAAAATCACATTCCAGTTGCAAATAGCCTTTAATATCTATCATAACATATTTGTAGTCAATTACTAAAAATGTATAGAATCACTGAGAAATACACGTTTTTAAACATAATTTGAAGCTATAGAGTTATTTTACAGTCGAGTGGCCTGCCAACCACCATAACATAATCTCTTTGTTTATTTTTTGTTAAAGAATCTAGTATATTTATGATATTTCATAATCTTCAAAAGCCACTGGGGAATTCAAATCATTGATACAATTTTGCATTTTTAGGTTTTATAGTACTTTTATTGATTATCACGGTATGAGTCATAATAACCATAACACCTAGTGGTCAAACAAGGAAATAGTTATTTTCCACCATAAATTTTCGAATCTGAGAGTAGAGTTGAATATGTTGATTAAAGTCATCTTGTCTAAGACATATTTACATTGTTATGAAAACAAATGGTGGGGAAAAGATTGGAACCATTTCCCTACTGTGGGGCTCTATTGCCGCGTCAAAACAACTGGTAACTCAGAAATTTCCGACCTCAGCGTGTTCAAAACAACTGGGAACTCGGAAAAAACGAGCTTCAACTGGAAAAAATATATTTGAACGGTCTTCAAATTCGGGAACTCGGGCCTCTTTCTTAGAGCTCCTACTTTCGGACCTGAAGATCACTGACGTCATCATTTGTTCCTGTATTTTCCGAGTTCCCAGTTGTTTTGAATGCGGCATAAAGTACTGATTTTATGCAGACGTCAACTACAAGAATACCGCTACTCTCGCGATGTCTCGTATTAAGGCGTTCAGTCGCAGTAACGTAAATCGAATATTGTCGGTGCACAGCTGGCAGGCTTGGCAGCCTTCTCCACACCGTTTACCTAGAAACAACAACATGACAAGTGAGTATATTGCTATATTTTATTTACTAGCTACTAAGCTAAAATTGTGTTCGTTGGTAGCTTAGCTAGGTACGTATCGCGCTTTGCTGTTTTAAATAAATAAAATCAGAGACAATCAATGCTAGGTAGCTAACGTTAGCGATCTGTTTGAACTGGGTAAGTGAAAAAAAACAAGTTAATATAGCCAACTAGAAAGTGTAGTGTAACATGGTTTTCTGTTACCATACACATTTGTTTTAGTGCCATGAAATGTATCATTTTTCATTATTAACTGGTAAGAAGGATATGATTTGTAGTTAACGTTAGCTCGCTAACTAGCAACGTTACGTTAACTGTCTAGGCCCGTGAAGTGCCACGCACAATAACAAACCAGGCTAAGCAGTTGCCTAGCCTTATGCGTACGTACATTTATCGATTAAACAGTTATTTTCGTCTTATCCATTCGTTAACTGTTTTATCTAGCCAGTTACGTTACCAATCGACCAGTACAGGGCTGTAGATGGCCACTAGCTAATGATGCTTGGTTTTAATTTATTCTTTAAAATGTAAGACATAAGCAATGACTCTGCAACTGTACTCTCCTCACCTGGGTCTTTCAAATCGATTTCTTTGCAGGGGGGAATCAGCGTGACCTTGCTCGTGCTAGAAATGCCAAAAAACAAGGGAATGACAAGGGAAAGAAGGCTGATGATGGCATGTCTGCAGCTGCGAGGAAGCTGAGGTAAGTCACTAATATTAACTTTTAGGAAGTTCTCCTGGTATACAGGTGAGAATCTTTCACTGAAACCAGGACGTTTTTAACATGCATTTCGTTTTTATTTGGTTTAACAATTTGTTTTGTCTGTCTTTAGGGATGCAGAGATAATGCAACAGAAGCAGAAAAAAGCCAATGACCCTAAGCCGGCCGACGAGAAAGCCAAATAGCAGGATACAGAGCCCAATCACAACTATTCTCAGATACCGAGATGTTACCCATTATTGAAAGATGACCAGGTCTTGCTTTTGTCCCATAATCTGGGGTTTAGAACCAGTTTGTAATATTTTGTGGTGGTGGTACAGTATAGTTTGGGAAATGAATAAGGACTAATGCGTATGCCTATTCCAATACACAGGTCGAATGTTAATCAGTATTTACAATGTAAAGAGCAGGAATTTCAAACTCCACTACTTGGAATTACAAAAAAGCTTGTATTTTTGTATTTCCTCATCTAGATTGTTACACAACTAGTGGTTTATGGTTTCTATACCATGTTTATTGCTTTTATATTGAGGATGAACATATGCAGTGCTGTAAGATTAATCAAATAAACTAATGAAAGATTCAATCTGGGGAATATTAATTTAACAAATTATACCACACACCTCTGTACAGAAAGTTTATTCAATTAAAACAAATAAAATCAGCTGACATAAATACTGAAAGCACCCCATTGTAAAATGTACTTGTTTCTAACCACATCATTAGCATTGTAGTTTCAACTGAGCCTTTCTGAATACAGTAAATTCCTGATGTGTACAACGGATACATGCAAACTATTTAGGAACCGTACGTCCCATTCAAATACATTCATTGGAGATCTACATGCTCCAGGTCAGTTGTGCCATTACTTTGATTACATTTAAAATATGAATTAGACATATCTACAGTAATCTCAGGAGATTTGTTACACAAAACAGCTCTGCATGACAAGTTCTCAATGACAAAAGCTGTGGTGCTAAAATTGTCTCCAGTCAGATGCATTCCATAGGGTGAAGTGATGGGCCTCCATGGTTACACTCTGCAGCAGTTGGTCAGCGCTTTCTTTGAACTGCTTAAACTCAACTTCACCTGTGACTCTGATTGCCGTCTCAGTTTCACATTTTTCTTAACTTCTCTGTGTTAGGAAAAAATGGTAAGAGCTCAGTTATAGTTTAGGTATTAGTGGTAGGGATTGGATGGGAAGATTAAGATTCTTACCTTGCCAGGTGAAGTACTGCCTCCACTATATTAGTTCCCTCTTTAGCACTAGTTTCACAGAACAGGGCATTGTATGTCTGAAACACATGTAATATTGTGATTTAATATTTATTTGATGGACCCATGAACAGCTGTTATTTTGACTGGTAAAGGAGATTGTACCCTTGCCAGCCTTTCCCCGTCAACAGTGCTGACACAGCTTCCCTCTGGTCGATCTTCCCGCAGGTCCACTTTATTCCCAATCACACACATTGGGAGTTGCTCATCTGTGGATTCCTGGGATAACAAGGGCACTTTGTTTTTCACTAAGTTCCTGATTTATGTGTAATCATAACAGAAAAATACATTATGGTCTCAAACTGAAATATAAACAACCATTATTTTGGCATCCCATTCCAAGTTTTTATTATCTCAAGGACCATAAAACCCATCCACTGTGATTGTTACCTGAATCTGGTCCATCCACTCTCTGACATTAAGGAAGCTGCTTTCAGAAGTGACATCATACAGCAGTAAGACTCCATGGGCTTTACGGAAATAAGACCTGGCAATACTGCGGAACCTACAGTAATAGGGAAGTCCCATTTAGTTTTTGATATTACATGATCATTTGGAATCTTCAAGCACTTCAGATTAACAGCCACATAACCAAAGACACATTATGAAACAACTTTGATAAGGCTTTTAGTATGTCAATGTACAGAAACGTACCTCTCTTGTCCAGCAGTATCCCATATCTGGAGGTTTGTTTTTTCTCCATCCACCAACATCTTCTTGATTTGGAAATCAACTCCTAAGAACAACATTGTAATGGAAACAGTAATGCACTTTCTGCATTCTACCACTACTAAAAACTTACTGTACATGTACTTACCCAACGTCGTCTGAATATCTCCCCTGAACTCATTGAGACTCAACCGCAATAGAAAGCTGGACTTCCCTGATCCTGCATCTCCCGCCAAAACTAACCGGTACATGGGACCAGGGCACTCAGGGCCACCAGTGTCAACAAGGTCTGCTTCTGTTTGCTGAGGACCAAGTAGCATTACTTAGGTTATGGAAAATAAAACAGATACCATGTTTTTATTTTACTTCACCAGGTAGGCCAGTTGAGAACAAGTTCTCATTTACAACTGTGACCTGGCGAAGATAAAGCAAAGTGATACAAACAACACAGTTACACATGGGATAAACAAACATACAGTCAATAACACAATAGAAAAATCTATATACAGTGTGTGCAAATGTAGTATGATTAGGGAGGTAAGGCAATAAATAGGCTATAGTGTCCAAATAATTACAATTTAGCATTGACACTGGAGTGATGTGTGCAGAAGATGAATGTGCAAGTAGAGATACTGGGGTGCAAGGAGCAAAACAAATATCGGGATGAGGTAGTTGGGTGGGCTATTTACAGATGGGCTGTGTACAGGTGCAATGATCGGTAAGCTGCTCTGACAGCTGATGCTTAAAGTTAGTGAGGGAGATATAAGACTCCAGCTTCAGTGATTTTTGCAATTCGTTCCAGTCACTGGCAGCAGAGAACTGGAAGGAAAGGCGGCCAAAGGAGAAGTTGGCTTTGGGGATGACCAGTGAAATATACCTGCTGGAGAGCGTGCTACGGATGGGTGCTGCTATGGTGACCAGTGAGCTGAGATAAGGTGGGGCTTTACCTAGCAAAGACATAGAGATGACCTTGAGCCAGTGGGTTTGGCGACGAATATGAAGCGAGGGCCAGCCAACGAGAGCATACAGGTCGCAGTGGTGGGTGGTGTATGGGGCTTTGGTGCCAAAACGGATGGCACTGTGATAGACTACATCCAATTTGCTGAGTAGTGTTAGAGGCTATTTTGTAAATGACATCGCCGAAGTCAAGGATCGGTAGGATAGTTCGTTTTACGAGGGTATGTTTGGCAGCATGAGTGAAGGAGGCTTTGTTCCGAAATGGGGGGCCGATTCTAGATTTAATTTTGGATTGGAGATGCTTAATGTGAGTCTGGAAGGAGAGTTTACAGTCTAACCAGACACCTAGGTATTTGTAGTTGTCCACATATTCTAAGTCAGAACCGTCCAGAGTAGTGATGGTGGGCGGGCAGGGGCAGCAATCAGTTGAAGAGCATGCATTTAGTTTTACTTGCATTTAAGAGTAGTTGGAGGCCACGGAATGAGTGTTGTATGGCATAGAAGCTCGTCTGGAGGTTAGTTAACACAGTGTCCAAAGAAGGGCCAGAAGTATACAGAATGGTGTCGTCTGTGTAGAAGTGGATCAGAGAATCACCAGCAGCAAGAGCGACATTGATGTATGTATACCGAGAAAAGAGTCGGCCTGAGAATTGAACCCTGTGGCACCCCCATACGAGACTGCCAGAGGTCCGGACAAAAGGCCCTCCGATTTGACACATTGAACTCTATCTGAGAAGTAGTTGGTAAACCAGGCGAGGCAGTCATTTGAGTAACCAAGGCTGTTGAGTCTGCCGATAAGAATGCAGTGATTGACAGAGTTGAAAGCCTTGGCCAGGTCAATGAAGACGGCTGCACAGTATTGTCTTTTATCGATGGCAGTTATATCATTTAGGACCTTGAGCGTGGCTGAAGTGCACCCATGACCAGCTCGGAAACCAGAATGCATAGCGGAGAAGGTACGGTGGGATTCGAAATGATCAGTGATCTGTTTGTTAACATGGCTTTCGAAGATTTTAGAAAAGGCAGGGCAGGATGGATATAGGTTTATAACAGGGTCTAATGTGTCTCCCCCTTTGAAGAGGGGGATGACCGCAGCAGCTTTCCAATCTTTAGGGATCTCAGACGATACGAAAGAGAGGTTGAACAGGCTAGTAATAGGGGTTGCAACAATTGCGGCAGATCATTTTAGAAAGATAGGGTCCAGATTGTCTAGCCCAGCTGATTTGTTGGGGTCCAGATTTTGCAGCTCTTTCAGAACATTAGCTATCTGGATTTGGGTGAAGGAGAAGTGGGGGAGGCTTGTGCAAGTTGTGGGGGGTGCAGAGCTGTTGACCGGGGTAGGGGCAGCCATAGAAAAATGCTTATTGAAATTCTCGATTATCGTAGATTTATCAGTGGTGACAGTGTTTCCTAGCCTCAGTGCAGTTGACAGCTAGAAGGAGGTGCTCTTATTCTCCATGGACTTTACAGTGTCCCAGAAATGTTTGGAGTTTGTGCTACAGGATGCAAATTTCTGTTTGAAAAAGCTTGCCTTTGCTTTCCTAACTGCCTGTGTATATTGGTTCCTAACTTCCCTGAAAAGTTGCATATTCGATGCTAATGCAGTACGTCACAGGATGTTTTTGTGCTGGTCAAGGGCAGTCAAGTCTGGAGTGAACCAGCATATACCAATTCCACATAAGCCTCCCTACACAATGTCTTACTGTGCTTCAAAACTGAGCATCTCAGCTCAAAGCCTTACCTTCATTGGGAAAGCAGACAAGCGTCTCCGGATGGATGACGCAATGGAACTAGCTTTGCTGGGAGCTACAGACAGTATTGCCTGACTTGCTTCCAATTTCACATCTGATATCTGGTGCAGAAATAGGTACATTCATGTATTAGAATGTGAAACGTACTAATAAAATAGTTGGTCAACCCTTGTAGTTACCCTTACCTCAATGTCTGAGGGCACATATGAATAACTGTGGTGTACTGTTTCTGTAGAGTCATCACTGTCAGACTCGCTGCCTGAGCTTTCAGTAGTGTCCATAGGCAGGGACACACCGCTGTCCGGGTATGTATCAGCCCAGCTGGCTACATGGGAGTTGGTCGTTTTACTGGATCCTACAGTTGTGTGCGCTCCCTCTGAACTGGACTCAACATAGGGATGAAAAAATGTAAACATTAGTTAAGTGGTCAATTAATAGGTCCAGATTTCTTGGATAAGAATATAGTATGTGTACTTTATAAGCGTGCTTTGTCGAACTGGCTTCATTCTTCGAGCTGGGATTTCATTGTTGGGGGATAGCTGTGGGGAGGAAGATTTGTAACACTAATGCCTTATAAATGTTGTATAAATGTAAATATAAAATGGGTAATGTGAGTCTTCTTTATCTTGAGTGAAAACAACCAAACCTACCCTCCTTTTACTTGATGCCACATCGTTGACTAAGGCAGAGCGCAAGCCATCATTGCTGTCATACAGCTTTTTGTTCATGGCCCTAATAGGAAGGAGTCAATGTAGAGAACATTTCAGATGCTTAACTAATCTTTTAGCCTGCCACCTTTAGAGTAGAGTCAGCGTTCATTACAATGAGCATATGGTGTGCACTGCACGGATGTGCATGCATGACTCAAAGCTATGCTTGACTACGATACAACAAAAACAATCATGAAAGGACAGACTGTACTAATGAACAATCGGGTTAGACAGACTTACTGGAGAATTTCAATGTGACTGGAGTAAGACTGGTATTCAATAACCATCTTTTTCAGTTCATCACTTTCTCTGTGAAAATAGACAAATACAACATTTCTTATCAACTAGTCTGTATTTACTGAGTTGGACTTGATCCATTGGACCTGAACGTGAAGTCGGTGATCTCACCTCTCATGCTGAAGTTTCTGGTCTGCATACATGTTCTTCAGCTTGTCCATCTCTACCTGCAGAATGGAGATGTTTGTCTGCGCTTTGAAGAGAGAAGTCCGTAACTGCTCCTTTTCCTGAGGATACATAATGTAATATGTACAACATTACTGGAAAGTGCACAGGAAATAACGTTCAGGGCATTCGGAAAGTTTGCAGACCCCTTCTCTTTTTCCACATTGTTGTTGTGTTACAGCCTTATTTTAAAATGGATTAAATAATAACATACACACACAATAGCCAATGACAAAACAGATGAAGAAATTTGAGCAAATATAAAAAATAAACTTATTTACATAAGTATTCAAACCCTTTGCGATGAGACTTGAAATTGAGCTCAGGTGCATCCTGTTTCCATTGATCATCCTTGAGATGTTTCGACAACTTGATTGGTGTCCACGTCTGGTAAATTCAATTGATTGGACATGATTTTGAAAAGACACACACCTGTCTATATAAGGTCCCACAGTTGACAGTGCATGTCAGAGCAAAAACCAGGCTATTCGGAAAGTTAATTTAACCTTAGAGCTCCAAGACAGGATTGTGTCGAGGCACAGATCTGGGGAAAGGTACCAAAAAAGTTCCGCAGCATTGAAGGTCCCCAAGAACACAGTGGCCTCCATCAATCTTAAATGGAAGAAGTTTGGAACCACCGAGCCTCTGCCTAGAGCTGGCCTCCTGTCAAACTGAGCAATCGGGGGAGAGAAGGACCTTGGTCAGGAAGGTGACCAACAACCTGATGGTCACTCTGACCGAGCTCCAGAGTTCCTCTGTAGAGATGGGAGAACCTTCCAGAAGGACAACCATCTCTGCAGCCTTCCACCAATCAGGCCTTTATCATATAGTGGCCAGACAGAAGCCACTCCTCAGTAAAAGGCACATGACAGCCCCCTTGGAGTTTGCCAAAAGGCACCTAAAGACTCTCAGATAATGAGAAACAAGATGCTCTGGTCTGATGAAACCAAGATTGAACTCTTTGGCCTGAATACCAACCGTCATGTCTGGAGAAAACCTGGCACTATCCCTATGGTGAAGCATGGTGGTCGCAGCATCATGCTCTGGGGATATTTTTCAGTGGCAGGGACTGGGAGACTAGTCAGGATAGAGGAAAATTTAACAGAGCAAAGTAGATAACCTGCTCTAGAGCACATAGGACCTCAGACTGGGGCGAAAGTTCACCTTCCAACAGGACAATGACCCTAAGCACACAGCCAAGACAACGCAGGAGTGGCTTTGGGACAAGTCTCTGAATGTCCTTGAGTGGCCCAGCCAAAGCCCGGACTTGAACCTGATCGAACATCTCTGGAGGGCTGAAAATAGCTGTGCAGTGATGCTCCCTATCCAACCAGACAGAGCTTGAGAAGATCTGCAAAGAAGAATGGGAGCAACTCCCCAAATACAGGTGTGCCAAGCTTGTAGCGTCATACCCAAGAAGACTAGGCTGTAATCGCTGCCAAAGGCTCTTCAACAAAGTACTGAGTAAGGCTTATTTCAGAATAAGGCTGTAACGTAGCAACATTTAGAAAAAGTCAAGGGGTCTGAATACTTTCCGAATGAGACTCAAGATACAGTTGTCTAACTGATCCAACGTACCTGAGTCAGTTCACTTATTTGGTTCTGTAGTTTGTCAACATCCTGCCTGGAACTGTTGAGTTCAGATTCCCCTTGGGACTACAATGAAAAGGTTTCCATTAAGATTAAGCATCAATTGAAATCATATTCACAATTAAGACTGCCTGAATCTAGCTAAATAAAGTACTGCAAACATAAGCGTGGCAATCCTAGGGAAAGATTAAATAACCTTTCAACACCAACAATAATAGGTCAATAGATGAAATGTCACAAAACCTGTTTCAAATAGATGACACCTACCTTTAACAACCTGTCCATAACAGTATGCAGGTCTGCCACCTCATTCTCATGCCTTCTCTGGAGTGCCGCCATGACTCCCTCCATTCTCTTATGCTCCTACAGACAAGAAACCCAAGGAGAGACAACTTTGCTCATTGGCTCTGAACTAAAAGAGGGGCTTTCACAAAACTGTAGAAAGGGGCCTTTGTGAGAGTTTGAGCTAACTGCTCTCCCTTCTCTAAAAGGTACTTCCACTACCACAAATATGCGGATAAACACCTGTGCCGAGGCCCCTCTTGAAATTAAACAGTTTAATCTTAATTTCCAACAAACTATTTGCCCAAGTCTATTATATTAAACTTTTTCTCACCATAAAAAAAAAAAAAAAAAGATAAACATTTTCTAAGGTATGTTTTCAATGACACCAATGCCTTTTTAATGACTTAGCTTGCTTTGTTTGTTTTTAGTTCTTAAATACTTGATGAGAGTGAATTACATGTTTTATTTCTAGCACAATGTGTAGAATATACTGTAGTAACTAAGTCCTCATAATACATCACTTACCTCTTCTCTCACCCTGACCTCTACACAGGCAAGCTGCTGCTGCATGTCATCCTCCAACTCTGTCAACTGACTGGTGTTCAGCTCCTCTGTTCTGTCGGCACACAGAGGTACATACCATTTACATGTCTGCTCTGGTTGTTCATCAAATGCAAAACAACTGCCCAAACACTAGTCCAGCGAAAGTGATGAGTCAGAATAGAAGGTGAAGGTGAGGCACGGTTTGCAAGCAATAACACATCTTCAAACACAGCAGCAACACAGCACCCAGAACTACACCTTTTGGTTTTCATCTAGTGGTGAACTTTGAGCGGGCGGGACACTATTCAGTTAAATGTGTTTTATCATAATAAAAAGTGACAGCACTTGGTCCAGACAGTCAAGAGACTCACGAGGGCCCCTAGGAGGCAAATACCACAGGTGCACAAGACTGAGATTTGCAGTGTGAGATTGAATGAATCAAAATACAGCACGTCTCGCCACTGATTAGCAAACATTCTTACAGGCACATCCATTTGCATAAGGGTTAAGATTAGGCCTAAATGGAAATATAAAAAAGGGACAACTATGTTTACAAGTGGAAAATGGGGAGAACAAGACTAGCAACTCATTTAAGAGTACTTC
The DNA here is from genome assembly GCF_034236695.1 of Oncorhynchus nerka. Taxonomy (NCBI): domain Eukaryota; kingdom Metazoa; phylum Chordata; class Actinopteri; order Salmoniformes; family Salmonidae; genus Oncorhynchus; species Oncorhynchus nerka. The sequence continues at coordinate 35,551,106 of NC_088420.1, read as the reverse complement.
CTTGGGTGAGAAATGTAATCCCTATCAAGAAATGCAGCCTCCGAACCGTGAAAGCAACTCCACCCCATCTACAGTGGCAAGAAAAAGTATGTGAACCCTTTGGAAATACCTGGATTTCTGCATAAATTGGTCATAAAATTTGACCTGATCTTCATCTAGGTCACAACAATAGACAAACACAGTATGCTTAAACCAATAACAAACAATTATACATTTTCATGTCTTTATTGAACACACAGTGTAAACATTCATTTAATAACTTGTTGACTTTCCTTTGGCAGCAATAAACTCAACCAAACGTTTCTGTAGTTGCGGATCAGACCTGCGCAACGTTCAGGAGGAGTTTTGGACCATTCCTCTTTTCAAAACTGTTTCAGTTCAGCAATATTCATGTTATGTCTGGTATGAACTGCTCTCTTGAGGTCATGCCACAGCATCTCAAATCGGGTTGATGTCAGGACTCTGACTGGGCCACTCCAGAAGGTGTATTTTCTTCTGTAGAAGCCATTCTGTTGTTGATTTACTTCTGTGTTTTGGATCGTTGTCCTGTTGCATCACCCAACTTATGTTGAGCTTCAATTGGCAGACAGATAGCCTAACCTAACATAATCCTGCAAAATGTCTTGATAAACTTCGGAATTTATGTTTCCGTTGATGATAGCAAGCTGTCCAGGCCCTGAGGCAGCAAAGCAGCCCCAAACCATGATGCTCCCTCCACCATACTTTACAGTTGGGATGAGGTTTTGATGTTGGTGTGCCTTTTTTTCTCCACACATAGTGTTGTGTGTTCCTTCCAAACAACTCAACTGTAGTTTCATCTATCCACAGAATATTTTGCCAGTAGCGCTGTGGAACATCCAGGTGCACTTTTGCAAACTTCAGACATGCAGCAATGTTTTTTTTGCACAGCAGTGGCTTCTTCCATGGTGTCCTCCCATGAACACCATTCTTGTTTAGTGTTTTACGTATCGTAGACCCATCAAGAGATGTTAGCATGTTCCAGAGATTTCTGTAAGTCTTTAGCTGACACTAGGATTCTTCTTAACCTCATTGAGCATTCTGCGCTGTGCTCTTGCAGTCATCTTTGCAGGACAGCCACTCCTAGGGAGAGTAGCAACAGTGCTGAACTTTCTCCATTTATAGACAATTGATGATCATCAAGGCTTTTAGAGAAACTTTTGTAACCCTTTCCAGCTTTATGCAAGTCAACACTAATTAATCTTAGGTCTTCTGAGATCTCATTTGTTCGAGGCATGGTTCACATCAGGCAATGCTTCTTGTGAATAGCAAACTCAAATTTTGAGTGTTTTTTATAGGGCAAGGCTGGACTCCAGGTTAGCTGACTCCTGACAGCTTATGGAGAAGTCATTAGCCTAGCGGTTCACATACTTTTCTCGACCTACACTGTGAATGTTTAAATGATGTATTCAATATAGACAAGAAAAATACAATCATTTGTGTGCTATTAGTTTAAGCACACTATGTTTGTCTATTGTTGTGACTTAGATGAAGATCAGATCAAAGTTGACGACCAATTTATGCAGAAATCCAGGTAATTCCAAAGTGTTCACAACATGCAATTGTGTCTGATTATAAGAACCTTACTGTGGGAAGCATACTGGCGCAACCAATACTCACATTTTGTAAATGTTAACTGATTAATAGCCCAAGCCTGATCTTGATTGAAACATTGTTGCATGGATATCCCACAACATAAACACTACATTGTGTTTTTGGTAACACAAACAGGCAAATGACAAAGTTAACTGATGTATACATTTGTTCCATTCGTGAAGAGAACACAATTCAGACAATATAGTTTGGTAGATTGTTTCTCAATATATTGTTTTCCTCTTATTGAGGAATCTGAGCCAAGAGATGCTGCTATGACACAATCCCTACCTTCTCAAACTGGTTTCCAGCTGCTCACTCTCAAGCCTGTGGTCCTTGCTTTCACTGACAAGAGCATCGACAAGTCCCTCATATTGTTGCAACAACAAAGGTTCTGCGATGTACATGGCTTGGTGAAGTTCAGCCAACTGATCCCGCAGTCTGAAAGATTATGGATAACCATCATTTCTACATTTGACATAGTTATAAAAACAGAGGGATGAACGCAGAACGAACATCTACATATTACACCCACAGTCTACTGTAAGAGCTGTAATAGCAGGTGCAACTTTCTGTCAAACAATTGACACCAACCACCAGATTTACCTTCCTGAGAGGAGACCGGTTGCATCGTCCATCCTGCTCTGAAACTCTTCCCAGGGACTCCCTTGACTTTGAGGAGACGCTCCAAAAGAGGCCAAATCCAATGTTTCTGAAACCTCTTGAAACCGTGATGAAAAATTGCTGTAATTAATACATCCATCTTCACTAGCGCCGAATTTGTTGAATAAAGTTTTAATTTCTTCTTCAGGTACATTCAGCTCTCGACAAACAACTGTAAAGTCTTCGTATTCAATCACACCAGATTTATTAATGTCACACGTTGAAAACAGTCTCTGGAGGCTGGGTTTGTCCATGACTTCGTATTTCGAGTTTAAAAGTTACATGAAGTCCGCCTTGGGAAATAAACCCTTGTGTAAAATAAAAAAGATAGGCTAGCAACAGGTGCAATACGTGACCATTTGATCCCCACCTTTATTTGTGTAACCTTATCCCGCACCAGTGATCAGAATTTTAGCCCGTCAGTATGAAGTGATGAAGGCAGTAATACTTTTCCCACGCGAATGATAACTATATTCATCCGGAGACTTGCTGTACAGTCAAAAAGCCACTGATTGGCTTAGCCTGCCTGAAATGGGCGTGACAGCGCTGGGGCCAAGACATCAGACTGAGAATGTGCGTCACCTGTACTTGGCAAAAATGTTTTTTTTTACTGTTGTTAAAAATGTCAGTGTTTGTACACGTTGTCATGCAAGTCACATACTTTATTTTTTATTTTTTATTGAGTGGATGTAGGTATCACAAATAAAGTTTAAACAAAATACACAATTTACATGTATAAAACACTGTGTAAATGAAATGTATCTCAACAATATTTTCAAATAGTATATGATGTATTTGCACAGGGGTGGAGAATAATTGTATATTCATTGCTAGGATGTGGCAAGGATTCTACCTATGACACCAAAGTAGACTATTTTCCTTTCAGGTGTGGACTGCACTCTTTATCAAGAATACTTGCCTGCCTGCCATTGTTACACTGTAGGCATACTCAGTAATTAACTCCACCCTACCATGTGATATCCCTAGCCATACTTATTTTTACTACTGTGACAGAAACACCACTACTAAAAAAACACAGAACTACACTATTAGCTTATTTGTTTTACATGATAATGCAATAATTAGGCCCACATAAAAAAAGACTGAACAAGTTCAACAGGAACTTTCCGCGCTGTTCTTTGCATGTTTTTATTTGAGTCTGGTGGAATGCGTCAGCAAACGCTGTGCTCCACCTTAATGTGACTAATGTGTTGACAGAAGACACAGTCACTGTTAACATTTAACTAATCAAAGAACAGAGGGGATAAAAATGGCTCACACATACTGCTTTTAAAGAACATACCAATAACAACATTCCTTACTGTAATGACAGAAATCCCTTTTTACATTACAATAAATCTTCTGAAAGTTGTTGATAATATTGTGGCCACACAGTGGCAGTGTAAGAGCAGAATCAGGCAAGTCTGGAACTACTTCTTACACCAATACAGTATTTGGATCCATTTAGCAATGACTGAACCTTTTTGATATAGACAGATTTTGAACATTTGTTTGATTGGTGTATTGCCTCATAATCAAGTGTAGCAATGTGACAAGCGCAACTTGTGTCCTGGATCCTGTCTAAATTGAGGTTATTCTCTAATTTCACGTGGCATTACAACTATAGAGTTCATGAACCATATAGGAAACTAATTGTATCCATTTATCTTTATTTAAAAAAGAATGTAAATAAAGTGCTTTTATGTACAGAACAATAAAAACAACTGAAACAGTAGTGATGTATAATATAAAAAAATACAGTTCACAAGAGCTTTTTACATTGGCAGCTCAATTTACAAAGCATTTTAACATACAAACTTACAAGACATGTTGACATGAGTCAGAGAAACTTGTTACACTCACAATTAGAAGGCTTGGCTGAAGTGGTTCTTCAACTAACAGAGGTGCCTTACTGCAACTCAATAGAAGCTTATAACAGCAGTCTCAAATCTTATGTAAGTATATATTCATTTGGAGCAGTGATCGAACAAGAGATTTGTATGCTGCATGTCTGAACCTATTATGCTAGATATTCAGGCTGATTTTGTTCTGCATTCGGCTAATGTATTATTGAGTTTAGATAACTTTACTCATCTGATCCAAGCTGTCATTTCTTCACTTGCAATCTTTGTCACAAAATAAAAAATAATCATGAAATGTTCAGTTGTCAAGACAATGTTTCAACTTCTTCTCCTCCCATCTTTGTTACAATTGGAGTCATTGAAACCCTGATGGAGATCACAAGTGTTGTGCAGACCTTGGGATTTCTGTACAGGTTGAGACTATAATTCCATATACAGGGGTTTGCAATAGTGTCAACACAGAAATACATTGTGACTGACGTTGAAGCCATTCTAACAGAGTTGTTGTACTGATACTGGCCATAATCTAAAGGAATTCACTCAAAGTGTTGTAATTGTATTGTTGGGCATGCCCAGTAGAGTCCTACAGTCTATTCTGTCGTACATATCATGCAGGTGATGCTGCTGCTGCTACCAGGTTATCCATGTGATTAATTCATGTCACAAGGACAGGAGAACACATTTAGTATCCCAAGATGTACAACTCGATTCTTTAACTTTGCTTAAAAGGCATGACAAAATAAATTGAAAACCTAATACATAATTCAACAAAATCCTAATTTGTATCCCAAACTAAGTCTTTCCAACATTCTGTGCAAAAACAACGCATTCTCAAGGTGTTTGCTGGTTCTGCACTTTCACCACAATGATACAACTTTCACCAGTCTTCTCCAATACAATACAAATGTACACTATATACAATTAGCCAACATGGCAGTCCTTTAGCAGTATGCTTTTTGCACAGCTACTTTGTCATTTTTTAAAAATTGTCCCTTGTACAAAATTCAATATCTAGAATAAGCTTAAATAAACAGTTTTACTTAGAAATAGTTTTGGAATACTTGTATCACCACATTCCACAACACAATGTTGCAAGAGTTCATATTTACCACAATTTTGCACTGACATAGCAACATCTATGGAATACGAAATTGATATTCTTTCATTTGAAATGTATAATTATTATTTATTTCCCATCATGAACAGCTGAAAACATATATACCTGTTATTGGGTATTGTAATGCCTGAATAAAGCCCTTGCTTTTGGATGATCAAATATTTTGCAGGTTCTATACTTTAACAATATTGGTTTCTATAGTAGTTTTTTTTTAACACACACATTCCTCCATTGACTGGTCCATAACTGCTGTGTGACCTTTCGCTCCATGTTAGTAAAACCCATTTTACAGTCATTAGTGTCATTAAACCAGAGGTGATGGTTGTAACTATGACAGCTTTCATATGCACTACGTTATGAATGGCCTAAGAACATACTATTCGGCACAGTACATGCTGAATCAGTCAGGCCCATTAAACATAAGACATTGATTTGACATGACAGTTGTGTTGGATAGGATGAAAACAGAAGATGCATGATTTAAAAACAAGTTATTTTTGGCACAACAATCACTTTGTTTACATAAATTAACACGCAGGAGCTTGGTTGCCTCTGGGTGTGTCACATCAACGACACTAAGAGCTCCATAGCCCACTGGCTGATTCTCTGTTGTTGCCACTCTTCCTTTGGCTCTTCTAAACTCTGCTGTCTACTGGTCTCTGAATAACAGGACCAGAACAGAGCCATCTAAACAATGTGGTGAACAGGTTTTTATAGTCTCAGCCCACTTTAACTTGGTGACTGAATTTGGATTGAAGGAATCAGTTCCTGACTGGCACTCTGAACTAGTCATTAACCATTTTATACTGGGACTTCAGCCTAGTTACATCAACTCCAGGCCTAGTGATAGTCTTTATCTCATCCCATGCCTCTATGACACAGAAATGGCTCAAAATCACTTGCATACTAAATTGCATGTGAGTATGCCTCTCATTCTCTGTAATTAAGAATGTGCTTGCAGTCTCAAGATCAGATTTCGGTGTGACCTTTCACCCCACTTCACATGATGTGCTTTGCATAGTCTGTCTGCTCCACAATGAACAATATGTTAATACCTGGTCTAGGGTCTTCCCGAATGTCAAGAGTACATTTCAAACCTGTGAATGTCAATCTTACACAACTTAGGCACCATATCCTCCAATACTTTGGGACTTACAAACCCCATCTGTGCCACTCTGGTGGAGCAGAGCAGTGGGCCTCAACAATACCTCTCCAGTGTTATGTCATTCTGTTGTGTGCTGTTTTAACCTCACCTCATTCCAGGTGGTCACTACCTCTTTCATTCATTCCTCATTGGTTCCTCTCCATGTCTCTCTGGTACTGCTAGCCCTTCTCTTGACCAGTGGATACCATTCTAATGCCTGTCTGGTTATGCTGCATTGAGGTTTATGTACAGTTTAAACTGCCTTAAATTAATAGGGGCAGCAGGTAGCCTAGTGGTTAGAGCGTTGGGCCAGTAACCGAAAGGTTGCTGGATTGAATCCCCGAGCTGACAAGGTAAACCTCTGTTGTTCTACCCCTGAACAAGGCAGTTAACCCACTGTTCCCCGGTAGACCGTCTTTGTAAATAAGAATTTGTTCTTAACTGACTTGCCTAGTTAAATAAAGGTGTAAAAAAATTGCTGTTATAACTAAGTCATAGGCCTAATGATCTAATGTTTGAATATGAGGTTGTTTATTACACTGCTATCCATGCACTGAGTCTGTCTCAGTGCAGGGCTAAGCCAATGCTTATGGATGTAGGTGGGAGAGTTAAGGGTCAGTTCTTGACCCATAGAGTATCTCTCTACTTTCAATTCAATGCCAACAGAGTATTTGGACGGATTGAGTGGCAAAGCATACAAACATGACTAAACCATATACAAATTGTTACAGAAGGACAATATCAGCTGTATGTGTCCTATACCCACCATGAGCATAATTCCACGGCTTCAATAGTCTGAAGGCAATCTGTATCAGCTTCTCTTCATTGTGCTTCAGATGCACTAGAGAAAGAAGAGTCACTGAACAAAGAAATGAGAAGTGTCTATAGGGACAAAATGAAAAAGACAAATGTGCAAAATCAGTGTAATGAAATGTCCCTCTTTGCGAAGAGGTTGGCGGTTTTCAGTGTTCCCTCCTTCAGTGTTTTCCTTTTCTTTCACTTACAGTCCCCTCTTTCCTTACAGTTCAAAGTTAGTCACTCTGCATTACAGTTTTATCTCCTGCTCAAGTTGATCAAAGCCGTCCTCACACAATGGAGTCTTTGATCTCTGAGCCCAGTCTCACCCGAGGCCGCGGGCAGGTGTGCGAGATCTCTACAGTGCTCTCCTTCAAGTTCAGAGGCCTCTTCTCTGACTCTGAGAAGCTCTTGCTGTTGTCTGGTGATGAGCATTCATGTGACGGCGTGTTGCAGATGTAGTTGTCATTGAGGGTCTGGTAACCCTTGTGGTCTGACACAGATGCTGGAACTGTGTTGTTGCCATTCAGAGGCAAGTTTTCTGCTGGCTTCCCCACTATCCTGGGTTTCTTCTGCTGCATGTTAGGACACTCACCTTCCTTCAGCATGGACTTCATGCGGTCACGGTTCCTGTAGACCACAAACAGGGAGAAGACCACCAGGGAGAAGCCCAGCAGGGCACACACTACGATCAGCTCGTTCCAGTAGGTCTTGGTGTTGATCTGCGGGGAGCGGGTCTCTCCAGGTAGGATGATTGGCTCCTCCTGGGGGACCAGAGGGGTGCGTGAGTGGCCGATTAGGGTGGTGCTCTCCTGTCTGGCCTCACCTCTCACACAGTAGTTGGCCAGGAGTTGCCTGAAGCCCTCCTCCACTGACCAGCACTCATAGGTCTCCTGTCTGTCAGCCTGGGCCACCACCACTAGACCTCCCTCAGGACTGGGGTACAGGAAGTGACCTGCACCCTCACTGTACTCCCACTTCCTCTCAGCCAGGTTGGAGCGCAGCTTACAGGGCAGCACTTTGAATGTGTTGGCTGGGATCATTATCACCTGGCATGAAGACATCCCTGCAGACAACAAAAGGAATGGCTTTTTCATTTTTCATTTGTGAAAGCAAGTCCATCCCAGGTAGTTTGAACAAACTGCATTATTATATCACTGTGGTAGCTGAGTAGGAGTGCGCTGAGAAGGAATAAATTAAATGAGCTGGGTACGAATAATGATGGTAAGGGAATATCGGAATAAAATTGTCAGCAAAATGTTAATTTAAATGCAGCAGTCCCAGAGTAGAGCACAGTGGTACAGTATAGAGCCGAAAGGATTTAGTCCAGCAGGAGCAGATGGTATGGTACCGTACTTACGTGTGGGTGGGGGTTTAACAAAGCGAGGGCTGGGCTGTGTCTTGTTGCAGATAACTGATGTGTCTGCCTCGTCCACATCCTGCTGCCAGTGGCTGAGACAACAGACAACAGTAAATCAGAGAAATGGGTCTCAGAACAGCTCTAATGTGCACTATCAATCTACACATAGATGGTCTTGACAGACTACAGTGTTAGTCTGCACATATAGCATGTAAGCAGACAGCATTGAGCATTTTCCTGTATTGTCACTAGTAGTTTGAGTAGTCATTTGAGTAGTCAAATGTTCTGGAAAGTGTTCAGTCATTATGAGAGCTTAGCATCAAAATAGTTTATACCTATCTCTTACATGCCAATACAAGGCTGGTATCTATTTGATGAGTAACACCTACATCTCTCTGAGTGGACCATGGAAATGTAAAGTATAATGGTTGGTGGTCTGGATGAAACATACCTATCTGGTGGAGCCAGCCTGACATCCAGGCACTGCCTCCCTGTCCAGGCACAGTAAGGGTCTCTGGACAGGACACACTCTCCACAGCTCTGGTAGTTGGAGCAGTTAGCCACAGGGACCTCCACCAGGCCAGAGTAGGAGGACACAAACAGCAGGCCCTGTAGAGAGACCAGTCAGTCAGTCAGATGCCAGGGAGGAATAGCCCTAGGTCATGTATTCACATACAGTTACTCCTCTTTAATATAGTATCAACACCATCCCCTCTACGAACCCAATGCTGGAGTAAAAGCACAGACTACCAGCACAGGCTACCAGCACAGGCTACCAGCACAGGCTAACATCACAGGCTAACAGCACAGAGTAACAGCACAGAGTAACAGCACAGAGTAACAGCACAGAGTAACACAGGACAAGATTCATGATGGGTCACACGCCGTTTACAACCCATCTGTTTTCAGTTCCCCTGAGAGGAAGTTGCATGCAATTATCCCAATGAATGTGAGCTGAGCTCCCCTTCAAGCTCCGGCTCTCTTCACGGCTCATGGGACCCCTAAGCTGATAGTGCTGACATTTAGTGAGCTCAATATTACTACCACTATGAGGAGATGCTTCAGAAATAAACAGAGTTCCCACTCTACACTCTGTACTGTACCTTCTCAGACTCCAGTTCTATGTGTTCTACAGGCTGGGGGTCAGTGAAGAGCACCATCTCCTCAATGATGTGCATCTTGTTGTTGACATTAATGGCTTTGTGGAGTCTTCCGTCATCTGCCAGAGACATATGACAGAACAGTAGATGGTTAATGTCTGCTAGAGCTCTGCCTCTCATACAGAACAGGAAAGGGGGAGAATTTCTGTCAGCAGAGCCTGTTTACAGTACCTGTTCCAATGAAGAGCACATTGTAGTGTTTGTGGATAGCCTGGACTCGGTGGACAGCTATCTGGGTGTAGCGGACGCTGCGTTTCAGCAGGAGGGGCTGGCTGCGGATCACACTGTCCATCAGGAAGTGGTCCTTGACGAAGTTCAATACCTTGTCAGGCATGTGCATGGAGGAGGGGATGCCATGGTCCCGGGCTGCATTAGTGATGCACTGTGGAAGAAACACAGGGAGTCTCATAAGCACACACTGGGCTACAATACACACTACACAACCATACTACGGCCCCATGCCTACTCCCCCATCAATATGTGTTTGTATCCTTCAGTTGATGTGGCCATGATAACGCTGCCAGGAAATGAAAGTAGCAGCAGCTTTTTGATAACATCAGGCCTTCTGGGAAGAGGGCAGCCAGTGACAGCAGAGAAACAGATAACTTAGCTGCTTAAGCACTGATGTTCAGGCCAGATTGGTGATGTGACTAAGGCAGGTTAGAACACATCAGACCTGCACACACGAGGTTGGCTAAAGTTTACTGTAGACTTCCCAATGGAACAATTTTGCACATATATTATAACAATATTTTGGTGTTAGGTAGCTTTCAGCAGTTTTTTTTATTCGGCTGTTCGAGCACACATTCTTTCCTTGAGACTTGTTGTTGTCACGACTTCTACCGAAGTCGATGCCTCTCCTTGTTCGGGTGGTGTTCGGCGGTCGACGTTGCCGGCCTTCTAGCCATCGCCGATCCATTTTCCATTTGTTTTGTCTTGTTTTCCCACACACCTGGTTCTCATTTCCCTCATTATGTGTTGTGTATTTAACCCTCTGTTCCCCCATGTCTTTGTGTGGTATTGTTTATTGTAACTGCTTGTGCACATTTTGTTTTACTGGTGCGCGTCGGGTTATTGTGCCCATACTTTGTATTTCTTATGTCGTTGGTTTAACTATTAAACTGCTCCGGCTATTATCAAGTTCTGCTCTCCTGCGTCTGACTTCCCTGCCACCAGATACGCACCCCTTACAATTGTAGTTCGGTAGTCAAAGTTTACGCACTTCGTCGGTGATTGGTCAACAGTAGATTCTTTAAATGTTTGTTGTCATTCAAAGACAGGCGACTAGTTTTCATGTAAATGTTTTCACTTGAAAAATACTGCACCTAACATCTTAGTTAAAATTGCGTGACTAAGACCTCCTTGGCAAAAATGTCAAAATGAATTACAGATTTCTTGAGTTATCTTAGATAATTTCGGACTATTTTGAGGAAGTGTACTGGCTGATACAGCGTTTCATGAAGATGGCAGACGTTTTACGTGCTCCCAACCAACTGTTAACGAGTCCGATGAGCCCGACGTGAAGGACATACTGCTTTCCCGGGAACAGACCCAAATCCCTGCAATTTGCATGAAGAGAAGGCAGAGAAAAAGAGTTCACATCGTCGGATGTGGCTGGGCTTGCAAACCATTACAGACTACAAAGAGAAGCACAGCCGAGAGCTGCCCAGTGACACGAGCCTAACAGATGAGCTAAACTACTTCTATGCTCGCTTCGAGGCAATTAACACTGAAATATGCATGAGAGCACCAGCTGTTCCGGACAACTGTGTAATCACGCTCTCCACAGCCGATGTGAGTAAGACCTTTAAACAGGTCAACATTCACAAGGCCGCAGGGCCAGACGGATTACCAGGATGTGTACTGCGAGCATGCGCTGATCAACTGGCAAGTGTCTTCACTGACATTTTAAACCTCTCCCTGTCCGAGTCTGTAATACCAACATGTTTTAAGCAGACCACCATAGTACCTGTGTCCAAAAACACTAAGGTAACCTGCCTAAATAACTACCGACCCGTAGCACAAGTGCATTGAAAGGCTGGTCATGGCTCACATCAACAAAATTATCCCAGAAACGCTAGATCCACTCTGATTTGCATACCGGCCTAACAGATCCACAGATGATGCAATCTCTATTGCACTCCATACTGCCCTTTCCCACCTGGACAAAAGGAACATCTATGTGAGAATGCTATTCATTGACTACAGCTCAGCGTTCAACACCATAGTGCCCTCAAAGCTCATCAATAAGCTAAGGACCCTGGGACTAAACACCTCCCTCTGAAACTGGACCCTGGACTTTCTTTTCTTTTTTTGTTGTTGAATTCTACCCCCTTTTTCTCCCCAATTTCATGGTATCCAATTGTTAGTAGCTACTATCTTGTCTCATCGCTACAACTCCCGTACGGGCTCGGGAGAGACAAAGGTTGAAAGTCATGCGTCCTCCGATACACAACCCAACCAAGCCGCACTGCTTCTTAACACAGCACGCATCCAACCAGGAAGCCAGCCGCACCAATGTGTCAGAGGAAACACCGTGCACCTGGAAACCTTGGTTAGCGTGCACTGCGCCCGGCCCGCCACAGGAGTTGCTGGTGTGCGATGAGACAAGGATATCCCTACCGGCCAAACCCCCCCTAACCCGGACGACGCTATGCCAATTGTGCGTCGCCCCACGGACCTCCCGGTTGCGGCCGGTTACGACATAGCCTGGGAGCGAACCCAGAGTATCTGGTGGCACAGCTGGCGCTGCAGTACAGCGCCCTTAACCACTGCGCCACCCGGGAGGCCTGATCCTGGACTTTCTGACGGGCCGCCCACCGGGTGGTAAGGGTAGGTAACAATACATGCACCTCGCTGATCCTCAACACAGGGGCCCCTCAGGGGTGCTTGCTCAGTCCCCTCCTGTACTCCCTGTTCACTCATGACTGCCCGGCTAGGCACAACTCCAACACCATCATTAAGTTTACGATGACACAACAGTGGTAGGCCTGATCACTGACAACGATGAGACAGTCTATAGGGAAGAGGTCAGAGACCTGGCCGTGTGGTGCCAGACAACCTCTCCCTCAACATGATCAAGACAAAGGAGATGATTGTGGACTACAGGAAAAGGAGGACCGAGCACGCCCCCATTCTCATCAACGGGGCTGTAGTGGAGCAGGTTGAGAACTTCAAGTTCCATGGCGACCACATCAACAACAAACTAACATGGTTGTGAAGAAGGCACGACAAAACGTATTCTCCCTCAGCAGACTGAAAAGATTTGGCATGGGTCCTCAGATCCTCAAAAGGTTCTACAGCTGTACCATCGCTGCCTGGTATGGCCATTGCTCGGCCTCCGACCACAAGGCACTACAGAGGGTATTGCGTACGGCCCAGTACCTCACCGGGGCCAAGCTTCCTGCCATCCAGGAACTCTATACCAGGCGGTGTCAGAGGAAGGCCCTAAAAATGGTCAAATACTCCAGACACCCTAGTCGTAGACTGTTCTCTCTCCTACCGCACAGCAAGCGGTACCGGAGCGCCAAGTCTAGGTCCAAGAGGCTTCTAAACAGCTTCTACCCCCAAGCCATAAGACTCCTGAACATCTAATCAAATGGCTACACAGACTATCTGCATTCCCCCCCTTTATGCCGCTGCTACTCTATTATTATCTATGCATTGTCACTTTAATAACTCTACCTACATGTACATATTACCTCAATTACCTCGACTAACCGGTCGGTGCCCCCTGCACATTGACTCTGTACCGGTACCTCTTGTATATAGTCTCGCTATTGTTATTTTAATGCAGCTCTTTAATTACTTGTTCCTTTTATTTCGTACTCATATTTTTTAAACTGCATTGTTGGTTAGGGGATTGTAAGTAAGCATTTCACTTTAAGGTTTACACCTGTTGTATTCGGCGCATGTGACTAATACAATTTGATTTGATTGATTTGATTTGAACAGGGACAAACCGCTTTTTGTCGTTTTACAAGCAAAGGTATTTTAAGGGAGTATGTGCGCACAGATGTTCACTTTCGCAGAGTCAAGTTCTGCTATGAGCAAACCAAACCTATGTATGCAGACGCCTTTAGTACAGTCTAACGCCTTGATCAAACCGATTGGGTTTTTGCGCAAAATAGAACTCAGCATCATCTGGATATGTGTACAACAAAAGTTCAACATTCACCTTCTGCTACCATTTATGTCAAGTCGTCTGCACATACAGTTTTACGCATACGTTCGAGAAATCCAACGTATTCACCACACAGAAGGCACTGCAACACAATGCTTCAAGGCAAACACCACGTTGCATTTGAAATGAATGTACTTCTGGTGTACCAAATGCAACTGCACTATTGGTGTGATCGAGGCGTAATGCAGGTTAGTGATACTGTGTCAGCTGTCCAGCAGAGGGCAGTGGACACTAACTCACCGTTCCAGGCCGTGGCTCAGGGACAGGGTGGTTGTAGGTGTACCACTGCTGGGTCTCCCGGTTGACCTCCCGGTAACGGCCGTTGAAGGCCCTCTCCACCTGGTCCATGGTGAAGGCACACACTGCTGAGCTGCCAGAGGCCCCTTTATACCTGGGAAAACACCACACAGCAGTGAGGCTGCATCACATTCCTCTTCCCCTAAGTCATCCTATTCTTTACTCTGACAGTAGTGCCGAACTAATATAAAGTACGTGATCAATAATGTCTCCAATACACCATAGACGAACAGAGGGAATGGAGGTGTGGCTGTTTGCCCACGACTGGGTCAATGATAGTCTGCTATAAACTGTATGGAAAATGTTATTGAGGAGATGAGTGTAATACCAACCAACCCAGACACAGAATATTTCATTACCCAAATCAATAGAAAATCCTACACACTCTCGCATATGTACTGTATGTCTTAGTGACAAAGTGTTTCCTCACCACTGTGAAGTGAAGACCCCATAGAACACGGTGTTCTTCCAGTCTTCTGGGCGGGGCGTCAACACAAACATGTCCTGGATGATGTTGAAGGGGAAGCCATCGTCAGGCAGCGAACAGAGGAGCTGTGCTTTTAGGAAGGTGGTCCATTTCTTCTGCAGCACCCGCTCTCCTCCTTTGTCACCCTGTAATACAAATCAGAGCTTTGTTATAGTATATGGACCTGCAGTCACAGTAGCCCAGTGTCCAGTAGAGGGCACAAGCATGTACGTCTAAAATGTAAACCCAGTAGTTGAAATCGTGACAATGCAATAATCTGATGATAATCTGATATCATGGCAAACAACTTGCCTAAATATTATTATGGTTTACATTCTGCCTGGTATACATGTTCAACACCTGTTGTATTCGGCACATGACAAATACAGTTTTATTTGATATATGTCTGAAACATTATTCTCCCCAGTTGTTTACCTAGAAACGAGGCACTGTTTGAATTGGCATAAATGAGAACCAATATTGTAAAACCACCAGGCTGAGTACAACGGATTGTGGCTATAACTCATCTCCCCTGGGGCAGTGGAGTTCTAGGTCAAGAAAACAATAAAAGACATCACAACTGGATGGAAGAAAAACACTGGGGCACTGGGGAGGCCAAATGCTTTTCAGTGAGAGAACAGGACACTGCTCACACACAATGCCTCTCCATGGACACTACCACTCTGAACCTGTGCCTGTGGCACTACCCTGCCTGGTGGGGTGTGGTCATGATACTTGGTTGGCTTGAGAAGATAAAAAAGTAGCACAACTTTTCCATTAAGAAATTATTAATTCACTTAGATCACTCCAACCTCGGCATGAAAGAGATTATTTGTGAGCCTTACAGCTATGAATGCCTTACAGCTATGAATGCCTTACAGCTATGAATGCCTTACAGCTATGAATGCCTTACAGCTATGAATGCCTTATAGCTATGAATGCTGTACCTATACAGATAGCTGGATGTACAGGGAATGTGTGGGGACATACAACTGAAAAAAGGAATATAATTGTCTGTTTACATTCACTTGAGTCTGAGGCTCAGAGTGCAGCAATTACTCCAATTCTTGTCTAGGACATAGATCTGAGGAGATTGAAAAGGCTGAGGGAGGAACGGTAAGTCATCTTCACAGAGCACTGTTCAGAGGACTAAAAAGAAACCAAAAGAAGTCTAGTCTACATAACCCAGAGCCCTGTAAGATGTGCCTTCATCTGAGTCCCCCTCTGCCCAACATTAATCAGAGGAAATGACATCAGTGAATGGTAAAGGGAAATGACACGTGACTAATGCTGAGTTTCAGAAGCAATTACTTGCTGTATTAACCCAACCAGATAATGAGCTACATGTATTCCCTGCTCTGCTCCCCTGGGTCTACCTAGTTATTATTAAAACCAGAGAGAGTGTGTACCTAAAGTCTCTCCTTCTGAATATTGGACAGAAAGTGCTCAATTCATTATCCCTTACATAAGCCTCCCATTCCAACACGCAGGTACTCAGGGCCAGGTTGAATTAACAATAACAGTAATAACAGCTTGTTGTGTTTTTCTGTTTTCTGCACAGCTGTATACATCCACAATGCTCCACCCATCAAAAGTTTGATTTTCAGTATTATTGTAATTCTGTATTTTTGACAATGACTTGTCTACAGTTTCACCAACACATATTGCACCATCCAAACCTTTACAAGGGGAATTCTCTAACAAAGACACTATAGTGGTGTGTATGGCGTGAGGATAAGAAAGACCAGGAGCTGTAGCTAAGATACTTTGTACTCTAAGTTCAAATCTCCCCTGTGATTGGCCTGCACACCACCATCCTGTGTTTCATTTTAGAGGAGAATCAAGGGTGTGTCCTGCAGTCTCATTCTAACAGTGGCAGACACACTGGTTACCATTTGACTGCCACTCAGTGTAAAGACATACACCTTCAGCTACTGTAGAGAAGCCTTTCTGCTTGCAGTCTGCAGAGCCTGGGATGTATAGGCAGTCCAAATCCTATTACTAGAAGCTGTCTGCTGCCTGTTTGAAAAATATAAACAAGGAAAAATATCCCTCCATTGGAACTGCAACGTATGGGGCCTCTTAAAATGCAAAAGATGCCTGTCGCTGCTAAGTGTAGACGGCTTTAATGAGTTTAGCTCGTATGGCCGAGGTGGAAATTAAATTAAAAAGGCACGGAAGCAATTGGCACGGAAGCAAATGACTTGTGAGCTGGCCCCAAAGCAGAGCTCTATTTCACATCTCATCAAGGTAAATATTTTCAAATTAAGTTTGATACTGGGCTTTGGTGGATTCATTCCGTTTGTTTGTTATATGCGGGAGGACAAGGTGCCGTCTGCAGGAGGACAAGGTGCTGCCTGCAGGAGGACAAGGTGCTGCCTGCAGGAGGACTCAGTCACACAGCTCCTCCCTTCACTGTATGCACCTCACTCTGTCCACTCTGGCAGCACTGAAATGGTACTGCTGATCTCTTCATAAAACAAAAAAAGGAAAGAAATGCAATATTACAAGATGCTTTCCCGGAAGATTGACTGCTGGAAATGCAAAGCCTGGGAGGAGGGGTGTTGCCCATAAAACTGTCAGCTAGTATTTCACACTGTATTTGGATTGGCCATACTACAGCTGGGATAAACAAGAGACCATGACCATGCTGTCAAAGTGAGGGCAGATTCTCTGGTCACAGAGAATAGAAGAGGTTCATTAAATGATTGTGGAGAAGAAGTATCACTCAACAATAGACCGGTGGTATAATGATTGGAAACCATTCCTTTCAGGTTCAAATTCTGGAAACTGAAATAAAGTGTCCCGGCTGCTCGTAGTACACCGTTGTCTGCAGGTACGTGCAGGAAAGAGGTGGAAAGGGAGAAGTCATTTTAGGTTTGCTGTGAATCCTAGCTGAACGCTAATATTTGCTGAAATGTGATAAGAGTAGAGGAGGAGGGCCCAAACAGGGGGAACTCACAGGAGGAATGTTTTTATGTAACACGAACCCCTGTGTCCCTCCCACTCTGTGAAACCAACCACTTCCACCCTTAAATCCCCCACCTCACACACACATGCATACACCACATAGAAGTGTACACACACACACTTCTCCCACTCTGATAGAGTCCATTAAAGTGCGTCTAGATCGGTGGGGTTGAGGAGAGCCTAGCTCAAGGGGAAAAGACACTCTTTAGACAGGCCATCTCCGTTGAAGCGTCACTCACCTTACACACGCGAGCGATGCGTGACACAATGGTTTTGTCAAAAAAATCAAACTCTTTTCCTGCTTCGCTGAAGAAGAAGTAAATCTTATCGTCATCGCCTACTGGGTTGCCTTTGGGCAGGCTCTCCTGGATGTAGGCAGAGCCCACAAAGGCTGGGTCTGGAACAACAACAAAGAAACCACAGGTTGAAATGTTAAACCTAGAACTATGCATTCTAGTACACGGACATGCCTTTTACATCCACAAACGTCTTCTGGTGATTCAGTGATTTTGCAACAGGAACTACTGCATGTTGAAATGAACAAAATACCATGGAAATGCCTATAGTTCTTCAAAGCTACGGTCATTTTCATTTATCATGTCCAGCCTGAGGTCTTCAAATACTGATTGTATGTTTAGAGGGAAACTATTTATGCATGTATGTTTACCTTATCATCTAGCTTCATATACAAACAGTAGACCATGACATGAAGCAGTTACCAGATAGCTTGCTGCCTGAAGATCTGAACTTACCTTGGAGCCAGTTCAAGGAGTTTTCTGTTTTCAGGGCAGCGCCTTGGCCCAGGCTCTTGTAAATGATAGGTTCATTTCCTTGGAAATTACTGACCGTACCAGCATACAGTTCTCCATCTATAATGTAAGGAACGATAAGATGAAGACAAACAATATTTGGACCTAGAGAAGGAGCCTCTGTGCCTCTGTGTAACAAACCCTGGAGTCTAGAAGGGAAGAGTTGTCTGCTAGTATATTTACAGTATGGAAGACACCAAGGATGGTAAAATATACATTGCAGCTACTGTATATAAAATATTTTATAATTGATAAATCTGTAATTAAGTATGTCTACATTATGTATTTTATTTGTATGCATGTATTGACTTGTATACAGTATGTATTGTGTACACAGTCTTATGGAAGCCAAACATATTTCCCTGACAGTAAATAAGTGACCCATATAGTGAACCTACCGGCCATGATGGCAGTGGACTTGTACTCAGGGTTGAAAGGGCAGCGGCTGCGTCCGTCCTCTGTCACTATCTCTCCAGTCTGGCTTCTCACCAGGGTGAAGTCAGCTGTGTTCTGGAGAGGACCCAGAGAGAAAGAGAGCCTTGAGGAGAAGTAGGGCTGTAATCTACACCGACAATTCCCACTGCCTGCTGGCCACTCTGTTCGCTACTACAGCGCTGTAGCACAAATTCTGGGGCGGGAACCACTGTGTGGTCACAGTCGGTCACTTTGGGGTGGGTCAAACCACAGGGTGTGGTTTGATATGGGTGTCTCGTGTGTGTTCGCAGGTGGGAGGAGTTAGCCAAATAATTTAGCCAATTAGCTTCAGCGGCTGGTGTGCAACCGTGGGGAAATTGGTTTGACTTTGGATAGCCTATCTCTGGGGCTGTTTAGGGACCGTAAATAAATTACAGAATGTAAATGGGACAGTATGTTCATGTTGCACAACTTTTAGTTGTCTCATTAAATGCTTTCAATATTTGTATATGAAATTGTATAGATGGTTTGAAGTTTTTAAGTAATTGACATTTGAAGCTATTGACCTTTTAAAATATTGTCCGATATACATTGTGCAAATTACTGATGGCCCCTAACCAGCCCCATAGGGATATCGAATGTCAAACCAAACTGACAATGGGCATTACAATCGGCTCGGGTGCAGCTGCGCTCTGAATGTATGATTATGTGGGTGCTGCCATCTGTGGGCAGGATTGAAATAAACCCAACCCAAACTGTTACGCTACCCTTCATTTTTTCCATTATCTTGCAAATCTGACTTTTGAATGAGACTGACTTTATGACCGAATTTATCCTATTTTCACATTGTAGTACATTTTAATAAATATTTGGACTCATATTTATGCCATATATTCCATTTTCAAATGAGAAATAGCTTTTTAGGGGCCGTCGCTGTTTAAGTAAATGTTATTATACAATTCCTTTTAAAAGCGATCTGGTGATGGGGAAGACGATGAGTGATGCTTCCAGAAGGAATGGACATAACGTTGTATACTGTACTTTATATCTCTCTGTGTGGGCTGAGACTCAATGGTTGTGATAAGAGAGACACTCGGGAATCCTGGTTCACAACCTAAAGTTCAGCCAAGATACTTCCCCTCCTCCCTTAATGTCCCCCCCCACATATTGAAGTAGAACTAAGGGGAAAGGAACACACATTTGAGATGTTCTTTGACTGTCAATATTTTTAAATGGAAATGTCATGTTATTCTGAATTGCCTCAGAGACTTGTCTGCTCCATCAGCAGAACACTTTTAAAGATGCACTTCCTCTCAAATCTGTGTGTTCCAAAACGTCTTCATACAACCCAGAGCCACACATGCTCACTAAACATCTGTAAGGGGTATAATTGGAATACACTGATTTCAAGTGAACAAAAATGCAGACTCCAGGGGGATAATCGCATGGAGAAGAAAATATGTACCTTGATTGACAGTGTTAAATACATGGCTAATTACACCTCTCTCCAACACACAGGCATGGTGGTTCTCTCTCCAACACACAGGCATGGTTGTTCTCTCTACAAACACACAGGCATGGTGGTTCTCTCTACAAACACACAGGCATGGTGGTTCTCCCTACAACACACAGGCATGGTGGTTCACTCTACAACACACAGGCATGGTGGTTCTCCCTACAACACACAGGCATGGTTGTTCTCTCTACAAACACACAGGCATGGTGGTTCTCTCTACATCACACAGGCATGGTGGTTCTCTCTACATCACACAGGCATGGTGGTTCTCTCTACAAACACACAGGCATGGTGGTTCTCTCTACATCACACAGGCATGGTGGTTCTCTCTACATCACACAGGCATGGTGGTTCTCTCTACAACACACAGGCATGGTGGTTCTCTCTACAAACACACAGGCATGGTGGTTCTCTCTACAAACACACAGGCATGGTGGTTCTCCCTACAACACACAGGCATGGTGGTTCTCTCTCCAACACACAGGCATGGTGGTTCTCTCTATAACACACAGGCATGGTGGTTCTCTCTACAACACACAGGCATGATGGTTCTCTCTACATCACACAGGCATGGTGGTTCTCTCTACAGCACACAGGCATGGTGGTTCACTCTACAACACACAGGCATGGTGGTTCTCTCTACAACACACAGGCATGGTGGTTCTCTCTACAACACACAGGCATGGTGGTTCTCTCTACAACACACAGGCATGGTTGTTCTCTCTACAAACACACAGGCATGGTGGTTCTCTCTACATCACACAGGCATGGTGGTTCTCTCTACAACACACAGGCATGGTGGTTCTCTCTATAACACACAGGCATGGTGGTTCTCTCTACAACACACAGGCATGATGGTTCTCTCTACATCACACAGGCATGGTGGTTCTCTCTACAGCACACAGGCATGGTGGTTCACTCTACAACACACAGGCATGGTGGTTCTCTCTACAACACACAGGCATGGTGGTTCTCTGTACAACACACAGGCATGGTGGTTCTCTACAACACACAGGAATGGTGGTTCTCTCTACAGCACACAGGCATGGTGGTTCTCTCTACAGCACACAGGCATGGTGGTTCTCTCTACAGCACACAGGCATGGTGGTTCTCTCTACAGCACACAGGCATGGTGGTTCTCTCTACAACACACAGCCATGGTGGTTCTCTCTACAGCACACAGGCATGGTGGTTCTCTCTATAGCACACAGCCATGGTGGTTCTCTCTACAGCACACATTCATGGTGGTTCTCTCTACAACACACAGGCATGGTGGTTCTCTCTACAAACACACAGGCATGGTGGTTCTCTCTACAAACACACAGGCATGGTGGTTCTCCCTACAACACACAGGCATGGTGGTTCTCTCTACAACACACAGGCATGGTGGTTCTCTCTACAAACACACAGGCATGGTGGTTCTCCCTACAACACACAGGCATGGTGGTTCTCTCTACATCACACAGGCATGGTGGTTCTCTCTACAACACACAGGCATGGTGGTTCTCCCTACAACACACAGGCATGGTGGTTCTCTCCAACACACAGGCATGGTTGTTCTCTCTACAAACACACAGGCATGGTGGTTCTCTCTACATCACACAGGCATGGTGGTTCTCTCTACAACACACAGGCATGGTGGTTCTCTCTACAACACACAGGCATGGTGGTTCTCTCTATAACACACAGGCATGGTGGTTCTCTCTACAACACACAGGCATGGTGGTTCTCTCTACAACACACAGGCATGATGGTTCTCTCTACATCACACAGGCATGGTGGTTCTCTCTACAGCACACAGGCATGGTGGTTCACTCTACAACACACAGGCATGGTGGTTCTCTCTACAACACACAGGCATGGTGGTTCTCTCTACAACACACAGGCATGGTGGTTCTCTCTACAACACACAGGCATGGTTGTTCTCTCTACAAACACACAGGCATGGTGGTTCTCTCTACATCACACAGGCATGGTGGTTCTCTCTACAACACACAGGCATGGTGGTTCTCTCTACAACACACAGGCATGGTGGTTCTCTCTATAACACACAGGCATGGTGGTTCTCTCTACAACACACAGGCATGATGGTTCTCTCTACATCACACAGGCATGGTGGTTCTCTCTACAGCACACAGGCATGGTGGTTCACTCTACAACACACAGGCATGGTGGTTCTCTCTACAACACACAGGCATGGTGGTTCTCTCTACAACACACAGGCATGGTGGTTCTCTCTACAACACACAGGCATGGTGGTTCTCTACAACACACAGGAATGGTGGTTCTCTCTACAGCACACAGGCATGGTGGTTCTCTCTACAGCACACAGGCATGGTGGTTCTCTCTACAGCACACAGGCATGGTGGTTCTCTCTACAACACACAGGCATGGTGGTTCTCTCTACAACACACAGGCATGGTGGTTCTCTACAACACACAGGAATGGTGGTTCTCTCTACAGCACACAGGCATGGTGGTTCTCTCTACAGCACACAGGCATGGTGGTTCTCTCTACAGCACACAGGCATGGTGGTTCTCTCTACAGCACACAGGCATGGTGGTTCTCTCTACAACACACAGCCATGGTGGTTCTCTCTACAGCACACAGGCATGGTGGTTCTCTCTATAGCACACAGCCATGGTGGTTCTCTCTACAGCACACATTCATGGTGGTTCTCTCTACAGCACACATTCATGGTGGTTCTCTCTATAGCACACATTCATGGTGGTTCTCTCTATAGCACACAGGCATGGTGGTTCTCTCTACATCACACAGGCATGTTGGTTTTCTCTACAACACACAGGCATGGTGGTTCTGCCTAAATCACACAGGCATGGTGGTTCTCTCTACAACACACAGGCATGGTGATTATGTCTACAGCACACAGGCATGGTGGTTCTCTCTACAGCACACATTCATGGTGGTTCTCTCTACAACACACAGGCATGGTGGTTATTTCTACAGCACACAGGCATGGTGGTTCTCTCTATAGCACACAGCCATGATGGTTCTCTCTACAGCACACAGGCATGGTGGTTCTCTCTATAGCACACAGCCATGGTGGTTCTCTCTATAGCACACAGCCATGGTGGTTCTCTCTATAGCACACAGCCATGGTGGTTCTCTCTACAGCACACAGCCATGGTGGTTCTCTCTACAGCACACATTCATGGTGGTTCTCTCTACAACACACAGGCATGGTGGTACGCTCTACATCACACAGGCATGGTGGTTCTCTCTACAACACACAGGCATGGTGGTACGCTCTACATCACACAGGCATGGTGGTTCTCTCTACAACACACAGGCATGGTGGTTCTCTCTACAACACACAGCCATGGTGGTTCTCTCTACAGCACACAGGCATGGTGGTTCTCTCTATAGCACACAGCCATGGTGGTTCTCTACTTCACACAGGCATGGTGGTACGCTCTACAACACACAGGCATGGTGGTTCTCTCTACAACACACAGGCATGGTGGTTCTCTACATCACACAGCCATGGTGGTTCTCTCTACAACACACAGGCATGGTGGTACGCTCTACAACACACAGGCATGGTGGTTCTCTACTTCACACAGGCATGGTGGTTCTCTCTACAACACACAGGCATGGTGGTTCTCTACATCACACAGCCATGGTGGTTCTCTCTACAACACACAGGCATGGTGGTACGCTCTACATCACACAGGCATGGTGGTTCTCTCTACAACACACAGGCATGGTGGTTCTCTCTACAACACACAGGCATGGTGGTTCTCTACATCACACAGGCATGGTGGTTCTCTCTACAACACAGAGGCATGGTGGTACGCTCTACATCACACAGGCATGGTGGTTCTCTCTACAACACACAGCCATGGTGGTTCTCTCTACAACACACAGCCATGGTGGTTCTCTCTATAGCACACAGCCATGGTGGTTCTCTCTATAGCACACAGCCATGGTGGTTCTCTACTTCACACAGGCATGGTGGTACGCTCTACAACACACAGGCATGGTGGTTCTCTACTTCACACAGGCATGGTGGTTCTCTCTACAACACACAGGCATGGTGGTACGCTCTACATCACACAGGCATGGTGGTTCTCTCTACAACACACAGGCATGGTGGTTCTCTCTACAACACACAGCCATGGTGGTTCTCTCTACAGCACACAGGCATGGTGGTTCTCTCTACAACACACAGCCATGGTGGTTCTCTACTTCACACAGGCATGGTGGTGCGCTCTACATCACACAGGCATGGTGGTTCTCTCTACTTCACACAGGCATGGTGGTTCTCTCTACAACACACAGGCATGGTGGTTCTCTACATCACACAGGCATGGTGGTTCTCTCTACAACACACAGGCATGGTGGTTCTCTACATCACACAGGCATGGTGGTTCTCTCTACAACACAGAGGCATGGTGGTTCTCTCTATAGCACACAGCCATGGTGGTTCTCTCTACAGCACACAGCCATGGTGGTTCCCTCTATAGCACACAGCCATGGTGGTTCTCTCTACAACACACAGCCATGGTGGTTCTCTCTACAGCACACAGGCATGGTGGTTCTCTCTACAACACACAGCCATGGTGGTTCTCTCTACTTCACACAGGCATGGTGGTTCTCTCTACAACACACAGGCATGGTGGTTCTCTACAACACACAGGCATGGTGGTTCTCTCTACAACACACAGGCATGGTGGTTCTCTACTTCACACAGGCATGGTGGTTCTCTCTACAACACACAGGCATGGTGGTTCTCTACATCACACAGCCATGGTGGTTCTCTCTACAACACACAGGCATGGTGGTACGCTCTACATCACACAGGCATGGTGGTTCTCTCTACAACACACAGGCATGGTGGTTCTCTACATCACACAGCCATGGTGGTTCTCTCTACAACCCACAGGCATGGTGGTTCTCTCTACAACACACAGGCATGGTGGTTCTCTACATCACACAGCCATGGTGGTTCTCTCTACAACACACAGGCATGGTGGTACATTCTACAACACACAGGCATGGTGGTTCTCTCTACAACACACAGGCATCGTGGTTCTCTACATCACACAGCCATGGTGGTTCTCTCTACAACACACAGGCATGGTGGTACGCTCTACAACACACAGGCATGGTGGTTCTCTCTACAACACACAGGCATGGTGGTTCTCTACATCACACAGCCATGGTGGTTCTCTCTACAACACACAGGCATGGTGGTACGCTCTACATCACACAGGCATGGTGGTTCTCTCTACAACACACAGGCATGGTGGTACGCTCTACATCACACAGGCATGGTGGTTCTCTCTACAACACACAGGCATGGTGGTTCTCTACATCACACAGGCATGGTGATTCTCTCTACATCACACAGGCATGGTGGTACATTCTACAACACACAGCCATGGTGGTTCTCTCTACAACACACAGCCATGGTGGTTCTCTCTACAACACACAGCCATGGTGGTTCTCTCTACAGCACACAGGCATGGTGGTTCTCTCTACAACACACAGCCATGGTGGTTCTCTACTTCACACAGGCATGGTGGTTCTCTCTACAACACACAGGCATGGTGGTTCTCTACTTCACACAGGCATGGTGGTTCTCTCTACAACACACAGGCATGGTGGTTCATGGTGGTTCTCTCTACAACACACAGGCATGGTGGTTCTCTCTACAACACACAGCCATGGTGGTTCTCTCTACAGCACACAGGCATGGTGGTTCTCTCTACAACACACAGCCATGGTGGTTCTCTCTACATCACACAGGCATGGTGGTTCTCTACATCACACAGGCATGGTGGTTCTCTCTACTTCACACAGGCATGGTGGTTCTCTCTACAACACACAGGCATGGTGGTTCTCTACATCACACAGGCATGGTGGTTCTCTCTACAACACACAGGCATGGTGGTTCTCTACATCACACAGGCATGGTGGTTCTCTCTACAACACAGAGGCATGGTGGTTCTCTCTATAGCACACAGCCATGGTGGTTCTCTCTACAGCACACAGCCATGGTGGTTCCCTCTATAGCACACAGCCATGGTGGTTCTCTCTACAACACACAGCCATGGTGGTTCTCTCTACAGCACACAGGCATGGTGGTTCTCTCTACAACACACAGCCATGGTGGTTCTCTCTACTTCACACAGGCATGGTGGTACGCTCTACAACACACAGGCATGGTGGTTCTCTACTTCACACAGGCATGGTGGTTCTCTCTACAACACACAGGCATGGTGGTTCTCTACTTCACACAGGCATGGTGGTTCTCTCTACAACACACAGGCATGGTGGTTCTCTACATCACACAGCCATGGTGGTTCTCTCTACAACACACAGGCATGGTGGTGGTTCTCTACATCACACAGGCATGGTGGTTCTCTCTACAACACACAGGCATGGTGGTTCTCTACATCACACAGCCATGGTGGTTCTCTCTACAACCCACAGGCATGGTGGTTCTCTCTACAACACACAGGCATGGTGGTTCTCTACATCACACAGCCATGGTGGTTCTCTCTACAACACACAGGCATGGTGGTACATTCTACAACACACAGGCATGGTGGTTCTCTCTACAACACACAGGCATCGTGGTTCTCTACATCACACAGCCATGGTGGTTCTCTCTACAACACACAGGCATGGTGGTACGCTCTACAACACACAGGCATGGTGGTTCTCTCTACAACACACAGGCATGGTGGTTCTCTACATCACACAGCCATGGTGGTTCTCTCTACAACACACAGGCATGGTGGTACGCTCTACATCACACAGGCATGGTGGTTCTCTCTACAACACACAGGCATGGTGGTACGCTCTACATCACACAGGCATGGTGGTTCTCTCTACAACACACAGGCATGGTGGTTCTCTACATCACACAGGCATGGTGATTCTCTCTACATCACACAGGCATGGTGGTACATTCTACAACACACAGCCATGGTGGTTCTCTCTATAGCACACAGCCATGGTGGTTCTCTCTACAGCACACAGCCATGGTGGTTCTCTCTACAGCACACAGGCATGGTGGTTCTCTCTACAACACACAGCCATGGTGGTTCTCTACTTCACACAGGCATGGTGGTTCTCTCTACAACACACAGGCATCGTGGTTCTCTACATCACACAGCCATGGTGGTTCTCTCTACAACACACAGGCATGGTGGTACGCTCTACAACACACAGGCATGGTGGTTCTCTCTACAACACACAGGCATGGTGGTTCTCTACATCACACAGCCATGGTGGTTCTCTCTACAACACACAGGCATGGTGGTACGCTCTACATCACACAGGCATGGTGGTTCTCTCTACAACACACAGGCATGGTGGTACGCTCTACATCACACAGGCATGGTGGTTCTCTCTACAACACACAGGCATGGTGGTTCTCTACATCACACAGGCATGGTGATTCTCTCTACAACACACAGGCATGGTGGTACGCTCTACATCACACAGGCATGGTGGTTCTCTCTACAACACACAGGCATGGTGGTTCTCTCTACAACACACAGCCATGGTGGTTCTCTCTACAGCACACAGGCATGGTGGTTCTCTCTACAACACACAGCCATGGTGGTTCTCTACTTCACACAGGCATGGTGGTGCGCTCTACATCACACAGGCATGGTGGTTCTCTCTACTTCACACAGGCATGGTGGTTCTCTCTACAACACACAGGCATGGTGGTTCTCTACATCACACAGGCATGGTGGTTCTCTCTACAACACACAGGCATGGTGGTTCTCTACATCACACAGGCATGGTGGTTCTCTCTACTTCACACAGGCATGGTGGTTCTCTCTACAACACACAGGCATGGTGGTTCTCTACATCACACAGGCATGGTGGTTCTCTCTACAACACAGAGGCATGGTGGTACGCTCTACATCACACAGGCATGGTGGTTCTCTACATCACACAGCCATGGTGGTTCTCTCTACAACACACAGGCATGGTGGTTCTCTCTACAACACACAGGCATGGTGGTTCTCTCTACAACACACAGGCATGGTGGTTCTCTACATCACACAGCATGGTGGTTCTCTCTACAACACACAGGCATGGTGGTTCTCTCTACAACACACAGGCATGGTGGTTCTCTCTACAACACACAGGCATGGTGGTTCTCTACATCACACAGGCATGGTGGTTCTCTCTACAACACACAGGCATGGTGGTTCTCTACATCACACAGGCATGGTGGTTCTCTCTACTTCACACAGGCATGGTGGTTCTCTCTACAACACACAGGCATGGTGGTTCTCTCTACAACACACAGGCATGGTGGTTCTCTACATCACACAGGCATGGTGGTTCTCTCTACATCACACACAGGCATGGTGGTACATTCTACAACACACAGGCATGGTGGTTCTCTCTATCACACAGCCATGGTGGTTCTCTCTACAGCACACAGCCATGGTGGTTCTCTCTATAGCACACAGCCATGGTGGTTCTCTCTACAACACACAGGCATGGTGGTTCTCTCTATAGCACACAGCCATGGTGGTTCTCTCTACATCACACAGGCATGGTGGTACATTCTACAACACACAGCCATGGTGGTTCTCTCTATAGCACACAGCCATGGTGGTTCTCTCTATAGCACACAGCCATGGTGGTTCTCTACATCACACAGGCATGGTGGTTCTCTCTACAACACACAGGCATGGTGGTTCTCTACATCACACAGGCATGGTGGTTCTCTCTACTTCACACAGGCATGGTGGTTCTCTCTACAACACACAGGCATGGTGGTTCTCTACATCACACAGGCATGGTGGTTCTCTCTACAACACAGAGGCATGGTGGTACGCTCTACATCACACAGGCATGGTGGTTCTCTACATCACACAGCCATGGTGGTTCTCTCTACAACACACAGGCATGGTGGTACATTCTACAACACACAGGCATGGTGGTTCTCTCTACAACACACAGGCATCGTGGTTCTCTACATCACACAGCCATGGTGGTTCTCTCTACAACACACAGGCATGGTGGTACGCTCTACAACACACAGGCATGGTGGTTCTCTCTACAACACACAGGCATGGTGGTTCTCTACATCACACAGCCATGGTGGTTCTCTCTACAACACACAGGCATGGTGGTACGCTCTACATCACACAGGCATGGTGGTTCTCTCTACAACACACAGGCATGGTGGTACGCTCTACATCACACAGGCATGGTGGTTCTCTCTACAACACACAGGCATGGTGGTTCTCTACATCACACAGGCATGGTGATTCTCTCTACATCACACAGGCATGGTGGTACATTCTACAACACACAGCCATGGTGGTTCTCTCTATAGCACACAGCCATGGTGGTTCTCTCTACAGCACACAGCCATGGTGGTTCTCTCTATAGCACACAGCCATGGTGGTTCTCTCTACAACACACAGGCATGGTGGTTCTCTCTATAGCACACAGCCATGGTGGTTCTCTCTACATCACACAGGCATGGTGGTACATTCTACAACACACAGCCATGGTGGTTCTCTCTATAGCACACAGCCATGGTGGTTCTCTCTATAGCACACAGCCATGGTGGTTCTCTCTACAACACACAGCCATGGTGGTTGTCTCTATAGCACACAGCCACGGTGGTTCTCTCTATAGCACACAGCCATGGTGGTTCTCTCTACAACACACAGCCATGGTGGTTCTCTCTATAGCACACAGCCATGGTGGTTCTCTCTACAACACACAGGCATGGTGGTTCTCTCTACAACACACAGCCATGGTGGTTCTCTCTACAACACACAGCCATGGTGGTTCTCTCTATAGCACACAGCCATGGTGGTTCTCTCTACAACACACAGCCATGGTGGTTCTCTCTATAGCACACAGGCATGGTGGTTCTCTCTACAACACACAGCCATGGTGGTTCTCTCTACAACACACAGCCATGGTGGTTCTCTCTACAACACACATCCATGGTGGTTCTCTCTATAGCACACAGTCATGGTGGTTCTCTCTATAGCACACAGTCATGGTGGTTCTCTCTATAGCACACATGCATGGTGGTTCTCTCTATAGCACACAGTCATGGTGGTTCTCTCTACATCACACAGTCATGGTGGTACGCTCTACATCACACAGGCATGGTGGTTCTCTCAACAACACACAGGCATGGTGGTTCTCTCTACAACACACAGGCATGGTGGTTCTCTCTACATCACACAGGCATGGTGGTACGCTCTACATCACACAGGCATGGTGGTACGCTCTACAACACACGGGCATGGTGGTTCTCTCAACAACACACAGGCATGGTGGTTCTCTCAACAACACACAGGCATGGTGGTTCTCTCTTCAACACATAGGCATGGTGGTTCTCTCAACAACACACAGGCATGGTGGTTCTCTCAACAACACACAGGCATGGTGGTTCTCTCTACATCACACAGGCATGGTGGTTCTCTCTACAACACATAGGCATGGTGGTTCTCTCAACAACACACAGGCATGGTGGTTCTCTCTACATCACACAGGCATGGTGGTTCTCTCTACAACACATAGGCATGGTGGTTCTCTCAACAACACACAGGCATGGTGGTTCTCTCAACAATACACAGGCATGGTGGTTCTCTCAACAACACACAGGCATGGTGGTTCTCTCAACAACACACAGGCATGGTGGTTCTCTCTATAGCACACAGGCATGCTGGTTCTCTCTACAACACACAGGCATGGTGGTTCCCTCTACAACACACAGCCATGGTGGTTCTCTCTACAGCACACAGGCATGGTGGTTCTCTCTACAGCACACAGGCATGGTGGTTCTCTCTACAACACACAGGCATGGTGGTTCTCTACATCACACAGGCATGTTGGTTCTCTACTTCACACAGGCATGGTGGTTCTCTACTTCACACAGTCATGGTGGTTCTCCCTAAA
This sequence comes from Oncorhynchus nerka, assembly GCF_034236695.1. NCBI lineage: Eukaryota > Metazoa > Chordata > Actinopteri > Salmoniformes > Salmonidae > Oncorhynchus > Oncorhynchus nerka. The sequence goes on along the minus strand of NC_088420.1, from coordinate 35,519,807 downwards.
GCACACAGGCATGGTGGTTCTCTTCTTCACACAGGCATGGTGGTTCTCTCTACAACACACAGGCATGGTGATTATTTCTACAGCACACAGGCATGGTGGTTCTCTCTACATCACACAGGCATGGTGGTTCTCTCTTCAACACACAGGCTTGGTGGTTCTCCCTAAAGCACACAGGCATGGTGGTTCTCCCTAAAGCACACAGGCATGGTGGTTCTCTCTACATCACACAGGCATGGTGGTTCTCTCTTCAACACACAGGCATGGTGGTTCTCTCTTCAACACACAGGCATGGTGGTTCTCTACATCACACAGGCATGTTGGTTCTCTACTTCACACAGGCATGGTGGTTCTCTACTTCACACAGTCATGGTGGTTCTCCCTAAAGCACACAGGCATGGTGGTTCTCTTCTTCACACAGGCATGGTGGTTCTCTATACATCACACAGGCCTTGAGGAATTGTATGCTGTATGCTACAGCTGAGTAAAACATTTAACACTTACTATGTATGCACAGATTGGGCTGAAGGCGTACGTTCCACACACATATAGATGGGTACTGTTCACACGCAGTAAAATCTTGATGTAATTGAAGCAATCCGTCTGCATTAAAGGCACAGGAGAGGAGAGAGCATCGTTAATATGATTCATATGTTCCCACAAACTATTCTGGAGGGAGAGTTACTCAGGTTGAATGGAGTAGCTCGTTAGGCGACCCTCCAAGCATATTCCCACATTACTTGGCCGGAATGAATTGCTTTCAAATAGCCTGGGAGGGCTGTTGGCAGCAGTGGGACAAACATCGGAGTAACTGTCTCACATAGAAAACAGATTAGAGTGTCTTCATCAAGATCCTGGTCTATGAGCCTCTGTACCACAACCAACCAATCAATAAACCATAAATGAATCATACAATATGGCCTTCTGATAATATACTTCCCACAGAATTGAGGTTTCACCACAATCACAGGGGATTGGTTAGATGGTAGACAATTTATCTGGCTGTAACAAAATCTCTCAGGCCTCCACTGCTGAATGGATATGTACTTAAATTAGAGCTTCCACTGCCTCTGACTAAGTTCATTTTCAGTACTATAGCAAAAAAAAAACAAGCCTAAGGACTGGAATGGAAGTGTAAATATTGTCACTAGAGTTCCAGACATGTTGCGCAGTGTACTCACCTGTAGGTCTTTGCCTTTGAAACTGCACTCGTCTCTCTTCATTTTCGGGGTACTCCATGTAAGCTACAGGAGAGGAGAGTACAGGTGTCAGGCACATTACTAAGACACATCATAGAGCTGTAAAGAAAGTAGCTACCGAGCACTGTCAAAAAGAGCAGTGTCCACAAGATGTCATTCACCATATAAGTTATATAATTCACACACACACACACACACACACACACACACACACACACACACACACACACACACACACACCCCAGTACTGTGATGATGTGTATCTGAGAGCAGAGAGGGTATTACATACCACCTCTAAAAATACAAATGTTTCAATATTCACACACAGACACACTCGTGCCCACTTACATTGCGTTGTAGTTTGACTCTGCTGATATCAGAGAGGTTGAGGGCGAAGAGCTCCTCTCGTGCTCCAACATAGAGCATGTTATCTTCCTTACTGAGGAGCAGAGACGTGTAATTGAAGACTCCATCCACAGAGAATCTCTTGGCTGATCTCTCCTTTGCATCTGGGGAGAGAGGAAAAACAGAAAGAGGAGTAGAAATATTAACCTTACTGCAGTGGGCTAAATCAGGGTCAAATAATGTTTCTTGGTAAGTCTTAAACAAACCTGCTATGAAACTCAAGTATACACCTCACACACATGGGGTTGGTTTAAAAAAAGAAGACACCTGTACCATGTCAGATATAAATGCATTCAATGTTGGGTTTGCATACCAATATTACACTTTATAGACATCACAGAAGACTGAAATAACACTAAAACGTTTGACATAGAAACATCAGATTTTCTGCACTAAAAAAAATAGTTTATTCATTATGAAATTATGAAAAATATTAATAACATTCCATTCATGAGGCCACTAGAGGGCAATTTGGTCATTTGACTGCAGGAAAGGACTACTGAACAGAATGTATTACTGCAATATGAGCCTGCAAAGAGCATTCAAAGAGCCTTCTGGGCAAGAATGGGCAAGAATTAAACATCAAAACTGCAGTGTGTGTGTGTGTGTGTGTGTGTGTGTGTGTGTGTGTGTGTGTGTGTGTGTGTGTGTGTGGTCACATAACATCATGAGCAGGATAAAGACAGATGTTGTGTCTTAACCAGAGACACCAGCACACCATGTCATTACTGACGGTGTTCCTTCAGGCTGTATATCTGTTCCCATGACAACAACACTGTCTGGCCTAGCAGGCTGTCTCTCTCCATCGCTACAGGGGAGCTACAATAGAGATGGACAGAGCCTGGCCTCCTGTATGCGTGTGTGTGTGTGTTCAGTTAACAGTATACATTAGCAGCCTCCAGTCTTATCACCCACTCTCATCACCTCTGGAGTGGGCTGCAGAGAAAGAGAGTGAGAGCCGGCACCCAATCTGTCTCTCACCATCCTGACACCCCTTGAAAAGCCCTCACTCTGTCTGCAGCCTGTAGCCACGTGTCTTATCATTGACTCTCTCTCTAAGCCTTCAGCGTTGCTGTCAAAGCTTCACAATCAGCGCACTGTTGCAGAGTGGAAGTCTTTAGAGCTGGCCACGGTCAAACACTTTGTCTTTATGCAAGTCCATCATTAGCAACATGGAGAACATTCTGTCATGCAAACAACGCCTACTAAGTGATTCTCAGAGGACATTACTGCCTTATGGATTATACTACATACGTCTAGGTAGTGTGTAGTTACCTCCCGGCCTGCTAACCCCACCACAGACGACAGAAGGTGTATAGAGAGGGTTCGCTTCCCCAGGGGAAACTACAGGCTAATAGCAGTGCATCAACGCCGCAACAGGAGGCTTTTTTTTTACCACAAAATCATGCTGCAAAACAACAGCATCCTCTCTAGTCTACATAGCAAAAACCCAAGCCCACCAGGACTGCTCCCTCCCTGTCTGTGATTACAGGATGTAGTATGATTGGCTCTCTATGCTAGTGCCATTTACCCTCTCTCCTTCCTTCTCGCCTCTCCTCCATCTTCCCTCTCTCACCTCATTTCCTCTCCTCTCTTCTCTCTCCCTTTCGCTCCTCTCCTCCCTTAGAAATGTAACAGTGATTTACCCATGCTAAGACAAAGGCTGGAGCTTGAACCAAAACAAGGGGATAGAGGGATTCTACACAGTTGGAGTTTCATATTCATATTCTCTGAGCACTGCTGAGGGAGGCACAATGAGGTGTCCAGTGTCCAGGGCACAGCTGGGAGCTGAGGGGGGTCTATAACAGGCGGCAACGGTGAGAGACATTTCTGGAGAGATTCATTTGAAAAATTAGAAGCTCAAACTGTTTGGGCATAGACCTGGAAAGTATGACAGAACTTTGCAAGCTATCTCTGCAGTATATTGCAACTCCTCCCCCTTTGTGTGCTAGTGTTATTTATTCGAGGTACTCCTCGCTCTTTGTTTGGGTTTCAACCCTGTGTTTTTGTTATGTGTTTGTTTGGTCTTCGTCCTCGTGCCTTATGGCACGCCATAATTTGGGCATCATTTTAAAAACTATTACGCATTCCTGCGCCTGTCTCCCGAATCTCTTCATGCCAACGTGACAACAAGAATATGTGTGTCCAGAATACAATTATTTCCATGCATCAGATGGCTTGCATTGATTAATTATTCATGGAGCATACTAAGATAATTGCTCATAAATCCAAGATAATAATCTGGACTGATCCAAGAAAATGACCCTATAAAATGTATCAACGATTTGAGCAATTCAACGCATTTCCAGGAAATGGTAACATATGGAGTGTGAGGCTTTTGGCAGAAGAGGTGCAGCTGCAAGGAGGGCTATAAAAAAACTCAAGTGAGTAAATATATTGGATAAAGATATAAAAGAAGATATAATAAATATTGACAGTCTGTCTGCCTGAATGTATTGTTGCTGCTGTTAAGGATTTTGTTTAAAGGTGCTATTACAATGGCATAATTTAGGAGATAAATACAACATGATTGCTGATCTCAAACGGACAAAATATGATTTGGAAATAAAATACAATTTCTAGCCCTGGGACAACAAACCCCAATAGTGAACTGGAAAAACTGTGGGTCAGTGTCTGTCTGTCGACTATCTCCCCCAGTCACCATACAGACAGACAGTCACCACAGTCTCTTTCAGACAGACTACAATCTATTGTTGTTAGAGAGTCTGAGGTTGACTCCCGGGGGCCATCCCATGACAACGCAGGCAGCCATGGAAACGCTGTGCTGTAGTCTACTCTGGGAAGAGAAGAGGTCTGGCCTGTTTAGTGTTTAGAGGAAGCAGAAGCATTCAAGAGCTGCTAGTGTCTTCTGGAGCTTGGGAGACAGGGGGATGTCTGCCGGAGCTAAAGAAGGTGAGGGTGTTGGGGAGGGCAGGTAAGTGGGCACAGTGTAACAAATGAATAGTCACAACAAACTATATCACAACTAGCATGCCCTCACCTTGTTGAGCACACTCCCCCTCTCCCTACCCTGCATGGCCTGTGCCCCCGGCAAACCAGAGCTCCACAGTACTTTTATCAAAGGGACATCTCATTATTGAGTCCCACAATGTCAATGACGAACAGGGGAAATCAAGCTAATAGAGGCTGGGTTCAAATAGCAATACACTTACGTTGGAGAGGAGACATGGCTGTCTGGGCTAACAACCTAGCACGTGTGCAAAGGGAACTGCGTTGACAGGTGTTGTTCAAATGACCACAACACTGTTTTCTGCTATCACTGCGGGGTTTGTCACTGTTTTGAACATTCATTTGGATAGTCTCAGTCCAAGTACAACATTGGTGCATATCACAGTTCCCAGTCTCCGTTTCACAGACAGGCTCAGAGTTCATTCAACACAGTCCTATTTAACTTGCTGGCTCTGACTGAAAGACACAGCCTCCACCTGACACAGCTGCCAGTCACACCTTTCTCTTCCTGTGTGCCAGCTCTCTCACCGTATCGCTATACCCAGGCCCCCGTCCGTCCGTCCTTCCATCCATCCCACACCCTCAGAGAGAGCAGCTTTGTGTGACTGGGAGCACTTCCTGTGTGACCCCACAACCAAACACACAGACAGACACACCACACATACACACCAGTGCTCCTTCAGCAGGACACACAATAAGATGCAGTTAGGGGGAATGGCTCAACCACGGGCAGCTCTAAGCAATATGAGATCTTTACAATCATTATGTAATTAAATGTCATTTTTGCAAATTACACTGCTAAATGGATTGTAATATCCACTCTGCCTTGTTCACTAATCCATTTAGGGGCAAATTAGCGATGTGGGATTTTTGGGAACCCTAGTCTACATTTTGTTGCCATGGATTTCCCAACGGCTCTGAGTTCCAACAGCACAAAGTTAATTATGAGCACAGAACATCCCGTCTAAAAGGCAAATCTCAACTAGCCTGTACCCCTGCACACTGACTCGGTGCCGGTGCCCCCTGTATTTAGCCTCGTTATTCTTATTTGTGTTACTTTGTATTATTACTTTTTATTTTTGTCTACTTGGTAAATATTTTCTTCTTCTTCTTCTGCACTGTTGGTTAAGGGCTTGTAAGTAAGCATTTCACGGTAAAGTCTACAGTCGTGGCCAAAGGTTTTGAGACTGACAAAAATATTAATTTGCACAAAGTTTGCTGCTTCATCGTCTTTAGATATTTTTGTCAGATGTTACTATGGAATACTGAAGTATAATTACAAGCATTTCATAAGTGTCAAAGGCTTTTATTGACAATTACATGAAGTTGATGCAAAGAGTCAATATTTGCAGTGTTGACCCTTCTTGTTCAAGACCTCTGCAATACGCCCTGGCATGCTGTCAATGAACTTCTGGGCCACATGGCAGCCCATTCTTGCATAATCAATGCTTGGAGTTTGTCAGAATTTGTGGGGTTTTGTTTGTCCACCCGCCTCTTGAGGATTGACCACAAGTTCTCAATGGGATTAAGGTCTGGGGAGTTTCCTGGCCATGGACCCAAAATATTGATGTTTTGTTCTCCGAGCCACTTAGTTATCACTTTTGCCTTATGGCAAGATGCTCTATCATGCTGGAAAAGGCATTGTTCGTCACCAAACTGTTCCTGGATGGTTGGGAGAAGTTGCTCTCGGGGGATGTGTTGGTACCATTCTTTATTCATGGCGGTGTTCTTAGGCAAAATTGTGAGTGAGCTCACACCCTTGGCTGAGAAGCAACCCCACACATGAATGGTCTCAGGATGCTTTACTGTTGGCATGACACAGGACTGATGGTAGCACTCACCTTGTCTTCTCTGGACAAGCTTTTATCCGGATGCCCCAAACAATCGGAAAGGGGATTCATCAGAGAAAATGACTTTGCCCCAGTCCTCAGCAGTCCAATCCCTGTACCTTTTGCAGAATATCAGTCTGTCCTTGATGTCTCCATCCTCTTCATGGTAATGATACTGAGCCACGTAGCCACGTCATTTCCGGTCACAACTTGCAGGCTTGTTTTCGAGTTGCTGTGCGTTTTGTTGCCAACCTATTTTGCTACCTGACAACTTTACGGTTTTCACTTTTTAATTACCGTTCATATATTTATTTATTTTTACCTCAACTTTTTCACTCCGGACGCTTTATCTGGACACGATTCGTCAGGACCTCCAACAGCCGAAGCTAAGTAGTAACATTAACATGATGCCTTCTAATTGCAGCCGCTGTACTCGCCTTACGGCGAGGATAGCTGTGCTGCAAGCCCAGCTTCAGACGCAATCGTTAGGCAAGGGTAATTTCAGTGTAGGAAAGGATGAAACAGCGTCTGTGCCACCAGTAAGTATAGATAGTAGTATAAATCCCCTGGCACAGTCCCCGCAGCCGGACAACTTTCTCACGGTTTCTGGAAGGAACTGCTGTAGGAACGCTCAACCGGTGTCGCTCATTCAGCCAACAGAAACTTTCAACCGGTTTTCCCCATTAAGCAGCGGGTCGGAGTCAGAGGCCGATTCTTCTCTGGTCTCTACTCCTCCCGTTACGGGGTCTGAGACGCCGAAGCTTCCCACCATTAGCCCTGACAAATTGAAAACTCTAGTCATTGGCGACTCCATTACCCGCAGTATTAGACTTAAAGCGAATCATCCAGCGATCATACACTGTTTACCCGGGGGCAGGGCTACCGACGTTAAGGCTAATCTGAAGATGGTGCTGGCTAAAGCTAAAACTGGCGAGTGTAGAGAGTATAGAGATATTGTTATCCACGTCGGCACCAACGATGTTAGGATGAAACAGTCAGAGATCACCAAGCGCAACATAGCTTCTGCGTGCATATCAGCTAGAAAGATTGTCGGCATCGAGTAATTGTCTCTGGCCCCCTCCCAGTTAGGGGGAGTGATGAGCTCTACAGCAGAGTCTCACAACTCAATCGCTGGTTGAAAACTGTTTTCTGCCCCTCCCAAAAGATAGAATTTGTAGATAATTGGCCCTCTTTCTGGGACTCACCCATAAACAGGACCAAGCCTGACCTGCTGAGGAGTGACGGACTCCATCCTAGCTGGAGGGGTGCTCTCATCTTATCTACCAACATAGACAGGGCTCTAACTCCTCTAGCTCCACAATGAAATAGGGTGCAGGCCCGGCAGCAGGCTGTTAGCCAGCACCCTATTTCAGTCTGCCACTAGCACAGTCAGTGTAGTCACCTCAGCTATCACCATTGAGACCGTGTCTGTGCCTCGACCTAGGTTGGGCAAAACTAAACATGGCGGTGTTCGCCTTAGCAATCTCACTAGGATAAAGACCACCTCCATTCCTGTCATTACTGAAAGAGATCATGATACCTCACATCTCAAAATAGGGCTACTTAATGTTAGATCCCTTACTTCAAAGGCAATTATAGTCAATGAACTAATCACTGATCATAATCTTGATGTGATTGGCCTGACTGAAACATGGCTTAAGCCTGATGAATTTACTGTTTTAAATGAGGCCTCACCTCCTGGCTACACTAGTGACCATATCCCCCGTGCATCCCGCAAAGGCGGAGGTGTTGCTAACATTTACGATAGCAAATTTCAATTTCCCCCCCAAAAAATGACGTTTTCGTCTTTTGAGCTTCTAGTCATGAAATCTATGCAGCCTACTCAATCACTTTTTATAGCTACTGTTTACAGGCCTCCTGGGCCATATACAGCGTTTCTCACGGAGTTCCCTGAATTCCTATCGGACCTTGTAGTCATAGCAGATAATATTCTAATCTTTGGTGTTTTTAATATTCACATGGAAAAGTCCACAGACCCACTCCAAAAGGCTTTCGGAGCCATCATCGACTCAGTGGGGTTTGTCCAACATGTCTCTGGACCCACTCACTGTCACAGTCATACGCTGGACCTAGTTTTGTCCCATGGAATAAATGTTGTGGATCTTAATGTTTTTCCTCATAATCCTGGACTATCGGACCACCATTTTATTACGTTTGCAATTGCAACAAATAATCTGCTCAGACCCCAACCAAGGAACATCAAAAATCGTGCTATAAATTCACAGACAACACAAAGATTCCTTGATGCCCTTCCAGACTCCCTCTGCCTACCCAAGGACGCCATAGGACAAAAATCAGTTAACCACCTAACTGAGGATCTCAATTTAACCTTGCGCAATACCCTAGATGCAGTTGCACCCCTAAAAACTAAAAAAAATTAACTAGCTCCCTAGAAACTAGCTCCCTGGTACACAGAAAATACCCGAGCTCTGAAGCAAGCTTCCAGAAAATTGGAACGGAAATGGCGCCACACCAAACTGGAAGTCTTCCGACTAGCTTGGAAGGACGGTACCGTGCAGTACCGAAGAGCCCTTACTGCTGCTCGATCATCCTATTTTTCTAACTTAATTGAGGAAAATAAGAACAATCCGAAATTCCTTTTTGATACTGTCGCAAAGCTAACTAAAAAGCAGCATTCCCCAAGAGAGGATGACTTTCACTTTAGTAGTGATAAATTCATGAACTTCTTTGAGGAAAAGATTATGATTATTAGAAAGCAAATTACGGACTCCTCTTTAAACCTGCGTATTCCTCCAAACCTCAGTTGTCCTGAGTCTGCACAACTCTGCCAGGACCTAGGATCAAGAGAGACACTCAAGTCTTTTAGTACTATATCTCTTGACACAATGATGAAAATAATCATGGCCTCTAAACCTTCAAGCTGCATACTGGACCCTATTCCAACTAAACTACTGAAAGAGCTGCTTCCTGTGCTTGGCCCTCCTATGTTGAACATAATAAACGGCTCTCTATCCACTGGATGTGTACCAAACTCACTAAAAGTGGCAGTAATAAAGCCTCTCTTGAAAAAGCCAAACCTTGACCCAGAAAATATAAATAACTATCGGCCTATATCGAATCTTCCATTCCTCTCAAAACTTTTAGAGAAGGCTGTTGCGCAGCAACTCACTGCCTTCCTGAAGACAAACAATGTATACGAAATGCTTCAGTCTGGTTTTAGACCCCATCATAGCACTGAGACGGCACTTGTGAAGGTGGTAAATTACATTTTAATGGCATCGGACTGAGGCTCTGCATCTGTCCTCGTGCTCCTAGACCTTAGTGCTGCTTTTGATACCATCGATCACCACATTCTTTTGGAGAGATTGGAAACCCAAATTGGTCTACACGGACATGTTCTGGCCTGGTTTAGATCTTATCTGTCTGAAAGATATCAGTTTGTCTCTGTGAATGGTTTATCCTCTGACAAATCAACTGTAAATTTCGGTGTTCCTCAAGGTTCCGTTTTAGGACCACTATTGTTTTCACTATATATTTTACCTCTTGGGGATGTTATTCGAAAACATAATGTAAACTTTCACTACTATGCGGATGACACACAGCTGTACATTTCAATGAAACATGGTGAAGCCCCAAAATTGCCCTCGCTAGAAGCATGTGTTTCAGACATAAGGAAGTGGATGGCTGCAAACTTTCTACTATTAAACTCGGACAAAACAGAGATGCTTGTTCTAGGTCCCAAGAAACAAAGAGATCTTCTGTTGAATCTGACAATTAATCTTAATGGTTGTACAGTCGTCTCAAATAAAACTGTGAAGGACCTCGGCGTTACTCTGGACCCTGATCTCTCTTTTGAAGAACATATCAAGACCATTTCGAGGACAGCTTTTTTCCATCTACGTAACATTGCAAAAATCAGAAACTTTCTGTCCAAAAATGATGCAGAAAAATTAATCCATGCTTTTGTCACTTCTAGGTTAGACTACTGCAATGCTCTATTTTCCGGCTACCCGGATAAAGCACTAAATAAACTTCAGTTAGTGCTAAATACGGCTGCTAGAATCCTGACTAGAACCAAAAAATTTGATCATATTACTCCAGTGCTAGCCTCTCTACACTGGCTTCCTGTCAAGGCAAGGGCTGATTTCAAGGTTTTACTGCTAACCTACAAAGCATTACATGGGCTTGCTCCTACCTATCTCTCTGATTTGGTCCTGCCGTACATACCTACACGTACGCTACGATCACAAGACGCAGGCCTCCTAATTGTCCCTAGAATTTCTAAGCAAACAGCTGGAGGCAGGGCTTTCTCCTATAGAGCTCCATTTTTATGGAACGGTCTGCCTACCCATGTCAGAGACGCAAACTCGGTCTCAACCTTTAAGTCTTTACTGAAGACTCATCTCTTCAGTGGGTCATATGATTGAGTGTAGTCTGGCCCAGGAGTGGGAAGGTGAACGGAAAGGCTCTGGAGCAACGAACCGCCCTTGCTGTCTCTGCCTGGCCGGTTCCCCTCTTTCCACTGGGATTCTCTGCCTCTAACCCTATTACAGGGGCTGAGTCACTGGCTTACTGGGGCTCTCTCATGCCGTCCCTGGAGGGGGTGCGTCACCTGAGTGGGTTGATTCACTGTTGTGGTCATCCTGTCTGGGTTGGCGCCCCCCCCTTGGGTTGTACCGTGGCGGAGATCTTTGTGGGCTATACTCAGCCTCGTCTCAGGATGGTAAGTTGGTGGTTGAATATATCCCTCTTGTGGTGTGGGGGCTGTGCTTTGGCAAAGTGGGTGGGGTTATATCCTTCCTGTTTGGCCCTGTCCGGGGGTGTCCTCGGATGGGGCCACAGTGTCTCCTGACCCCTCCTGTCTCAGCCTCCAGTATTTATGCTGCAGTAGTTTATGTGTCGGGGGGCTGGGGTCAGTTTGTTATATCTGGAGTACTTCTCCTGTCCTATTCGGTGTTCTGTGTGAATCTAAGTGTGTGTTCTCTAATTCTCTCCTTCTCTCTTTCTTTCTCTCTCTCGGAGGACCTGAGCCCTAGGACCATGCCCCAGGACTACCTGACATGATGACTCCTTGCTGTCCCCAGTCCACCTGGCCATGCTGCTGTTCCAGTTTCAACTGACCTGAGCCCTAGGACCATGCCCCAGGACTACCTGACATGATGACTCCTTGCTGTCCCCAGTCCACCTGGCCATGCTGCTGCTCCAGTTTCAACTTCCACCTGACTGTGCTGCTGCTCCAGTTTCAACTGTTCTGCCTTATTATTATTCGACCATGCTGGTCATTTATGAACATTTGAACATCTTGGCCATGTTCTGTTATAATCTCCACCCGGCACAGCCAGAAGAGGACTGGCCACCCCACATAGCCTGGTTCCTCTCTAGGTTTCTTCCTAGGTTTTGGCCTTTCTAGGGAGTTTTTCCTAGCCACCATGCTTCTACACCTGCATTGCTTGCTGTTTGGGGTTTTAGGCTGGGTTTCTGTACAGCACTTTGAGATATCAGCTGATGTACGAAGGGCTATATAAATACATTTGATTTGATTTTGATTTTATGTTTTTCATGGAGTGATGTGGCTTCTTTGTTGCCCTTCTTGACAACAGGCCATCCTCCAAAAGTCTTCGCCTCACTGTGTGTGCAGATGCACTCACACCTGCCTGCTGCCATTCCTGAGCAAGCTCTGTACTGGTGGTGCCCTGATCCCACAGTGGAATCAACTTTAGGATATGGTCCTGGTGCTTGCTGGACTTTCTTGGGTGCCCTGAAGCCTTCTTCACAACAGTTGAACCGCTCTCCTTGAAGATCCGATAAATGGTTGATTTCGGTGCCATCTTACTGGCAGCAATATCCTTGCCTGTGAAGCCCTTTTTGTGCAAAGCAATGATGACGGCACGTGTTTCCTTGCAGGTAACTATGGTTGACAGGGGAAGAACAATGATTCCAAGCACCACCCTCCTTTAGGAGCTTCCAGTTTGTTATTCGAACTCAATCAGCATGACAGAGTGATCTCCAGCCTTGTCCTCGTCAACACTCACACAACAGACTGGAAGCTTCAAAAGTAGGGTGGTGCTTGGAATCATTGTTCTTCCCCTGTCAACCATAGTTACTAGCAAAGAAACACGTGCCGTCTTATTATTGCTGCCAGTAAGATTGCACCGAAATCAACCATTTATCGGATCATCAAGAACTTCAAGGAGAGCGGTTCAACTGTTGTGAAGAAGGCTTCAGGGCACCCAAGTCCAGCAAGCCCCAGGACCTCTTGCATGGCAAGAGGGACTTTGCAATGAATTGCAATTCATCTGATCACTCTTCATAACACTCTGGAGTATATGCAAATTGCCATCATACAAACTGAGGCAGTAGACTTTGTGAAAATTAATATTTGTGTCATTGTCAAAACTTTTGGCCACGACTGTATACTTGTTGTATTCGGCACATGTGGCAAACAAAGTTTGATTTGATTTTGATTTGATTTGAAATGTGGAGTAATCTGTCGTTCAGTCAGGGAGATCCAAGTGCTTCATTTTGTAGGGCATTCATCTACAGTAGCACCCTGATTCACTAAATGGCCTCTCCTTTGAAGGGGTGTTGGCTTTCACATTTGTGGGTTGAGGAGTTTAAAGTATGCATTCCCCATTAGAGACAAATGTTGTTATTGTTTACTTCAATGATGCAGAACTAGCTGGAAACAGTGATGGCCACTGGAAGAGCCAACAACACCAGCATCCTAACAGAGGCCTTGACTGGGGAAAAAGAGGCAGGAGAAAAACATGATGAGTACTCTTTCCATTCCTCAAATCCTCACCCTTCCTCCCAATTCAGACCTGCATTATTTGAGCAAATACATTAGGCTAAAATAAGTGACAGCTCTCTATAGCTGCAATAAGATACGCTGTCTGTTCAAACAGTCATTCATTTGGTGCCTGTCATAACAGCAGATGACCTGGAAACAATCTCATCCCTCTTCATTGAGATCAGGCAGCATGCCCTTTTGGTGCATCTTGAACGGGATGTCTGATGTCCCATTTCTAGCAGTCTGTCTATAAACATGGCCTAGATTCTCCTGTGGAGGGACACATGAAGATACTTCTATGGCATTGGCAGCAGGAGGCCACTATGGACAAAAGGGCTGTGCCGTCTGTAAGCAGGGCAGAACAAGCGTATCAGCAGCAGAGAGCTGAGCACAGCCCCACAGCCACAATTACAGCCTGATGGAGCTGAACCTATTACTCACAATAAGACAGAGCACACCTCCACAACCAAAACACACTAGAGCAGGGTCTCAGCAGCACCACATGCCATACAAAACATGTCTGTGGAACTACATAAACTAACAGGGCCTCCACAAGATTCAAGAGCTTATGGGGTTTTCATTAAGATGACCCAAAGATGTACATACACAGGCCACTTTGGACATATCTCAGGAACAATTAATTGTAAGCAGATGATCAGGCCTATCTATTCATAGGTAACTGGGATTTAGCCTAAAAAGGATAGCTATGTTGTGAAAGCCATGGGAGAAAACTCTGTCACTATTGAACACATGCATGAAAGATATCTGTCCAGAAAGTCCAATCAAATAGGTTGGACACAGATACCAGAACTTAAAAACACTAACTTTTGCTTTGTGTTAAGAGTCGGAGTCTGTAGTGGGAGTATGCTGAGTGAGTGGGGTTTATCAAGGATTAGGCTATAAGCTTTGGAAGGTGAAGTCATGGTGGGGTTTAAAAGAGAGGTTAGGTAGAAGCAAGGGGGTGGATGGCAGTGAGATTGTTTCACCACAGCCAGACCAAAGAGGACAGAGGGGCTCAATGGTGTTTCATATGTCTCCGAGTCTTTCTGCTCCACCTGTATCAGAAACACTCTCTGTCTTTTCATCTCACATCTCCATACCTATCTCATGTGTCTATCAGCACGCAGACACACACAGAAATCTGTGTCATCACCATACTTGTTCTTACAGGATCCTCTGTTTTGACTTTGTGCACACTAAAACCAGGCGGTTACTTTTAGTCATGTTCTTTTTCAGTTGGATCTGACCCAATGTAGAAGAACAGATACTCACAGAGGAAGTGGTCACACCCCAACTCTTGGGAAACAGTACCAGGAACCCCTAACACAGTTAGAACTGAGCAGCTCTTCCCGCTTTCTAGAAACCACTTTCCCAATGGGGACAGACTGAGCTAGGAACAACGTCAGTTCACAACTTCCCCTATCATCACATCTAATCATATTCTCTGTGGACAAACAGCAGGAAGACAAAACCCACCATAGACCTTGCTCATTGTGGAGGCACACATGACATCAGTTGACCTAGAGTGGGAACTGAGTCAACCCAATGCTCTGGGACCTGGTAGCTTGCATGAGTAGTATGCTGCGGAGGTGAGAAAGCAACATGAACTATGATTAGTAGAATGGTGCATGGCCGTGGTAGAGCAGAGGCAGAGAAAGGGGCAGACATCAGATCCACCAGGAGATTCATTAGGCACTCTGTGACTCAGCTGTTTGTTTAGGGAAGGGCTTGGGTCTTGGCTCGCTGTGGTTAGCAGGAGATAGGCTAGAGCTCACAAATGGTAGCATGAACAAAACATGGTGATGCTGAGAATTCTGGCAAGTTTATACACAATCTATGTGAAGAGGATGTTGGTTACCACAACAATTCAATGAAGATGTGCATATTAATGGTGTGAAAATGCAGTATCATAGAACTCAATAGGCATCTACAGAACAATTAATTTTGCCTAATTAATAGCTTCATTAGGCAACGTGGGGCGCAACAGGTTTCATGGGAACCATAGTAACATTTATTGGGAGAAAGAATTAAACTGCTCAGTGTTTTCAGAATTGGTACAGCCTGCAATTAGCAAACAACGGTGTGGCTCGGCTATAATTAAACTCATTCCTGCAGGAAAATAATGTTGCCCTCCTATGATCCAGGATCTGTTCTGCTGGTCAGAGAGATCATGCTGCTGTATGCTGCCGAGTGTTGCTGCTGACCCTTCAATATGGTGCTCCACTCCACAATGTAAATCAGCCCTGACCTCAGGCGCTCAGGCTCAGGACCTCCTCATGACCCCTGCTGCACTATGGGGAGAGGCTGAGCATCAGCACCATGTAGTCAGAGTCCTTGGTGTGAGAGGACAGCAGGGGGCTGAACAGGCTGGCGGCAGAACTAGGCTACATGCTGAGTGGAGCACCAGACTAGACTATACAGTGTGTTGAGGAGTCCCTCCCCACAACACAGGTTAGGAGATGAGGGTGGAGGAGGAGCAGCAAGGAGGGTGTTTTCAAAACAAGGCCTGTCCAGGGTGATTTATGAGCAGCTAGCTCCCTGGTGGACTGGAGAAAGTGTCTGGGTCTCATAAACACTAGCAACATCAACATCAATGTTCTCCTCTTTATAATGAACCTCAGTCACCCGAGCCACGGCCTGTTCACCCCGCTACCATCTAGAAGGCGGAGACAGACTGAGAGACTGACAAACAGCTTCAATCTCCAGCCATCAGACTGTTAAATAGCCACCACTAGCAGGCCCCCGCCCAGTACCCTGCCCTGAACCTTAAGTCACTGTTACCACACGGCACTCTACCCTGCAACTTAGAGACTGCTGCCCTGTGTACAGTTGAAGTTGTAAGTTTACATACATATAGTTGCATACTTGCATGACACAAGTCATTTTTCCAACAATTGTTTACAAACAGATTATTTCACTTATAATTCACTGTATCACAATTCCAGTGGGTCAGAAGTTTACATACACTCAATTAGTATTTAGCAGCATTGAACACTGGTCACTTTAATAATGTTTACATAGTGTTTTACCCATGCAACGTGCCTTCAGAAAGTGTTTATACCCCTTTACTTATTCCACCAATTGTTGTGTACAACATGAATAAAAAATGGATTAAATATATTTTTCCCCTCACCTATCTGCACACAATACCCCATAATGGTAAAGTGAAAGCACGTTTTTATAAACTTTCACAAATCTATTGAAAATGAAATACAGAAATATCTCATCGACATAAGTATTCACACCACTGAGTCAATACTTTGTAGAAGCACCTTCGGCGGCGATTACAGCTGTCTTTTTGGGTAAGTCTCTAAGAGCCTTGCACACCTGGATTGTACAATATTTGCACATTATTCTTTCAAAAATGATTCAAACTCTGTCAAGTTGATTGTTGATCATTGCTAGACAGCCATTTTCAAGTCTTGCCATAGATTTCCAAGCCGATTTAAGTCAAAACTGTAACTGGGCCGCTCAGGAACATTCAATGTTGTTAAGCAACTCCAGTGTAGATTTGGCCTTGTGTTTTAGGTTATTGTCCTGCTGAAAGGTGAATTCACCTCCCAGTGTCTGTTGGAAAGCAGACTGTAAAAGTTGATCAATCAGACTTGATCTTCTAGGATTTTGCCTATGCTTATGGTTGTATTCTGTTTCTTTTTATCCTAAAATAACTCCGTAGTCCTTGTCGATGAGAAACATAGCCATAACATGATACAGCCACCACCATGCTTAAAATTAGATGAGTGGTACTCAGTCATGTGTTGTGTTGGATTTTCCACAAACATAATGCTTGTATTCAGGTCAAAAAGTTCATTTCTTTGCCACATTTTGTGCAGTATTACTTAAGTGCCTTGTTGCAAACCGGATGCATGTTTTGGAATATTTGTTATTCAGTACAGGCTTCGTTCTGTTCACTCTGTCATTCAGGTTAGTATTGTGGAGTAACTACAATGTTCTTGATCCATCCTCAGTTTTCTCTTATCACAACCATTACATTCTGTAACTGTTTTAAAATCACCATTGGCCTCATGGTGAAATCTCTGAGAAGTTTCCTTCCTCTCCGGCAACAGAGTTAGGAAGGATGCCTGTATCTTTGCAGTGGCTGGGTATATTGATACACCATTCAAAGCCTAATTAATAACTTCACCATGCTCAAAGGGATATTCAGTGTCTGCTTTTTTATTTAATTTTTTACACATCTACCAATAGGTTCCCTTCTATGTGAGGCATTGAAAAACCTCCCTGGTTTTGTGGCTGTATCTGTGCTTAAATTTCACTACTCGATTGAGGGACCTTACAGATGACTTTATGTGTGGGGTACAGAGATGAGGTAGTTATTCAACAATCATGTTAATTAAGCAATAAGGCACAAGAGGCTTTGCTGTATCATGAACACAGTCACAGCTAAATGCCGTTTTTTTGGTCCGCTATAACAAAGGGGTTTAATTCTTATTGACTCAATATTAAATTCAGGCTGTAACGAAACAAAACGTGGAAAAAGTCAAGGGGCATGATGCTTTCCGAAGGGACTGTATATACTGTATTCTAGTCATGGCTCATCCTATAGAACTACTGCTGTACACACATTTTCTACTCATATGCTGTCCATACTTATGTATATTAATTTCAGACTCGTTCTGATATTTCTTAATTTTTATTTGGGGGATTTGTGTGTATTGTTTTGTATTACTGCACTGTTGGATCTAGAAACATAAGCATTTCACTGCCCCTGCATTTACATCTGCAAAATATGTGTACGTGACCAACAGAATTAGATTTGATTTAAACAAACAGATACCAGTGTGCTGCAACATCTAGCAGATTTTAGCATGGACAGGTAAAACAGCATGTTTTCACACATGGTCACTCTTTTCATGGATGGTATACACTGAGTATACCAAACATTCCCCCGTCTCTGCCATGGGGCTGTGGTCTAGTGGAGCGTGTCTAAGTACCTACGGCCAAACCCCTCCCGTAACAACACAGTCCACAGGCATGGAGACCATTTCATGCATACTTAAAGAAGATTACGGTATAGTAGCTACATTGTGCAACTATACTGTACATACATTCTTGGTAGTCATTTTCAATCACTTCAACGTGAGTGGCTCAACAGGCCTAATCACAGTCCTACAGGAGAAGAACAAAGCACATTCTGATATACATTATGTGCTTTCAAATGACTGATCTGCTTTATTATTAGTGCTGTAGGCATGGCCGCTATATGCTGACCTATACCATGACTGGCCGCACTGGATTTAACAAACAGAGGGCTGAATAGATCGACAGGCACCTAGAGCCAACATAAACCGCTTATAGGTGTCCCTTTAAATAGCAGTCTAGCACTCTAAGCTCTTCGGCATGGTCTGCATTAAAGCCAGGAACAAAAGAAGAGAGCAAAGCAGATGTAGGATCGCCTCCCTGAACCCATGATCCGTCCTGATAGGCGCATAATGAGAACCAGATCTATGTTCACACCATAACACACACAAATCCCCATTCAATATTCATGGAAGATTAGCCTCTCCATCGAGGCGGAGGGCAGATCGGAGGGATGGTGGGGGAGGGGAGAGGAGAGAAAGGCTGTCCAGGGAAATGTTGCTGCTGCTGGGCCTGACGAGGGACTGGGGAGGGCCTGGCTGGTCTGAGCGCACCAGAATCATAAGGCATGCAGTCATGAAGTCATGAAGGCTCACATACAAACAGACAGGACTGAGGGGCAGATGGAGAGGAGAAGAGAGGAGTCAGCCTGGTTCTGTAAGGCCTAGGTCCCCAATGGTCATGGCACGAAGTGTTGCTTTGATACAGTAAACAAAGAGTGACACAGCCCTTTTGCAGGGAGCCTAGAAAATGTAATCACACCGGCACCAATGTTAGCAGGCAAAGGCAGCTTCCATCGTCAGGCCACTGGCAATCAGCATCCCTATCAACATGGCCACTGTGTTTTCTCTTCATGAAGGTGTTTGCTTAACCAATGGAAAATATATCACTACTGGCCACAAACATTTGCCTATTCCATAGAAACAGATCTGTGTAGGTTGTTTAAATGTCAGTGGGACCACATCATTTCCCTGTCAGGTTCAGTGCTGCAGCTGGTAAACATTTATATGACTGTAACTGTATCATGAGCAGACAGTCAGTTCCTTTTACTACTGAACCTCTCAAAGTTTTCAGAGCTGGAAGTCACTCCCATTGTTATTAAAGTAGGCTGTTTCCTTTCGTTGACCCCATTGAGAAAAACATGGCTCATCAGTAGAACAGTGGCAAGACTGCAGTATGATGTCCAGTAATGTGATACTAATTAGCTTACAGCTTTACATAATGACTGAATGGGTTTATGGATCATTCCCAATGGATGCTTCTGTAACAATGGTTTTCTAAACCAAAAAACACAACCTACAGAGTACAGACACACAAGTGAGAAGATAGAAACTTGGCCTATGTCCAGAATCTTGACATAATGTACGCATCTTGACATAATGTAGGCATCTTGACATAATGTAGGCATCTTGACATAATGTAGGATCTTGACATAATGTAGGCATCTTGACATAATGTAGGATCTTGACATAATGTAGGCATCTTGACATAATGTAGGCATCTTGACATAATGTAGGCATCTTGACATAATGTACGCATCTTGACATAATGTACGCATCTTGACATGACTGACTAGGAAAGTGATATTTAGGTCTTACATGTTTTGTAGTGTTCATTGAAGATTAGTGATTCACCCTAAAAGCAGATCTTTTTTCCAGCCCAAAGAGAAGTGTGAAGGGACTGAAAGGACCTTTTCAGGTAGTGATTGATGGTGTATGCTGTTATGAAATGCTCCGTCAGGGCCGTGCTGGGGGCTTTATGAAGGCTGGCAGGTGAGAGAGATGACCTGGGACTATAGAGGTCCACCAAGAGAAAGCCAGGATGCAGGCTGGGACAGGCAGGCAGGCAGGGCTCCAAGCTGAGGGCTCCGTGACCCATTTCAATCTTCCCCTGGCCTCAGAGGAGAACACAGTGGCTTACACTATTGTAGGCGAAGATATTATGACAACGAAATCTGAGCACACTGTTTCTATGCCAGTATGTGCATAAAGACTATAGGCTGATTGGGATCATTGGGATCAACAGTAAACTAACCCTATTCCTGCATTTGCTGTCTTGCATCACTACTATCCCATGCAAATAGCCATAAAGCTTTTGTCCTCCTATGAAAACAAAAATGTTACAGATTAATGAAAAGTATAGCTAGGATTTCTAATGCTGCCCTCAATAGAGCTGGACCCCCTGCCCCCCAAATGGTCTGTAAGACCGGAGACCATGTGAACCGTGACGAATTGGGTGGTAAATCACTTTATGAATGGTTCACACCAAAGGGCATGGGAGCCATCCATAGCGTTAGCATTATGTGCACACGCTCATCAAACCTGGCAGAGCATTAGTATGTTGACAAATGGGCTGTATTGCCATTACATATCATTTGCTTCCTTCTTCCAAAACCACAAATCTGGAGCCATATTGAAATCAGATGAGAAAGCATAATCCCTACGCTTATTAGTTTAATGCACTGCACTGAATAAAGATGTGTTTTGAAGATTTTTAAAAATACGGTGTAAGTTCATCTTGCAAACAAACCATTAGCACATACTTAAAAGGACGACTCCAGAAGAGCAATACCTCCCTGTTGATGGAAACTCTGTGTGTGATATTGTCCTGAGTAAGACTGAGTACAATGACCTGGTTCATGTTGTAACTACCTCTGACCTGCTATGGCTTGATAGACCCACCCTGATGGAACTGCCATTCATGCCCTGGGATTTAGCTGGCTTTACTGCCATCAAGGTCTAGACACACTGAGTAACACACAGAGTCAAATGCATGGATTGGAAACTTTTCGTACTGCTGAGCCATCATGAATGTTCCTTTAAATTTTGCGAGGAACTGTCAGTGAAATGTATTGAAATGTTGCACAATGACAGTGGAAGTTAATCAATGGAAACATAAGCAAAATGTAAAATCACTGACAAGAGCATAATTCTCACAATAGGTTACATAGTACAGTATCTTGTACTGAGTAACAATATATCACTAAGACCTTGCAGAACATGCTTTCTCTCCTTTTCAGCAGGATAACATTCAAAGGGTGTGAGGCACTGTCCTGAAATACCAGCGACTTTCCGTGAGCATGGAAGTTATGTCAATGTTGTGCTCCACCACGATGTGTCCCACTGAGAACACACTGAGCTCCTCCACAGAGCCGGTTAGAGAGGAACAGCCCTGCTCCCATCCATCAGTTCATCAACACCTTGCCAAGCGTTACTGTCCATGTCGTATATTCCTCAAAGCTCTGCCTGAGCCCCAGCGCTCCAGAGCTCTCCTCTCTTCTCAACACCCTGGGCCATCCCAGCCACCTCCACCACAACCCCACCCCCACACTACTCCCTGCTCTTATTTATAGACAAGCAACAACTCTGGGAGGGAAGCAGGTTGAGGCTGCCTTACACATTTTTTCAGTAAATGGATGATCTACACACCCAGTTCAGTGGGGAGAGCACACCAAGAGCACACTCTCACTCACTTTGTTTCTCCAACACTCAAGGAATTATTGTGTTTCTCACACTATGACCTTCAACTGGTCCTGGAGAAACAGGAATACAGAAGGGAGGAGAGTTACAGTGCATTCGGAAAGTATTCAGAACCCTTGACTTTTTCATATTTTGTTACATTACAGCCTTAATCTAAAATTGATTAAATCGTTTTTTCCCCTCATCAATCTACACACAATAACCCATATTGATACAACAAAAACAGTTTTTTAGAAATGTTTGCAAAACTGTTCTAGGTTATGACGCTACAAGCTTGCCAAACCTGTATATGGGATGTTTCTCCCAATCATCTCAAGCTATGTCAGCAGTACAGCGTCGCTGCACAGCTATATTTAGATGTTTTATTGGGTTCAAGTCCGTGCTCTGGCTGGGCCACTCAAAGACATTCAGAGACTTGTCCCGAAGCCACTCCTGCGTTGTCTTGCCTGTGTGCTTAGGGTCTTTGTCCTGTTGGAAGGCGAACCTTCGCCCCTGTCTGAGGTCTGGAGCAGGTTTTCATCAAGGGTCTCTCTGTACTTTGCTCCGTTCATCTTTCCCTCGATCCTGACTACTCTCCCAGTCCCTGCCACTGAAAAACATCCCCACAGCATGATGCTCCCACCGTAGGGCCAGAGAATCTTGTTTCTCATGGTTTGAGTCCTTTAGGTGCATTTTGCAAACTCCAAGTGGGCTGTCATGTGCCTTTTACTGAGGAGTGGCTTCCGTCTGGCCACTTAACCATAAAGGCCTGATTGTTGGAGTGCTGCTGAGATGCTTGTCTTTCTGGAAGGTTCTCATATCTCCACAGAGGAACTTTGGAGCTCTGTATGAGTGACCATCAGGTTCTTGGTCACCTCCCTTACCAAGGCCCTTCTCCCCCGATTGCACAGTTTGGCGGGCGGCCAGCTCTAAGAAGAGTCTGGGTGGTGCCTCGACACAATCCTGTCTTGGAACTCTACGGACTATTCGTTCATAGAGGCTTGGTTTTTGCTCTGACATGCACTGTCAACTATGTGACCTTATACAGACATGTGTGTGCCTTTCCAAATCATGTCCAATCAATTGAATTTATCACAGGTGGACTCCAATCAAGTTTTTGAAACATCACAAGGATGATCATTGGAAACCGGATGCACCTGAGCTCAATTTCGAGTCTCATAGCGAATGGTCTGAATACTTATGTAAATAAGGTATTTCTATTATAAATTTGTAAACATTTCTACAAGACTGTTTTTGCTTTGTCATTATGGGGTATTGTGTGTAGATTGATGAGGATTTAAAAATATATATAATCAATTTTAGAATAAGTCTGTAACATAACAAAATATGGAAAGTCAAGGGGTCTGAATTCTTTCCGAATCCACTGTATGTTCCCATAAAGAACCACAGCTATTCTAACAGTCAGGAAGGAAAGCAATGGATGACACTTACTGTAAGTGAAGCTGAGTCGTGGAGTGACATCGTCTTCGGTGGCAGCTGCTTGGACAAAGGCGTAGGCCAGTAGGAGAGTGAAGGCCGGGAGACAGAGCTGGGCCATGCTTATTGTCCACATGGCTCCTCTCCTCACGACTGCCAGCCAACTCACACTGTTTGTTTTTCAGGATTTGGGGGAAATCATGAACAGCGTCTTTTTCTCCCGTGTTTATTTTCTCTCCCTCTCTTCCTGTAGGTCTGGACTCCCTAAATGGGAGACCTGTGCTCTGTTGTGAAAGTGAAGCTTCTCCGGGACTGCAGACAACTCTGGCCTCGGAATGATGACCTTTCACCTCACAACGAGCCTCCCAGGACGGACAGCCAATCAGCCTCCATACAGTCAAACCACCCCAAGGGCTCAGCTGAGATCTACACACATGGACAAAAGAACATTCATTCACATTGGTGTACAGACAGTGCAACACAGTTCACATGATTCCTCTCCTTATCATGGAACATTGGTTCGGAAAAACACTCCATTCGCACATGTCTCAGTACTAACAAAGGCTTTAGCCATAAGGCTACTGGCTACATTGTAGCTACTTTAGGCTGAGTGCACTTCCCTGTGTTTGTGTTTGTTGGACATAACTGGCTGGACGTATATTAATTTCATAGCTTGTGGTCATTTCTGTCTGTTTTCAGATGGGCAGAGTGCACTCTTTACCTGGACCAAAACAAACACATCCTCTGTCCTCTTAACGGGCCCATAATATCATATCTGACAGACTGAGACAAGCAGAGCTGAGACAAAGACTCCCTTCTCCATGGGAGTTAGACTGGCGTTTTCACTACAGTTAATATCATAACACTATGTCATAATATCACCCAGCTTGTATGGGTCTGCTTTCAATTTAAATCAAAACCAAATCAAGTTGAATTGGTCGCGTACATATATTTTCATATATCGCAAGAGCAGCAAAATTATTGTGTTTCTAGGTCCAGCAGTGCAGTTATACCTATTAATAAAAAACAGTACATGCAAATATATATATACAGCACCAGTCAAAAGTTTGGACACACCTACTCATTCAAGGGTTTTTCTTTATTTTTGACTATTTTCTACATTGTAGAATAATAGTGAAGACATCAAAACTATGAAATAACACATATGGAGTCATGTAATAACCAAAAAAGTGTTAAACAAATCAAATTATATTTTATATTTGAGATTCTTCAAAGTGGCCACCCTTTGCCTTGATGACAGCTTGGCACACTCTTTGCACTCTTGGCAATAGTAAAACTAAAGAAATACAGTTGAAGTCGGAAGTTTCCATACATTTAATTTGGAGTCATTAAAACTTGTTATTCAACCACTCCACAAATGTCTTGTTAACAAACTATAGGTTTGGCAAATCGATTAGGACATCTACTTTGTGCATGACACAAGTAATGTTTTCAACAATTGTTTACTTATAATTCACTGTATCACAATCCGTGGGTCAGACGTTAACATACACTAAGTTGACTGTGCCTTTAAACAGCTTGGAAAATTCCAGGAAATTATGTCATGGCTTTAGAAGCTTCTGATAGGCTAATTGATAACATTTGAGTCAATTGGAGGTGTACCTAACCCTACATCATGGGAAAATCAAAAGAAATCAGCCAAGACCTCAGAAAACAAATTGTAGACCTCCACAAGTCTGGTTCATCATTGGGAGCAATTTCCAAACGCCTGAAGTTACCACGTTCACATGTACAAACAATAGTACGCAAGTATAAACACCATGGGACCATGCAGCCATGCCGGGGCGGCAGGGTAGCCTAGTAGTTAGAGCGTTGGACTAGTAACCGGAATGTTGCGAGTTCAAACCCCCGAGCTGACAAGGTACAAATCTGTCATTCTGTCCCTGAACAGGCAGTTAACCCACTGTTCCTAGGCCGTCATTGATAATAAGAATTTGTTCTTAACTGACTTGCCTGGTTAAATAAAGGTTAAAACACTTTTTTTTTTAAATACCGCTCAGGAAGGAGACGCGTTCTGTCTCCTGGAGATGAACGTACTTTGGTGAGAAAAGTGCAAATCCCAGAACAACAGCAAAGAACCTAGTGAAGACGCTGGAGAAAACATGTACAAAAGTGTCTATAGCCACAGTAAAACGAGTCCTATATGGACATAACCTGAAAGGCCGCTCAGCAAGGAAGAAGCCACTGCTCCAAAACCGCCATAAGAATGCCAGACTACAGTTTGCAACTGCACATGGGGACAAAGATTGTACATTTTGGAGAAATGTCCTCTGGTCTGATGAAACAAAAATAGAACTGTTTGGCCATAATGACCATCATTATGTTTGGAGGAAAAAGGGGGATGCTGCCACCCCCGTGAAGCACGGGGGTGGCAGCATCATGTTGTGGGGGTGCTTTGCTGCAGGAGGGACTGATGCACTTCACAAAATAGATAGCACCATGAGGGTGGAAAATTATGCGGATATATTGAAGCAGCATCTCAAAACATCAGTCAGGAAGTTAAATCTTGGTCGCAAATGGTCTTCTAAATGGGCAATGCCCCAATCATACTTCCAAAGTTGTAACAAAATGGCTTAAGGACAACAAAGTCAAGGTATTGGAGTGGCCATCACAAAGCCCTGACCTCAATCCTTTAGAAAACTTGTGAGCAGAACTGAAAAAGCATTTGCGAGCAAGGAGGCCTACAAACCTGACTCAGTTACACCAGCTCTGTCAGGAGGAATGGGACAAAATTCACCCAACCTATTGTGGGAAGCTCGTGGAAGGCTACCCGAAACGTTTGACCCAAGTTTAAATTGTTTAAGGCAATGCTACCTTCTGACCCACTGGGAATGTGATGAATGAAGTAAAAGCTGAAATTAATCATTCTCTCTAATATTATTCTGACATTTCACATTCGTAAGATAAAGTGGTGATCCTAACAGACCTAAGACAGGGGGATTTTTTCTAGGATTAAATGTCAGGAATTGTGAAAAACTGAGTTTAAATGTATTTGGCTAAGGTGTATGTAAACTTCTGATTTCAACTGTATAATTGTGTGTAGAAAGACATTATGGTCGGTATATGAGAAGAAGAAGGTGTGTACAGCGGTAGTTTAATATGATATGAGCCTTGACTAGAATACAGTATATAAATATGAAGTGTGTAAAACAGTGTATAAACATTATTAAAGTGACCGTTATTAAAGTTTTTGTTTCTACAGGTAAACAAATAGAATACACAAAGAGATGGTTTGCTAATGATTCACAAAATACTAAGCCATAATTGAACTCTGCCTGTAGGCATGCATTTCTCTGTGTGCATGAGGTAATGCGTGAGGTCAGGTTCATTTGGAGGCATCACCTCATGGCGAAACATCCTCAAGGCCTGAGAACTGGTATCTCCATACATACACTACATGGCCAAAACTATTTGTACACCCCTTCAAATGAGTGGATTCGGCTCATTCAGCTACACCCGTTCCTGACAAGTAAAAAAAAAAATCAAGCACACAGCCATGCAATCTCCATAAACAAACATTGGCAAAAGAATGGCCCATGCTGAAGAGTTCACTGACTTTCAACGTACCATCATAGGATGCATCATTTCCAACAAGTAAGTTCATCAAATTCCTGCCCTGCTGGAGCTGCCCCAGTCACATGTAAGTGCTGTTATTGTGAAGTGGAAACGTATAGGAGCAACAACGGCTCAGCTGCTAAGTGGTACGGTAGGCCACACAAGCTCACAGAACGGGTCCACCGAGTGCTGAAGTGCGCAGCGAGTAAAAATCGTCTGTCCTCGGGTTGCAACACTCAATACCGAGTTCCAAACTGCCTCTGGAAGCAACGTCCTCACAATAACTTTTCATCTGGAGCTTCACAAAATGGGTTTCTATGGCTGAGCAGCCACACACAAGCCTAAGATCACCATGCGCAATGCCAATCATCGTCTGGAGTGTTGTAAAGCTTGCCACCATTGGACACTGGAGTAGTGGAAACACATTCTCTGGAGTGATGAATCACACTTCACCATCTGGCAGCCCAACGGACTAATCTGGGTTTGGCGGATGCCAGGAGAACACTACCTTCCCGAATGCTAGTGCCAACTGTAAAGTTTGGTGGAGGAGGAATAATAGTCTGGGGCTGTTTTTCATGGTTACATATAGGCCTAGGGTTTCAAGCTGGTTGTTTTAAAATGTAATGATATTTAGTGATATTTAATTGTGTTTGGTTGTCAACGCAACCAAATAGTAACATTTGAAGGAGATGTACTGTATCTTCTGCTTTTAAATTATTGAAAGCTCAGTGATAGACATTTGGGTGACAACTTACCCAAAAATAAGACATTGTTTTTCCATTGGAATTTTGTTGTACTTTTAGATGGTTGAAATCATATTGATAACACATTGGAAATTCAACTAACTTTTGGCTGTCTTTTTGAGAAGGGAAAATATAGGCGTTTCAACCAAGTATTACCCAATTATCCACATTGAAATGACATGGTGTGCCCAGTGGGAGTAGTCACTGATAAGAGGCCTTGTGTTTATTCATACTTGATCATAAGATGTTTTGCTTTTCACTGTACATAACAGCCTGTCTGCTTTCAATTATGTCCTCTACAAAACCCTATTAAAGGAAATTGGAATAAGTAGAGCTTGTTGCCAGTCATTTGTGGTGGGGTTTGAAGAAAATGAAAGGACCAATGCCCACAGGAGAGGAGAGGCCGCTGTGATTAAACATGGTTGGACACAGCTACAACACTCCTCAACTCTCTATGGATCAATGATAGGCTATTAAATCTTTAATGTACTTGCCAAGACCAGGAGTGGACACTGGCTACCTTGTATGCCCACATCTTAGCCAATATGATATGTGAAAGCATCAGGACAAAACCACAAAGCAGCTGTACAAGAGCATTAATGTGATGTGAACCACTGAAATGGACAGTGTGGCAAATGGCAAGGACTATATAGTAACAGAATGTAACATGACAGACATCCCAATTCTGTCTAGGATTTCTCCTATATGCATTTAGCGGCGGCGTACCGCCACTGCTAAATCCTGGCCACCACTGCAAAATGTTTAAAAATAATAATACAATAAAATACAGTGAGGATCCTAGAAAAAAAGTTTTTGATCCTCTGCTGATTTTGTACGTTTGCCCACTGACAAAGAAATGATCCGTCTATAATTTTAATGGTAGGTTTATGGAACAGTGAGAGACTGAATAACAACAACAAAAAAATCCAGAAAAACGCATGTCAAAAAGTTTATAAATTGATTTGTATTTTAATGAGGGAAATAAGTATTCGACCCCTCTGCAAAACATGACATAGTACTTGGTGGCAAAACCCTTGTTGGCAATCACAGAGGTCAGACAGTTCTTGTAGTTGGCCACCAGGTTTGCACACATCTCAGGAGGGATTTTGTCCCACTCCTCTTTGCAGATCTTCTCCAAGTCATTAAGGTTTCAAGGTTGACGTTTGGCAACTCGAACCTTCAACTCCCTCCACAGATTTATATGGGATTAAGGTCTGCAGACTGGCTAGGCCACTCCAGGACCTTAATGTGCTTCTTCTTGAGCCACTCCTTTGTTGCCTTGGCCATGTGTTTCGGGTCATTGTCATGCTGGAATACCCATCCACGACCCATTTTCAATGCCCTGGCTGAGGGAAGGAGTTTCTCACCCAAGATTTGACGATACATGGCCCCGTCCATCGTCCCTTTGATGCGGTGAAGTTGTCCTGTCCCCTTAGCAGAAAAACACCCCCAAAGCATAATGTTTCCACCTCCATGTTTGACGGTGGGGATGGTGTTCTTGGGGTCATAGGCAGCATTCCTCCTCCTCCAAACACAGCGAGTTGAGTTGATGCCAAACAGCTGCATTTTGTTCTCATCTGACCACAACACTTTCACCCAGATGCCCTCTGAATCATTCAGATGTTCATTGGCAAACTTCAGACGGGCATGTATATGTGCTTTCTTGAGCAGGGGGACCTTGCGGGTGCTGCAGGATTTCAGTCCTTCATGGCGTAGTGTGTTACCAATTGTTTTCTTGGTGACTATGGTCCCAGCTGCCTTGAGATCATTGACAAGATCCTCCCATGTAGTTCTGGGCTGATTCCTCAGTGTTCTCATGATCATTGTAACTCCAAGAGGTGAGATCTTGCATGGAGCCCCAGGCCGAGGGAGATTGACAGTTCTTTTGTGTTTCTTCCATTTGCGAATAATCGCATCAACTGTTGTCACCTTCTCACCAAGCTGCTTGGCGATGGTCTTGTAGCCCATTCCAGCCTTGTGTAAGTCTACAATCTTGTCCCTGACATCCTTGGGTAGCTCTTTGGTCTTGGCCATGGTGGAGAGTTTGGAATCTGATTGATTGATTGCTTCTGTGGACAGGTGTCTTTTATACAGGTAGCAAGCTGATATTAGGAGCACTCCCTTTAAGAGTGTGCTCCTAATCTCAGCTCATTACCTGTATAAAAGACACATGGGAGCCAGAAATATTTCTCATTGAGAGGGGGTCAAATACTTATTTCCCTCATTAAATTGCAAATCAATTTATAACATTTTTGACATGCGTTTATCTGGATTTTGTTGTTGTTATTCTGTCTCTTACTGTTCAAATAAACCTACCATTAAAATGATAGACAGATCATTTCTTTGTCAGTGGGCAAACGTACAGAATCAGCAGGGGATCAAATACTTTTTTCCCTCACTGTATATAATGTAGAAGAATGATGCAGGACAACCCCATCCACCGCCTCCCTTGCAGGAAGACCCCATCCACTGCTTTAATTATAGTTGTCGAGAGGCTTTGTTGGTGCTATATTTGTGCTATATTTCATTGGTGCTGAATAACAAATAATCAAAATGTATCAATGTCAGTAAGCCCCTCAGGTTAAGAACGTCTCACCACCACCAGTAAATACCCACACAGGGAGCCGCAGAGCTCCTCATACTGACTGTATAATGAATTAATCAGGAGCATCTGGATCTGACAGGATACGTGTTTTACTCCGTCAACACAAACTGATGTCTATTTTCTCACTCAACTAAATCACTCAACAGTAAAATACATTCACAAATGCAAATATGTACGCATTTTCAAAACTCCAACCAGGCTATATTTCTCTCTGACCCCTTGTAGAGTCCTAATCCGAAAAACTGGTTGCTGAAAGAACATAAAGAGCACAAAGAGAGAGGCTTCAGAGAGTTGTGATAGTCTGCTTGGCTATGATACCCCACCAAGGGCATCAATGATAAAGATAAAATGAAAGACAACAAGGCCATCTAATTGAAAAGGGCCACACTGTAATGGTAGCGCCTTCCAAGTTCCCTGTTTTTTGTGTGGGCTGTTACATGCCATAAACAGGGCCATGGTGAGGGCCACATCAGCAGGAGACAGCCACAAGCATCATTAGCCTTCTTTGTGGGGAGCAAATTGGAGTCAAGTCCCATCTGACCAATGAGCAGCCGCTGCTCCATTAATCCTTCTGTTGTGTGACAGGAAGAGGTAGAGTCCTACGCTACACTACTGGCCCACATGCATCAGGCCGAGTTTTGCTGAGGCATGCCAACACTTGAACTCAATGTGAGTAATAGAGGGAGGGCCTCTGACAGCATACAGATTGCAACTCTGTATTTCTCTCTAGTATGGTTTATCTGAAGGCACTGAATCATCTCATTGTCTTGCTATCATCTCTTTCACACACAACAGCCTACGATTTACTATGGTCAAGATACAACGGACCATAGCAAACATATATGATACAACTGAATAATGGATTTCATTGATATCAACGTAGGCTACTACTTAATTTTCATTCAGATACAATCAGGTTGGAGCAACCCTTTCTACTACTGTAGCAAATGTCAAGGTTGTTGATACGAGCTGCGAGTTAGTTTCCCATTTAGGTTGGAATAGTGTCTCTGGCATGTCTCTTTGGACACAATGTAGGGAAAAGAATGTGTATTTTTTGTGCAAATGAAAATAGCAGAGAAAAAACCCCATCTAAACACTTACATTTCCAAAGGAACAAGATGATGATGCCATGGTTTATTATTGAGGTGCTAAGTGAATAGGTCTACAATTTCTAATAGACTTCACATTTTCAAAGGCATAAAGATGCTTTCCATCAGATTCATACTAGCCTATCATCTGCATGATGAGTAACATTAATAGTTTTGACCAGTCACTGCAATGGATTAATTTGGAGAGGAGGTGACCAATAAAACTAACTAGACTTTCCCAGCCACTATGAGAGTCACTCTACTGGCCTTCCTATACTGGGAGAAACCGGAGCACTTGTGAGAACTGCATCACACAGTGATGTGCCAGTGTGCTGAGGAGCCACCATGGAGTTTCTTACTGGAATTGTTTACAGAATCATGAATGTTTCCATTGCACTTTTAAAGGGAGCAGTGATTATTAGGGAGTAGTGATTATTCAGAGCAGAGAAAAGCTTTGAGGCAATCTAGACATATTAACTCAACATTAAAAGGGTATTAAGAGCTATGACAAGTTCAGAGTAGGATCAGCTGGAGCTATGTTATTGTTCCCACACTGAAGAAATAGATCATAGAAGGGTCTGACGCAAAAGAGGAAATATGTTTTATATTGAACTAAATCAGTGAAATTCCCAGGACTCTGTATAAGTCATATCCTGGAATACAGTTCCTGTTGTAACTTCCGGTGTATATCACTGTATTACAAAGTCAGTCAAAGGATGATGCTCTACATATAAATGTGTTTCTCATACAGAAGTGCTTGTTGGCCTACAAGTTAAACAGGCGCTATGACTAGCAGGTTTGCCATTTGAGTAGTGAGGGAAGGGTCAAGGCTTCTTGAATTCCACTCTGGACTGTTGACTGGAAAAGTGTTGATTGATAAATAGGCGAAGGCCCCCCTTGGCATGCACGTCATCTACAGACACCTGTAAACACAGGCACCGGGCACCTTAATTGTGGAGGACTGGCTCACAGTAATGGCTGGAATGGAATCAATGGAATGGTATCAAAAATACATGTGTTTGATACCATTCCATTCACAACATTTCAGCCATTATTATGAGTCATCCTCCCCTCACCAGCCTCCTGTGACACACACACACCATCTGGGCAGCCTGGGTCACAACACTTCTCTCTGGTAAAGCAGCGTCAGATGTGTGAAGGAGCAAATGTGATTTGTGAAGGAGAAGATGCAATGTGTGTCAAGGAGGATGTGTCATCTGTCAGGAGGGGCTTTAATGTGAGATCAGGACACAGACACATAAGGAACCTGGGCCTGATGCATCGGCCAGCAGGCTCGGGGGCCAGGGGAGCAGTGTTGACACAGTCCTACAGCAACACTCTCAGGTCATTTCACAACCAGTTACACAGATCTAAAGATACCACCATTGAGAAAGATAACGAGCTAAGGAAGCACTAGAGCAGTATCGGAGCCATAGTGACTAACGAAGCAATTAATGGTCAATTTCACCGCGGCTCTATTTCACTATATATACACAGTATATCCATGAATATGTTATTAACATATACAGTACCAGTCAAAAGTTTGGACACACCTACTCATTCAAGGGTTTTTCTTTATTTTTTATTTTCGCTGGAATAATAGGGAAGACATCAAAACTATGAAATAACACATATGGAATCATGTAGTAACCAAAAAAAGTGTTAAACAAATCAAAATATATTTTATATTTGAGATTCTTCAAAGTAGCCCCCCTTTGCCTTGATGACAGCTTTGCACACTCTTGGCATTCTCTCAACCAGTTTCATTGGGTAGTGAATTGTGCCTTGTTAATTTGTGGAATGTATTTCTTAATGCATTTGAGTCAATCAGTTCTGTTGTGACAAGGTAGGGGTGGTATACAGAAGATAAGTCCAGCTCAAATAAGCAACGAGAAACAACAGTCCATCATTACTTTAAACCTCTACAGGATCGGTGGGTCCCCCGCGGGACGGATTGAGCTAACGCAGGCTAATGCGATTAGCATGAGGTTGTAAGTAACAAGACGATTTCCCAGGACATAGACATATCTGATATTGACAGAAAACTTAAATTCTTGTTAATCTAACTGCACTGTCCAATTCACAGTAGCTATTACAGTGAAAGAATGTCATGCTATTGTTTGAGGAGAGTGCACAGGTATGAACTTAAAAAACAGTAGATATGTCTGTCAATATAGCAAATAAGTAAACATGGCTTATATTCAAGACAAAGTTTATTTGCTCTGGAGACCAAGGTGAGTTTCCACAGCAGTTATGGCAATGTATGATACAATAGAAGGAAAAATATACTACTAACGCTTTCAATAAATATTACAGTTCCACAAAGGGAGTACTTGCATATTATGTGTTTGGGTGGTGCAGTGAGGCGTTTGGAGTCACTTTGATACAAGGGGAGACATTGTTTTCACATCTCACAAAGAGTCAACTTCTTTGAATCCAAGCAGTATTGTCTGTGAGAGAAAGACAAAAACGAAATTACACTTTCATTGGCAATCATTTGTGTACTGTCTATATTTCTACTGTAGCAGCATGGTGTAGAATATGAGACATCTCACAGACACCCGTTAGAAAGCTAGCTACAACACAGGTACAGTTACTCCAAGACTAATATGAGTCATAAAGCCAAAGTCATTCCTTTACTCTCCGAAATCATCATCAAACATTTATCCAGTTTTGCTCCTAATGAGAGGCACGGAGGCTAGCCAGGCTAGTTAGCTAGCTAGCTATAATGTTAGACTACAGTACATTTTAGGTATAGCAAATACACAGCTAGCTAGCTAAACTTGGCTAGGTTGCCTTGTAATGGTACTAGCAAGCCCCGTTATGGCCAATAATGAAATTTTACTGTACTGATCAACACTCCCTCATGTAAAAATATACCTTATATTCCTAGCTAGTTAGCTACCGACAGCGAAACAACTTTCTCGTTTGTCATTTGCCCTTCTGATTCCAACTGGTCTAGGCTGCCGCAACTGCTTGCTGGTCTCAAAATGAATTTTCTCGCAGTCTCAACTCCTCTAAATGGGGATGTATATTCCTATGTTAAAGAACATTTACATTTTGGGGGGGGGGGGGGAATCATCAGAATGTCACACCCTGGCCATAGAGAAGCTTTTATTCTATATTTTGGTGAGGCCAGGGTGTGACTAGGGTGGGCATTCTATGTTAATTTTCTATGTTTTGTATTTCTTTGTTGTTTGGCCGGGTGTGGTTCTCAATCAGAGGCAGCTGTCTATCGTTGTCTCTGATTGAGAAACATACGTAGGAGCTTTTTCCCACTGGGTTTTTGTGGGTAGTTGTTTTCTGTTTTTGTGTCTGCACCAGACAGAACTGTTTCGGGTTTCAGTCATTCTCTTTGTTGTTTTGTTATTCAGTGTTCAATTCAAGTAAAAAAGATGAACACGTACCACGCTGCACCTTGGTCCTCACCTTCTTCCACCAACAGACGTTACACAGAAGCAGCCGTTGTAGCTAATTATATAGAAATCCCGGATTGACAGTGCATGGTAACATAGCTTCCATAAACCTGTAAACTACTACAGCCCCCATTTTGAAAAGCCTGCCTTCGAGGGTTGGAACAAGGAAATAGGGCTCCCGTCAGACTGTAGTCTTTACAAAGCCAGGGAATATTTGTCAACCTAAATATTCTACAATATCCTGGCAGATATGAACATCTTTAATGTCCAGTGGCTCTAATGAAAAAGGACAATCATATCTACTCACTGCTAGCTTGATCGTGCAATCGGCAAAACATAAAGGCCACAATAATTGCTACAAAACATAACCCAATTCAAATCAAATTGTATTTGTCACATGCGCTGAATACAACAGGTGTAGACCTTACAGTGAAATGCTTACTTACAAGCCCTAACCAACGATGCAGTTTTAAGAAAATACCTAAAAAATTATAAAATTTTAAAAGTAAGAGATAAGAAAAACAAATAATTAAAGAGCAGCAGTAAATAACAATAGCAGTGCTATTTTCAATGGGTACCGGTACAGAGTCAATGTGTCAATGTGTGGGGGCACCGGTGTGGAGGTAATTGAGATAATTATGTACATGCAGGTAGGGTTGTGGCTATACATAGATAATAGCAGAGAGTAGCAGCGTGGGGGGGGGGGGGGGGGTGCAAATAGTCTGGGTAGTCATTTGATTACCGCCTTGCAGTAGCAGAGAGAATTAGGGTGGCTGGAGTCTTTGATGATTTTTAGGGCCTTCCTCTGACACCTCCTGGTATAGGACGGCAGGATAGCTTAGTGGTTAGAGCGGTGTACTTGTAACCGAAAGGTTGAAGGTTCAAATCCCTGAGCTGACAAAGTGCAAATCTGTCATTCTGCTCCTGAACAGGCAGTTAACCCACTGTTCCTAGGCTGTCATTGAAAATAAGTATTTGTTCTTAATTGACTTGCCTAGTAAAATAAAGGTTAAAAAAATATATTAAAAAATGAGGGTGTGCTCAGTCCTCTTCTTCCTGTAGTCCACAATCATCTCCTTTGCCTTGATCACTTTGAGAAAGAGGTCCTTACATAACATGGTCAGGTCTGTGACCTCCCTATAGTCTGTCTCATCACTGTCGGTGATCAGGCCTACCATTGTTGTGTCATCAGCAAACTTCATGATGGTGTTGGAGTTGGCCGTACAAGCAACTGGCCATGCAGTCATGAGGGAACAGGGAGTACAGGACTGAGCACGCACCCCTGAGGCACCACCATGTTGAGGATCACAATAGCGTATGTGTTGTTACCTACCCTTACCACCTGGGGGAGGCCCGTCAGGAAGTCTACGATCCAGTTGCCGAGGGAGCTGTTTAGTCCCAGGCTCCTTAGCTTAGTGATACGTTTTGAGGGCACTATGATGTTGAACACTGAGCTGTAGTCAATGAATAGCATTCTCACATAGGTGTTCATTTTGTCCAGGTGGGAAAGGGCAGTGTGGAGTGCAATAGAGATTGCATCATCTGTGGATCTGCAAATTGTAGCCGTGACCAGCCTTCCAAAGCATTTCATGGCCACAGACGTGAGTGCTACGGGTCGGTAGTAATTTAGGCAGGTTACCTTAGTGTTTTTGAGCACAGGAACTATGGTGGTCTGCTTGAAACATGTTGGTATTACAGACTCAGACAGGGCGAGGTTGAAAATGTCCGTGAAAACATCAGTTGGTCAGCACATTACGAGTACACGTCCTCGTAATCCGTCTGGCCCAGCGGCCTTGTGAATGTTGACCTGTTTAAAAGTCTTACTCACATCGGCTGCGGAGAGCATGATCACACAGTCATCCGGAACAGTTGAGAGCACGTTTCATGCACGTTTCAGTGTTAATTGCCTCGACGCGAGCATAGAAGTTATTTAGCTCGTTTGGTAGGCTTGTGTTACAGGGCAGCTCTTGGCTGTGCTTCCCTTTGTAGTCTATAATAGTTTTCAAGCCCTGACACATCCAACGAGCGTCGGAGCCAGTGTAGTACGATTCGATCTTAGTCCTGTATTGAAGCTTTGCCTGTTTGATGGTTCGTCGGAGGGCATAGCGGGATTTGTTATAAGCTTCCGGGTTAGAGTCCCGCTGCTCAAAAGTGGCAGCTCTACCCTTTAGCTCATTGCAAATGTTACCTGTAATCCATGGCTTCTGGTTGGGGTATGTACATACATTTTTAGATCAGACAGCAAGCTCAATCAACCAATGAGTGTGCTCTGGGCGTTCGTAAACTCAGAGCATTGTCAGATAGGCCATTTGTAAATTCAGAGCATCTCGCATCTCGCTCAGAGCGCACCCTGGTGCTCTGGCCGAAAAGTACGGTTGATCTGAGCTTTCTGACCTAACAACAGCAGTCAAGCACCCAAGCTAACAGGCTAGCGTTGGAAAAAATCCCCTATTTTCATGGTATCCAATTGGTAGTTACAGTCTTGTCCCATTGCGGCAACTCCCATATGGACTTGGAAGCAGTGAAGGTCCAGAGCCGTGCATCCTCCAAAACACAACCCAGCCAAGCCGCACTGCCCGCTTAACCTTGAAGCCAGCCGCACCAATGTGTCAGAGGAAACACCATACACCTGGCGACCGTGTCAGCATGCATTCCACCTGGCCTGCCACAGGAGTCACTGGAGTGCAATGGGACAAGGACACCCCTGCAGGCCAAGCCCTCCCCTAACCTGGACCAATTGTACACCGCCCCATGGGTCTCCCGGTCATGGTCAGCTGGGACAGAGCCTGGACTCGAACCAGGATCTCTAGTGGCACAGCTAGTACTGCGAGGCAGTGCCTTAGACCACTGCGTTGCTCGGGAGACCCAATGTTGGCTAGCTTGCTAGCTATTCCAGACACAAATGAGAGAACAGCTCACTCTGACCCTTTTACTCACCCCACTCATTATGTCAGTCAATCATGGCAAGCGGGAAGGTTGCTGTCTTCTTCCATGGCTAAACCAACTAGGCTCAAAATGTAACAATTTTATTCGTATACAGATGGTATACAAGTTTGTTATTAATAAGGCACATGAAAGTTCACATGTTCCAGAAGGCATTTCTGCCAAAAAACACATTTTGATTAAAAAAAAAAAAGTTTACGTTCAAATGGCACTCCTGTGAAATACTGATGAGCGACATACACCTAGTTTCCTGAAACTAGTCATATATCATCACATTGTCCTCTGGATACTTCTCGCATTCCGCTGCAGCACATCATCATTGCTGTTGAGATGTTCCTGTAGTTCCTGTAGTAAATGGGAACCGTGCAGCCAGCTAGTCTGTGTGAAGGTGACCGAGGGGCCTGGAAAGGCCACGTCTCTCTGCCCATTTCAAAGTCCGCTCCCCAGGCCCAGCTTAGAGTAATTAATGGCTTATTCATTCCTGAGCAAACCATCCAGCAGTAATTATGACCATATGCTATTTCAAAGACCTTTAATTGGCCAATTAAAATCTTATTAGACACCAGATCAGAGATGGGAGCATTTTTTTTACTTCAGGTTTTGGGAGTGTAAAATTCTTCAAGCCAAATTACCACAGGGACTCCTGAACCATGGTCAGTAGCCATTAATTTAATCACAAACAGGGTTTTTAATGGATAAAAAAGCGTTGTGGCAATGGGCGCAGTCGGCCCATTGGCGTGGTTGGATCTTAGAGAACATTTTAGAGGACCCCATCTTGGCGGTGTAGAGAAAAGTTTGAGTATTTAAGCAAATTTCCTGCAACTCTATCCATTTTGCCATGGCTAATGCTGCATTATTTATCTCAAACATAATAACAAAATCAATATAGCAAAATCAATTGTTTTGGGAATTTTCAATTCTCTCGGACTGTCAAGCTTTAATTTTGGTGATTGTTAGTTCTTAAAGATTATATTATTTAAAAAAAAAATCTAGGTCCTTTTCTACATACTTTATAAGTCATTTAAGTTTACACTGAAAGAGTTTTTTCCATCCCGAAAATGTATAAAACAATATTTATTAAAATGTTTGACACTGTTTGGACTTAGCCATCCCGAAAAAACACTTAGGCGGCCCGTCCAAAGATTTCAGTGGCAGAAACATCCCTGACAACTGCTGACTGGATGAAATCGTTCCTATGTGAGGAGGACATCAGATGCTCTCTGTGAGCTCAGCTCATTGATATATTAATGTAATATATGGCTGTGAAAGTGGATGAGAATATTTCATCACCTCTGTCTTTGAAACCTACGCAGCAAACTGCCTAAATCAACCAGCTCTCAGAAGTGGAAATATTTGAAATGGTATTCCGTTTCATTCCATTTCCTCTCTGTGCTAAATTTCCGTAACAGATGTGGAGGCAGCAGAAGCACCTACTGTATCTGATGAAATGTAAAGTGTCTGTCTGTCTGTCTGTCTGTCTGTCTGTCTGTAGCTAGCCCTGCTGTCACTATCAGAGCTGTAGAGGATGAAGGAGAGCAGCTACACATAGGATATAAAGGTGCTACACGTAGGATATTTTAGAAAATGTCTATGTACCATCTAAATTGCTGTGAAATATCTTTTCAATAATAAAAAATATTGTTTTTATAGCTGTTTGAAGCTGGTGGACCAGAAATGTAAGTAACATTCGATTTTGGTCCACCAGCTTCAAACAGTTGTAAAATCTATATTTTGTGTTATTGAAAATATATTTCACAGCAATTTAAATGGTACAATGATTCCCTACACTATTCAGTGCTTGTTTTTTCACATAAACTGAAATTGAGAAAACAGTGTAGAATTTTAGCAACCAGGAAATGACAGAGCCATTTCCACTAGATATCACAGCCACAAAGTCCAAACTGCTTTCCCAGATGCAGCTCTGGTGGGAAAAATCAACAGGTAAATATCACAGCCAATCACAACACTGTCAGGTAAGTCATACCGTGAAACATTATCATTCCACTGTTAGTGGAAGGAGAACTACAACTCATCTACCCGAAAGAGGAGAGCAGTATGGCAGACTGTTTCCCCCTGTAAATGTGAAAGTATCCAATGTGCTGCCTGCAAAAGAAATCATCATCATGACATTCACAAAGCCAATGTCTAGGCCTACACCTTCTGTGAGTTATGACCATCATATCATGCACCCCCCCACCCCTCTCTCTTTTACACCGCTACTACTCTCTGTTGTTGTCATCTATGCATAGTCACTTTAATAACCCTACATATTACCTCGACTAAACATTTCACTGTAAGGTCTACACCCGTTGTATTAGGCGCATGTGACTAATACAATTCGATTTGATCATATCAGTAGCTCTTATGAGTCATTTTTGGTCATTTTTGACCAGAGAAATAACCTAGTTAATATTCAACATCCTGTAAAAATACTATATTCTCTTTCCATTGAGAGGTGTGCTTTAGTTGGTTTTGTCCTGTGAGCTGTGCTGGCCTAACTGAGTGAGAGAGGGCTGGCGCCTCCCTTCCTCTTACAGCCAGGGCTTTTTTTCCTGGCACTGGGGCCAAATCTCCCTGTCAAAACACATCAGGCAGGGTCTAAACCAGGTGGATTAAAACCTCTCGTGTGTTGTCATGAAGAAAGTTTCATAACACAGTGAATGCAGAGGGATTGAGAAACATTTTGAATAGTCCGAGGGACCATTTCTTCGTATTCTCCACAACTCTTGAAGAACTCTGCTGTAAGCTGATCTTCTTTGGGAGGTACCTTGTTGATTCAGTTGAAGTGGCCTGATTATTTTCTACAGTTTGTGTTGCTCTTGTCACACCCTGTATTGTGCATAGGAACACCTCTACTTCCCCTTCACTATAGCGCATGATATTTATTGGACCACTGGCTATTTGATATGAAGCCACTATATTCCCATGGTGTAAGCAACAGTACAGTGATCTTTCCAGAAGGTAATTCTGAGACCTCATAGTGGGCATCCACAAAACATGAATCCATGCAGGAACTTCAAGAACAAATGAGATTCCTCATTGAACTATCCAACACTTGAGGTATTACATGCTCTATACACAGATCCCACTATTTGAATGCATGGCAGAGTTGTTATTGTTGTCTTAGCGGTGTATGGTTAGTAGCATCCCCTGAGCTGAAATAAAAGGCTTAACATACCTCATTTCCTGGGTAAATACAGTATGTCATGCTGACATTTGCTTTGGTACACAATGCAAGAAGAATATGACTATACTGTTTACAACTTTCTAACGCAGGGGGGGACGTGTAATGATCCAGAGGAGTTTTTCAGATACAGATACAGAAGACTGTGTGGTGAGCTACAAAACCAACCTTGACTGCCATCTCAGTTATTTGAAATGATTGAGTATTCAACACATACATTAGTGTGTAGCCTATAGCCTACTCTAAATGCATGCATTGTTATCATGTTCGCTTATCTCCAACACTATCAAAGCCGGTACTGATTGGGCTCCAGCTGGTGCATGTTTAACTGATTCTTACCAAAGATATGCAAAATCACCCATTATAATCTTTGTCTTGTATGTGCTGTTATGATGATAGTACTCAACTGAATCAAAGCCTGCAGGTTCTATTCCCCTTCTAAACATCCTCATCAACAGCTGTTAGAGAAGTCATAACACTTCCATCTGTTGAGCCTCCTGGCTCCCAACACTCACAGAGCTGCTCAACATGCAGTCGGATCAATTGTCATCCCACATGTGTTTGGCAAGCACCAACCTGGTCTCAGAGAATTTCATATTATTCTGTATGTAAATCTGAGACACTCCATTTAGTATGACATGTTATGTTTTGTATGGTATTTATTAATTTGTGGATGTACATCATCCATTTCTGATGATATGTTACGAATTACAATTTGTTGTTGCTAACGTTAGTTAGGTGGATAGGTAGTTAACGCTAATATTAGCTAGCTGGCTAACGTTAGCTAGGCTAGGGGTTAGGGGTTAGGTTTAAGGATGGGGTTAAGGTTAGGAGTTAGGTTAAATTGTTAAGGTTAGGTTTAGGGGAAGGGTTAGATAAAAGGGTTAAGGTTAGGGTTAGGGGAAGGGTTAGCCAACATGCTAAGTAGTTGCAAACTAGTTAAAAATGTGTAAGTAGTTGAACATTTGCTAATTAGCTAAAATGCTAAAGTTGTCCGTGATGAGATTCCAACATGCAACCTTTGGGTTGCTAGACGTTCGCGTTATATGCCCACCCATCCTCTCTGACCCACCATCCGCCTTTCGTTTTTGCCTTAAGTAACCTTCTGTTTTATGTAACCATACCAAACGTAACGTATTATACTAATTTGAGTGTCCTGGATTTACATGTATTATGTTACATCTAGTTTATGTGACCAGGCTGCAAGCACTGCTGGGACAGTCAGGAAATACAGTACTGTACTAGGGGTATATCCTCAACCCAGGCCAGTCCTCTACTATCTCACTCTAGTATTGATTTGTCCTTGGTGCAGGGGTTTGTGTGCTAGCTAATTATGTGGACATCCGGTAATGAGACTCACATATGCAGCCCTGACAGTGGGATTATGGAGCAGTCTTTTCCATTCCACATAAAGACAGGGGGCGTGTGCCTGCAGAATGACTCACGGGAAGGCTGCTGTCTTCATTACAGCCTTAAGGAGACCCTCATATAATTACAGTCACACCAGCCTGGCAGGAACACACCTCATAGACCACTTGACCTTGAATGTTACATATTGGAGGATATGCAAGAAAAATACCTGAAATATAATTAGGAAAAAAACATACTGTATGTTGACTAATCAAAGGATTTTCATTAGGAAAACTTTGCAGAAAAGTATCCATTCAACTATACCAACCACTCTGAAATGTCTTACTGTAGAAATGTTCTCAAGGCGTGCTTTGTTTATGAGGGGTCACATCGTCAGAGACGCAGGTGAAGAGCTGTGAAAGTCCTGGCTGCTAGCTGGCTAACGTTAGTAGGTCAGAGCAGGTCAGTCCAAACGCTTGCTGCTCCGCCTCTAAGTTGTTTTGAATTATCTCCACGTGTCCTTCGTTGTACATTTACTGCCGGAGCAATATTGACCCTGATACGCCAAGCACTGATAAGCCTGTTACAATCTGCATGATTTCAAATCTCACTGTAGTTTCTGTTTTGCTTCAGGTCTGACTGCATGTGGTAGATTGGTTTTTAATGGCAAGGGCCTATTATTGTTAGTTCAAAGTACACTGTGGATGCTTGCCTTATAAATGACTAACACATCAGGTTTTACTAATACATAACCTAAGTACTTTAATTAACATTATGTTCAATTGTTACATTTTTCATTGAATGGTTACAAAAAGTGTATAGTTATTGATCACCAGATCAAACCTGCATAGCTAACATGAAGAAATGTAAACGATTCTTTAACAAAATTCCTGAGACTAGGAGAAAGATAACATACAGAAAAACATAGGCTATTTCAGAATGTGATTGAATACGGGTGCACGACCAGTGCTCTATTTGGTTGCGCGCATTCCAGCAGCTTAGAGGCTTAGACAGATGCTCGGAGCACTGGCCAGATCAGGGCGGTGTGCTCAGTCCATCCATCAGTCACTGTGTAGGGCCGATAAAGGGCTCAGAGTCACTGCTCCTACACACACCCATCACTGACACACTGTCCCCAAGGCTGTATCTAGACTTGACAGTTAATGTAGTTTTTGTATTCTGATCATGGAGTTCTGGAATTCCAAACACATCATGCGTCTACACTTACTGTTGAATGTGTCCACCATGTTCACACTATGTCCGGATTCTCTTTTCCTGAGCTATATTAAAATGCCAGTATGCATTTTGCAAATGGTGGAATAGGCAAAATATGATAATAATAACAACAACTGTAGCTAACTAGCCAGCTAACCTCTGTAGCTAGCCAGAAAGCTAGCAAGCAAAGCTAAAGGGATTGCAAAATTAAATAGTTTTTCTAAATATTAGCTAGCTTTATGAGGCCATCAAAAACTTTCCTCACGCTGGGAACGTATTTCCTCCAACGTTGTAATGAAAAGGTGCCTGGAGTGCTGGAGTGCTGATGACATCACCCACTGTATGGGCTCTCGTGGCCTGATTGCGTCCAGACTGAGGAGAAATCCGCACACAATGTGCTCCGGCACATCATCTGACCAAAGCATCGTTTCTGATTCAAGTGCCAATGCCGTTTAGCAAACTTCAGGCATTTACATTTGTTGGATGACACAGAAATAGAGCTCTTTGGCCACGCACACCAGTGGTGGGTTTGGTGTCTAAGGATGCATGAGCAGAAAATAACCC
Source organism: Oncorhynchus nerka (assembly GCF_034236695.1). Classification (NCBI taxonomy): domain Eukaryota; kingdom Metazoa; phylum Chordata; class Actinopteri; order Salmoniformes; family Salmonidae; genus Oncorhynchus; species Oncorhynchus nerka. Next base: position 35,475,959 of record NC_088420.1, on the reverse strand, counting down.
CTTACCTACTGTAAAATATGGTGGTGGATCTTTGATGTTATGGGCTATTTTGCTTCCACTGGTCCTGGGGCCCTTGTTAAGGTCAATGGCATCATGAATTTGACCCATTACTAGGACATTTTAACCAAAAACCTGTTTGCCTCTGCCAGTACGCTGAAACTTGGCTGCAAGTGGATCATCCAGCAGGACAATAACCCCAAGCAAACATCAAAATCCACAAATAAATTATTGTTTGGCCACAAAATCAAAATTTTGCAATGTCCAGACTTGTAACCCATTAAAACCTGTGGTTTGAATTGAAGAGGGCAGTCCATAAGTGCAGACGAAGGATATTAAGGATCTGGAAGAATTCTGTACGGAGGAATGGTCTAATATCCCTCCTAATGTGTTTGTGAACTCAGAAAAAATTCAGAAAAAGGATCCGTGTCATTATCGTTGCAAGGTGAGGTATTGAACACTATTGAAAATAGGGGTGTCAATCATTTTGACCTCAACCTTTTTGAGAGAAAAAAATATTACATGTTGAACAAAATCTCTTTCTCTGAGAAATTACATTAGTGTCAAATAATAGAATTTCCCCATTTTTTGGATCATCCAATATAGCTCAGTATTTGAATTATTTATTTCATACAGTAATATTTGATCATCTTTATCAAGTGTCAATCATTTCAGGACCCCACTGTATGTGGGTGTATTGTTATCTGCATCTATAGGCTACTTGTGGTCAACTCATAGCAAACCCTGCACACGTTTACACATCGCTTACTGTGTTAAGAGCAGAGGAAGAAACTGACTACAACTCAATATGCACTACACACAATATGACCTAGAGAGGATAACATTGATTATTTAGCCTACATGTCTGAGAGGTGTAAGAAGAGATGATGCATACAAAGGAGTCATATAACTGCCCACAGTAGAGTACCAGAAAACAGAGAAAGAAAGATACAAGCAATACATACATACATACAAAACTGATGGCCACAACAGTCAACTGGGGGGTGACATTAACGTGTTCCTTCTTTGATGTTCGTAATATCGGCACACTATTTGACTGTTATCATGATGCTCATCCCAGATGCTTGGTCACCCTCTTCCATGCACCAGTTTGTGTGCAAGCTGCTCTTATTTGCTGTGTGAAGATTGTACATTTATATTTCATTGCAGGGTGTGTACTGGAGTAGACCTTCATCTGAGCATCCGTGTTTTCATTTTCATAATGCAGAAATAATGATAATTACAATGCTAATACCAAATATCGGGTCTCCCAGCTCAAACTGAATGCAGAAGTTGCCGTAATATGCAGACTGCTCTGCTCTGCCTTTGTAGTCAGGCTGTGCTCTGTATGATAAGACACTTCTCTATAGGCTGCAGATAGGAGAAAATGCTCTCTAAACATTCTGAGGTTGAATTCTAAACCCTGAACACAGTGTAAAGATTGCAAGACTGATATTATTTTGCCAATCAGGTTCACAAAATCCGGTTTACAGGGATATGCAAATGAGGTGCTACTAATCCTGGGGCAACAGCAGCAGACACTCTGACTGATGCCTGTAGTTCCTCCAGTTCCTCTGCTTCTTACTCAGCCGTGAAATGTGTGGGGATGATACCAAGTACCAGCCCAAGCCCCCTGGTTGTCTTTATCTAGCAGACAGAGCTTTTTGTTTTTAGCATAGTCTGTGTGTGGGCTATTGGCCCTCCACATGCAGTGACCTCATAGTGGAGTGATCAATAGCATGCTACTCATTCCTAAAGAGTATTGGTATGCCAGTCATCCTAGACATATCATCAATCCTTTACACCACAGATATATAGGGTACATTCCACCCAGCAACCTAGACAACTGGCTTTGACCCCAAAGGGGGGGGGCTGGTTGCCAATCTGGAGAAGACTTGGTCTTGTCACTCAATGTGTCAACCTGATAGCCATGGAACGCTAAAGCGCAACACAGCTCCTAGTTCTTGTTTAATAGTAAAACGTATAATTTTAGGTCTAATTGAAGATAATCTCACATTGGAGGGATTGTTCTATCAAGCCTTTCTCCTCTTTTTTTGTTCATATTTATAAGTAAAGTTCTACAGGGTCCCTATGATCCCTGTGCTGTATGGTTATGAGGCTGACTGACTGACTGCTCTACTTAACCAGACAAGCATAATAACACGATTAGCAGCCTATCAGATGACACAGTATAGTGAAGCTGGTTGCAGGTACATACAGGCCCACATCTTATGTCACATGGTCTGGTCAACAAGCACTATGCAGTATTAGAGTGCAAATGGCTTAATTTGAAACTAAATGTCTGAGAAAGAGGGTAGAAATTAAGTTTCTCCTTTTCATTAACACCAAGCAAAAATACATGTATAACATGCATTACAATGCGTAACCTTTATATCACATTTCTGCTAGTGGGAGTTAGCTTTCAGCTTGCTTTCACTGCCTCTGCAGAGGAATGTTGGTTAATGTAGTACAGAGTGGAGTGAACCTCAAAAGGACCCTTGACGTTCCTGTGGCCTTTGTTTGCAGTGAAGGGCCCAGTCATAGAGTGCAGTGGATGTGTGTGAGATCCAATCAGAGTCCTAACACGTCCACACAGCTCAGCTCTTTGCAGGGCCCTGCGGCTGCAGGCATGGAGGTGGGAGCTGATGTCATGGAGAGATGGCAGTGAAATGATCTGTGACAGGAAAGTTGAGCCTCTTCAATACCATGTTAGAGCCAAGCCCACATTGTCACGGCCGTTGAAGGAACTGGACCAAGGTGCAGCGTGGTGAGCGTACATTTTCTCCTTTAATCGAAATGACGCCGACAAAGCAATAAACAATACAAAACAAACCGTGAAGCTTAAGGCTATGTGCCATCAAACAAAGTTAACTTCCCACCAAGACAGGTGGGAAAAAAGGCACCTGAGTATGGTTCCCAATCAGTGAGAACGATAGACAGCTGTCCCTGATTGAGAACCATACCCGGCCAAAACATAGAGATAAAAAATCATAGAAACACTACACATAGAAATGCCCACCCCAACTCACACCCTGACCAAACCAAAATAGAGACATAAAAAGGATCTCCAAGGTCAGGGCGTGATACAAATAGCATTTCCTCAGACAACTTAATCTACTTTCACAACAGAGGTCAAGGCGTGTCAAACCACATGTCAGGCCATTGGAAGAGATTGCATCCTCTTTTTCCAGACATGAGCAGAGCAAGACAGATGCTGCTTTTTACAATATACAAAGAGAAGAAAGATGATGTGCAGAACTGGAACAATGATAACCTATTTTCTTATCTGAGAAATGTTGTAGGTTAATCTATCAGGCAGACTAAATCCAAGTAGGTACTGTAGATGACTATCAGTTTTAAAAGAGTTTTGCTTAACCTTAAGAGCTGGGTCTGAACAAACCAAAGGTTTTATATTCTACCTGGATCCAGAGTCAACTGATTAGAGGGCACAGGAAGACAAACAGTAATTTCAAGAAGACACAACTCAGACAATGAGCATACAGTATCCCTCAGGAGCCATACAAGGCAATCTCCCAAAATACCCTATAACTTCAGGGTAAACTGTAACTTGAGAAACTAGGCTCTACTGCTTTGTTGTTCAGTAAAAAAGCAAATACATGCCATAGCTCTTTCTTTTGGGCAACCTCATCAAAATAAGTAATAGAGCATCCTTCAAATAAAGCACAAGAAGGTCACATCCCTACTTTATTAATTCAGGAACATGAGGAGTATGGCTGTGTAGAGGGACAGCATGAGGATATCTGTGTAATCTGAACCAATTAGACCAGCGGCCCTCTCCTCTTTTCCACTGTCCCACCAACCACGCTGGCAGCAGTGGTGAAAATGAGCATCAAAGCATCAAAAGCGTTAGTTGCTTCCTGTGAGCTGCTACCTGCATGCTAAGCAGTTCCATTCCCCCAGATGTCTAAAAGCTCTGCTGGACCCCAGGCAGAAGCAGCAGATCTGCAACCGTCTCCCTCCCAGGCGGCCCAGACCAGACTAGCCAGGCAGACAGTGTAGTGGACAGGTGCAGGGATCTGAACCCTGCTGTCACTCACAGAACAAGAAAGCACCGGGATAAGATGTTAGCTTCCTTTAAAAGGCCAACGGATGCCCTGCCCTGGGTGTTTATACATCACATATTCGATCCTATGCCATTAATTATTCAGACTGCACTCTGCCTACTGTGGCTCTTCAAACACCTGCACTGTCTGCCTACCTGCCCTGGGTAACAGTGTTACCGTAAGAAGTACGATTCGATATGTATCTTGATTAATGGGCTCCGATACAATACAGGAACGATAAGTTTTAGTTTGAAATGATTCGGTGCGATTCAGTTTCATTAGAATAACGAATCGATGTGATGCTCTAAGATTTGTTGCATAAACACATTCATTTTACATGATATATTAAAAGTGTGTGTGTGTGTGTGTAAATTATGTATATGTCTATGGTGTACACACTTTTGATCTGAAATCACCGTCACCCACTAATTCATTTGTACCCACTGAATATATAGCACAACTTTGGATTCCACACTTCTCATAATCAAATGGTTTAGATCTTTTGGATGTTATGAAAGACTGGACCTAAAATTGTGTATAAATGATCAAACGAGGTTTTGCCATGATTCCTATGTTGAAGATGTGAAAATGATTTGTTGGTCTGTAATGAGGAACGCTGCACTTGAAGAAGTTATGAAAGTGCTTCTCCGGTTACTGGTAGGCATGCACCCATCAAGAACCTGACTGTTACAACTGACAAATCCCCATGGATAGATGATACATTCTCCGGTTACTGGTAGGCATGCACCCATCAAGAACCTGACTGTTACAACTGACAAATCCCCATGGATAGATGATACATTCTCCGGTTACTGGTAGGCATGCACCCATCAAGAACCTGACTGTTACAACTGACAAATCCCCATGGATAGATGATACATTCTCCGGTTACTGGTAGGCATGCACCCATCAAGAACCTGACTGTTAGAACTGACAAATCCCCATGGATAGATGATACATTCTCCGGTTACTGGTAGTCATGCACCCATCAAGAACCTGACTGTTACAACTGACAAATCCCCATGGATAGATGATACATTCTCCGGTTACTGGTAGGCATGCACCCATCAAGAACATCACTGACTGTTAGAACTGACAAATCCCCATGGATAGATGATACATTCTCCGGTTACTGGTAGGCATGCACCCATCAAGAACCTGACTGTTAGAACTGACAAATCCCCATGGATAGATGATACATTCTCCGGTTACTGGTAGGCATGCACCCATCAAGAACCTGACTGTTACAACTGACAAATCCCCATGGATAGATGATACATTCTCCGGTTACTGGTAGTCATGCACCCATCAAGAACCTGACTGTTACAACTGACAAATCCCCATGGATAGATGATACATTCTCCGGTTACTGGTAGGCATGCACCCATCAAGAACCTGACTGTTAGAACTGACAAATCCCCATGGATAGATGATACATTCTCCGGTTACTGGTAGGCATGCACCCATCAAGAACCTGACTGTTAGAACTGACAAATCCCCATGGATAGATGATACATTCTCCGGTTACTGGTAGGCATGCACCCATCAAGAACCTGACTGTTACAACTGACAAATCCCCATGGATAGATGATACATTCTCCGGTTACTGGTAGGCATGCACCCATCAAGAACCTGACTGTTAGAACTGACAAATCCCCATGGATAGATGATACATTCTCCGGTTACTGGTAGGCATGCACCCATCAAGAACCTGACTGTTACAACTGACAAATCCCCATGGATAGATGATACATTCTCCGGTTACTGGTAGGCATGCACCCATCAAGAACCTGACTGTTACAACTGACAAATCCCCATGGATAGATGATACATTCTCCGGTTACTGGTAGGCATGCACCCCCATCAAGAACCTGACTGTTACAACTGACAAATCCCCATGGATAGATGATACATTCTCCGGTTACTGGTAGGCATGCACCCATCAAGAACCTGACTGTTAGAACTGACAAATCCCCATGGATAGATGATACATTCTCCGGTTACTGGTAGGTATACATCCATCAAGAACCTGACTGTTAGAACTGACAAATCCCCATGGATAGATGATACATTCTCCGGTTACTGGTAGGCATGCACCCATCAAGAACCTGACTGTTAGAACTGACAAATCCCCATGGATAGATGATACATTCTCCGGTTACTGGTAGTCATGCACCCATCAAGAACCTGACTGTTACAACTGACAAATCCCCATGGATAGATGATACATTCTCCGGTTACTGGTAGGCATGCACCCATCAAGAAACGGACTGTTAGAACTGACAAATCCCCATGGATAGATGATACATTCTCCGGTTACTGGTAGGCATGCACCCATCAAGAAACTGACTGTTAGAACTGACAAATCCCCATGGATAGATGATACATTCTCCGGTTACTGGTAGGCATGCACCCATCAAGAAACTGACTGTTAGAACTGACAAATCCCCATGGATAGATGATACATTCTCCGGTTACTGGTAGGCATGCACCCATCAAGAACCTGACTGTTAGAACTGACAAATCCCCATGGATAGATGATACATTCTCCGGTTACTGGTAGGCATGCTCCCATCAAGAAACTGACTGTTAGAACTGACAAATCCCCATGGATAGATGATACATTCTCCGGTTACTGGTAGGCATGCACCCATCAAGAAACTGACTGTTAGAACTGACAAATCCCCATGGATAGATGATACATTCTCCGGTTACTGGTAGGCATGCACCCATCAAGAAACTGACTGTTAGAACTGACAAATCCCCATGGATAGATGATACATTGAAAAACTGTATGGCTGAGAAGGATGAGGCAAAGGGAATAGCAAATAAGTCTGACAACACAGCAGACTGGCAAACATACAGTAAATTGAGAAATCACCTAACTAAACTAAACAAAAAGAAGAAGAAACTATACTATGGAACAAATAGAAATGATATAAAGAATAATAGTAAAAAGCTCTGGAGTACTTTAAATGAAATTCTAGGTTCCATCCTTCATTGAGGCAGATGGCTTGTTCATAACAAACCCCTTTGATATAACTTATTTTGTTGACAAGATTAGAAACTTAGGCATGACATGCAAACATCAAATGCTGAGTCTTCATATTCATGCATACTGGACCAAATAATTAAAGACAAGCACTGTTATTTGGAGTTCCACAAAGTGGGTGTGGAAGAGGTGATTTCTTTTTGTTATCTATAAGGACAAACCACCTGGTACTGACAACCTGAGGTTGGTAGTGGAATTGCTGAGGTTGGTAGTGGAATTGCTGAGGTTGGTTGCGGAATTGCTGAGGTTGGTAGCGGAATACATTGTGACTCTTGTTTGCAACATCATCAATTAAAGCCTAGAAGACGTTGTGTGCCCTTAGACATGGAGGGAGGCAAAGGTCATTCCGCTGCCAAAGAATAGCAGAGCACCCTATAATGGTTCAAACAGCCGACCAACCAACCGGTTACAAGTGCTTAGCAAACTTTTAGAAAAAATTGTGTTTGATAAAATACAAAGTTATTTTTACAGAAAACAAATGAACAACATAGTTTCAGCATGCTTAAAGGGAAGGGCTCTCAACATGCTCGGCCCTGACACAAATTACTGATGATTGGCTGAAAGAAATTGATAGTAAGAAGGTTGTGGGAGCTGTTCTGTTCGACTTCAGTGAAGCTTTTGATGTCATTGATCAAAACCAATGTTCCCTCAAAAACTTTTCGTCACTGAGCAAATTTCAGAGCAAACTTGAAATTCTGTGCAACTTCCAGTGTGCGTTTATTGTGAACACTGAGGCTGTACCCAAGTTACAGCTTAACAGTGGCCAAGTAGGCTACTGTGGCTATTTGATCATAATCTAGGCCTACCACCAAAAGCAATGGAGAAAATCCCATACATAACATTTTAACACAGAAATAGTTTTTCTACCATTCAGCATACAGTAGCAGCTAATGTGTGGTGTTCAATGTAGGGCTTGACATGAACCTGTTGGTCCATCCTTCAGACACAGTGACTGAAAATCTTGTTTTGTTTTGTTTGATGCATGCAACCACTTCACAAAATGAAATGCCATTGTTAGAGAGAATCAGACAAATTATGCTACCCTCTGCCTATTGGCTACTTAGCATATTCAAGCCTGTCTCAAGCCTGCCCATTTAAGACACAAAAAGCTCTTTACCTTACTCGCTTTTCAAAGATGTCTAGAAATGTATATGTTTTTTTTGCTCTTGTAGGCAATGGTCTATTTGCATATAGGCTTACTGCAGCTCTGCTTGTTTATGCAACACAGGTCTGTGTAGAGTAAGGGCTGAGTCGTGTGTGTCAATGCAATAGAATCCTACTCCGATTCATTCTGCCTACAACAAAATGTCTTGTGTAGTTAGTTTTGGGTATGTTTCATTGAAAGTGGCTAATATTGTGTTGATTCAATCACAATAGCCACAGTAAAGGAAAACGTTGATTGAGTTAACAGGGAAAATGTTATTGTATTTCAAAATTTGAGGTAGGCTATATGATCACACCGGTAATATATCCATTGTTGTGTTACTTGTGAGGCACAGCTGAGTGAGCAAAATTTTTAATAATTAGCTTTTTATTTGTATTTTACTGGGCTGATGCTGCCTGCATCTGATGGTTAGTCTCAGTGGAGGGAGAGAGCAGACTGAGGGTCCGCCTCTCAACATCCCTCCTCTCCTCCACTGACACTAACCAAAATGTGACAGCGTCTTCCATCTGATGGTGAAACTCGAGTCGCACCGCATTATTTCGGCCTCATGCACTCATTCATGCTGTTACTCCTATTAACAGAAAAAGTGAAATATTCCTCCGTGTTAAAAAAGACCCAAGCCGCTAATAATAACAACAAAGCAAGCCTATTGATATTCATTCATTACTGCTTCCGTGCTTGTTGTTACGCTGAGTTGAAATAGGAAGAACGCACATTTTATGGTTATAAAAGTGTTGAATACAAAGTGTTGACAGTGCTGAGTGAGAAATTAAAAACATGAACTCAATCATAAAATCAGCAGTTCTTTGCTGTATTAGTTGACAGTCTCTTTCTAGTTAAATACATTTAAATGTTAGCATACAGGAGCAATTAGGTTTAACTAAGTGTCTTGCTTAAGGGAACATTGACAGATTTTTCACCTAGTCAGATTCAAACCAGCAACCTTTTGGTGACTGCCCTGACCTCTTTACCACCAAGCTACCTGCTGCCATGATTTTAAAGTCTTTGAAATCTCACAATCTCAACTTTGCTGTAGTTTTCTTTTGTCTGCTACGTCACTGCAGACACGTAATCTGAGCCATCCGATTGGCCAGCGGTAGGCTTATAGTGCACTTGATTTGGTCTCTGGGCCGCCGGGAATGCAAAGTTTGAAACCTTCAGACACATGAAATGGTTAAAAATGGAAACAGTTCATCTACCCGGGCGCAGGGCAGCTGAATCGGATTCACCTACCATCAGAATAGTTTTTACAGAAATGTTCAAGGCACTAGGAATGCCTTGGAGATCGACCAGTCGATCGCGATTGACCCGTTGTTGACCACTGTTTTAGAAAGTGGTCACGAACTCGTGCTTCTCTCTGTGGGCTGATATTTGTTCTGCACGGCAGTCCTGGCAGAGCTGTGCGGCAGTCTCAGGGCTACTACACGAGGTAACATTGATCTTAACCTATTGCTGAAAAGATGTAGGTGTAATGGATTAGCATCCTCTGCTTTATTATGGATTGAGTGTAACCAATCTAAGAGAACACAGAGGGTTTTCTCATGCAAATTCAGTTGAGTGTGGTGTCTTGCAGGCCCTAGTTTTGTCGCACCTGGACTACTGCCCAGCTGTGTGGTCATGTGCGGCAAAGGGTCAAAGCTAAATTAAAGTTGGTCCAGAACAAGGCAGCATGTATCGCACTTAGATGTACATGGAGTGCAAGTGTCAGTTACATGCATGTCAATCTCTCCTGGCTCAAATTTGAGGAGAGATTGACTGTATCACTATTGGTCTTTGTGCGAGGTGTTGATGTGTTGAAGGTACCAAACTGTCTGTTCAAGCAGTTGACACACAGTTCGGACACTCATCGCTACAACACAAGAAATGCAACCAGAGGTCTCTTCACAGTCCCCAGGTCTAGAACAGAGGCTGGGAAACACACAGTATTAAATAGAGCCATGACTACATGTATCTCTGCCACTCCAGGTAACTCAAACTAGCAATAAAAACAGATGGAAAAAAAACAGATTAAACAACACCTTACTGCACAAAGGGGACTGTGAAAAGACAAAGCCATATATTGTATTGTCATTTGCACTTTATTATGTGTTGGACCTAGATATTGTGTGTATGTACTGATATGTAACCTATTTTTTGACGTTTTAAAATGTACACTACCGTTTTTGATTACAGGCTCAAAATGGTCAGAAACAAATAACTTTCTTCTGAAACTCGTCAGTGTTTTCTTGTTCTTACAAATGAAGGCTATTCCATGCAAGAAATTGCCAAGAAACTGAAGATCTCCTACAATGCTGTCTACTGGCAGCTTCATTAAATAGTACCCGCAAAATACCAGTCTCAACATCAGTGACGAGGTGACCCCGGAATGCTGGCCTTCTAGGCAGTTGCAAGCAAAGGAAAAAGCCATATCTCAGACTGGCCAAAAAAAAAAAAATATTAACCTTTTCACAAGTACCAACACATGAGTATGATCATTCTACAGTGTAGCGTACGATCAAACCGGTGTGATTAGAACGCTTATTTAGAACGCTTACTTAGAACGGACAGTTTCAAATGACACAACAATCAGCATTTGAGCTTAACCTATTTTCAGAAACATTTTGCACAAACACTGTCCTTTGAAAGTTAACATTTGAACTGGGTGAATCGTTACATCCCTAATAAGAAGCTTTTTGACTGCCACAGTCTACAATCAGTCTTCCAGTTCAACTGGAAGCCCCGGACAAGCACACCTAGTTCAACTGGAAGCCCCGGACAAGCACACCTAGTTCAACTGGAAGCCCCGGACAAGCACACCTAGTTCAACTGGAAGCCCCGGACAAGCACACCTAGTTCAACTGGAAGCCCCGGACAAGCACACCTAGTTCAACTGGAAGCCCCGGACAAGCACACCTAGTTCAACTGGAAGCCCCGGACAAGCACACCTAATTCAACTTGTCAACGAATCATCAAGACCTCAATGAGTTGAATCAGGTGAGTTTGTCGGGGGCTACAACAAAAATGCGTGCTGTAGGGGGCACTTGAGGACTGGAGTTGGGAAACACTGAACTAGGGTGATAAAACCAGCATACAGTACTCCCTTCACTCACTCCTTTGTTTGTGGATTCCAGCTATACATGAAATGGCCAAATACCAGCATCTCTCCTCCTGGTTCTCCTCTGTGAAGGTCTCCCACTCCTAACTATCAGCAGAGATTCCTGACTGGATAATGTGACCAACACTTCCAAGTTTAGAGGAGGACAGAATCACCCAACTACAGTTTAATGAGCCCGTGACTTCTCAGCTAGGCCTAGGCTAAATGTTCAGTTAGCCTTCACATGACTGGATAATTGACAAAGAATATATGATCCCAAAAAAACAAGGCCTATCACTTGTTTTTTTTGCCAATCCGCGATTCTGTGATTAATTTTCTTAATGCAAAATCAACAATGCCTAGCATATTATGAGAGGGCTTGCAAATTTGACCAATCACTACACTATTTCTGCATAAAACAGTAAAATCATCTCAATGTTATTGCATAAAACTGAACCATCACCATAGTACAAAAAGAGGGCTCCCAATTTCAACCAATCATTGCACATTTACTGCATAATATGGTTCAATCAAGCCACACATCAACAAACAACCCACCTCAGCACAATTTGGCTACAAATTTGGTAAAATCCTGGCATACTGCCATGCAAAATGTCAGAATTGTATTTTGCCTGCAAATATCACAACAAATCCCTGTGAAAAGCAGTAGAAAAGCAATTTAAAGCCTTCTATGATCAGTGGTCTGAAGTTGGGAGTCTGGGAGGGTCAGTAGCACCATTATCGGAGTAAAGGACACAACCTGGAATGCTGGGAGATATCAAATCACTGCAAAGGGGAAGGAGAGGGGGAGGCTGCCATTGTACAAGGCTGATTCATCACACACAGCAGCTCCACACTGGTGTCAAAGAGGAGCACACCAACACCATCACAGTGAGAAACACCTCATATAGACACGTTTAGATCAACATGGCAGCGAATGACACGTCGCCCTGTTTCTAGCTCCTAGACAACTTTGCTGTAGTTTTACTTTGTTATTTCTTACATTATTTGCTCATAAGGTTTTTGAATTATTACCTACAGCCGGAAATAACATTTGGATCTTAGATCGCCAGTCACTCACCAGAATTTTGAGCAAAAAAATTGACTTCCCTGGCCTGGATCCTTTGTTTGAACTTCCCGAGCTCTATTCAACCTGGGGGCTGCACCAAAACGTTGACGCCGGAGAAGAGGTAGAAGGAGTAGGACCCTAGTCAAAGTCAGGCGGTGTGTATACCATCCACCGCTTCAGAGTATATTACTTTCTAAGTTCAGTCCCAGGATAATAAAGGAGACAAGCTCAGGGTGAGGATCTCCTTCCAGAGAGACACCAGGGACTGTAACATACTCTGTTTTAAGGAATCATGGCTCTCTACGAATATATTATCCCCGTCCATTCATCCAGCGGGGTTCTCCATCCATTGAACGGACAGGAAGAAAGAACTCTCCAGGAAAAAAATCTAGTTTTCTAATGACACAACAGTGGTAGGCCTGATTACCAACAATGATGAAACCCTGGTGGAGTGATGGCAGGAAAATAACCTCTCACTCAACGTCAAAAAAACTAAGGAGATGATCATGGACAACAGAAAACAACAGAGATAGCACGCCTCCATCAACATCAACAGGGCCACAGTGGAGAGGTTCAAAAGCTTCAAGTTCCTCGGTGTACACATCATGTCGGTCTGGTACGGTAATTGCAGCATCCGCAACTGCATGGCTCTCCAGAGGGTGGTGTGGTCAGCCTAACGCATCACCGGGGGCACACTGCCTACCCTACAGGACATCTACAGTGTCACAGGAAGGCCAAACAGATCATCAAGGACCTCATACATGCGAGCCATGGCCTGTTCACCCCACCACCATCTAGAAGGCGGAGACAGTACAGGTACATCAAAGCTGGGACCGAGAGACTGAAAAACAACTTCTATCTCCAGGCCATCAGACTGTTAAACAGTCATCACTAGCCAGCCTCCACCCAGTACCCTGCCCTGAACCTTAGAGACTGCTGCCCTATGTACATAGTCATTGAACACTGGTCACTTTAATAATGTTTATATACTGTTTTACCCACTTTATATATATATATATATACTGTATTCCAGTCATGGCTCATCATATATACAGTTGAAGTCAGAAGTTTACATAACCTTAGCAAAATACAGTTAAACTCAGTGTTTCACAATTCCTGACATTTAATCCTAGTGAAAATTCCCTATCTTAGATCAGTTAGGATCACCACTTTATTTTAAGAATGTGAAATGTCAGAATAATAGTAGAGGGAATGATTTATTTCAGCTTTTATTTATTTCATCACATTCCCAGTGGGACAGAAGTTTACATACACTCAATTAGTAATACCTTGACTTTGTTGTCCTTAAGCCATTTTGTCACAACTTTGGAAGTATGCTTGGGGTCATTGTCCATTTGGAAGACCCATTTGCAACCAAGCTTTAACTTCCTGACTGATGTCTTGAGATGTTGCTTCAATATATCCATATCATTTTCCTCCTCACAATGCCATCTATTTTGTGAAGTGCACCAGTCCCTCCTGCAGCAAAGCACCCCCACAACATGATGCTGCCATCCCGTGCTTCATGGTTGGGTGTTCTTCGGCTTGCAAGCCTCCCCCTTTTTCCTCCAAACATAACGATGGTCATTATGGCCAAACAGTTCTATTTTTGTTTCATCAGACCAGAGAACATTTCTCCAAAAAGTATGTGCAGTTGCAAACCGTAGTCTGGCTTTTTTATGGCGGTTTTGGAGCAGTGGCTTCTTCCTTGCTGAGTGGCCTTTCAGGTTACGTCGATATAAGACTCGTTTTACTGTGGATATAGATACTTTGTACCTGTTTCCTCCAGCATCTCCACAAGGTCCTTTGCTGTTGTTCTGGGATTGATCTGCACTTTTCACACCACAGTACATTAATCTCTATGAGAAAGAACGCGTCTGCTTCCAGAGTCGTAGGATGGCTGGGTGGTCCCATGGTGTTTATACTTGCGTACTATTGTTTGTAAAGATGAACGTGGTACCTTCAGATATTTAGAAATTGCTCCCAATGATGAACCAGACTTGTGGAAGTCTACTTTTTTTTCTGGTGTCTTGGCTGATTTCTTTTGATTTTCCCATGATGTCAAGCAAAGAGGCATTGAGTGTGAAGGTAGGCCTTGAAATACATCCACAGGTACACCTCCAATTGACTCAAATGATGTAAATTGGCCTATCAGAAGCTTCTAAAGCCATGACACCATTTTCTGGAATTTTCCAAGCTGTTTAAAGGCACAGTCAACTTAGTGTATGTAAACTTCTGACCCACTGGAATTGTGATACAGTGAATTATAAGTAAATAATCTGTCTGTAAACAATTGTTGGAAAAATTACTTGTGTCATGCACAAAGTAGATGTCCTAACCGACTTGCCAAAACTATAGTTTGTTAACAAGAAATTTGTGGAGTGGTTGAAAAACAAGATTTAATGAATCCAATCCAAGTGTATGTAAACTTTCGATTTCAACTGTAACTACTGCTGTCCACACCTTTTCTATTCATATCCTGACCATTCATGGGGCGGCAGGGTAGCCTAGTGGTTAGAGCATTGGACTAATAACCGGAAGGTTGCAAGTGCAAACCCCCGAGCTGACAAGGTAAAAATCTGTCGTTCTGCCCCTGAACAGGCAGTTAACACACTGTTCCAAGGCCGTCATTGAAAATAAGAATTTGTTCTTAACTGACTTGCCTGGTTAAATAAAAAGGTAAAAAATTATGTTATTATACACTAAATGCACAAAACATTAGGAACACATTCCTAATATTGAGTTGCACCCCCTTTTGCCTTCAGAACAGCCTCAATTTACCGGGCATGGAATTTAGAAGGTGTCGAAATCTTTCCACAGGGATGATGGACCATGTTGACTCCAATGCTTCTCACAGTTCTGTTAAGTTGGCTGATGTCCTTAGAGTGGTGGACCATTCTTGATACACACAGGAAACTGTTGATCATGAAAAACCCAACAGCTTTGCAGTTCTTGACACACTCAATCCGATGTGACTAGCACCTACTGCCATACCCCGTTCAAATGCACTTAAATATTTTGTCTTGCTTATTCACCTTCTGAATGGCACACATACACAATCCAAATCTCAATTGTCTCAAAGCTTAAAAATCATTCTTTAACCTGTCTCCTCCCTTTCATCTACACTGATTGAAGTGGATTTAACAAGTGACCTCAATAACGGTTCAGTCTGTGTCATGGAAAGAGCAGGTGTTCATTATGTTGGTACACTCGGTGTATGTATATATTTATATACATTATGTGTTTATATATTTATATTCCAGTCTCTGACATTGCTAGTTCTGATATTTCTGAATTTCTATATTTACATTTACATTTTCTGGATTATGTGTGTATTTTTTATTTTTTATTTTTTATGGCTAGGTATTACTGAACTGTTGGAGCTAGAAACACAAGCATTTCGCTGCACTTGCAATAACATTTGCAAATCTGTGTATGCGACCATGATTTCATTTGTTTGGATGTTAATGTTAATGCGAGTGTCGTGAAATGCTTGTGCTTCTAGTTCCGACAATGCAGTAATAACCAACGAGTAATCTAACCTAACAATTTCACAACAACTACATTATACACACACAAGTGTAAAGGGATGAAGAATATGTACATGAAGATATATGAATGAGTGATGGTACAGAACGGCATAGGCAAGATGCAGTAGATGGTATCGAGTACAGTATATACATATGAGATGAGTAATGTAGGGTATGCAAACATTATATTAAGTAGCATAGTTTAAAGTGGCTAGTGTTACATGTATTACATAAAGATGCAGTAGATGATATAGAGTACAGTATATACATATGAGATGAGTAATGTAGGGTATGTAAACATTATATTAAGTGGCATTGTTTAAAGTGGCTAGTGATACATGTTTTACATAAAGATGGCAAGATGGAGTAGATGGTATAGAGTACAGTATATACATATGAGATGAGTAATGTAGGGTATGTAAACATTATATTAAGTAGCATAGTTTAAAGTGGCTAGTGTTACATGTATTACATAAAGATGCAGTAGATGATATAGAGTACAGTATATACATATGAGATGAGTAATGTAGGGTATGTAAACATTATATTAGGTGCCATTGTTTAAAGTGGCTAGTGATACATGTTTTACATCCATTTTTTCCATTATTAAAGTGGCTGGAGTTGAGTCAGTATGTTGGCAGCCACTTAATGTTAGTGGTGGCTGTTTAACAGTCTGATGGCCTTGAGATTCAGTCTCTCGGTCCCTGCTTTGATGCACCTGTACTGACCTCGCCTTCTGGATGATAGCGGGGTGAACAGGCAGTGGCTCGGGTGGTTGTTGCCCTTGATGATCTTTATGGCCTTCCTATGACATCAGGTGGTGTAGGTGTCCTGGAGGGCAGGTAGTTTGCCCCCGGTGATGCATTGTGCAGTCCTCACTACCCTCTGGAGAGCCTTACGGTTGTGGGCGGAGCAGTTGCCGTACCAGGCGGTGATACAGCCCGACAGGATGCTCTCGATTGTGCATCTGTAAAAGTTTGTGAGTGCTTTTGGTGACAAGCCAAATTTCTTCAGCTTCCTGAGGTTGAAGAGGCGCTGCTGCACCTTCTTCACCACGCTGTCTGTGTGGGTGGACCAATTCAGTTTGTCCGTGATGTGTAAGCCGGGGAACTTAAAACTTACTACCCTCTCCACTACTGTCCCGTCAATGAGAATAGGGGGGGTGCTCTCTCTCCTGTTTCCTGAAGTCTACGATCATCTCCTTTGTTTTTTTGACATTGAGTGTGAGGTTATTTTCCTGACACCACACTCCGAGGGCACTCACCTCCTCCCTGTAGGCCGTCTCGTCGTTGTTGGTAATCAAGCCGACCACTGTAGTGTCATCTGCAAACTTGATGATTGAGTTGGAGGCGTGCACGGTCACGCAGTCGTGGGTGAACAGGGAGTACAGGAGAAGGCTCAGAACGCACCCTTGTGGGGCTCCAGTGTTGAGGATCAGTGGAGTGGAGATGCTGTTACCTAACCTCACCACCTGGGGATGGCCCGTTAGGAAGTCCAGTACCCAGTTGCACAGGGCGGGGTCGAGATCCAGGGTCTCGAGCTTGATGACGAGTTTGGAGGGTACTATGGTGTTAAATGCTGAGCTGTAGTCGATGAACAGCATTCTCACATAGGTATTCCTCTTGTCCAGGTGGGTTAGGGCAGTGTGCAGTGTGGTTGCAATTGCAACGTCTGTGGACCTTTTGGGGTGGTAAGCAACTTGGACTGAGTCTAGGGATAGAGTGGGGTGGAGGGTGGAGGTGATATGGTCCTTGACTAGTCTCTCAAAGCACTTCATGATGATGGAAGTGAGTGCTACGGGGCGGTAGTCATTTAGCTCAGTTACCTTAGCTTTCTTGGGAACAGGAACAATGGTGGCCCTCTTGAAGCATGTGGGAACAGCAGACTGGGATAAGGATTGATTGAATATGTCCATTAACACACCAGCCAGCTGGTCTGCGCATGCTCTGAGGACGCGGCTGGGGATGCCGTCTGGGCCTGCAGCCTTGCGAGGGTTAACACGTTTAAATGTTTTACTCACGTTGGCTGCAGTGAAGGCGGGTCCGCAGGTTTTGGTAGCGGGCCGTGTCAGTGGCACTGTATTGTCCTCAAAGCTGGGAGCAAGACATCCTGGTCCGCGACGGGGCTGGTTTTCTTTTTGTAATCCGTGATTGACTGTAGACCCTGCCACATACCTCTTGGGTCTGAGCCGTTGAATTGTGACTCTACTTTGTCTCTATACTGATGCTTAGCTTGTTTGATTGCCTTGCAGAGGGAATAGCTGCACTGTTTGTATTCAGTCATGTTTCCGGTCACCTTGCCCTGGCTAAAAGCAGTGGTTCACGCTTTCAGTTTTGCGCGAATGCTGCCCTCAATCCACGGTTTTTGGTTTGGGAATGTTTTAATAGTTGCTGTGGGTACGACATCACCGATGCACTTGCTAATAAACTCGCTCACCCAATCAGCGTATTCGTCAATGTTGTTGTTTGACGCAATACGGAACATATCCCAATCCACGTGATCGAAGCAATCTTGAAGTGTGGAATCAGATTGGTCAGACCAGCGTTGAACAGACCTGAGTGCGGGAGCTTCCTGTTTTAGTCTCTGTCTATAGGCAGGGAGTCGTGGTCAGCTTTTCCGAAAGGTGGGTGGGGGAGAGCCTTATATGCGTTGCGGAAGTTAGAATAACAATGATCTAGGGTTTCTCCAGCCCTGGTAGCACAATCGATATGCTGATAGAATTTAGGGAATCTTGTTTTCAGATTAGCCTTGATAATTAAAATCCCCAGCTACAATGAATGCAGCCTCAGGATATGTGGTTTCCAGTTTACATAGAGTCAAATAAAGTTCGTTCAGGGCCTTCGATGTGTCTGCTTGGGGGGGAATATATGCGGCTGTGATTATAATCGAAGAGAATTCTCTTGGTAGATAATGCGGTCGACATTTGAATGTGAGGAATTCTAAGTCAGGTGAACAGAAGGACTTTAGTTCCTGTATGTTGTTATGATCACGCCACATCTCGTTAATCATAAGGCCCCTCTTCTTACCAGAAAGATGCTTGTTTCTGTCTGCGCGATGCGTGAAGAAACCAGGTCGCTGTACCGACTCCGATAGCGTGTCTCGAGTGAGCCATGTTTCCATGAAGCAAAGAATGTTACAGTCTCTTATGTCTCACTGGAATGCTACCCTTGCTCGGATTTCATCAACCTTGTTGTCAAGAGACTGGACATTGGCGAGTAGTATGCTCAGGAGCGGTGCGCGATGTGCCCGTCTCCGGAGTCTGACCAGAAGACCGCTTCTCTGCCCCTTTTACGGCTTCTTTGTTTTGGTTCGCTGGCTGGGATCTGATCCATTGTCCTGGGTGGTGGGCAAAACAGAGGATCCGCTTCGGGAAAGTCCTATTCCTGGTAGTAATGATGGTGAGTTGATGTTGCTCTTATATCCAATAGTTCCTCCCGACTGTATGTAATAAAACCTAAGATTACCTGGGGTACCAATGTAAGAAATAACATTAAAAAAAAAAAAAAAAATACTGCATAGTTTACTAGGAACGTGATTCGAGGCGGCCATCTCTGTCGGCGCCGGAAGTAAGAGTAAAAGACACTCACAGACACTCACATTCCCTAGATCAACACTATTTAAAATAGAACGGTATAATGTGTGTAACATGGACAGGCAAGAACAACAGGTGTGAACCCAAGGGTGACGGACAGCACGCCCTGAAGACAATTTTGCAATTCTCACATGGACACATGAGAAACACTGAACATATTCCAAATGTCTTCCCAAAACTGTTGCACAAGCCAGCTTGTGTACAGTTAAAATAAGTCACTGGTCGGGTGATGTGAAAGCCTGAGGCACCTTGTAGAACATGTGCTGTGTTTCTGTTCATGTTTCATATGGGTTAAAGGCAGATCTGAGGCTCTCTGAGACAGCCGAGCAAACACAGGGTTCTGGCTAGGATCCATGTCCACAGCCATTTCCCACATCATGCCACTGTGACTGCTCTGGACTGGGAAAACACAGGAGACTGCTAGCTGTGTTCCCAGAATGAGTGTTTGCAGAGTTCCCATGAGTAAGTAGACAGTAATAGGACTCCCTGAAGGCCCATGTTTAACCTTCAGGTTACAAGTGGCTGCCACTCCATGACCCATCCCCCTCTAGTCTCTCCCTGCTATCAACACCTCTCTCATTCACGCTATATATCCACCACAGCAAAAACTAACTGCTCTCTCACATTAAGACCCTTGCATTTATCATAGCACCTCAGTCCCAGCTGGCTTTCACAAACATTAAGTGGCAATCAGTCATCATAATGGTGGATGGGTCCTCCGAAGGACAGTGTTTCAGCTCACTCACATTACTTAATTTGCTTCCTCATTGAACTAAGCACACATGGCTGTTGAGAGGGGGATGGGTTGGGTGAGGGTTGAAGTTTATTTACATTCCTTATTTTTACGACTAGAACGAATTGCATGACCTAATTTGTGATCCACTTCACACACACACAAGCAAGTGTGTACACATGCGCACACACGTAAACAAACACTCACCCAGGTACTAAGCCCCAAAAATAAAGAAGAGAAATCAGTGTAATGCTGAGAAAAGGCCCCTGGGATTATATGATGAATGTGATTAGAAGCATGTGCTAGAGCGGGGCCAGGGTGGGTTGTGCTGTGCAAAGATACAACAGTGTGATGAATTTCTTATTTTATTTTTCTCAGAGCCGGATCACTAATCTGTAACAGGTTGTGCATTGCACTCACATTGTGAAGCTTCAGTGCACAGAATCACTATTTTTCTTTCTTTGCTTTGTGCCCCTCAGCTGCTGGAACAGCATATCAAGAACGTCCTTCCACTGTAGCTAAAAACAGCCATGAAATGTTGTTTACTTTAGGCATTATATTATCACTTTTAACGTTAGTCAAATATCCGAATATTTGAATATTTGTGTGAGTATACATTTCTGTGAAAGAAAAATGCATATAGGCCTACTTTAACACTGAAAAGGCTTTTTCTAAATGAAATGAAAATACCCATGTGACATTGTTACATAAAGGATATACCATGACATTTCAAATGATTAATTAAATAAAACAAAACTTTTGAATGTAGTTTAGCAAAATGAGAAGGAGTAGGGTACAACGAGCAACCAACAGGTAGAATGTTGTTTTATCTGAATGGGGTTTGGGCATGGCCGGGGGAAGAACTATTTTTCTCCACTCATACAAGAGTAATAAAGGCCTAGTGCATTCATTTAGTAAAAATAAATAATGGGTTGGGGAGAAAGCGCACCATGTAGCCTCAGTTAGCCTAGCTAGCTATAGCCAGCTAGTTTAGCTATCTTCTCTAGGCTGCTCCAGTCAAGACAGGCACCGTTATATGGGACAATAAATAACATTGTGTCTGCTACAAGTTAGCTAGTCTTGGCTGTAGCCGAGTTGCCTTGGCTAGTGGCTACAGTGTCTGTCTCTCCCTCCATCTGCTCACTCCTATCTCACACATACGGGTCCATCCACAGCTGCAGCAATAGAGCGCCAGCCTCTCCCCCAATTAAGATATATTGGAATATATGCATATTCGACCACAACATCTGACCAAAATTCATATTATTCGAATAGTGAAATTAGTCAAAGCACAATATAGATATTTACACGGTACTATTGGCATTGAGAATACCACTATAGAAACATCCATTTACAGTTCATATCCAAGGGACCTCATCCATTAACAGACACAAAATGAAATGTACATCTCCCAATGGGATACTAGAAGTGGGTAGCTGGAGTGTGTATTTGAGGTATTGATGTAACACCGTTCTCTACCACAGAGCCAAACTCTTTGTGACAGCGTCATACAGGCAGCTCATTGTCAAGGATTCTGTACCCAGAATTCTGTTGCCAGCTGTTGTTTTTATGGATCAGACCAAAAGAAAACACAGGGACAAGGTCATCAGTAGAGGCAGGCTTTTCTTCTCCTCGCAAATGTGCCACAGATGGGGAAATCAACACGTTTCCAAATGAACTAGGTAACATAATTCACCTTGTTTAAAGAAGATATCCATTGTTCTGTCTTCTCATTCGGAGAGGAACCCACTCTGACTGTTTGTTGCAAAAAGCTGAATATCTCTGCTGTAAGTTCTACATTTGCTGTTTGTGTTGTCTCCTGTAGCATATCCATGGTTGGGATGGCTATCCTATTGCACTTCAGTTTTACAGTATCTAGGCTATGCAGTCCCGAATAGGTTGATGTTGACGCCATATTTTGACAAAAAAGTAGGCACTGACCAATGTGCACTAGTAACATAAAGTATGTCCCAGAATTAACTACCTGTACACACAACTATTGTATAGGTTAAGTCACCGTTTCCCAAACTATGGATCACAAACCCAATGTGGGGTTGCCTGATTTGAAGATGGGGTCATGAGGGAAACTCTGAAAGAAATGAAATGCAATCACACTTGGGTTACGTCAGTAACCTCTGGCCGCCGCTAGATGTGGTAAACATCTCAAATAAACAGAGTGGTTTGGTTTTTTTCCCTACAAATGTGGCTCTAACATTTGGACCATTTAAGCTAAAACATATTATGACCCCATCACTGAAAGACTCTCAGGAACACGTACATGTCTTCTGGTTCCCTCTACCAGCTCACAAGCTGTGCAGGTCTCATTAGAACAGAGTGGACAAGACCAGGCACTAAATCAGACTGGGGGGGAAAAGAACATCATCAATGATGAAGTTCTTTTCTACACAGAAGAGCATACAACATGATGATCGCCTGATGATCTATACAACATGATGATCGCCTGATGATCTATACAACATGATGATCGCCTGATGATCTATACAACATGATGATCGCCTGATGATCTATACAACATGATGATCGCCTGATGATCTATACAACATGATGATCGCCTGATGATCTATACAACATGATGATCGCCTGATGATCTATACAACATGATGATCGCCTGATGATCTTTTGAACCTCCCAATACTTTTCTGATGCATTTCAGTCATTTCAAACCATACTTCCTTCAGATTGAAATACTGTCAAAAGTAATGTCAGACTGATGTCAGACAAATTCAAAAAGTAAACACTGACCGCTGATTGCATCACTTTTTTCACATTGTGGGGTGGTGATTTTTTTAATATATCAAAATGGGGTGCGGCCAAAAAAAGTTTGGGAACCCCTGGGTTAAGTTATGTACACTTAAGTACTTGGAAACCCTGACTCTCCAAAGAAAGGCACAAAGTGTAAAAAAGGTTCGCTTGTTTACTTACTTCTTCATAGACTGGATTCAGTTTCCATTTATGTAATAATGAACACACCTCTAACACATTGGCAGGCACCTCTAACACATTGGCACCCTCAGAGTGAGGGTGAGAGGTTTGAATTTCACACTGTAACACCTGCAGGCTGTGGCCTGAAATGCCCAGCCAGACCCATAACCCCTGACTGGCATCACAACTCAAACCACAACAACAGTCCTGCTGCACAGCACAGCCTGAAACCACTACGGGAGAAAAGGCATAATCACGCTAACACACTCTCAAATGTTGCTTTTTTGTTTGTTCTTTCCCCTCATTTACAAAGCCAACTTTACCACAGGCCACAGAGTTCAAGGAACGTTCCTGTGCTGAGAGAGGATGAGTGCACTGGCTGCCACATTCACTGACTCCTATCTGTAGAGAGGCCCCATTCCCTGTCACACACTCTCTTTGCCACAGTGGTTGTCTAGTTTAAAGAGCTGGAGAGACTGAGCCATCATCTCCACTAGAAAAAAACACCGCTTTACTATGGTCCCTCACACACAGGCCAACAACCCTTTAAATGTGAACACACCCAGGTAAATAGCTGTGTAAATACAGAGAGAAAAATACTGAGTCAACTGCCAACATCTCTTTTTTTGCAGGAGGATTTAAACACACCCAAACATATAGCCTGCCACTATGTAGAAAAAGGCAGCCCTTTAAAAAACCCTCTACCCTGCTATCACCTTGTGATAAAACTTACTGGGGAGAGGTTGTCTCATGTCAGCATACACCCACTCTGGCAATGTGCACAGAGAGAGGGAGAGCAGCAACAACTAACCCCATGCAGACAGAGAGAGCCATAAAGTAGCCCTAAGCCCATAATGCAGTGAGACGGAGCAGAATGACAGCACAGAGAGAATGACGTCATTTCAAAAGGTAACCAAAACCACAGGAGACACATCAATGATTAACTGAGGCTAGGCTCAGCGCCGTTAATAAATACAAGGCTGCCTCTATAGTAGTGGCTTGTAGTTACACAACTCTTGTACTTACACTCTTTCTAGCACTTCTCTGTACCAAAATGATCTTCGGATTTAAACAAAGGTTCCTTAAAGGTGAATCAGAGATAGAAGTCCTTCAGGGATTGAGTAATAGATTAGCCAGTATGTTATCCAGCGTAAAGCAGTTCGAGTACCAGTAGTTAAGGGCTCCTACTCCGTGTCTGTCTGCCTTCTCTCTCTCTCTATCTCTCTAACAGTCTGACACACTGTTGTAGTACAGCCTGCCTCAACTCTGGCCACTCTCCACTATAGCCCCACCCCTCACACACTGCTGCCAGAGAGAGAGCGAGAGAGGAGGGAGGGGACTCTTATATTCTGATTCCACAGAGGTGGGGGAAGAAAGTGAGGTGGACAGGATACATCCACAGAATGGTTTTCTCTCTATCTGATGCATGAACCAGGCTTAACTAGAATTACCACTCCAAACAATGGAACCATTTAGTAGGGGTTTTGAAGAAGGAAAAACCTACGCCTGTTTAATTCAATCAAAAAGTCACTTTGTATTTGACTTGCTACATACATGTACATATCTACTGTATGTCACTGTAATTTGACTAGGCTATATAGTGATATGTCCCCTGAAAGTTCAATATTCCACACACAATATTAGGCATATTATTATAAAAGGTCAGTGAATGATATTGGATGGGTTCGGGTTACATCCATTAAAAAAAAAGATGTTCATCATATCTAGAAAATTCAGTGGGAAAACTAACTTCTCTGTCCAATTTCTTTGATGAGTATCACTATCAGAGTATTCATTGGAAGAAGTGAACTGGTTAAGAGGAACCACGAGTGTATTTTATATTCATCAGAGGAAGCAGAGGCAGAGTATGAGGCTATCCCTGACATGATGGTGTCATGAAGTGCTCCTAAAATAATACCCAACCCACTACCAAAGACGAGCTTTCAGGGCTAGACATACACAGCTAACACGTCTTGGTGGGAATTGCATTCAGAACTAAGAGACCAATTCATACGCTGAAAAGGGGCCACTGTCTTCTGGTGAAACCGCATACTCCCATGCTAAATAGACATCGTTTGGAGTTGGCTCTCATTTCAATAGCATTAGTAAATGCTGTTATTCTTGCATGAGTGCCTTGGAGAATGCTGAAATGGAATTGAAAATGGACAAATCGTATCACTCAGCCATCACATGCTTTTTTTCCTTTATCAAACAAAACAACCATGAGTGTTTGGTAGAAAACAGGTGCATTACATGCAAACACTTTAAGGAATGGATTCAGTCCAATTTCACACACAAAAAGTTACAGTCTCTGATGTGTAAAAATAACTTTTGAAAGTAGAAAAAGCCATCCATAAGAACACAGAGAGGTGTAAGGGAGCAGGCTGTGTAAGGGGGACGCCTGTGTCTAAACTAGTGGGTGCTAATTAAGCCTGTTAACAAATACAAATTATTCTTTATGCCAGAGTGCTAAGGAGGCAGACGGAATGCCAGGTTTAGCCTGGAGGTGTCAGGAATGGAAATGCCAGCTCTGGGCATCTCTGCGAGAAGGTATGAGGCTGAGATTCCATTGGTCCCATGAGGACTACTATGGCAAGGCGAGCCTACTTTACAGACGTCTTATTTACAGTCACTGGACAGAGTCAGTCAGTCCTGTAGGAGACCGTCTGTTCTGCAGCACATACTGAAGCCAGACAGACAGTGTACCTCTATAGAATGTGTGTAGGACAGTCAGTTAAGTTAGAACAACTGTCATTGCCTATACCAGATGTCCCTAAAGTAAACAGTACTCAGTGCAGAAGGAAACCCTCACCGAGGCTGGGAATATGTGGATCAAACTAGTCAAACAAAAAGTAGACAGAGGTGATCATTAAGGCTCTTTCTGTTGTCTGGGATCCTATTAATACATTTGAACAGGTCTCTCTGGACTTCAGACTCCAGTCTACATACGCTACTGTATGGAGGGAATGCAGATAGACTAAGCAAAAGACTCATTTCACATAACGGTACCTATGAAATAGAAGGCATTAAACATATGCATAAAATATTTGTTTAATCCTTCTGTGCATCACACACCCAGAGGAAGTGTTGACAAGTCACTTTATACAAATGACTTACAAATAGTGAACAAATTACAGCACAGTGATAAGAGTCTGTATTACACATATTAACCTAATGGGAAAACACCAGATAAGGTCCCTATTGAACTAGTGGGGCTGACAGGACCAATGAGACAAGAGAGATAGGCTAGCTCCTCATTGTTATCACCTCTGTGTTCAGGGATTATTTTATTATATTCAAGACCTCATCATCTTCAGGATAAGGTTTGGGTTTCACCTCCAACCACACAATGTCAACATTTACACTCTTTGCTCCTCCTATGTGACAAAAACTTCAGATATTTTTATCCGTAGAAACACTGGTGATTGATGTTGAGTGACCTTGTTACAGACAGCTGTGTAGAAACCTCTTTTTCTCCCTCTCACCTTACTTTGAGAGGACACACACATCACCATCATTATCATCATCATGGTGTTGAATTTAGAAGGTCTTAGTTGAGTGTGCACTGCATATGAGTAAGTGATAATAATTTTGAAACTTTCAACAATTAACAGCAGGGAATGTTGTGGAAGGTCACTTTATTCATGTGAATGTGCATCCAGAGGATAGCCACTCTGACTCAGTGATTCTGACCTCTATAGACAAAGACAGGTACTGCAACATCAATCAACATGACCACTTGACCTTTCCAGTATCGATTCAGGAAAGAAAAGCATACAGAGATGCATAACGGTATTGAATGATAGATATGTCAGAAATACGGTAGTCGTGACACAGAGACTATGAACCCAAGGTCAACTGTCTACTCCCACGCTCTCTCTCTCTCTGTTCTCAGGTTATCTATTGTAAAAACGATACGGCAAACCTTTTACATCACGTCTCAGCTTGTCACAGCCACAGGCACTTTAAACAGAGTGACGGTTTGCCTCTATTCACACAAAGTGTTGAATACTTTAGACCAAATTAGTGTATGTTAAAAACAGAGTTTAGAATACGATTTTAGCGAAAGTCTACAAGTTAAGTAATTAAGTAATTGCTCTCACAGTTCATTTATATTATTGTGACCAGAGATCTTTTTTTCCTCTGGAAAAGTACAGGCAGGAGTGGCACTGTGTCACAATGCTGGGGGTGAAAGAAGCATCTTAACCGGAGAGACTGTAGCCAGTAGCAAGTTGCGTTTGAGTGGCATAAACAGTCATGTACTTGTCAGATGCCTGATGTAACAGGGAATGTAAGGCCAGTTCACTAAGTTTCCCCTCTAGATGATGAAATCTGTAATTGCTATTTAGAAAGTTCACTCAGAAGAGTCATTGAGCTGTACAGTATGAACAATAATAACATCAGTATGATGACATTGCATAGCCTGTCACAAGCTATTGAAGCCAAATCCTCCATCTTCCCAACAGCATTAATATATAATCTAGCATTATAAAACAGTAATTCCCTGACCAGAAGCCTTATTACACCACCAATAATGCCTCTGTATCTCCTAGGGAGGGGTAGGGTGTGGGCCGCGATGCGTACCCTCTGGCAGATTGGCCTTCCCACTGCTCCATCCCAGGATGTGTTGTAAAAGAAGGTGTGTGATGATCTGTGTGACTCACTACACGACATGTCCTTGCATTAGAATACTGGGTCCATGCACGCTCCTCTGTCTCATACTCTATGTCACTATCATTACTCATCAGTCTAACCTCCCTCTCTTTCTCCAGACTTGTCTGTCAGGTGCTCACCATATCAGCTGTGTGCAACATCCTTTTCTCTCCTAAACCTGCTTTATCCCTCCTCGTTCTCTGTCTCTCCCTCTCTTTCTCATCCTCTATAGAGCATCTGAATTTGTGACATAATCACAACTGTGCAATATTGAATAATCATGATTAACAAACAGTTTATTGAGTTGATAGTCAAACTCCTTCAGCATCTCTCTTTGTCAGTATTGAGAATCTATGTTCTGGCTTGACTAGAACAAGCACCTGTTCAATATTCAGATGGGGCTTTGGGGAGAGAAAAACTCCTGTGCTCCTCAGGTGGCCCTCCATGTCCATATCAAAGGCAACAGCAGCTCACTTTCATGTCTCCTCTATTTCAATCCCTCTGATGGCATGCAACAACATCGCCTGTCCTCCTCACTTCAATAGAGAGAGAAATGAATTAATTGAGCAAATCACTTCGCTCTCTCATGGCCAGTGATCTGATACTGTACCACAGTAGTTATTATTAGTAGGTCCACGAGTTTTACCTGACCATGTGACTTGACCAAGGAAAACTCCTGGCTCTAGTTATGTACTAAAACATATTGTTTTGGAATGTTATTTTGAATAATGTTTGTTTTAAAAATGGAATCCACATTAGGGGAAACAGCGTCACTGTCCGACCCCAGCACCTTTCCCACTGGGCACAGATGACAATTCAACATCTATTCCGCATTGGTTCAATGTACAGCACTTTCGTTGAAAGGACTTGGACACAATGTTGATTCAACCGGTGTGTGCCCAGTGGGTTGTTATTGGGTTTTATTTGTGGACAAAACGGAGTTAAGGTGTGTCTAACAGCATGGTGAAAAAATGCAGTACATTGCACATGCAATTATGTCAGAGGGAATAAAACTGTTTGTTGTTTGAAATAACTTCTTTGTTATTGTAATATCCCAGACAGACGTTCCAGTTTCACCATTAACATTTACATTTACATTTAAGTCATTTAGCAGACGCTCTTATCCAGAGCGAAGGATTCCAGCTTGAAAGGAGTGCTGAATATACACTACATCACCAAAAGTATGTGGACACCACATCAAATCAGTGCATTCTGCTATTTCAGCCACACCTGTTTCTGACAGGTGTATAAAATCGAGCACACAGCCATGCAATCTCCATAGACAAAGAATGGACACATTTATGCCCTGCTAGAGCTGCCCTGGTCAACTGTAAGTGCTGTTACTGTGAAGTGGAAAAGTCTAGGAGCAACAACGGCTCAGGCGCGAAGTGGTATGCCACACAAGCTCACAGAACGGGACCAGCGTTCTCTGGAGTGATGAATCAGGCTTCACCATCTGGCCGATGGATGAATCTGGGTTTTGCGGATGCCAGAAGAACGCTACCTGCACAAATGCATAGTGTCAACTGTAAAGTGTCACGCCCTGATCTGTTTCACCTGTTCCTGTGATTGTCTCCACCCCCTTCAGGTGTCGCTTATTTCCCCCAGTGTATTTATCCCTGTGTTTCCTGTCTCTCTGTGCCAGTTCGTCTTGTATGTTTAAGTCAAGTTGACCAGCATGTTTTTCCCGTAATCCTTTTGCTATTCTCCTTTTTCTAGTCCTCCCGGTTTTGACCGTTGCCTGTTTCCGGACTCTGTACCCGCCTGCCTGACCATTCTGCCTGCCTTGACCACGAGCCCGTCTGCCACTCTGTACCTCCTGGACTCTGATCTTGTTTTGACCATTTTGCCTGTCCACGACCATTCTCTTGCCTACCCCTTTGGATTAATAAACATTTTAAGACTCCAACCATCTGCCTCCTGTACCTGCATCTGGGTCTCACCTTGTGTCATGATATAAAGTTTGGTGGAGGCGGAATAATGGGGAGGTTTTTCATGGTTCGGACTAGGCCCCTTAGTTCCAGTGAAAGATTTTCACATTTTAAACACTTAAACAATCTGTGTAAATCTTTCCATGTTCGTTGGTTGTGTGGGGCTGCTGAGGTTGGTGGGGGCTTGCAAGGGACTGCTGGGGTTCAGGGGAAGTCAAGGCTTATGAGAGGGTCTGCTGAACCCAGGAAGCCAGCTGGAAGTCTCTAATACAATCCTGTACTCTGGGGGCCTGAAATAAAACACTAATTATCTCTGAGTAGTGAAAATAAATGACTAAGTGCCTTTATTCAGCACAACATCCTTCTGATGTGTAGTCTGGAGCAAAACGACAGCAAAACACAGTCCTAAAAAGGTTAATGAAATTAAGAAATCTCCGTAAAGGATGAAGTACAACATATTGATTCTTCTGCTGGTGTTCAGCTTGTAAAATAGTAATTTGATTGTGCTTTAGAATAATGGGCCTGAGAAGCCAACACACTGAGCAGGCATAATTGGGTAATATTTGGTTGAGACATTAATCAATAAGATTACAACCTATATTCAGCCACTCAAAAAGTCCAATGTGTTATCACTATGCTTTCAACCATCTAAAAGCACAACCAAATCCCAATGGAAAAACTATGTCTGATTTTTGGTTTAGTTGTCACCCAATGTCTATCATTGCGCTATCAACCATTTAAAAGGTACAGCAAAGTTCAAATAGGAATACAATGCCAGATATTTTGCTTATTTATACAACATATTAATGTGTTATTCCTGTGCTTCATCAAATAGCAGAACCAAATGACCTGGATAGCGGTTGAGATTACATTAAAAGTACAGGGTGCAGTGCTTAATTTGTAAATCTGGAGGTGCTGAAACAAAATGTGAGCGCGAGAGGGGGGTGCCCTGGGGAGCTCTGAGGTACCGGGACTGGAGAATTTGGCAGAAACTTTTTAAATACCGCACAAATTATCGAAATGATAGGATACTTTGGCACTGACAAACTGAGAATCTGACTGAGATCAATAAAAACGACATTGAATCCATCAATAGTATAGGCCTAGGTGTGTGGAAACACATATAGCAGGCTACAATATGAGGAGAAAATTATAGTCCTAAACATCCTTTCCCAATGATGCGCAGATGCGTTCTTGCCAAAAGCCTATATCTCGCTCTTGTTTAACTTGATAAAACAATATTTGGAAGTTGATCAAATATGTTGTTAGCCTACATCAGGTAGATTAGAGTCTTCTATTTTCAGCAGGAGCCATTTGGTTTCCAAACTGTTTTCCCGCACGTTCCCGACAGTAGGCTATTCCTTGTTATTGGGCTACACACAATCCACAGCTAAGCCATTTAAGAAAAATAAGATAGTCATCTTATGTGGCTACATTATGGTAATTTCCATGGTGTAGTAGGCCATTCTGAATTAAGTTCATTTCTTTCTGAACAGATACCAGTTATTCTAACTTCGGAAAATGTTTATCACATTTTCAGGGGTGCTGTAGCTCCTCCAGAAGTCATCGGCTATGATTCAATAAATGAATAAATTATGAACTGCAATGCCAGAGTGATGAGAGTTGCAGGCTCATGTCTTCCGGTTAAATAGGTCCCAGAACGACACAGTCCAAAACGGAGACGCCCCGGACCCTGTTCCGGCAGGATCCGGTGTTGTTCCGAAAATCTCTCCTGCTAGAACCCCCCCCCCTTCGCGTTCCTCATTGCTACGACTTGCTTGCTAGTTTAGATTTCTGCTCTTCACTCCATTGTCAGTTTAGCCTACATTTAACTTATCTTAGTATCAGAAAGCATTTTTGTCTGCAGTTTTCGGTTTGTCTAACGTTATTTGTTTCAAGTGTAGCCTCGAAACCATAATGACTTGGAGAAGATCTGCAAAGAGGAGTGGGACAAAATCCCTCCTGATGTTTGCAAACCTGGTGGCCAACTACGAGAAACGTCTGACCTCTGTGATTTCAATCAAGGGTTTTGCCACCAAGTACTAAGTCATGTTTTGCAGAGGGGGTCAAATACTTATTTCCCTCATTAAAATGCAAATCAATGTATAACATTTTTGACATGTGTTTTTCTGGATTTTTTTGTTGTTATTCTGTCTCTCACTGTTCAAATAAACCTACCATTAAAATTATAGACTGATCATTTCTTTGTCAGTGGGAAAACGTACAAAATCTGCAGGGGATCAAATATTTTTTTCCCTCACTGTATTTATTTTGCTCCTTTGCACCCCATTATTTATATCTCTACTTCACACATTCTTCCACTGCAAATCTACCATTCCAGTCTTTTACTTGCTATATTGTATTTACTTCGCCACCATGGCCTTTTTTTGCATTTACCTCCCTTATCTCACCTCATTTGCTCACATTGTATATAGACTTATTTTTCTACTGTATTATTGACTGTATGTTTGTTTTACTCCATGTGGAACTCTGTGTTGTTGTATGTGTCGAACTGCTTTGCTTAATCTTGGCCAGGTCGTAATTGTAAATGAGAACTTGTTCTCAACTTGCCTACCTGGTTAAATAAAATAAAATTAGTGGCACAGATGGAACAATCCGAGCAGAAGATACATATCCTTCAAATATTGTCACACCCTGGCCATAGAGAGGCTTTTATTCTCTATTTTGGTAGGCCAGGGTGTGACTAGGGTGGGCTTTCTAGTTTCTTTATTTGTATGTTTTCTATTTCTTTGTTTTTGGCTGAGTGTGGTTCCCAATCAGAGGCAGCTGTCTATCGTTGTCTCTGATTTGGAATCATACTTAGGTAGCCTTTTCCCCACTTGTGTTTTGTGGGTAGTTATTTTCTGTTTAGCTGTTTTGTTGCCTGACAGAACTGTGCCCTTTCGTTTTTTCTACTTTGTTATTTTGTTGCGGTGTTTAGTTAATTAAATATCATGAACGCCTACCACGCTGCACCTTGGTCTCCTTCTTCAACCCACGAGAGCCGTAACATAACTACCCACCACCAAAAGACCAAGCAGCGTGGCCAGGAGGAGCAGGGATCCTGGGCCCGGGAGAAGAGTGAGTGGAGGACCTCATGGACATGGGAGGAGGTTATGGCAGGGGACAAGATCCTGCCATGGAAACAGGCGGAAACAGCAAGGGAGGAACGGCGGTGATACCATGAGTCAAGACAATGAGGCAAGCACAAGAGGCAGCCCCAAAAAAGTTTGGGGGGAGGGCACACGGGGAGAGTGTCAGAGTCAGGGTTCAGACCTGAGCCAACTCCTCGTGCTTACCGTGGGGAGCGAGTGACCGGTCAAGCACCATGCTATCCGGTTCTGCGCACCATGCCTTCAGTGCGCATCCACAGCCCGGTCCGCTCTGTGCAAGCTTCCCGCAGTGGCCGTGCTAGAGTGGGCATTCAGCCAGGACGGATTGTGCCGGCTCAGCGTTCCTGGCCTCCGGTGTGTCTCTTCGGCCCAGGTCTACGCACCGTGTCCCTGGTTCGCCAGCAAAGCCCAGTGCGGCCTGTTCCAGCTTCCCGCACTTACCGGGCTAAGGGGGGTATCCAGCCAGGATGAGTTATGCCAGCTCTGCGCTCCAGACCTCCGGTGAGCCTCCACGGTCCAGTGTGTCCTGCGCTGGCTCTACGCACTATGCCTCCAGTGCACCGTCATAGCCCAGTGCGTCCTGTGCCAGCTCTCCACACTCAACGAGCTAGAGTGGGTATCCAGCCAGGACGTGTTGTGGCAGCTCCACTCACTAGGCTGCCAGTACGTCTCCTCAGTCCGGTGAGACCTGTTCCGGCTCCACGTTCGAAGCCTCCAGTAATGATCCATGGCACGAAGCCTCCAGTGATGATCCATGGCACAAAGCCTCCTGGGATGATCCATGGCACGAAGCCTCCTGGGATGATCCATGGCACGAAGCCTCCAGTGATGATACATGGCACAAAGCCTCCTGGGATGATCCATGGCACGAAGCCTCCAGTGATGATCCATGGCACAAAGCCTCCAGCGACGGTCCCCGGTCCGGAGCCTCCAGCGACGGTCCCCGGTCTGGAGCCTCCACCTGTGTTTTGTGGGTAGTTATTTTCTGTTTAGCTGTTTTGTTGCGGTTTTCAGTTAATTAAATATCATGAACGCCTACCACGCTGCGCTTTGGTCCGATCCTCATTCCGACGAGAGGTAACAAATATTGATATTTGGTTGCATTGAAATGTGGTTACCATGATGATATAATACTGTGGTTGAAACTTCACCCTCAAAACAACAGTTTAAAAAAAATCCAATGTACTTTCCAAGTCACAATACGTTGACAAATTACATTGAAACAACTTTAATTCAAACAGTTTGTACCCAGTGGGAATGCTCAATTTTCAACAACTGTTTAAAGGTCAGACACATTAACTTTATAAACGTTACCCTAGTGCACACAGACCAGATTTTTTCAAATGTAACCTTTATTTAAACTATATTACTATGATTTATATATGTTTTTAAAGTAAGGACATAAGAGTAACCTCGGCATAAAAGTGACAAAAACCAAATGTATTTTCAGACCTATAATATCCAACCCTCATACAAAGGGTTCATAGTAGACTGATAGTATGATACGATTCCATTGGGAGTCCACTGTATGAGCAGCCCCTATGTTCTCCCCAAGCCTTTTTCATGACTAAGGTCTGAGTGTAATATTTGAATAGCAATCCACCACATCTCAGAGACAGACAGGTCTTCCCCAGCTACTCTCTTAATTGGAAACCATTTCCATAACAAGTCTATTTATGGATTTCACTCCTTTCCCAGGAGAAGTTTGACACAAAAACACCTGCTGTCATGGTGCTATATTCAGCTAACAAGTGTAATAAGCAAAGCCCTTCATTTACAGAATCACTTTGGTGTAAGATTCACATTCTTTAGACGCCACAGCTCAATAGAATCAGATCGGACCTTTTTTCCCCCATTTTTGCCTAAAATGACATACCCAAATCTAACTGCCTGTAGCCCAGGACCTGAAGCCAGGATATGCATATTCTTGATACCATTTGAAAGGAAACACTTTAGTTTATGGACATTTGTAATTAATATAGGAGAATATAACACATTAGACCTGGTAAAGGATAATACAAACAAAAAACATGTGTTTTATTTTTTCTTCTTCATCATCTTGAAATGCAAGAGAAAGGCCATAATACAGTGTAGCAGTTTAGGCGCAATTTAGATTTTGGCCACTAGATAGAAGCAGTGTGTGTGCAAAGTTTCAGATCGATCCAGTGAAGCGTAGCCATACTGGACAATATTTTGTATCAAATCTGCTCAAATGTGCCGAATTGTTCAATTTATACATTTTCTTTTCTTTTTTTTTTCTTTTTTTTTTTACCCCTTTTTCTCCCCAATTTCGTGATATCCAATTGTTTTTAATAGCTACTATCTTGTCTCATCGCTACAACTCCCGTACGGGCTCGGGAGAGACGAAGGTTGAAAGTCATGCGTCCTCCGATACACAACCCAACCAAGCCGCACTGCTTCTTAACACAGCGCCATCCAACCCGGAAGCCAGCCACACCAATGTGTCGGAGGAAACACCGTGCACCTGGCAACCTTGGTTAGCGCGCACTGCGCCCAGCCCGCCACAGGAGTCGCTGGTGCGGGATGAGACAAGGATTTCCCTACCGGCCAAACCCGGGCAACGCTAGGCCAATTGTGCGTCGCCCCACGGACCTCCCGGTCGCGGCCGGTTACGACAGAACCTGGGCGCAAACCCAGAGTCTCTGGTGGCACAGCTGGCGCTGCAGGACAGCGCCCTTAACCACTGCGCCACCCGGGAGGCCAATTGATACATTTTCAAGTACATAACTATAGAGAACATACCAAAATGATATGGTAATACAAAATGTAAGTTTACACACTCCCAGGTATGTCATACAGGATGGATCATTAGCTTATACACTAACACACACATCTAGATGGTCGGGCAGGGTGGGTGTGGAGCCAGAGACAGCAGGGTTCAAACTGTAAAACCCAGTTCCTACATCAGAATATAAAAATTACAGCATCTTACAGATTACTGCACCTGTACATAGCCCACCTATAATTTAGCCCAAACAACTACCTCTTTCCCAACTGTATTTAATTTATTTATTTATTTTGCTCCTTTGCACCCCATTATTTTTATTTCTACTTTGCACATTCTTCCATTGCAAAACTACCATTCCAGTGTTTTACTTGCTATATTGTATTTACTTTGCCACCATGGCCTTTTTTGCCTTTACCTCCCTTCTCACCTAATTTGCTCACATTGTATATAGACTTGTTTTTTTTTACTGTATTATTGACTGTATGTTTGTTTTACTCCATGTGTAACTCTGTGTCGTTGTATGTGTCGAACTGCTTTGCTTTATCTTGGCCAGGTCGCAATTGTAAATGAGAACTTGTTCTCAACTTGCTTACCTGGTTAAATAAAGGTGAAATAAAATAAATTGATTTTATCAAACA
This sequence comes from Oncorhynchus nerka, assembly GCF_034236695.1. Lineage (NCBI taxonomy): Eukaryota > Metazoa > Chordata > Actinopteri > Salmoniformes > Salmonidae > Oncorhynchus > Oncorhynchus nerka. Next base: position 35,439,657 of record NC_088420.1, on the reverse strand, counting down.
AAACTATGCTACATTTTTATCTCTGGGACCCTCAGGATGACGAATCAGAGAAAGATAACTGAATGTAAGTATATATTTACCTTCAGAGGTGAATGTGTCAAACCAGTTGCCATGATAAGTTTTTTGTTGTTGTGCACTCTCCTCCAAAAATATCATGGTATTTTTTCACTGTAATAGCTACTGTAAATTGGACAGTGCAGTTAGATTAAGACGAATTGAAGCTTTCTGCCCATATAAGACATGTCTATGTCCTGGGAAGTTTGCTGTTACTTACAAAAGGCATGCTAATCACATTAGCACACGTTAGTTCAACAGTCCTGGTATAGTGACACCGATCCCGTAGAGGTTATTAAGGAGGAGGTGCATATTTTTTGTGAGAAGCTAAGATTGTGAGAGCACTACCTGGGGACAATCATTTGGCTGAAATAACACATTAAAGAGCACTCCATTGAGCACTCCAGGAGGAAAGTTTGCATGCATTTCATTGCAGCTCTCTACAGCAGTGTTTCCCAACCATGGTCCTTGAGTACCCCCAACAGTACACATTTTTCTTGTAACCCTGGACAAGCTGTAATAATGGAGCTGTAAATCGGGAAGCAGGTGCAGGTGAAACATTAATTAAAACAACAAAACCAGTAACGAGACAATTCCATGTGGCTACACACCGGTACACAATAATAATACCAACTGGTGAGTGAACATAAGAGAGTGACATATATAATGGGGAGGAAATGATGAAGGTAACGAAGTCCAGGTGGGAATCATAATGATTAACAGGTGCGTGTAATGATAAGTGCCAGGTGTGCGTAAAGATGAATCACAGGACCGGTGGTTAGTATTCCGGCGACGTTGTCGTACACTGGAGGGAAGGAGCGGGAGAAGACGTGACAGTACCCTCCCGGTGCTGTCACGGTGTTGGGTTCTGGTGGAGGACATTCTGGACCCCAACATCATCAGTGATTTCCACCTTTGCCACCCGGACCGACCCGCTGCTCGTCCGAGGGGTCGTCCCTCTGGTCGGCATCATCCTGCGGTTGGAGCCTCGCGTCAGTGGGGGGGGGGGGGGGGGTACTGTCACGTCTTCTCCTGCTTCTCCCCTCCCACAGGGATAAGGGACCTGCTGCTGACCTGGGAACACAGCTGTCATCGCTGGACATCCAGGTATTTCTCGCTCCATCCACACCATCACTGAGAAGTACTGATGGCCCACCTAGGTGCAGGATGTCACTCGGTATGTAAACTCCTGTTCCATATGTGCTCAAACCGAGTCCTCCCCACGGAATGATCCAGCAGGGAAGCTCCTGCCACTTCCAGTGCCTCAGCGACCTTGGTCACATCTATCCATTGACTTTGTAACCGATCTTCCCTCCTCTGATGGTTTCACCACCATTCTGGTGGTAGTGGATATATTTTCCAAGTCATGTCGATTAATCCTTCTTCCGTGTCTCCCCACTGCACTCAAGGTCGCTGTGGCACTCTTCCAGCAGGTCTTCCTGCATTATGGCCTTCCAGAGGATATCGTCTCTGACCGTGGCTCCCAATTCACATCATGAGTATCGAGGCCTTCTTGGAGAAGCTTGGGGTTACGGTCAGCCTCACTTCCGGGTATCGGCACCTGCCCTGCAAGAAACTGAGCCCCCGGTTTGTGAGGCCATTCAAGGTTCTTCGGAGGGTCAACGAGGTGATGTACAGGTTACAAATACCCAGTCACTATTGTGTCTCACCCTCTTTTCATGTCTCCCTTCTCAAGCCGGTGGTTCCTGGACCCCTAGCTGATACTGTCCCCCAAGACACACCTCCACCTCCCCTGGACATCGAGGGGGGTCCGGCGTACGCTGTCAGATCCCTATTAGACTCACGATGTTGTGGGGGTCAGCTCCAGTATTTGGTGGACTGAGACGGGTATGGCCCAGTGGAGTGGTGTTGGGTTCCGGTGGGGACATTCTGGACCCCAACATCATCCGTGATTTCCACCCTCACCACCCGGACCGACCTGGTCCTCCTCCTCGGGGTCGTCCCTCTGGTCGGTGTCATCCTGCGGCTGGAGACGCTTATCGGGGGGCGGGGGGGATACTGTCACGTCTTCTCCTGCTCCTCCCCTCCGGTGTACGACGTCGCCGGAATACTAACCACCGGTCGTGGGATTCATCATTACGCACACCTGGCACTCATCATTACACGCACCCGCACACGTTAATCATTATGATTCACACCTGGACTTTGTTACCTTCATCCTTTCCTCCCATTTATATGTCACTCTCTTATGTTCACTCACCAGTTGGTATTATTCTTGTGTACCGGTGTGTAGCCACATGGAATTGTCTCGTTACTGGTTTTGTTTTTTTATTAAACGTTGCACCTGCTTCCCGACTCACAGCTCCATTATTACACAAGCACACATTGTCAACTAATCATCAAGCCCTCAATGAGTTGAATGAGGTGTGTTTGTCAAGGGCTACAATGAAACTGTATACTGTTGGGGATACTGGAGGACCAGGGTTGGGAAACATTGCTCTACAGTATGCTACACATGCAGATGTTTAAATGTTTAAATTGCCTGAAGCGTACTACTGTATGTTGGCTGAACACTATAGTATAGTTTGGCTCAAAGAGCCAATTACCTTGACTGTAAACATCACCCCCCAACATCTCACATGATCTTACCTGACCAATCAAAGCAGGAGATTGTTGTCTACAGTAGATCTTCTCTGCACAAAGGATCCCCAATATTCACACCTTTTAGTGTTTGGTTTGAGTGTTTATATAAATGGATGATTAATCTGAAAATATGATGAAATCATTTCCAAATTGTTTAAAATGTACCAATATAGTGGCCTGAATGTCAAGTAGCATAGTGAGATAAGTGAACATATTACAGTCCTTAATTACACTGAGTGGTTAGTGGGTACAGAGGGGTGTAGGTATTCTCCTCTGATAGTGGAAGGGGATATCCTCTGGATGAATTAGTCATGTCCACAGACAAGACATTAATTATTAACATTGCATCAGATAACGTACCAGAGTTTAGCCCAGGCAACCACTGAGAATTCACAAGCTACATTTAAAATAGCAACAGATTTGAAGCACATGCACCAGAAATATATATCCAGAGTATATTTTTGACAATATGATGATGTAAGCATGATGCATTAAACCTGTACGTTATCAATCTACCTCCACTTTTAAAACAATCTATGATCTAAATGGAAAGAGATCTGCAATCATGCAGATGACTCCTACTGTATAACTCATGCATCATTGGCCGTGCACACACCCACATTTTCTGAACTGAAAAAAATCATATATTGAAAATAGATAGAAACCTATAATTATTACACTTAGACAGAACAGCATAATCATTCATTTAGTTACAGCAAAATGTATTTTTTTAAGTATGAGAAAGAATAACAGTAACACTGTATCCCTGTCCTTTTCAGAAATATGCTTACTCTTAAATAATTTAGAAGAAAGGGAAGCTTACTGTAATTCTCCATAAAATGTGCCTGGGAAAAAAGGAATAACCTTTCCAAATGTAGCTCTTCACTAGACATGCTGAATTAGCTCTGAGCCAGTATGGGAATCCATCCCATCTTTACCATGGTAACCAACACCTTATACTACATGCACAGAGAGGCAGGCAGAGAGAGAGAGTGGGGGTGCAATAGCAGAAGCCACAGGGTGCAGAATTCAATCTATTGCCATGGCAGCCAGCACTACAGAGACAAGAAGCTTTCACCGCACAGACCGATTCATTCAGTAGTTGACTGGACACCAAGCCAGGTTTCTCCTGTCATACCTCTCTCCTTTCTCTGTCTCTCTCTCTCTTCCTCGCTCTTTACAATATATTCCTTTGTGGTGAGCCAGACGAGTTACCTTGAGTAATAGAGGATAGGTATTGCAGTGGTCTGTACCAGTATCTTCTAGTCAGGCGGTGACAGAGGAACAGAAGCTCTGCAGGGATCCCCAGAGATGCCGAGAGCTGCAGCTGAACCAAACCAGCGCCCGGCTCGCAGACTGAGCCACTACTACCAGCAGCCTCAGAATCAGCAGACAGCAAATAGGAAAGGGAGGGGGGAAATCTAAAACAGGAGAGGGGTTTGCTCTATCAGTGGCAGGCACATTACATCATAGGCTGCTCCTGTAGAAGGGTGGGAGAGGAGAGGAGGGGAGAGCGCTGGGGAAAGGAGCGGCTCCCTGTAACAGCAGTACTCTCTGTCACTGGTGGGCTCTTCACACTGCACACACCACGATGAATGCACTGTTAATTCTGTTAATAGTCTGAGGTCATTAACAGAAGATTCTGTAATACTGTAATTAATGCTCAGTATTGCTGATTGTTACAGAAGATTACTGTTATTGTTAATGGTACTAATGCTATGCATCTGAGTGTTATTCTAAAGGGTGTAATTTGTGTGTGGTTGCATAGTATTGGTGAGCATGCTTGTATTGTGTGCGTTGGAGGGTGTTTTTGTGTGTGCACGTATAGGTGGTAGCATTGCAGGTTGATATTCAGCTCCTAACAAAAGGTAATTTTAGATTCCTTACAGCAATGTTATTGAGAGTGAAAATATGGAATTGTTGCTGGTAGACATCTGCTCAAGTTGATTACATATAAAACCAAACTGTCACAAATAAGTGAGGCAGCAGGAAAGCTGCTATGTGAACAGCTCTCCTCCTGCAGCATGTCTCCGACAGAGAGAGACACACATTAAGACAGAACACAGACAGATTATCAGGTGGCCACAGAGTCTGGCTGGTGGCACTAGGGAAGACATGATGGTGGTCCTCCCTTCACCAGTAAACAGATGTTCATCCCCCGCCAACAGACCCACCACATGCCACACACAATACCCACAACATTGAGTGTTCAGAAAAATGTTAACTTCATATCATCCACTCATCCACTGCTAATGTAGGCTATTGGCCTGATATCCTCACACATCCAGCCTGTTACATGAGGCAGGGTGAGACTGGTCGTGTCCCAATACTCATATTAGTGTACTACATACTTGAACTGCATAGTATGTACTCATCGTAGCATACTATTTAGCACACACTGTTCAGTAAAACGTAGGCAGTATGTTATGGCGTCAACGCAGTAGCGGCTCCTGATTGGCTGTGTAGGTGGGGCGGTGGCGAGTGGATTTTTCCGAATTCAACAGACATGCATCACATTAACCAGCCTGATAATAGCCAACTGCCAATTTGATTTGTTTCTCTAAACTCTGAATATAATAGGAATGGAGGTATAGGCCTACTCAGGCTACTTATAGGTAGACTATCAGATTCAACCTATACAGGAGGTTAAAAAGGACTGAAGACAGAAACAGATCATTTGGGTCCATTTCAACATATTTATTAGTGAAACCAAAGTGATATAACATACATAAATTAAATCAAATAGAATAGTACACACACCAAAACAAAATTAAGACTTCTGTTCAAATATTGAACACCACCGTAGAAGCTTTGCTATTTGGCATCTTCCCAATGAAGTAGCCTTGTTTTGTCATATGGCTACTTGAAGAGAACTAGGGACTATCACTCGCAGCCCACCTCTTCCAATGCATTGTGGAAAAGTGTGCATCGAATTCTACTAGACGAAGAGTCAAAATGAATATAACATACTGGTATTTAAACCATACTTGATTAAAAAAAATATACATACTGTAAAACATTATATTTTCGCATACTTAGAAGGCATCATGCGCGATTGTGTTGTTTCCCGCTATTAGTTGATTTCACTAGCACATCCATATATCTAATTTATCAGCTGTTGTTAAAGCCGAAATTAGTATGAAATCCGGGCATTTAAAGTACACTCGATTTTTTAAATGTTGCCTACTATTAAACTTTTTTGTTCGCATACTCAAGCAGCCTACTATTTAGGACGGACTTATGGGTATTCAAAAACAGCCAGTGTTTTCAATAGGTCTTGACCGCACATTGAGTCAAACAGCAGAAAATAGCAGCCAATGCTTCTCCAGGTGGTGCCAGATGTTACTGGCAGAGAGCACAGCTCCTCAGTCCCCCCTGCTATTACTTCAAGATTGAAGGAAACATTGAAACCCTTGGATTTCTCTCTTTGCTCAGTCTCATATCGATCCATAGAGAGAACTGAAGAAAAAAAACAGAATCGATTGACGTTTTAGAATGAATAAGACCATGGACAAAAATTGGAATCTAAAGCGTGAAAAATTATCCCCTCTCCCCCTCCTACTGTCCCTGCATCACTCATCTCCAAATCGAGACAAATCTTGTGCCTCCCAACGGAGACTGTGCATCATGTTATTGTGTACTCTCTGTGTTTACACAGCTAGCATTCCAAGTTAAGCTCTGTCCATCCAGGAAGATAGTATACTGTTTGCCTTGCAGCCGCACTGCCTGTACCACTGTGCATACTTTGCCCAGCTGGCAAATTGCCATTGATAGATAATACTGTTCAAATGTACTTTATATTGTTCAGATTGACTCTTGGAACATCATTGTTTCGACTTACAATTCAATGTCAATCATGTGGGTTACCTGTTTGGGCCATTTTGAACTGTCCAGTTTACCCAGCATTGTAGCACTGCCAAAACAAATGCTACCACTCAACAGCATTAAACAAAGGCCATTTAACTCAAGCGTGAACTCAAGAGATCCTTCTGTGGAGCTGATGAATTGTGTTAGTGTTTGAAGGACATATTGTGTGCAGTTGTCACATGTCTTTATGGTAAGGTTGAGGTAAACTGCTTCAAATACCGTGCTGGTTGTCACATGTCTTTATGGTAAGGTTGAGGTAAACTGCTTTAAATACCGTGCTGGTTGTCACATGTCTTTATGGTAAGGTTGAGGTAAACTGCTTCAAATACCGTGCTGGTTGTCACATGTCTTTATGGTAAGGTTGAGGTAAACTGCTTTAAATACCGTGCTGGTTGTCACATGTCTTTATGGTAAGGTTGAGGTAAACTGCTTTAAATACCGTGCTGGTTGTCACATGTCTTTATAGTAAGGTTGAGGTAAACTGCTTCAAATACCGTGCTGGTTGTCACATGTCTTTATAGTAAGGTTGAGGTAAACTGCTTTAAATACCGTGCTGGTTGTCACATGTCTTTATGGTAAGGTTGAGGTAAACTGCTTTAAATACCGTGCTGGTTGTCATATGTCTTTATGGTAAGATTGAGGTAAACTGCTTTAAATACCGTGCTGGTTGTCACATGTCTTTATGGTAAGGTTGAGGTAAACTGCTTTAAATACCGTGCTGGTTGTCACATGTCTTTATGGTAAGGTTGAGGTAAACTGCTTTAAATACCGTGCTGGTTGTCACATGTCTTTATGGTAAGGTTGAGGTAAACTGCTTTAAATACCGTTCACTGTGTGTTTGTGGGTGATTATTCCTGTCTCTGTGTTTGCACCAGATAGGACTGTTTTGAGTTTCACATTTCTTGTTTGTTGTAGTCAGTTGTTCATGTGTATCTTAACGTATTAAAAAAGAACCATTGACACTTACCATGCCGCATATTGGTCCTCTGATCCGTTTCGCCTCTCCTCTTCGGAAGAAGAGGAGGAAATTCATTACAAAATGTCAGAATAATAGTAGAGAGAAAGATTTATTTCAGCTTTTATTTCTTTCATCACATTCCCAGTGGGTCAGAAGTTTACATACACTCAATTAGTATTTGGTAGCATTGCCTTTAAATTGCTTAACTTGGGTCAAACATTTTGGCTAGCCTTCAACAAGCTTCCCACAAGGAGTTGAGAGAATTTTGGTCTATTCCTCCTGACAGAGCTGGTGTAACTGAGTCAGGGTTGTAAGGCCTCCTTGCTCGCACATGTTTTTTCAGTTCTGCCCACAAATATTCTATAGCATTGAGGTCAGGGTTTGTGATGGCCACTCCAATACCTTGACTTTGTTGTCCTTTAGCCATTTTGCCACAACTTTGGAAGTATGCTTGGGGTCATTGTCCATTTGGAAGACACATTTGTGACCAAGCTTAAACTTCCTGACTGATGTCTTGAGATTCTGCTTCAATATATCCACATAATTTTCCACCCTCATGATGCCATCTATTTTGTGAAGTGCACCAGTCCCTCCTGCAGCAAAGCACCCCCACAACATGATGCTGCCACCCCCGTGATTCACGATTGGGATGATGTTCTTCGTCTTGCAAGCCTCCCCCTTTTTCCTACAAACATAACGATGGTCATTATGGCCAAACAGTTCTATTTTTGTTTCATCAGACCAGAGGACATTTCTCCAAAAGTACGATCTTTATTCCCATGTGCAGTTGCAAACCGTAGTCTGGCTTTTTTTTATGGCTGTTTTGGAGCAGTGGCTTCCTCCTTGCTGAGCGGCCTTTCAGGTTATGTCGATATAGGACTCGTTTTACTGTAGATGTAGATACTTTTGCACCTGTTTCCTCCAGCATCTTCACAAGGTCCTTTGCTGTTCTGGGATTGATTAGCACTTTTCGCAACACAGTACCTTCATCTCTAGGAGACAGAACGCGTCTCCATCCTGAGTGGTATGATGGCTGTGCGGTCCCATGGTGTTTACACTTGCGTATTATTGTTTGTACAGATGAACGTGGTATCTTCAGGCATTTGGAAATTGCTCCCAAGGATGAAACAGACTTGTCTACAATGTTTTTTCTGAGGTCTTGGCTCATTTATTTTTGATTTTCCCATGATGTCAAGCAAAGAGGCACTGAGTTTGAAGGTAGGCCTTGAAATACATCCACAGGTACACCTCCAATTGACTCAAATGATGTCAATTGGCCTATCAGAAGCTTCTAAAGCCATGACATCATTTTCTGGAATTTTCTAAGCTGTTTATAGGCACAGTCAACTTAGTGTATGTAAACTTCTGACCCACTGGAATTGTGATACTGTGAATTATAAGTTAAATAATCTGTCTGTAAACAATTGCTCGAAAAATGACTCGTGTCAGGCACAAAGTAGGTGTCCTAACCGACTTGCCAAAACTATAGTTTGTTAAGAAATTTGTGGAGTGATTTAATGACTCCAACCTAAGTGTCTGTAAACCTCCGACTTCAACCGTATATACATTTTTTCCATCCTAAATATTAGGAATAAGCAAAGGCTTGGAAAAATCTGTGAGGTAATTACTACAATGGGAAATCATAGTGGTCACAAACCACAGTTGGGTCACCTGCTACAGTTCTCCCTTTCACTGGCATACCGTTATGTTGAGCTCATAACAGTTTTTTATTTTTCTGTAGTCTGGTGGGGTAAAAGCAAGTGTGGAAACAGTCCGGACCCCCCCCCCCCCCGCCTCTCTCCCTTTTCTCTCTCTCTCTCAGTTAATATCACCTCTCCCTAATCTTACACCGAACCATGAGCCCCCTCTCTTTCCATTTACATCCTTACCCACTAGTACCGACCGACACCCCGGGTGTTCATGGATGTTTAAAAGATGTTGACATTTTGCCAGTCTGCCTTGGCCCTAATTTCAAAGTCCACAGATGTAATTTTGTTTGGTATTTCCGGACCAGGTTTAATTTCAATGTCCACAGATGTTGACTTTTGGTCCAGTCTGGACTTGATTGGCCCAAACATCTATGATTGATTCAAATTTGGTCCAGTCTGGATGAAATCTGAACCGATCACAGACATCTATGTTTCACGATTTTGGAGAGCACAGTACAATACAGTAGAGCACAGGGTATAGTAAAGCAACTTTTAAAAAAGTTGAGTATAGTGGCCGACGTGAGTAGGTCATTTACACGTGTTAACCCTCACAAGGCTGCCCGGCCGAGATGGCAGCCAAGCCGCGTCCTCCGAGCATGTGCAAACCAGCTGGCTGGAGTGTTTGAGGACATATTCAATCTCTTCATATCCCCAGTCTGTTGTCCCCAGTTGCTTCAAGATTTCCACCATTGTTCCTGTACCCAAGAAAGCAAAGGTAAGTAAACTAAATGACTCACTTCTGTCATCATGAAGTGCTTTGAATTTAGTTAATGAGGACCATATCACCTCCAGCTTGCCCGACACCCTAGACCCACCACAATTATCATACCACCCCAACAGGTCCACCTGGACAAAAGGGGAAATGACTATGTAAGAATGCTGTTCATAGACTACAGCTCAGCCTTCATCACCGTAGTGCTCTCCAAGCTAATCACCAGGCTAGGAACCCTGGGACTGATCCCTTCCCTCTGCAACTGGGTCCTGGTGGTGAAGGTATGCAACAACACCTCTGCCGCGCTGATCCTCAACATGGGCGCCTGTCAGGGGTGCATGCTAAGCCCCCTCCTGTACTCCCTTTTTTTACCCATGACTGCGTGTCCACGCACGTCTCAATCTTATTCATCACGTTTTCTGACAACACAACAGTGGTAGACCTGATTACCAACAACAATGAAACAGCCTACAGGGAGGAGTTGAGAGCCCTGGTGGAGTGGTGCCAGGCACATAACTGCACCCTCAATGTCAACAAAACAAAGAAGTAGATCATGGTCTACAGAAGAGAACAGCAGAGCAGAGAGAGCAGAGAGAGCACACCCCCATCCACATCGACGGGCCACAGTGGAGAGGTTCAAAAGCTTCAAGTTCCTCGGTGTGCACATCACTGATGACCTGAAATGGTCCCTTAGTCACTGTTACTAGCCGGCAACCACCCAGTACTCTACTCTACACCTTAGAGACTGCTGCCCTATGTACATAGAGTTATTGAACGCTGGTCACTTTAATAATGTTTACATACTATTTTACCCACTTTATATGTACACTAAGTGTACAAAATGTTATGAACACCTGCTCTTTCCATGACATAGATTGACTAGGTGAATCCAGGTGAAAGCTATGATCCGTTATTGATGTCACTTTTTAAATCCACTTCAATCAGTGTAGATGAAGGGGAAGAGACAGGCAAAAGAAGGATAAGCCTTGAGACAATTGAGACGGGATTGTGTATGTGTGCCATTCAAAGGGTGAAGTGCCTTTGAACGGGGCTATGATATTTTGGTATAATCAGTGTATATACTGTACTCTAGTCATGGCTCGTCCTATATAACTACTGACGTACACACCATTTTCCATTAATATATTGTCCATACACCATGTATATATATATATACACTGAACAAAAATATCAACGCTACATGTAAAGTGTTGATCCCATATTTCATCAGCTAAAATAAAAGATCCCAGAAGTTTTTCATACGCACAAAATGCTTATTTCTCTCAAATTTTGTGCACAACTTTGATTACATCCCTGTTAGTGAACATTTCTCATTTACCAAGATAATCCATCCACCTGACAGGTGTGGCATATCAAGAATCTGATTAAACAGCATGATCATTACACATGTGCGCCTTGTGCGGGGGACAATGAAAGGTCACTCTAAAACGTGCAGTTTTGTCACACAACACAATGCCACAGATGCCTCAAGTTTTGAGTGTGCAATAGGCATGCTGACTGCAGGAATGTCCACCAGAGCTATTGCAAGATAATTTATTGTTCATTTCTCTACCATAAGCCGCCTCCAATGTTGTTTTAGAGAATTTGGCAGTATGTCCAACCGGCCTCCCAACCCAACCGCAGACCATCATGTGGGCGAGCGGTTTGCTGATGTCAACGTTGTGAACAGAGTGCCGTATGGTGGCTTATGGTATGGGCAGGCATAAACTATGGAAAATGAATACAATTGCATTTTATTGATGGCAATTTGAATGCACAGAGATACCGTGATGAGATCCTTAGTTCCATTGTTGTGCCATTCATCTGCCTCTTTCACCTTATGTTTCAATGCACGGCCGTATGACACAAAGATCTGTAGACATTTCCTGGAAGCTGAAAATGGCCCAGTTCTTTCATGACCTGCATAGGGGGTGACCTTGATAATTTATTGTTAAAACGAGAGGCTGCCTGGATCTTTAATTTAAAGACCCTTGCGCCCTTCGGTCTCAACGTAGACTTTGATCTGAAGCCATTCTTGTGATTATTGTGACTTTGCCATTGTAATTGTTTGTAAACTTGTGTAGTCAAATTAATCTATGATCGTATGCTATCCATTTGTTGTTTGTATGCTGTTCTTTGTATGACATTTTAATATTTGATTATTAACCAATGATATTAGGCCACTCTTGGCCATGATTACAGACACCTGTGTCTTTTGACACTATATAAACGAGTCATCCCGCAGTGTTTGTGATTATACCCTGATGAAGACAGCTTGGCTGTCGAAACGTTGGTAATTACATTTTTTGCATCTGAGCTCCTAGAGTGTGCTGCTCTCTTTTATTTTCAAATGGCCTGCATACTCACCAGACATGTAACCCATTGAGCATGTTTGGGATGCTCTGGATTGAAGTGTATGACAGCGTGTTCCAGTTCCCTCCAATATCCAGCAACTTTACACAGCCATTGATGAGGAGTGGGACAACATTCCACAGGCGACAATCAGCAGCCTGATCAACTTTATGCGCAGGAGATGTGTTGCCCTGCACACCAGATACTGATAGGTTTTCTGGTCCATGCCCCTACCTTTTTTTTAAAGGCATATGTGAACAACAGATGCATATCTGTATTCCCAGCTATGTGCCTAATGAATTTATTACAATTGACTGATTTCTCTACTTGAACTGTAACTCAGTAAAATTGTTGAAATTGTTGCATGGTGCGTTTTTATTTTTTGTTCAGTGTATATACTCACCGGACAGTTTTACTAGGTACCCATATAGTACCAGGTCGGAACCCCCTTTGACTCCGGGAACATCCTGAATTCTTCGGGAATAGATTCTACAAGGTTTTGGAAACATTCCACAGGGATGTTGGTCCATGCTGACGTGATGGCATTATGCAGTTGCTGCAGATTGGACGGCGGTACATTCATGCCAACAGCCCATTCCATCTCATCAGAAAGATGCTCTATTGGGTTTGGTCAGCAACAATGTTCAGATACGCTATAGCGTTCAATTGTTGCTTAATTGGTATCAAGGGACCTAACATGTGCCAGGAAAAGATTTCCCACACCAGTACACCACCGCCACCAGTCTATACCGTTGACACCAGGTAGGATAGGTGCATGGACGCTGCTTACACCAAATCCTGACTCAGCCATCAGCATGACGCAACAGGAACTGGCATTCATCAGATGAGGTAATGTTTTTCCACTCCTCAATTGTCCACTGTTGGTGATCCAGTGCCCACTAGAGCCACTTCTTCTTGTTTTTAGCTGATAGGAGTGGACTCCAGTGTGGTCGTCTGCTGCAATAGGCCATCCGTGACAAGGATCAACGAGTTGTGTGTTCCGAGATGCGGTTCTGCACACCGTTGTACTGAGCCATTATTTGTCTGTTTGTGGCCCGCCTGTTAGCTTAAAAACTGTTTGGTTTACATGAATTCTGATTATTTCCAGAGATACACAACATCCTGAAATATATGTATATATCTTTGTTAGAAATAATACTATAATTCCCTTGATGTAGTGATGCTTTTGGGGCAGCAGGTATCCTAGTGGTTAGAGCGTTGGGTCAGTAACCAAAAGGTTCCTGGATCGAATCCCTGAGTTGACAATGTAAAAATACGTTGTTCTACCCCTGAACAAGGCAGTTAACCCACTGTTCCCTGGTAGGCCATCATTGTAAATAAGAATTTTTCTTAACTGACTTGCCTAATACAAAATGGCTCTACATGTTCTTTTCCAGCTGTTTTAAACAGAGAACAAAGTTGACTTTTTTATTAGGTCATGCAGCTGAATCCTGAGATCACTTGAGATTTTAGTAAGGCCTTGAAGGCAAAGTTTACCATTGTATGGGCATGTCAGCATGATGGCTGCCTCAGTGATTGATGTGGTGCCATCAAAGCGTCACTAGTGATTTACTGATACTTACTTCTTATTCGTCCCTACATAGCCATCCTTCAACTCTTATCCAGCACCATGGACAAACTGTACAGGCCAGAAACACACTCCCCAGATGAGTAGGAAAACTACAGTGTATTTTCTCAGTAACAACATGTCATGCTTTGATTTGTGTTTAAAAATGTAAATGTAAATTACATAAATGGGATCAAAACACTACATTATATTAATTTGGAAAAGTGGCCTGGAAATGGGAGTTATATTTCACCTCCCTCGTCAGATGCCTTTTCCACATCTCACCCCTCACTCACTCTCTCCCTCCAATCAAATCACATCAATCACCTTCCTAATATTGAGTTGCAGCCCCCCTCTCCCTATGCCCTCAGAACAGCCTCAATTTGTTGTGGCATGGACTCTACAAGGTGTCAAAAGCCTTCCACAGGGATGCTGGCCCATGTTGACTCCAATGCTTCTAACAGGTTGTGTTAAGTCGGCTGGATGTCCTTTGGGTGGTGGACCATTCTTGATACTGGTATGCCTTGCACCTACTACCATACCCCGTTCAAAGGCTCTTAAATCTTTTGTCTTGCCGATTCACCCTCTGAATGGCACACGTACACAATCCAATCTCAATTGTCTCAAGGCTTACATTTTCTTCTTTAACCTGTCTCGTCCCCTTCATCTACACTGATCAGTGGATTTAACACATGACATCAATAGCTTTCACCTGGATTCACCTGGTCAATCTATGTCATGGAAAGAGCAGGTGTTCTTAATGTTTTGTATACTCAGTATATATATATATATATATATATATATATATATATATATATATATATATATTCGGGACTCTGACATGGCTCCTTCTGATATTTCTTTATGTGTGTATATTATGTGTGTATTGTTTTGTATTGCTAGGTATTACTGCACTGTTGGAGCTAGAAACACAAGCATTTTTCTGCAACTGTGATAACACATTTGTGTACGTGACCAATTAACTTTGACTTGAGTTCAATACATCACAGGATTGTAGAGTACAGTCATGTACTGTACTCTACAGTAGAGCACACTAGAGTTGAGTACATTAAAATGTACTGTATTGTCCTACACTCTACTGTACTGAACTAGGCTATACTCTACTTTACTGTACTCTACTGAAATGTACTGTCCTGTATTGAACTCTACTTTTTCTGAGAGATGTCATAGCTGACACCCCATACTTTCTGCAGACATGTTTCGGAGCAGATATTTAACAGTTTTTGGAAAACTGAGGGAGATTTTACTGTAATTATGTTACCAAACGTTGCATCTGCACAGTTCTTCCAGTTAATGTGTCATACATTTTAAAGTGAGGAATCTGAGTCTTAGCTCAAAATTCCGTTATCGTGGACTTGCGCACCAATGACAGACCAGGGGTACACCCTTAATTGTAGCCCTGTTGACAGGCTCCAAAGGTCACAAAAACTGACAGACAGCCCATAATGCTATTTCACAGTTGTATGAGTAGGTTTCAAATGAAACTATAGATCATAAATGCCATATCTTTGAACGTAGCCATCTACAAAATCAATATGAGTATGTTTATGTTTATGAATCTTACTATGCTAGTCTGAGAATATCCATAATTATGTCCAGGTGTTTTTTCTGACAGCGTTTCCAAGAAAGACAGAATACAGCTCCAGCATCGTAACATGCAGATGTGACCTTCACTTCCCAACAATATAGCACATCTCAGCAGTGATACGCCCAAACAGAATGAGAAAATAAAGGGGCCATTGTGTGTTGCTGTGTAGAACTTAAGAAGTATGACAGGCAAGGGAGCAAATCAATCTAGCTAGTCTTTTGCTTCTGCCTCTTTTACAAACTGAAGAATGAAATTCCGAACGTGTTAGATACTGTAGGTTGACTGGAATGCAGAACAGAAGATGATCTTGGAGAGAGCAGACTGACTGTATGATGTCCAGTGTGTGTAGAGGACATGGCCTGCTATTGAGTAGAGAACTATTGGCCTGGGGAAGGCCAAAATGTAAACACCCCTCCAGATGGAGCTGACCCCTACTACCACAAATTGGTTGAACCCTTATAACCGCAGGGGACAGCAGCTATGAAATATTATTGCTCAACACACAGCTTTCTATTTTCCACTGCAATAAAATGCTATTTTCCCAAAGAATTGTGCGGTTACAAAGTTTCTCATAGATTCCAGTATTACATTGCATAAAGCGGAGGGGAAATAACAAAAGCATTCAACTGGAGGGGATGACCTTGACAAGAGAAGCAAAAAGGAAGAGAATCATTTTCATGGAATACAGTGGTTCACTTCAGCCATTAAACATATTAAAGTAGAAATATTCATATTATGTGAGTGAAGTAACATTGTAAAATGTTAATCAAACAAAGAACAATTAGCCTATTCTTATTATATCAATATCACATTGTACAGAAAGCAAAAATGGAACAAAGAAAAATCAGGCATATATTTAGTTATTGTTTTGCTTCGTTCTCCTACCAATCCAAATAGTTAGCTACAAAACACGGACTTTCATGAGAATCACTGTGGTTGTATAATTCAACAACCAGACAATGAGTTCCTTTGAGGGTGTTAGATGTCAGAGAATTACTCAGATTTCACACATGAAGTTGAGAAGTGATCAGTGTTCAGGCTCAGCGTGATGCATGGTGCTGATTAATCATACTTAGCAGCACATCCTGGCCCCCGGCCCCTAAGAGCACTTCCCTAATTAAAAGGTCAGAGGCGAGTGCTAGGCCCATTCTGTAACCGCTGAACAGAGGCGTGAACAATCAACGTCATGACAACCCCACTCAGTGACATCCTCCCTGATATGAGGAAAAGGATGTAGAAGCAACATGGACATTAGTGTAGTGATATCTGGCCTCACACATACATTAATCATGGGAGATAATGCCACACCAGTAATGGTGACATACTTAACCCAATGCATGGACAGACTCAGCCCACTATGAGTGGGGTCAATGGTCAAACAGACAGAGAGTTATGCTCTGAAAGCATAAAGGTCCCCATATCACTGATGTAGAAGATGGGTATTCCTTCTAATATGGTGTCCTCCACATCACCTCGCTCTCATTACTAGGCCTATACATTTTAAAAAGTGAATTATAAAATAATACCCTAGGCTAAAAGACTGGATGTCTAATGTTCATAGTCTATGTACCTTACCAAAGCATTTTAAAGCACATTCTTCCCACACACTGAAACTTTGCAGCTCTGCTCATATTTACCACGGTCTATTAGACCAGCTTTGCAATTAATAACCAGGGTCAAGCCAGGCCTTTCAGATGCCTCTGCTAATGCTACAAGCAATTCATCACTTCGACACTTCCACAGCCTGTTTTCTCTGGATTTTTCATCCTTTGTTTCTCTGCTGTTAACAAGTCAAACAGAACAAAACAAGAGTGCAACAGTTCTAAATGAAAGAATGACAATGCAAACAGATTAGTACAAGGGCATGAACACAACCTTATTTTTTGTCAAAACACTTGTGGCAGACAGTGAAGCATCAACAAGAAACACAAGCTGAAGCCCTGGTGATAAACATGCAACCCTCTGGTAATTGTGTACTCTAATGATACAAAAATCTAAAACGAAAACAAGTGAGGCCTTACAGATGTCTAAACATGGCCATGAGAACATCTGACCTTCATTACTGTTGAAGCCTTTAAGGAACAAAATGCAGCTAGAATGCAGCATAAATGCAGTTCAACTGCAGTACACTGCAGTTATTCTGCAATTGCTGCGTCCAAAATACAACAGTTGACTTAGGTTACTGCAGTTTCAAAACTGAAATATTGACTTGAAAGGGAGGATATGTGTCTCTACATCAGAACCCTCAGACCTCCAGCTGTCCAGTGAGATAAAGTAACTAGTGAGGATACATCATCATTGTTAGCTGTCCTTCAGCCTCTGATAGCATTGTATGCAGCCCTGTGTAACAGCTAAATCACCTGAGTCTGGATAAGGAGTGCTATGTCCTGAGCAGACAAAGGTTGGGTCTCTAAAAACCGTAAAGCAATGATCTAGCTGTAATAATCCAAAGCCAGGGCACTATCAGATGTCATCATCTCACATTCAACCTCTTGTCACTCAATATCATGTGACTGTGGCAAGAAACTAAATCCTATCTCATCTGAGTGCCCGACTTGGTACTATACTGCACAGTAGGTCTAAATGTCAAATGTGTCATAGGGTTATCCAGTATGTCTGAAACTACATAAGGATACGCAGTGTTATTTTACAATCTGCACAAAAGTTAACAAAACAGAAGTGTATTACATAAGAAATGCTCCAGGGATTTAACACTTCCTTTGTAGTCTGAGCTAACTGACAGGCAGGGTCGGCTGACCATGTGCTGCTGTCAATAAGAGACAGAGGAACAGCAGTTGTAGTCTTGCCATGCCTTGAAACAGTGACCCTAATCCCTGGCATAATCACAGCATCTAGCCAGGAGATAGCAGCCCCACCCCAGGCACCATGTCAGAAAGCCCCCCGGCCCCCAGCCCACTACCCTGTCAGAGAGGAGTGTGTCGCACTGGGATGAGGGACGATAGTTTGACCTCCATATCCACAGTGATTGTGGGACAGCTGCTCTGAAGTAGCTCTAATAGAAAGATGTGAAACATTCCTCTGGCTTTGCCTTCATCATACCACTGAGCTCTGGTCAATCAACATCATACAACCTAACTACAGATCCTAACTCTACAAACACCTGTATGTACTGTACAGTGCTTTCGGAAAGCATTCAGACCCATTGACCTTTTCCACATTTTGTTACGTTACAACCTTATTCTAAAATGGATAAAATAGTTTTTTCCCCCTCTCATCAATCTACATACAATACCCCATAATGACAATTTTTGCTAATTTATTAAAAATAAAGAACTGAAATATCACATTTACATAAGTATTCAGACCATTTACTCAGTACTTTGTTGAAGCACCTTTGGCAGCGATTACAGCCTCAAGATGTTTTGGGTATGACGCTACAAGGTTGGCACATGTATTTGGGGAGTTTCTCCCATTCTTATCTGCAGATCCTCTCAAGCTCTGTCAGATTGGATGGGGAGTGTCGCCGCACAGCTATTTTCAGATCTCTCCAGAGATGTTTCGTTTGGGTTCAAGTCTGGGCTCTGACTGGGCCACTCAAGGACATTCAGAGACTTGTCCCGAAGCCACTCCTGCGTTATCTTGGTTGTGTGCTTAGGGTTGTTGTCCTATTGGAAGATCCACACAGCGTGATGCTGCCACCACCATGCTTCACCGTAGGGATGGTGCCAGGTTTCCTCCAGATGTGACTCTTGGAATTCAGGCCAAAGAGTTAAATCTTGGTTTCATCAGACCAGAGAATCTTGTTTCTCATGGTCTGAGAGTCTTTAGGTGTCTTTTAGCCAACTCCAAGCGGGCTGTCATGTGCCTTTTACTGAGGAGTGGCTTCCATCTGACCACTCTACCATAAGGCCTTATTGCTGGAGTGCTGCAGAGATGGTTGTGCTTCTGGAAGGTTCTCCCATCTCCACACTCTGGGTTCTTGGTCACCTCTCTGACCAAGGCCCTTTTCCCCCGGTTGCTCAGTTTGTCCAGGTGGAGAGCTCTATGGATGAAGGTGTTGTAGTCATGCTTGGCCACGCAGTTGTGGATAAACAGGGAGTACAGGAAGGGACTAAGCACACACCCCTGAGGGGCCCCCATGTTAAAGGTCAACGTGGCAGAGGTGATGTTGCCTACCCTCACCACCTGGGGGCGGCCGGTCAGCAAGTCCAGGATTCAGTTGCAGAGGGAGGTGTTCAGTCCCAGGGTCCCCAGCTTGGTGATGATCATGTTGAGGACTAAGGTGTTAAACGCTGAGCTATGAACAGCATTCTCACATAGTTACTTCCCCTCTTGTCCAGGTAGGAGAGGGCAGTGTAAAGTGTAATTGAGATTGCATCATCTGTGGATCTGTTAGGGCTAGGGCTGTTATGGTGACCATATTACAGCCACACTGGCGGTCACGAGTCATGACTGCAGTCAAATTCCACGTGACGGTTTAGTCATGGTAACTGGGGTTCTACAAGCTCTATCACTTGTGAATAATGTATTATCACTTGTGAATTATGCCCAGTGTGTGCATTACACAGCGCATGCCTTTTTCTTACGGCTTTTTCAAATCATAGTCGCACACCTCATGTAGCCTTGACCATAACCCTACATGTTTTGATAAGGTTTGTATCACAACTAAAAATTAAGCGTATGAATCAACATTACAACCGGTGTAGCCTAACTGGCATACATAGGCGGTACCTGAGTTTCAAGTTTGGGGAGTTTTCACCATAAAAATGCACTTTAATAATAAAGTATAATATTAATAATTGCGGTCACTATTGAAAACAGTGTGTCGTGGAAATTCTTACACAGGGACACTCGAAGTCAATCTTAAATTAATCATCCTTTATTTGTCAGTGCGCTGGAGAGGTTCCAACCAACCCAATGCACCCTAGTACACATCACGTCAATCAGGAACTCTGCCTGGGCAGTCCCAGCTGTTGTCTTATATACAGCTATACACAGACAAGTTATATTTGCATGATATAGCATAATTAATCATTACTGTTTTGTTTCATTCACGTAACAAATCAATACTGGTTCATAACATGTGACAGACCAATACCTCACAAGGCTTTTTCTCTCTAAGCTGAGACCTTGAAGCTGAGACATCCTTTGTTCTCAAAACAAGGTCTGGGTGTACTGCCAAATTGCAGCTACTGATAGTGAAGATCCATTCAGTCAGCCACTTGCATGAACACAGAAATTGGTTTATAGAACAGGATATGAATAGAACACAGAAATAAAAAAAAGCACAAACATAAAAATTCAATTTCAAGTGTATTCCTGTTAACCTCTTGAGACTCTAGGGGCAGTATTTCATTATTGGATAAAAAAAACGTGCCCGTTTTAAGCGCAATATTTTGTCACGAAAAGATGCTCGACTATGCATATAATTGGCAGCTTTGGAAAGAAAACACTCTGACGTTTCCAAAACTGCAAAGATATTATCTGTGAGTGCCACAGAACTCATGCTACAGGCGAAACCAAGATGAAACCTCAAACAGGAAATGAGCAGAATTTTTGAGGCTCTGTTTTCCATTGTCTCCTTATATGGCTGTGAATGTGCCATGAACGAGCCTAAGCTCTCTGCCGTTTGTCCAAGGTGTCTGCAGCATTGTGACGTATTTGTAGGCATATCATTGGAAGATTGGCCATAAGAGACTACATTTGCCAGGGGTCCGCCCGGTGTCCTTTGTCTAAATTGGTGCGTAATCTTCAACTGAAGGCATTTTCCATTGAGATTCAGAGGAGAACGCACACTTCCACGATTTTTTTATTTTTTTTATTTTTTATTTCACCTTTATTTAACCAGGTAGGCTAGTTGAGAACAAGTTCTCAATTGCAACTGCGACCTGGCCAAGATAAAGCATAGCAGTGTGAACAGACAACACAGAGTTACACATGGAGTAAACAATTAACAAGTCAATAACACAGTAGAAAGAAAAAAAAGGGGGGAGTCTATATACAATGTGTGCAAAAGGCATGAGGTAGGCGAATAATTACAATTTTGCAGATTAACACTGGAGTAATAAATGATCAGATGGTCATGTACAGGTAGAGATATTGGTGTGCAAAAGAGCAGAAAAGTAAATAAATAAAAACAGTATGGGGATGAGGTAGGTGAAAATGGGTGGGCTATTTACCAATAGACTATGTACAGCTGCAGCGATCGGTTAGCTGCTCAGATAGCTGATGTTTGAAGTTGGTGAGGGAGATAAAAGTCTCCAACTTCAGCGATTTTTGCAATTGTTCCAGTCACAGGCAGCAGAGTACTGGAACGAAAGGCGGCCGAATGAGGTGTTGGCTTTAGGGATGATCAATGAGATACACCTGCTGGAGCGCGTGCTACGGATGGGTGTTGCCATCGTGACCAGTGAACTGAGATAAGGCGGAGCTTTACCTAGCATGGACTTGTAGATGACCTGGAGCCAGTGGGTCTGGCGACGAATATGTAGCGAGGGCCAGCCGACTAGAGCATACAAGTCGCAGTGGTGGGTGGTATAGGTGCTTTAGTGACAAAGCGGATGGCACTGTGATAGACTGCATCCAGTTTGCTGAGTAGAGTGTTGGAAGCCATTTTGTAGATGACATCGCCGAAGTCGAGGATCGGTAGGATAGTCAGTTTTACTAGGGTAAGCTTGGCGGCGTGAGTGAAGGAGGCTTTGTTGCGGAATAGAAAGCCGACTCTTGATTTGATTTTCGATTGGAGATGTTTGATATGAGTCTGGAAGGAGAGTTTGCAGTCTAGCCAGACACCTAGGTACTTATAGATGTCCACATATTCAAGGTCGGAACCATCCAGGGTGGTGATGCTAGTCGGGCATGCGGGTGCAGGCAGCGATCGGTTGAAAAGCATGCATTTGGTTTTACTAGCGTTTAAGAGCAGTTGGAGGCCACGGAAGGAGTGTTGTATGGCATTGAAGCTCGTTTGGAGGTTAGATAGCACAGTGTCCAATGACGGGCCGAAAGTATATAGAATGGTGTCGTCTGCGTAGAGGTGGATCAGGGAATAACCCGCAGCAAGAGCAACATCATTGATATATACAGAGAAAAGAGTCGGCCCGAGAATTGAACCCTGTGGCACCCCCATAGAGACTGCCAGAGGACCGGACAGCATGCCCTCCGATTTGACACACTGAACTCTGTCTACAAAGTAATTGGTGAACCAGGCAAGGCAGTCATCCGAAAAACCGAGACTACTGAGTCTGCCGATAAGAATATGGTGATTGACAGAGTCGAAGGCCTTGGCATGGTCGATGAAGACGGCTGCACAGTACTGTCTTTTATCGATGGCGGTTATGATATCGTTTAGTACCTTGAGTGTGGCTGAGGTGCACCCGTGACCGGCTCGGAAACCAGATTGCACAGCGGAGAAGGTACGGTGGGATTTTGAGATGGTCAGTGACCTGTTTGTTGACTTGGCTTTCGAAGACCTTAGATAGGCAGGGCAGGATGGATATAGGTCTGTAGCAGTTTGGGTCCAGGGTGTCTCCCCCTTTGAAGAGGGGGATGACTGCGGCAGCTTTCCAATCCTTGGGGATCTCGGACGATATGAAAGAGAGGTTGAACAGGCTGGTAATAGGGGTTGCGACAATGGCGGCGGATAGTTTCAGAAATAGAGGGTCCAGATTGATTTGTACGGGTCCAGGTTTTGGAGCTCTTTCAGAACATCTGCTATCTGGATTTGGGTAAAGGAGAACCTGGAGAGGCTTGGGCGAGGAGCTGCGGGGGGGGGGGCGGAGCTGTTGGCCGAGGTTGGAGAAGCCAGGCGGAAGGCATGGCCAGCCGTTGAGAAATGCTTATTGAAGTTTTCGATAATCATGGATTTATCGGTGGTGACCGTGTTACCTAGCCTCAGTGCAGTGGGCAGCTGGGAGGAGGTGCTCTTGTTCTCCATGGACTTCACAGTGTCCCAGAACTTTTTGGAGTTGTAGCTACAGGATGCAAACTTCTGCCTGAAGAAGCTGGCCTTAGCTTTCCTGACTGACTGCGTGTATTGGTTCCTGACTTCCCTGAACAGTTGCATATCACGGGGACTCTTCGATGCTATTGCAGTCCGCCACAGGATGTTTTTGTGCTGGTCGAGGGCAGTCAGGTCTGGAGTGAACCAAGGGCTGTATCTGTTCTAGGTTCTGCAGTTTTTGAACGGAGCATGCTTATCTAAAATGGAGAGGAAGTTGCTTTTAAAGAATGACCAGGCATCCTCAACTGACGGGATGAGGTCAATGTCCTTCCAGGATACCCGGGCCAGGTCGATTAGGAAGGCCTGCTCACAGAAGTGTTTTAGGGAGCGTTTGACAGTGATGTGGGGTGGTCGTTTGACTGCGGCTCCGTAGCGAATACAGGCAATGAGGCAGTGATCGCTGAGATCCTGGTTGAAGACAGCGGAGGTGTATTTGGAGGGCCAGTTGGTCAGGATGACGTCTATGAGGGTGCCCTTGTTTACAGAGTTAGGGTTGTATCTGGTGGGTTCCTTGATGATTTGTGTGAGATTGGGGGCATCTAGCTTAGATTGTAGGACTGCCGGGGTGATTAAGCATATCCCAGTTTAGGTCACCTAACAGAACAAACTCTGAAGCTAGATGGGGAGCGATCAATTCACAAATGGTGTCCAGGGCACAGCTGGGAGCTGAGGGGGGTCGGTAGCAGGCGGCAACAGTGAGAGACTTATTTCTGGAGAGAGTAATTTTCAAAATTAGTAGTTCGAACTGTTTGGGTATGGACCTGGAAAGTATGACATTACTTTGCAAGCTATCTCTGCAGTAGACTGCAACTCCTCCCCCTTTGGCAGTTCTATCTTGACGGAAGATGTTATAGTTGGGTATGGAAATCTCTGAATTTTTGGTGGCCTTCCTGAGCCAGGATTCAGACACAGCAAGGACATCAGGGTTAGCAGAGTGTGCTAAAGCAGTGAGTAAAACAAACTTAGGGAGGAGGCTTCTGATGTTGACATGCATGAAACCAAGGCTTTTTCGATCACAGAAGTCAACAAATGAGGGTGCCAGGGGACATGCAGGGCCTGGGTTTACCTCCACATCACCCGCGGAACAGAGAAGGAGTAGTATGATGGTGCGGCTAAAGGCTATCAAAACTGGTCGCCTAGAGCGTTGGGGACAGAGAATAAGAGGAGCAGGTTTCTGGGCATGGTAGAATATATTCAGGGCATAATGCGCAGACAGGGGTATGGTGGGGTGCGGGTGCAGCGGAGGTAAGCCCAGGCACTGGGTGATGATGAGAGAGGTTGTATCTCTGGACATGCTGGTTGTAATGGGTGAGGTCACCGCATGTGTGGGAGGTGGGACAAAGGAGTTATCAGGGGTATGAGGAGTGGAACTAGGGGGTCCATTGTGAACTAAAACAATGATAACTAACCTGAACAACAGTATACAAGGCATATCGACATTTGAGAGAGACATACAGCGAGGCATACAGTAATCACAGGTGTTGAATTGGGAAAGCTAGCTAAAACAGTAGGTTTGACAACAACAGCTAATCAGCTGGCACGACAACAGCAGGTAAAATGGCGTTGACTAGGCAACGGGGCCAACAGATAAAACAAACAAGCAGAATGGAGTACCGTGATTAATGGACAGTCCAGCGTGCATCAGCTATGTGGCCAAGAGATCAGTGTCCAGGGGGCAGCGGTGGATGGGGCAGGGAAGCTGGACTGGCAAGTGTTATCCAGGTAAAAAAAAAAGAGGTTCTTGAGTGTGTTCTAAAAAATTTAAAATAATAGCGATTCCGCATCACATTGGGTGAGGCAGGTTTCCGGACGGTATAAACAAATTAAAATCAAAAAGAGATAGAAAGTAAATATGGGTGTTTTGGACGCGGCGATGCAGACGGTTAGCAGGCCTGTGCTAGCAAGCTAACAGTTCGTAGATAGCTAGATAGCTAGTTGTGAAGATCCAGCTGAAAAATGTTCCATTTGCGGTGGGAATCCGGGGAAGAAATCGGTGGATGAAAAAAAAAAAATAGGTCCGTTATGCTCTGGTTAGAGTCGCGTTGTTCGAACTGGCGAGATCTTTCCGGGCTGAAGGTTAGCTGATGACCGGTTAGCTGAAGACCGCTAGCATGGCTAGTGGTTTGCTGGCTAGCTTCAGTTGAGCTTCAGTTGAGGGGTTCCGGTTCCAAGTAAATATAAATATAAATACTTTAGGAAAAATAGCTCCATTGGGTGAGGCGGGTTGCAGGAGAGTAATTGGAAGCTTAGGTTTAGCAAAAAGTTTTTAAGGAGATATGCGAAGAAAAATATGTAAAAAAAACGAAAGAGATATATACAGAGACACGACACGGAAGGACTTACTGCTACGCCATCTTGGATATGTGAAAAACACGTTGAGGATTGATTCTAAACAACGTTTACCATGTTTCAGTCGATATTATGGAGTTAATTTGGAAAAAAGTTTGGGGTTTTGACGAATGAATTTTCATTTTGTTTTGGTAGCCAAACATGACGCAGAAAATAATCTTTCAGGAAAAACTGAACATTTGCTATCTAACTGAGAGTCTCCTCATTGAAAACATCCAAAGTTCTTCAAAGGTAAATGATTTTATTTGAATGGTTTTCTGGTTTTTGTGAAAATGTTGCCTGCTGAATGCTAACGCTAAATGCTATGCTAACGCTAAATGCTGTTACACAAATGCTTGTTTTGCTATGGTTGAGAAGCATATTTTTGAAAATCTGAGATGACAGTGTTGTTAACAAAAGGCTAAGCTTGAGAGCTAGCATATTTATTTAATTTCATTTGCGATTTTCATGAATAGTTAACGTTGCGTTATGGTAATGAGCTTGGGGCTGTATTCACGATCCCGGATCCGGGATGGCTCGACGCAAGAAGTTAATTGCATTTTGGAATATTTACTGCCGTGTGTGCATTTCTACGCTTATAATGTGAAGAAATATCCTTACAGTTCAATAACATTTTAAGCTAAACATTCTGATCTGTTGCATCAGCCTCATTGCTTTAAAACATTTTTTGTTAGTTTGGGATCTATTGCATCCCACAACTGCCCCAGAGTATGTTTGGAATATTCATTTATTTCACAGAAGGACAAGTTGACCAATAGAATAGGTCAACTTCTGTACTATCTGTACTTGTAGATTGACATAGGCTAGTGATTTTGCGGCTTGTCAGGCGTACTCATCTTGTTGACTGACGAAAAGTAAATGTGGACAGTTCTTCTATCATCTTCAATATGTGCCTCGGAATTTGATAGGAAGGACATGTGCAGTTGTCCAAACATACATCTATTTATAAGGGTTTAGATTTTTATCTCAGCAAAAGTGAGATTTGAATAATTATTCAGATGTTTCAAGAGAAAACAGTCTGCCTTTTCCAGCTTCGCACGCATCATAAAAGTATAGACTTGGTCTAATATTAGTTCTTAATTCTTCAATGTGTCTGTCTTCACTTGTAGCCTACATCTTAGCCGAGATGCCTGTGAGAAGGAACCGATCACCTGACGGCATTGGCTAATAATAATTGAGATATCTAAGAGAGTCATGTGAGTGAGAGGTGCTTTGTTAATTATAATAATAATTATATTCAGCCCAAGGGCACCAAGGTCTCTTTGGCCGCAAAAGGGATATATTTTTTAGGGGGCATTATGGCCACACAAGGGGGATGTTGCCGGGAAATTTGAGACCCAGTGAGAAAATTATCAAGTGCTTGTGAAATTGTGAATGATAGACTGACGAAGTGTGTGCAGCCTGCATAAGAAACAAATCAGAGTCGTGTACTTTTTTAAATCATCACTAGAGCCGCATCACGCAGCCTTAGAATGTATTAAAAATCTAAACATACAGCCCAACGTTTGTATCACAACTAAAGTTGAATAAATAACTCTAAATTAAGCATATGGGATAATCTATTTCTTTGTTAACCAATCAACACAGAATAGCCCAAAATATCCTTTCTATTTTATTCCGATATGTTCAATTGTATTCTTCATACTGTAAAATAATAAAAAATAATGCAATGGAATTCTAAGCAAATATTTTCTGCTAAATGAACTAGTGTAGTCCTCATCCATAACCATATCATGACCTAACAAAAGGAAAACTCAGAGTAAGCTATTCTGTTATTCTGAAATAGACCACATTCTCTTCAAATCATGTTTCATTAGACCTGTCTAAAATAGGTAATGGATTAATTGTGATGAAGTAGGCTATATTAAATGGATTTATTAGACTTTTTCAAATGTAGATGTTCCAAGGGTCTGCATCAGAGGCTTGTAGGCTATGCGCGGAAACCAGGAGATGCTAAACGTCTTTATGTTAATTAATAATGAGAAATTGACAATTGGAGTGGGTCCAGGGTGTCTGGGATGATGGTGGTGATGTGTGTCATGACCAACCTTTCAAAGCCCTTAATAATTACATATGTGAGTGCTACAGGGTGATACGTTGGAGTTCTTGGGAGCAGTGACAATGGTGGTCAGATTGAAACATGTTGGGATTACAAACTGGGAGATTGAAAATGTCAGTGAAGACACATGCCAGCTGGTCTGCGTATGCTTTGAGAATGCGCCCTGGTATTACATCTGGCCAATGGTCTTGCGAATGATAACCTGTTTAAATGTTTTCCTCACATCAGCCACGGAGAGCGAGATCACACAGTCATCCGGAACAACAGGGGCATTCACACAAGACTCAGTGTTGTATTCCTTGAAGAAAGCATAAAAGGCATTTAGTTCGTTTGAAAGTTCTGCATCACAGGGCATCTCACGGCTGGGTTTCCCTTTGTAATCCATTATCGTCTGCAATATCTGCCACATCTTACGAGTGTCGGAACTGGTGTAATAGGATTCCACCTTCAAATATTTTCCTTTAGCAGGTCATATATGTACAGTTGAAGTGGGAAGTTTACATACACTTATGTAGGAGTCATTAAACCTCGTTTTTCAACCACTCCACTAATTTATTTTTAACAAACTATAGTTTTGGCAAGTCGGTTAGGACATCTACTTTGTGCATGAGCCAAGTCATTTTCCCAACAATTATTTACAGACAGATTATTTCACTGTATCACAATTCCAATGGGTCAGAAGTTTACATACACTAAGTTGACTGTGCCTTTAAATTCCAGAAAATTATGTTATGGCTTCAGAAGCTTCTGATAGGCTAATTGACATCATTTGAGTCAATTGCAGGTGTACCTGTGGATGTATTTCAAGGCCTACCTTCAAACTCAGTGCCTTTTTGCTTGACATCATGGGAAAATCAAAAGAAATCAGTCAAGACCTCAGAAAAAACAAACATTGTAGACCTCCACAAGTCTGGCCCATCCTAGGGAGCAATTTCCAAACGCCTGACGGTACCACGTTCATCTGTACAAACAATAGTATGCAAGTATAAACACCATGGAACCACGCAGCCGTCATACCCCTCAGGAAGGAGATGCGTTCTGTCTCCTGGAGATGAGGGTACTTTGGTGCGAAAAGTGCAAATCAATCCCAGAGCAACAGCAAACGTCCTTGTGAAGATGCTGGAGGAAACAGGTACAAAATTATCTATATACACAGTAAAACGAGTCCTATGTTGACATAACCTGAAAGGTCGCCCAGCAAGGAAGAAGCCACTGCTCCAAAACCACCATAAAAAAGCCAGACTACGGTTTGCAACTGCACATGGGGACAAAGATCGGACTTAGTGATCCTAACTGACCTAAAACTGCATTTTTACTAGGATTAAATGTCAGGAATTGTGGAAAAACTGAGTTTAAATGTATATGGCTAAAGTGAGTGTAAACTTCCGACTTCAACTGTATGTACTGCGATTCGATACTGTCATTTATTTGCAATTTGATGTTCCAAACATATAGGTCACTATACTGTATGTCTGCTGCAGACAGACAAGAGAGAGCCATGAAAAAACAAGTTTTGATCAGACATGGAAATAAAAGTACTGAAAACAATTAGAGTTTTGCTGTATATACAGCCAACCAGCGCAAAAACAATTGTGTGATGTTGTCAAAACGATACGATATATCGTCAAAAATAATATCCAGATAGGTAACTGTATAGATTTGTTTTCCCCATCATTGACTCGCAGGCGTGCTAACATCACGTAAATCCAGCATGTTTTCTCCAGTTATCTCAAGAACATATTGTACTCTAGGAACTTTATTTGGGCGGCAGGGTAGCCTGCAGGTTAGAGCATTGGGCTAGTAACCGAAAGGTTGCAAGTTCAAATTCCCGAGCTGACAAGATACAAATCTGTCGTTCTGCCCCTGAACAAGGCAGTTAACCCACTGTTCCTAGGCTGTCATTGAAAATAAGAATTTGTTCTTAACTGACTTGCCTAGTTTAATAAAATGTTTTTGGAGAAAGTCACGCATTTTTCTGGGACAAGATCAACACAACAGAGGAGGAAGTTATTAGTAAGATATGAGTTTTACCTAGCCCTCCCCTCAAGTAATCCAGGCAGGGTTCAAACCACCCACGGCATTGTCAGACTACAATGCAACTACACTTTCCTTACACTTCCCGGACTGTCATTTGATCAGCCCTTAATTTCCCATTAACCAGGAGGACATGCACAACCTCTAACACCCTACCGCTGAGCTACTGCAGGTAATTACTTCTGTTACACCAGTACCTGTCCAGCCACCCCTCCACCTACCTACTTTCGCTGCGGTGTCCTGTTCCCCGTTACCTAGGCAACACAGCGGTTATGTTCTCCTCTCCATTCACACAGCACTCTTGTCCCACTAAGGAACACTCTGGTTGTCAGCACACTCTGAGAGAACAAAAAAGAACCATCCACTTGGCCATTATAACAAACACTCAGTTTCACTACAAGCAGGGGGAAAAGGCCCCTCCCTACTCTATGGGATATTTCAATCAGACCGGCTGTGATGTGTAAAGGTGGCCTCAAGGGGTTAATGCTCACATCTCATGGAGGAAGAGGTGGGACAGATTTAATGAAGTTTTACAACACTGCTTTCCCAGTGTGCTGCCAAGGGCAATGTCACGTTTCTTTATCTATGGCACACGGTACAGAGCAGCTCTCCCTATTCTGTTATCTCCTCATTGGACACCA
Organism: Oncorhynchus nerka; assembly: GCF_034236695.1. Lineage (NCBI taxonomy): Eukaryota > Metazoa > Chordata > Actinopteri > Salmoniformes > Salmonidae > Oncorhynchus > Oncorhynchus nerka. The sequence goes on along the minus strand of NC_088420.1, from coordinate 35,409,182 downwards.
GCTGAAATGTACTGCACCAATGATAACCAGGTCAAACACACAGGAACAACATTGTCACTTTGGTACATTGGTAAATTCAACTCCTACAGCTCTCTATACAGAATTACTGATCACAACAGTGATGTGCAGAACAGAACAGGACAGTATCTTCACAGTCACAGTCACAGAAGGGTGGCCTATGTGTAGGTACTGGTAAATATTTTGTTAATGTAGCTAACTGTGTGAACTCATCTAGAAAAACTGAGTATAAACAATTTATAACCACAAATAATTCAAAATAGCACCATCTACTATAAGATTCCACAACAAACACATTCAGATGCTGCTTCCATGGGGTGCCCATAACTATGAAGGAGCAGAGCGAAGTCTTCATCGAACTACGTAAATCCTCTTTCAGTTTTAAAGCATCTCATTGCTGGAACCAATTACACTGAACAAAAATATAAACGCAACATGCAACAATTTCATATAAGGAAATCAGTCAACTGAAATAAATTCATTAGGCCCTAATCTATGGATTTCACATGACCGGGAATACAGATATGCATCTGTTGGTCACAGGTACCTTAAAAAAAGTAGGGGTGTGGATCAGAAAAACCGTCAGTATCTGGTGTGACCACCATTTGCCACATGCATTGCGACACATCTCCTTCGCATAAAGTCGATCAGGCTGTTGATTGTGGCCTGTGGAATGTTGTCCCACTCCTCTTCAATGGCTGTGCGAAGTTACTGGATATTGGCAGGAACTGGAACACGCTGTTGTACACGTCAATCCAGAGCATCACAAACATGCTCAATTGGTGACATGTCTGGTGAGTATGCAGGCCATGGAAGAACTGGGACATTTTCAACTTCCAGGAATTGTGTACAAATCCTTGCGACATGGGGCTGTGCATTATCATGCTGAAACATGAGGTGATGGCGGCAGATGAATGGCACGACAATGGGCCTCCGGATCTCGTCACGGCATCTCTGTGCATTCAAACTGACATGCAATTGTGTTTGTTGTCCGTAGCTTATGCCTGTCCATACCATAACCCTCCACCACCATGGGGCACTCTGTTCACAACGTTGACATCAGCAAACCGCTTGCCCACACGATGCCCTTCATGCTGTCTGCCATCTGCCGGGTACATTTGAAACCGGGATTCATCCATGAAGAGCACACTTCTCCAGCGTGCCAGTGGCCATCAAAGGTAAGCATTTTCTAACAGAAGTCAGTTTACATCGCTAAACTGTTGTCACGCCCTGACCTTAGTTGTCTTAGTTTTCTTTATTATTTTGGTTAGGTCAGGGTGTGACGAGGGTGGTTTGTTTAGTTTTTGTATTGAATACTTTCAGAAGGCACTGCCCATACCAAGAAGAAAGTATAACTTTGTTTTTCGTCAGTCTGACATCATGGCTGTGTTTATTGGGCTGGGGAGTGCTTCTCTATTCTGATGGTGTACTTCACCCATTTTCACCTCATCTCTTTCCAGATTAGGAGCCAAAAACATTAGGTGAGTACAGCTGTTCCCTCATCTAGATTAAACATTTTCATTCTGCATTCAGTCAGCCCTCTCATGCACTCCTCAATTATTCCGTTTTTCTCTAGCCTCAGAAAGGAGGATCATTTGAGCAGTGGTCATTGAGGGCTAGAGTTAAAGAGCAGGTAGGTATGTCAGGGTGTGCTGGGCTGTGTGCACGTCACCAGCCTGTTTATTTGCTGCTAACTCCTGTCTGATTGCTGCAGATCTAGTGACAGGCTGTATATCCAATAAAGTAACACATCAGATCAGCCCCCTGAATGTCACCTGGTACAGCAGAAATACACAGCACTCATCCCACTTGGGTATACTCTATGTGATTAGAGCAGAGCATCCCCATAAGGGTGCTGCAGAGAGAGACGCTGGGTCTGTCCATCAGTCCGTTCATCTGTCAGTCTTCCTGTCTATATCTGCCTGGCTGCCTACCTGCCTGTATCTCAGTCAGTCAGTCCCCCGGAGAGCAGAAAGCAGGGCTTCATTACTCTCGCCTCCATGCAGTAAGCTCTGATATGCAGAGTGACATCTCCCAGCGCAAACAGTAAGGCAATCAATTTGGGACATAATTACAATTTTCACGGACGCTGCTCTCAACTAACAAGGATTAACTGTAGCGATAAATGAACGGCAACGCATCACATTTTATACATAAGTTCATGTCTCATCCATTTCAAGTGGGACATTGCACCCACCTTGTGTTTTCTTAATCAAGATGCTGGTATTTACAGAAAGAGATTGAACAAAATAACTAAATACCTTTGTCATAATATGTTTCAATGGGGAAAGGGAAGCCATGAAGTGGCAGTGACATTGTAGCTACAGGCAAGGTGACCCTCAATGTGATATCAAGGTAATATTTTCAGAGCAAAGCATGGAGATGGACGTGTGCAATAACAAAACTGTTCCAAATGAACTCCTTTTAGGAGAATTCCCCTTAAATTAGAGCAGTAGATTCTGAGAAGCAAACCAAGCTGACATAATCTGTTCTATAAATGATCCTGTATCAGACGTCATTCCTGTTCAAACATTAGGTACTGTAAGCAGCAAGAAACTTTCAAACTTCAGAGTTTATTTTTATAAGAGAAGCTTCGTCATCGGCTATTCCTGCCTCTCTTCATAAAATATTAAGCATATGACGCACACCAACAGTGGCATGGGCACAAGGCACCAGGCAGAATTACTCAGCATTAGCTGTGGCAAACTTGGGGAAGCAACGGTTGGGTTGAGAATATGTTGTGCATTACCGGGTTCTGATGAGCTGTTAACTTCCATGCTGTGTTGTCCTGATATGAACCACAAAAATCGTAAGGTAACGTTGACACTCGTATTAAGCTTATGTGAGCTTAACTGGGGAATATGGAAAACCCCATTTAGACATCCAAAATAAGCTATTCCATCTAGGGGCGGCAGGTAGCCCAGTGGTTAGAGCGTTGGGCCAGTAACCGAAAGGTTGCTAGATTGAATCTCTGAGCTGACAATGTAGAAATCTGTCATTCTGCCCCTGAACAAGGCATTTAACCCACTGCTCCTAGGCTATTGTAAATAAGAATTTGTTCTTAACTGACTTGCCTAGTTAAATAAAGGTTCAATAAAAAAATAACTGCACAAACTTGATTTAAAACAATACAGTGAAGTATATGTGCCTATCATTTCCCCCACTAAAAGATGTGAAAGCTGGGTGAGCATCTATTACGAAAGGACAGGAACTGAACAGTGGGTTCTATCCTCTTCACTGTGGTAAGAGCCACAGCCATCTTTAACTGGTGATTTAATGATGTGTCACAAGAGTACTCACTATAGGCCTGCTTACCTTATCAATGAAATAGTCTGGTTTTCCTTGAACTGACTGCACCGTTGTAGGCTACTGTTTGTCACTGAAAAACGAGGCTATTTGTTTTGTCTGTTTGAATTTGTCATTTTCCCTAGATACCACACATTTCTCTAACCATGATCCAGAACAGTTTCAATGCAGCTTGGCATAGATTCTACAAGGGTGAACGCCAGCGGAAATTATTTTTGGTATCTCAAATTGTTCTGGCAATCCTCACATAGAAACTTCATTGGGAGGAAGGATGTTTGACATGTGTTTCACATTTGGTGTTTTGTTGATGGTGGTGGAAAATGCTGTCTCAGGCGCTGCTCCAGAATCTCCCGTAATGTGAGGCATATCAAGAAGTTGATTAAACAGCATGGTTATTTCACAGGTGCACCTTGTGATGCGGACAATAAAAGTTTTGCAGTTTTTTCACACAACACTTTGCCACAGTCTCAAATTTTGAGGGAGCATGCAATTGGCATGCTGACTACAGGAATGTCCACCCCATCCAATGTTGTTTTAGAGAATTTGTCAGTACATCCAACCGGCCTCACAACCTCAGACCTCGTGTAACCACGCCAGCCCAGGACCTCCACTTCCGGCTTCTTCACCTGAGGGATCGTCTGAGACCATCCACCCGCATAACTGATGAAACTGAGGAGTATTTCTGTCTGTAATAAAGCCCTTTTGTGGGGAAAAACTCATTTTGATTGGCTGGGCCTGGCCCCTCAAGTGGGCGGGCCTATTTCCTCCCAGGCCCACCCATGGCTGCACCCCTTCCCAGCAATGTGAAATCCATAGATAGGGCCTAATTAACTTATTCTAATTGACAGATTTCCTGAAATGAACCGTAACTCAGTAAAATTATTGAAATTGTTGCATGTTGTATTTATACACTGCATTTTTGTTCAGTATACTTTGTATCCCTCATTTACTCATGTGTTTCCATTATTTTGGCAGTTACCTGTATCTCTGTGTCCCTCATCCCATTTGTGTGGAGCCCTGAGACAGGATACAACAGCAACAAACAGTCAGCTACATGCATCTCTGTTCCCCCACTGCCAAATGATGCTATTCATTTTGTTACACACAGCCGGGTGAGGATCAATCGCTCGCCCCTCTCTCTCATTGATGTTTCTGACATTTATTCAAATACTGTTCACATGGCTCAATGGCAACTCTATTGACTATCACTGGCCAGCTGCACACCAGAGGATAACATCATGTACTCTAATACATCATATGAATTAAACATTACCTATTTATTTAAAGGGACAATGTCAAGAGATTTTCTTGGGTAGCTGGTGAAATGATTGTAAAACATATCATTATCAAACAAAAAATATGATCATGAAGACAGGCTGTTGTATTGAGCGTATGTAAGGAGAGTAGAGCTCAGAGTGGCCTGCTCAAAGTCTGAGGTGAATGTGTGGTGTGTACTAGCGTTATACAGCATGTGTTTTTACTCCCGTGCCAGTCCTAATAATACACTGACCCGGCATGCACCCCAGTCACAGCCAATACAGCTACACACACAGGCCTCATTCTCCAGGCTGGCAGTGCCTAGAAATCCTCCCAAATCCTCTAACTCTCTCTCTGCAGGCCTCTAAAGTTTGCTCAGCCCAGAAACAGAACGGAGCAGATCAGTGGACGACGGTATGCAGGCCTGCTGCTGGGTCTCATGGCAATCCCTTAAAGGGCACAAAGATATGTGATAACTGCTAGAATTCCCAGGCAACGCCATTGTCATCACAGAACTTTAGCAAACACTTTTATCCAGGAGACTTCGTTTGAACTGTGACAGAGGAATGCACAACCCTACACCCCAGAGATGATTCAAAAAGCTACATTGAAAGTTTAAGTTTTCTACACATTCTCACAAACAATTACATAATCCGGTTCTTATATAAAGATGTGGTTCTTAGAGATGAGGAGTATCGTGCAGCTATAAAGAAAACATTTGATGTGACATTGAATAATTCCAGCAGATGTTTTTTTATTTAACTAGGCAACCTCTTCGGGCTAGGGGGCAGTATTTTCAGGTCCGGAGGAAAAGCATGCCCAAAGTAAACTGCCTGCTACTCAGGCCAAGAAGCTAGGATATGCATATAATTGGTAGATTTAAATAGAAAACACTATTTTCACTATCAAACTTTCTAAAACTGTTTGAATAATGTGAATATAATAATGTGAGTATAACAGAACAGATATGGCAGGTGAAAACCTGAGAAAAATCCATCCAGGAAAAAAAGATTGAGGTCACTCTCTTTTCAATGAGTTTTGGGGATCTAGAATTCTGTGGCAGTTCCTATTGCTTCGACTGGATGTCAACAATCTTTAGAAATTGGTTGATGTTTTTCCTTTGAGAAATTAAGAAGTAGGGCTGTTCAGAATGAGGGTCGAGTCTAGTGTATTGTTTGTTAGGGGCGAGCGACCTGAAAGCTCGCTCCACTTTGTTTTTTATCCGCTATTGAATGCATCTTAGCCCGTCTTAAATTTGATCAATTATTTACGTTAGAAAAATACATAAAGTTGTATTAGGAAAGTTGTTTGAAATGTTTGGAACAAGTTTACAGGTAACTTATTAGATATTTTGTAGTCATGCTGGGCGAGTTGGAACCAGTGTTTTTCTGGATCAAACGTGCCAAATAAATTAACATTTTGGAGATATAACGACAGAATTTATCGAACAAAAGGACCGTTTGTGACACAAAATGCAGAAATAACGATATAATTCACGCCTTACCTTTGAAGATCTTCTTTTGTTGGCACTCCAATATGTGCCAACAAAAGAAGATCTTCAAAGGTAAGGCGTGAATTATATCGTTATTTCTGCATTTTGTGTCACGCCTGGCGGGTTGAAATATGAATGTCATGTGTTTGTTTTGTGGGGTGCTATCCTCAGATAATCGCATGGTTTGCTTTCGCCGTAAACCTGACATGTTGGCTGGATTAACAACAAGTGTAGCTTTAATTTGGTGTATTGCATGTGTGATTTCATGAAAGTTTAATATTCATAGTAATTTAATTTGAATTTGTTGCTCTGCCATTTTACTGGATGTTGTCGAGGGGTTCTGCTAGCTGAACGTCTAGCCGTTACAAGTTAAGAAGAAATTCTTATTTACAATGACAGCCGAGGAACAGTGGGATAACGACAGATTTTTACCGTGTCAATTTGGGGATTCGATCTAGCAACCTTTCAGTTACTGGCCCAATGCTCTAACCATAGGCTACCTGCCGCCCGGATGTCCCGGAAACATTGATCAAAAACATTAAAGTTCCAGTGCAGTCAGGAAAAAAATATATTTTTTCCTATGTTTTGTATCCTACCTTACAACTACTGATAAAACTAACATTGTAAAAGTGTGATTTTTTAAAAATCAGTGTTATTTTCTGATTGTTGCTGGTTGAAAATATAATCTACACAGGAACTTCTAATTAGCAGGTTTTGCATGGGTGGAGTTTTGGTTTGCCTGGTGACTAAGGGGCCTAGCCCGAACCATGAAAAACAGCCCCAGACCATTAATCCGGCAAGTTAATCCCAGATTCCCCAGATGGTGAAGTGCGATTCATCACTGGAGAGAACGCATTTCCACTGCTCCAGAGTCCAATGGCGGTGAGCTTTATACTGCTCCAGCCAACGCTTATCATAGAGCATGGTGATCTTGTAGCGCATGGCATAGTGCATGGCAGAGCACGAGGCATAGCATGGCACATGGTGTGCAGTTGCTTCGGCCATGGAAACCCATTTCATGTAGCCCCCTGACGAACAGTTGATTGTGCTGATGTTGCTTCCAGAGGCAGTTTGGAACTCGGTAGGACAGATGATTTGAACGTGCTACATGTTTCAGCACATGCCAGTCCCATTCTGTAAGCTTGTGTGGCCTACCACTTCGCGGCTGAGTCGTTGTTGCTCCTAGATGTTTCCACTTCACAATAATAGCACTTACAGTTGACCAGAATAGCTCTAGCAGGGCAGAAATTTGACGAACTGACTTGTTGGAAAGGTGGAATCCTACGACAGTGCCACGTTGAAAGTCACTGAGCTCTTCAGTAAGGCCATTCTACTGCCAATGTTTGTCTATGGAGACTGCATGCCTGTGTGCTCGATTTTATATCCGTCAGCAATGGGTGTGGCTGAAATAGCCGAATCCACTAATTTGAAAGGGTGTCCACATACTTTTGTATATATAGTTTATGTTGGTTGTATGAATTCAGACACGTCCATGCTCTTTGTTAGGGATGATGTTTAGGTGAGTGAAATAAATAAATAGGCCATTGTCTACATTTAAATGGTTGCTTATGCTTTCTGGAAGATGGCGCTGGAGGCTAGGGCTGCCGTCTTATCGACTCTTAACCAACCATGCTATTTTGTTAGTTTTTTTGCGTTGTTCGTAACGTGTTTTGTACGTAATGTTGCTGCTACCGTCTCTTATGACTGAAAAGAGTTTCTGGACATCAGAACTGGGATTACTCACCTCTTCTTCAATGAGTTGGATGCGAGGGATATACTACGGACATCCGACCAGGCCCAGATCCCTGTGATTTGCTGGAAAAGGAAACGTAGGTTTCACGGAAAGAGATCAGGATGCCTTGTGTGGGTCAGGCGGCGATCTGGCTAATCTGCCCTTGCCTTCCGTTCTGCTAGCCGACGTTCAATCGCTGGAAAATAAATGGGACGAACTGAAAGCATGTGTATCCTACCAACGGGACATTAAAAACCTTAATATCTTGTGTTTCACAGAGTCGTGGCTGAACGACGACGTTAAGAACATACAGCTGGTGGGTTATACACTCTATCGGCAGGACAGAACAGCAGCCTCTGGTAAGACAAGGGGAGGATGGGGCCTATGCATATTTGTAAACAATAGCTGGTGCACAATATCTAAGGAAGTCTCAGGGTTTTGCTCGTCTGAGGTAGAGTATCTCATGATAAGCTGTAGACCACACTAGAGAGTTTTCATCTGTTTTTTTCGCAGCTGTCCACATACCTCCACAGCCCGAAGCTGGCACTAAAACCACACTCAATGAGCTGTATTCTGCCATAAGCAAACAGGAAAATGCTCATCCAGAGGTGGCGCTCCTAGTGGCCGCGGACTTTTATGCAGGGAAACTTAAATCACTCTTTGCTCATTTCTATCGGCATGTTAAATGTGCAAACAGAGGGCAAAAATTTCTAGACCACCTTTACTCCACACACAGAGACGCATACAAAGCTCTCTATCGCTCTCCATTTGGCAAACCTGACCATAACTCTATCCTCCTGATTGCAAGAAACAATTAACGCAGGAAGCACCAGTGACTCGGTCTATAAAAAAAGTGGTCAGATGAAGCAGATGCTAAACTACAGGACTGTTTTTCTAGCACAGACTGGAAAATGTTCCGGGATTCTTCCGATGGCATTGAGGAGTACACCACATCAGTCACTGGCTTCACCAATAAGTGCACCGAGGACGTCCCCACGGTGACTGTGCGTACATACCCCAACCAGAAGCCATGGATTACAGGCAACATTCGCACTGAGCTAAAGGGTAGAGCTGCCGCTTTCAAGGAGCGGGACTCTAACGCGGAAGCTTATAAGAAATCCTGCTATGCCCTCTGACAAACCATCAAACAGGAAAAGCATCAACATAGGACTAAGATCGAATCGTACTACACAAGCTCCGAAGCTTGTAGGATGTGGCAGGTCTTGCAAACTATTACAGACTACAAAGAGAAGCACAGCCGAGAGCTGCCCAGTGACACGAGCCTACCAGACGAGCTAAATAACCTACAGTGGGGAGAACAAGTATTTGATACACTGCCGATTTTGCAGGTTTTCCTACTTACAAAGCATGTAGAGGTCTGTAAATGTTATCATAGGTACACTTCAAATGTGAGAGATGGAATCTAAAACAAAAATCCAGAAAATCACGTTGTATGATTTTTAAGTAATCAATCGGAAATCGGTATTTTTGGGCGCCGATTTCCGATTATTATTATTATTTTTTATACCTTTTATTTACCTAGGCAAGTCAGTTAAGAACACAATCTTATTTTCAATGACTGCCTAGGCGTTAACTGTGGGTTAACTGCCTTGTTCAGGGGCAGAACAACAGATTTTCACCTTGTCAGCTCAAGGGTTCCAATCTTGCAACCACACAGTTAACTAGTCCAACGCTCTAACCATTGCACTCCACGAGTACGCTGACTGTTACACGAATGCAGTAGAAGCCAAGGTAAATTGCTAGCTAGCATTACATTTATCTTATAAAAAACAATCAATTATAATCACTAGTTATAACTACTAATCAAATTTAGCAGGCAATATTAACCAGGTGAAATTGTGTCATTTCTCTTGCGTTCATTGCACGCAGAATCAGGGTATATGCAACAGTTTGGACTGCCTGGCACATTGCGAACTAATTTGTCAGATTTTCACGTAATTATGACATACATTGAAGGTTGTGCAATGTAACAAGAATATTTAGACTTAGGGATGCCACCCGTTAGATAAAATACCGTATTTCACTGAAATAATAAACGTTTTGTTTTTGAAATGATAGTGTAATGACCTGACTAGATCATAAATGAACAATTGTCCAGACAGAGGCTTGAGTTTGCGAATTGACGGTTTATTGAACCAACTTTACACAGGCTACTGTTTGGGCCGTAGCACACGCCAAATAGATGACAGATAACCCACAATCCAACCGTGACCTTCTCTTGTGAAGCCCAGATGTAAGAGAGAGAGAACAAAGGCTGAACCTGGTCTTAACTTCCAATGCCCAACCCCCCCTCCACGCCACTCCGCCAACCACCAGGATGCCCGGCATCAGAACATTCCAGGCATTCCCGTGATTGGCAGATAGCAGGTTGATTGACATGTCGGACCCCGCGAACACCGGGTACTGGTCAGTACAACACAACCACCTCCTAGCCTAGCACATAACACACAGCTGTCTGTGCGGGTCGCTACACAGCCCCCCCACCACAAAGTCCCTCGTCCCCGAGGGAACAAACAAAGTCTCTGAAGCGACCCGGAGGTCTCCTTTGCCTGCGTGGCCGTGATGGTCGCAGAGTGCCCCTCTGGGAACCAGGGGATGAAGGCAGGGATATGGGGGACAAGGAAGCGGAACGGGTAATACAGTCCGTGGTTCTGGGGAACCACGCGGTGACACAGGGGGAGACAGGGGAGTGGGCTGTCTGGAGCCTTGTCTGCGGCACCTGAGGGTGGGTGCCTGGAGAATGTCATTGCCAGAGAGGGGAATTGTGGGGGTTCCTGGGGTTTGGGGAGAAGAGGCCCCTCTGTATGGGGCTAACCTGTCCCGGTGCAGTGCCACCTTTCTCCCCCTGGGAGGAAGCTGCACCCGGTACACAACCTCCCTACCCTCTCCAGGACACTGCAGGGTCCCACCCAGTGACTGTCCAACTTGGGGCATCTGCCTTTTTTCCTTAGGGGGCTGTAGACCCAGACCAGCTCCCCAGCCACAAAGTGCCTTCCCGGGTGTGCACGTCATAGTTCCTTTTCTGCCTCACACCTGCATTCACCAGCTGCTCTCTGGCGAAGGTGTGGGCTGTCTCCAGGCGGTCCTGGAGTCTCCGGGCATACTCCGGCCCCGGAGGAACATGAGGGCTATCCAGGGGCCGACCAAACGCCATCTCCGCAGGGGTGCGGATCTCTCTCCCCAGCATGAGGAGGGCAGGCGTGCAGGAGGTGGAGTCTTGGACAGCGGAGCGGCATGCCATGAGGACCATAGGCAGGTGCTTGTCCCAGTCACGCTGGTGTTTGGAAGAGACGATGGCCAGCTGCTGTCCAAGCGTTTTGTTGAAGCGCTCCACAAGGCCATCACTTTGAGGATGGAGAGGAGTAGTGCGGGTCTTGTGCATACCCAGCCTCTCACACATGGTGGCGAACACACGGGACTCAAAGTTTCTGCCTTGGTCGCTGTGGATGGACTCTGCAGCTCCAAACCTGCTGAACATCCCCGCTGTCAGGGCGTCGACGATGGTCTCTGCCTCCTGGTCAGGCAGAGCATAGGCCTCGGGCCATTTTGTGAAATAGTCCATGGCCGTGAGCACCCAGCGGTTTCCACTGTCTGTGGTGGGGAACGGCCCAACTACATCCACTCCCACCCTCTCCATGGGAGCCCCCACTGGGAACTGTTGGAGCTGAGCATGAGAGCGGCCTGGGGGCCCTTTCTCGCTGTGCAGTTGTCACAGCGGCGACAAAAGTCCTCCACATCCCTCTTGTGCTGCCCCCAGTAGAAGCCCTGACGGAGACGGCGCAGTGTTTTTGTGACCCCAAAGTGTCCAGTCCCCACCCCCCATGAGTACTCTGGAGCACAGCCTCCCGCAATGCTTTTGGGACCACCACCTGCCACCTCTCCTCTCCCGTAGCTGACTCCTTCCATGCCCGCTGTAGCACGCCATCAGCCAGCCGCAGTCTCTCAAACTTCGACCACAACCCTTTGGTCGCGAGTGAGAGCGCTGTCACCTCTTCCCATGGTGGCCTCACCTGCGCCTCTACCCACTGTAGCACTGGCTGTAGGTCTGTGTCCCGTCCCTGCTGCTGCCGCCATTCAGCCACGTCGACAGTCTGCAGCTCACAGCAGACAGGCCCGCTCGCCCGACACACTGTGGCACAGACACCCTCCTCTGCCCGCAGCTCTCTCTCCCGTCCCTCTCTCCGTTCACAGTGGCGGCAGCCGTCTGCAGTACAGGGCCGACGGGACATGGCGTCGGCGTTGGAGTGGCGTGCCCCTGCCCTGTGCACCACCGTGAAGTCATACGGCTGAAGCTCCTCCAACCAGCGTGCCACCTGCCCCTCTGGCTCTCTGAAAGACATGAGCCACTGGAGAGCAGAGTGGTCAGTCCTTACAGTAAAGGGCAGACCACCCAGGTAGTACTTGAAGTGTTTGACGGAAGCCACAACAGCCAAGAGCTCCCGCCGGGTGACACAGTAGCGGCGCTCATGTTTGTCAAATGTTTTGCTGAAGTACGCCACCACTCTCTCCCCTCTGGCCCCACCTGGGCCAGCACCCCACCCATGCCCACATTGCTCGCGTCTGTGTCCAGGATAAAGGGCAAGGTGAGGTCAGGGGGCGAGCACGGGGCCTCGATCAGTGCACGTTTGAGGGTGTTGAACGCCTCCTCACACTCCACTGTCCAAGTGAAAGCCTTGTCCTTCGGCAGCAGGCGGTTCAGTGGAGCAGCAACGCTTGAGAAGCCCCGTACAAACCTCCTGTAGTACGAGGCCAGGCCCAGGAAGCTCTTCAGCTGACGCTGGTCGGTGGGGGTGGGCCAGTCTCTGACAGCCCCTACCTTGTCCTCCATGGTGCTGATCCCCTCCTTCCCCACTCGGTGGCCCAAGAAGGACACCTCTCTCCTCATGAAGTGGCACTTCTCGGGGTGGAGCTTCAGACCTGCGGCAGCCACCCTCTCCAGCACACGCCGTAGCGCCCCAGGGCTGACTGGAAGGAGCTGCCATGGGCCAGGATGTCATCGAGGTATACCAGACACTGCTGTCGGGGGATGCCATCCAGCACCCTGTCCATCAAACGCTCAAAAGTAGCTGGAGCGTTGCACAGGCCAAAGCACAGGACCTTGAACTGCCAGTGTCCTCTGTTAGTGGAGAACGCAGTTTTGGCTCTGGCCTCTGGGGAGAGGGGCACCTGCCAGTAGCCACTGCGGAGGTCTAGTGAGGAGAACCAGGAGGACCCCCTAACCAGGTCCAGCGACTCATCGATACGTGGTATGGGGTATGAGTCCTTCCTGGTTACCTCATTCAGCCGCCTGTAGTCCGCACAGAACCTCAGCTTGCCCCCTTCTTCGGAACCATGACGACTGGCGCCGCCCAGGGGCTGTCTGAGGGCTCAATGAAGTCTGCCCGCTGCATCTCCAACACAGCCTTGTCTGCCGCCTCCTGGCGTGCCAGCGGGATACGGCGGGGACGCATCTTGATGGGTCGAGCATCACCTGTGTCGATCTCATGCTGCACCAGAAGAGTCTGACCCACCTCTTCCTCACTCAACGCAAAGCTGTCTCTGAATTCAAACAGCAACTGCCACAACCGTTCCTGCTGCTCAGGGTCAAGACCAACACAGTTCCTCCCCCATATCTCCCTCACTGCAGACAGTGTCCTCTCCTCTCCCATCTGGGGTAGCTGGGCTGGGGGGTGCGGCCCGGGCTCACAGAGGGCTGTGTCATGGAGGTAGCTGGGGAATGTAACACACCGCCGTAGGTGACAGGGGGACTGGGGAAAAGTCACACACAGCTGTGGGGGAGGGGGCGCAGCCATGAGTCTCTGCTGCTTTAACTGTTGGAGTAAAGGGTTTGTTGGGTTGAGTGAATGTGACATTAGGGGGGGCCATGGTGACTTCCGTCCCTCCCTGGAAGCTCAGTGTGCCCCTATTTAGGTCTAACTGGCAGCCTGTGCTCCTAAGAAAGTCCAACCCCAGGATACAAGGGTCCTGCACAGCCGCCACCCACACAGGATGACGCACAGTCCTGCCCCCTACTGTCAGAGTCATTATTCCCTTCCCTTTCATGGGTGCCAGCTCACCTGTGACTGTGCGGAGCTGCACAGTTGTAGGCTCACACTGAGTCCAACCTGGCACAATATCTGGCCTCACCAGGGTTACTGTGGACCCAGTGTCCACCAGGGCGGAGCAGGGCACCCCTCCACAGTGACAGGGACATGACAAAAGTCCCCAACACAGGTCCGGCCCACCACAACAACAGGCTCCCTCCGCTTGCCCTCGTCTGCTTCTGGGGGAAGTGGAGCCTTGCTTCCCGTCTGTGCCGGTGGGCTCCTCCTGAAGATGATGGTGGTTGGGATAGAAAGCCAGGGGTCCGCACTACCCGGTCTATGCGGACCCCGAGCCGTTTCCCTGAGCTCTGGGGGACATGGGGCAATCTCGGCGCAGATGGCCTGGCTGGCCACAACCCCAGCAGACCCTGGGACCAGGGCTTGTGTTTCGTGCCGCCTGTAGCGACACAGCCCGAATGAGTTCTGTCATTTCGGCCACCCAAGCAGGCTTTTCCGGCTCCGGGCTGCTCTGCCCCCAGCTCGCACAGAGGGTGTGTCTCCCTGCACCCCCACCAAAGCCCCAGCTGAAGCCCCAGCCCACACCAGCTCCCTCTCCAAAGCCATCTCCAAGGCTGTCTGCAATGACTCAGGATGAGCCAGCTGGGTCTGTATGCGCAGCTCCGTAGGGGAGAGCGCCTGTATGAACTGGTCCCGTGCTAGCTCGCTCTGCACGGAGGGGGCATGTGAGCATATGCCCGCCGAGAGAGGCTCTCAATGTCATTAGCTAGCACCCGTAGAGGCTCTCCAGGCTGCCTGCGTCTATTCCTCAGTTCGGAGCGCAGTAGCCCGGGCTGTACACACTGTCCATAGCGCCTCCTCAGTGCTCCCACTAGAGCACCATAATCATGCCTGTCCTCGGGGCTAATCAATATCAAACAGGACAGAGCTTCATCCGTGAGGCATAAAGCCAACTGCAGTGCCCTTTCTTCATCCGACCACCCCTAAAATGAGCTAACAGTTCAAACTGAGCATGAAAAGCTTCCCAATCCGCCTTACCGGAATACTTCGGGGTCTTAACAGATACGGACGCAGCCGGGAACTGGGCGCCGCCATGTTTGTTTACATCCTGAGCCCCAGATTCCTCGTCACGCCGCGTCGACGTCGCCACTTCGGTCCGCCCACCAGAATCCGCGCGAAATACACTCGACGAAGCACTCATGCCCGCTTCAGCCACCATCACTCTAACGTCCTCCCTCAAGCGGCCTCTGCGCTCCGACGCCCTGGCGATCTCCTCAGACAGAACCCCCGACGTCCATTCACACGCACCTCCTTGGCCATAATCGTCCCCTACCTCCACCTTCACTTTCGGATTCCCTCGAAGCATTTTCAATCCCCGTTCTCACCTACGGTAGCTAGCCACATAAGTCAGCTAGCTAGCTGGCTAACTTGTATCAACGTTTTTACTTCTGACACCAATGTAATGACCTGACTAGATCATAAATGAACAATTGTCCAGACAGAGGCTTGAGTTTGCGAATTGACGGTTTATTGAACCAACTTTACACAGGCTACTGTTTGGGCCGTAGCACACGCCAAATAGATGACAGATAACCCACAATCCAACCGTGACCTTCTCTTGTGAAGCCCAGATGTAAGAGAGAGAGAACAAAGGCTGAACCTGGTCTTAACTTCCAATGCCCAACCCCCCCTCCACGCCACTCCGCCAACCACCAGGATGCCCGGCATCAGAACATTCCAGGCATTCCCGTGATTGGCAGATAGCAGGTTGATTGACATGTCGGACCCCGCGAACACCGGGTACTGGTCAGTACAACACAACCACCTCCTAGCCTAGCACATAACACACAGCTGTCTGTGCGGGTCGCTACAATAGTTTCCGGATTCGATCATATTAATGACCAAAGGCTCGTATTTCTGTGTGTTATTATGTTATAACTAAGTCTGATTTGGTAGAGCAGTCTGACTGAGCAGCAGCAGGCCTGTAATCATTCATTCAAACAGCACTTTAGTGCGTTTTGCCAGCAGCTCTTCGCAAGCACAGCACTGTTTATGACTTCAAGCCTATCAGCCTAATGGCTGGTGTAACCAATGTGAAATGGCTAGCTAGTTAGCTGGGTGTGCGCTAATACTGTTTCAAACTTCACTCGCTTTTAGATTTGGAGTAGTTATTCCCCTTGCGCTGCAAGGGCCGCGGCTTTTGTGGAGCGATAGGTAACGATGCTTTGAGTGTGGCTGTTGTTGATGTGTTCCTGGTTCGAGCCCAGGTAGGGGCGAGGAAAGGGACGGAAGCTATACTGTTACACTGGCAATACTATAGTGCCTATAAGAACATCCAATAGTCAAAGGTATATGAAATACAAATGGTATAGAGAGAAATAGTAATATAAATACTATATTACCTACAACCTAAAACCTCTTACCTTGGAATATTGAAGTCTCATGTTAAAAGGAACAACCAACTTTCATATGTTCTCATGTTCTGAGCAAGGAACTTAAACGTTAGCTTTTTCACATGGCACACATTTTTACATGACACATATTGCTTTCTTCTCCAATACTTTGTTTTTGCATTATTTAAACCAAATTGAACATGTTTCATTATTTATTTGAGGCTAAATTGATTTTATTGATGTTTTATATTAAGTTAAAATAAGTGTTAATTCAGTATTGTTGTAATTGTCATTATTTCAAATTTAAAAAATTATCACTGACAACGATTGACAGCCTATAGGGAGGTCAGAGACCTGACCGTGTGGTGCAAGGACAGCAACCTCTCTCTCTCAACGTGATCAAGACAAAGGAGATGATTGTGGACTACAGGAAAATGAGGACTGAGCACGCCCCCCATTCTCATTGACCGGGCTGTAGTGGAGCATGTTGAGAGCTTCAAGTTCCTTGGTGTCCACGTCACCAACAAACTAACATGGTCCAAGCACACCAAGACAGTTGTGAAGAGGGCACAACAAAACCTACTCCTCCTCAGGAGACGGAAGAGACATGGGTCCTCAGATCCTCAAAAGGTTTTACAGCTGCACTATCGAGAGCATCCTGACTGTAACGGCTGTCGTGGGAAGAAGGTGAGGACCAAAGCGCAGTGTGGTAAGTGTTCATCTTATTTAACCAAAACTGAATAACAAAACAACAAAGAAACAACCGGAACAGTTCTGTCTGGTGTAGACACACAAAGACTGAAAACAACCACCCACAAAACACAATCGAAAACAGGCTATCTAAATATGGTTCTCAATCAGGGAAAACGATTGACAGCTGCCTCTGATTGAGAACCATACCAGGCCAAACATAGAAATAGAAAATCATAGAAAAACTAACATAGACAACCCACCCAACTCACGCCCTGCCCATACTAAAACAAAAGACAAAACAAAGGAACTAAGGTCAGAACGTGACACTGGCAGGTTGCATCACTGCCTGGTATAGCAACTGTTTGACCTCTGACTGCAAGGCACTACAGAGGGTAGTGCGTACGGCCCAGTACATCACCGGGGCCATGCTTCCTGCCATCCAGGAACTCTATACCAGGCGGTGTCAGAGGATGGCCCTAAAAATTGTAAAAACTCCCGCCACCCAAGTCATAGACTGTTCTCCCTGCTAACGCATGGCAAGCCGTACCGGAGCGCCAAGTCTAGGTCCAAGAGGCTTCTAAACAGCTTCTACCCAATCCATAAGACTCCAGAACAGCTAATCAAATGGCTAATCTTAATTAAATAGTATCTGCAAAACACCAGCCTCAAAGTCAGCAGTGAAGCGGCGACTCCGGGATGCTGGCCTTTTAGGCAGAGTTGCAAAGAAAAAGCCATATCTCAGACTGGTCAATAAAAATAAAATATTAAGATGGGCAAAAGAACACAGACACTGGACAGAGGAACTCTGCCTAGAAGGCCAGCATCCCGGAGACGCCTCTTCACTGTTGACATTGAAACTGGTGTTTAGTGGGTACGGTTTAATGAAGCTGCCAGTTGAGGACTTGTGAGGTGTCTGTTTCTCAAACTAGACACTCTAATGTACTTATCCTCTTGCTCAGTTGTGCACCGAGGCCTCCCACTCCTCTTTCTATTCTGGTTAGAGCCAGTTTGCGCTGTTCTGTGAAGGGAGTAGTACACTGTGTTGTACGAGATCTTCAGTTTCTTGGTAATTTCTCGCATGGATTAGCCTTCATTTCCCAGAACAAGAATAGACTGACGAGTTTTGAGAAGAAAGTTATGTTTCTGGCCATTTTGAGCACAAATGCTGATGCTCCAGATACTCAACTAGTCTAAATAAGGCCAGTTTTATTGCTTCTTTAATCAGAACAACAGTTTTCAGCTGTGCTAACATAATTGCAAAAGGGTTTTCTAATGATCAATTAGCCTTTTAAAATGATAAACTTGGATTAGCCATTGGAACACGAGTGATGGTTAATGATAATTGGCCTCTGAACACCTATGTAGATATTCCATTTTTAAAAATCAGCCATTTCCAGCTACAATAGTAATTTACAACATTAACAATATCACACTGTATTTCTGATCAATTTTATGTTATTTTAATGGACAAAAAATTTGCTTTTCTTTCAAAAGTTGGAGACTTTTATCTCCCTCACCAACTTCAAACATCAGCTATCTGAGCAGCTAACTGATCGCTGCAGCTGTACATAGTCTATTGGTAAATAGCCCACCCATTTTCACCTACCTCATCCCCATACTGTTTTATTTATTTACTTTTCTGCTCTTTTGCACACCAATATCTCTACCTGTACATGACCATCTGATCATTTATCACTCCAGTGTTAATCTGCAAAATTGTAATTATTCGCCTACCTCATGCCTTTTGCACACATTGTATATAGACTCCCCCCTTTTTTTTCTACTGTGTTATTGATGTGTTAATTGTTTACTCCATGTGTAACTCTGTGTTGTCTGTTCACACTGCTATGCTTTATCTTGGCCAGGTCGCAGTTGCAAATGAGAACTTGTTCTCAACTAGCCTACCTGGTTAAATAAAGGTGAAATAAAATAAATAAATTTTAAAAAACAAGGACATTTCTAAGTGACCCAAAACCTTTGAATAGTAATGTACAAATGCATACCATGAACTGAGAAACAATCTGTCCACTAAGGGCTTCATAAACTAATTTTCATTGATTGGTTGAAAGTGCTGTATAGCATCCTGATGATACTGTTGACTGTGGAATGGGATGCATGTAATTGTATCACACAATTTATTATAAAAACCCTAAGAGGTGTGTTGTTGTTTCTCTCTCTCTCTCTCTCTCTCTCTCTCTCTCTCTCTCTCTGTCTCTCTGTCTCTCTGTGTGTGTGTGTGTGAAAGCGGGGGAAGTGAATGTGTGTAGGGTCGGGGCCCAGCAGCAGAAGGCAGGGAAAAAGAGGAGCAACAGATGATAGGAAGGATAGATATGTGGAGGGAGGAGAGGAGAGTGAGGAAGAGGAGAATGAAGTGGGGGAGAGGAAGATGGAGAGCACACCCAAGAGGGGAGCCTCCATTTCCATGGAGAGCGTCTGCCCCAAGTCCCACCATTCACCCTTGTACCACACAGCCTGGGCCTAAAGTGACAGTGGCAGGGGTTTTGGAGTTGTTTTTAAAAGTAGTAGGAGACTGTTTTTTTTCCTCAGATCTTGTGTTTAACACCAACCTGTCACTGAATTGTTGTCAAAGTAGGCTACTATTTCTAAATGTTGTGTCGGGTCTAGTCTGTACTAAATCTTATTGAAAGAGGTTATCTACATTTCGAAATAGTTGTTTGGATTTTTACAGAAGTAAGAATCTTTGTCAATACAACAGCCTACTTTGTATGGATGCATTTAGATTCATTCTCTGGATTTTTTCCAATACTTGTTGTGTTTACTGAATTGTTTTCAAAGTACTATTTTTACATTTTGTGCTACTTTGTAGGAGGGGCTGTGCTTCAAGAACTTTCATGGCATATTCTAGGCTAAATGCAAACACTCAAGTGACAGTGTGACATGAATTTGTCCTACAACTCTTATAGGGAAATTGTGTACTTTTTAAAATAGTTGTGTTTTGTATCTTCTCTTTTATCTATCTAATTCTTGTTGCATTCACTAATTTGTTGTCAAAGTAAGGTACTATTTCTACTTTTTGTGTCAGGCCTGGTCTGTACTAAATCTTATTAAGAGAGGATATGTACATGTTGAAATAGTCTCTGAATAGTTGTTTACATTTCTACATCGTTACAGAAGAAAAATCATTGACAATCAAATAGCCTACTTTGTGTGGGTATTGAAATACTTTCTGAATGTTGTCCTCTGGTCACATTTAGGATTATAAATAATACACTTGGTACATTTTGAGGGAGTAATTAAGTCAAATTTACTACAATTTAATATTCTGGAGTTTTTTTTTGTGACGAGTGTTAATCATTTTTTGATAGTGAATGTTACTCTTTACAAAATGGAAGACAAAAATAGTGTTATTCCTATTGACATGAATATGGTTTCATATTAAAGACGAAGTTGTGCTCTTTAAAACTAAGTTAACTTGTAATTGTAATTTGTTCTTTGTTTTTGAGCTATGTCTGCTTGTTTGAAATGTGTGAGAAAAATAGCTTTATCTTGAAACGGTAATCTACAGCAGCATTCTATAATTATATTAGGCTCTAAAGGGTTAATAGACCAATAACAAAGAGAGTTGCAAACCTCTCTCTAATAACAGTTAGTTTTCAGTTTTCCCCTCCCCACTCAGACCAATCCAAGACAGTCCTAGCTAAATTTTAGCTTGAGAAATATTTTTCAGCTAAAAATACATTTTAATACCATTTTAATGTAAAACTATTATAGTAAATTACTTAATTGTTACCCAGAAATGATTAGATATTGATATAAAAATGGCTGCAATAGGCCTTTAAAGATGCCGACAATATATTTCATTGTGTGCCAAATTTTTACATCACTTCTTGGTGAGAGGTTATTTGATAAGATTTAAACCCTATTTGGGGATATTTTTTTTCATGCACGGTTTCCTCCAGATGTGGCGCTTGGCATTCAGGTCAAAGAGTTCAATCTTGGCTTCATCAGACCAGAGAATCTTGTTTCTCATGGTCAGAGTACTTTAGGTGCCCTTTGGCAAACTCCAAGTGGGCTGTCATGTGCCTTTGACTGAGTGGCTTCCGTCTGGCCAATCTACCATAAAGTCCTGATTGGTGGAGTGCTGCAGAGACGGTTGTCATTCTGGAAGGTTCATGTCCAATCAATTGAGTTTACCACAGGTGGACTCCAATCAAGTTGTAGAACCATCTCAAGGATGATCAATGGAAACAGGATGTACCTGATATCAATTTCGAGTGTCATAGCAAAGGGTCTGAATACTTATGTAACTAAGGTATATCTGTTTTGATTTGCAAAAATGTCCAAAACCCTGTTTTCTCTTTGTCTTTATGGGGTATTATGTGTAGATTAATGACTACATTCTTTTTATTTAATCCATTTTAGAATAAGGCTGTAACGTAACAAAATGGAAAAAAAAGTGGGGGGGGTGGAAAAAATGAAGGGGTCTGAATACTTTCCGAATGCACTGTATACTGAAAATAAGAATTTGTTCTTAACTGACTTGCCTAGTTAAATAAAAGGTACAAATAAATAAATAAATAATAATACTTATAAGTAAAAATGTCACAAGGATAATTGAACTTAGACAAAGCTTTTTCATCATTAAAATAGGCAAAAACAAAAAAACACTCAGAAAATGAACACTCACTCAAGTAATTGATTACTAACATCCGTTCGGATATGTACGTGCTGTAATTTATGTGAAACCTATGACTGTGTACCGTATAGGCACAGCCATTTCACCCAGGATGCTTTCCGAACTCTGGATTTGGTTCCAAATAGGAAATCAGATGAGTTCAAAATGTGCTACTCACATGCAGAAATGCATGACTGTGACCTCTCTGACAGGTCAATGTGGGCTGAGGGAGAGGATGACATGTTCTTTCCAACAGCCCAGTGTGGGCGTAAGTACTTACACATCTTTGGAATTATAAACACAAAACTGCTTGATACGTAAGTCAAACCCATGGCAGAAAATGGACACGTATCTGTAGACACTCAGCTATAAGTACAGTTAGAATGTACCACCGGGACAACTGGTGATCAGATGCTGTGGTAAAACTGGATATAAGTGGCAAAGAGGTGGCTGTGGTTCCAGTAAATGTATGAATGAATCTTGTCTGTTCAATTGAGTAACATTCTTATGTAGTAATTGAAAAGATTAAAAGAAGACAATGTCATACCATAGACGCATGTGGTTTCCTTCACTGAACTGAACCCATTGGAAATGGCTTTGGCAGCATAATGGCAGCATAATACTGTGCCTTTTCTTTCATATTTAGATGCAGTTTCAGAAAAACATGCCGAGACCTGAGGATGACCACTCCGTGGTTAAGAATAGAGACATTCACTTGGGGGCAGGAGTAGGCTTGGAACAAATCAGGTTGATCAAAGAGCTGGAGATGAGTTGAAAGGTCACGGAGAGAAGAACACAATAACTTTGACAACAATAACATTATGAGGAGACATAATGATGGACACTGTCTGCTAGGAGAAACCTAACCATAATAACAAGAGGCCAGACAGAATTATTCTCTGTTTTGTTTCTTCTTTGTTGGGGGAATCAAAGCAGATCTGTAAAAAATCTCCAAATCAAAAAGAAAAGTCCAGAAAGAGGATAATTACAGACTGTACAATACTGTTCAACCATCACACAGAAACACATTTGGAATATAGGACTTTTATGTCCAACCCTCCTCCTCCCCAAAGAAACAAGATTCTCCAGAAAACTTGGGGAGCAAAATAAAATGACCCGCGGGCCATATTCGGCCAACGGGTCGCCAGTTGGGGAACCCTGCTGTAGACTGTAATCATGTCTCTATAGGTGAGGAACTGCAATACAGACACCTGGACACCACATAGAAACATCAGACAAGTGGGTAAAAATAACTGGAAGGAGTTGGAGAGTGACTCATCATTTGAAAGACTTTTTGACAAAAATCGAGAAATGTGTCAAAACGTTGCCTTGGCGGGTGTTGTGAAGCGATGCAGACCCGCCGCCAGCCTATTTCTTGTTTGTCTGATGGACACAGGCCTTGTGTCATAACATCAGCACCTCATTTCAAAGCCCCCTTCCTCTATGTTTACTGAAATCACTCAATGAGGTATCATCTGAGCAGATTTATTTTGACAACTCAGGACTCAACCTGCTGGGATTATTTCTGAAGTCTGTCATGAGGAGCCTGCAGAGATGATTTCCGAGGATTTGTTCGTCTTAAATTGAACTGCTGCTCCCCAATCTTCACGCTTCCTTGTCCCTACGGGTCCAATAATACTGCTGCATGGCATAATTACACATCCATGCATGGATGCCTACAGCATGGAAATCATAATACCCTTTTTGTTCTGGGCTAAATCTGGCTGCAAATCTGCCTCCCTTCTCAAATTACACCCCTTTTAATATCAGGTTCACAGAGGAACCTCTCCATTACTCTCAAACAACAAACTCACTGCACACTGTCTAAAATATGGAAAGGTGTAGATTTGTCTGTACTTTTACAGCAACACTACAACGATTTTGCATTGACATTCATAGCTTCCTCCTACAACAACAAAAATGAACAGCAATCTCCTCCAGAGAGAACACAAAACACATGATGTCTCGAATGAAATCTCTACTCGCACTGCAACCTGTTATTGCAGCTGGCTGCCTCTTCGTATTCCTATTACTGAGGGTGGGACTTCAGATGGACTATGTTACAGTATGTTTCCTCTTGGGGAAGGAGGGAGCAGTTCCTGTGGCCAAGGGTGTGTCCTCCTGAGCACCTTTTATCTACGCACAATAACAAATTAGAGCACAGGAAGAACCACGTTTTGTTCTGAAACCCACCCAGTCCATACAGACACAACACACCCATCAGAGTCAATAGGAGCCCCTCTATCTGAGTTGAACTGGACTGGATATGTCAGCCTCAAGAACACATGGCTCTCCATATGAATGGTGTTTTCAAAGAACCTCATTCTCAGATCTTCTTGGCATGATCACTATAGTTGTAGTAACAGGAAAGAGGATAAACAACAATAGACAGAGGTGATGCGTCATGCTTTCCAGGAACCCTGAATCACCTTCACACCAAAACCACTTATACCAGTGACCCACCCAGGGTCATTATGAGGGGATGTGGAGTGTTTCCTACAAAAAACAACAGCAGTACAAATGGAACATCTAGCCTTCCCGAATAACACTATGTTTCACTCACTCTAGGTATATACACTCTGACATAGACTGACCAGGTGAACCCAGGTGAAAGCTATGATCCCTTATTGACGTCACTTCTTAAATGCACTTCAATCAGTGTAGATGAAGCGGAGGAGACAGGTTAAATAATTATTTTTAAGCCTCGAGACAATTGAGACATGGATTCTGTATGTGTGCCATTCGGAGGGTGAATGGGCAATACTAAATAATTAAGTGGCTTTGAGTGGAGTATGGTAGTAGGTGACAAGCGCACCGGTTTGTGTCAAGAACTGCAACACTGCTGGGTTTTTCATGCTCTACAGTTTCCCATGTGTATCAACAATGGTCCACCACCCAAAGGACATCCAGCCAACTTGACACAACTGTGGGAAGCATTGGAGTCAACATGGGCCAGTATCCCTGTGGAACGCTTTCGACACTTTGTAGAGTCCATGTCCGACGAATTGAGGCTATTCTGGGGGCAACTCAATATTAGCAAGATGATTGATTTGATTTCATTAGAGGGAGAGAGTGAGGGGTGAGATGTAGAAAATGCATCTGACGAGGGAGGTGAAATATAACTCCCATTTCCAGGCCACTTTTCCAAATTAATATAATGTAGTGTTTTGATCCCATTTATGTAATTTACATTTCCATTTTTAAACACAAATCAAAGCATGACATGTTGTTACTGAGAAAATACACTGTAGTTTTCCTACTCATCTGGGGAGTGTGTTTCTGGCCTGTACAGTTTGTCCATGGTGCTGGATAAGAGTTGAATGATGGCTATGTAGGGACGAATAAGGAGTAAGTATCAGTAAATCTCTAGTGAAGCATTGATGGCACCACATCAATCACTGAGGCAGCCATCATGCTGACATGCCCATACAATGGTAAACTTAGCCTTCAAGGCCTTACTAAAATCTCAAGTGATCTCAGGATTCAGCTGCATGACCTAATAAAAAAGTTGACTTTGTTCACTGTTTAAAACAGCTGGAAAAGAACAGACAAACATGTAGGGGAGAATGTTGAGACATTTTTTACATTCAGCATCACTACATCAAGGGAAATATAGTATTATTTCTAACAAAGATATCTACATATATTTCAGGACGTTGTGTATCTCTGGAAATAATCCGAATTTAGTTTTGAAAAGAGCTTGTCAAAAAAAAGTGGTCTCTTGGAACAACTTACCCTGGGTAAGGGTTTAGTTGAGCATAGGGACAGAGTATGTTGAGCCGCCTTGGGGTAAGTGGGTGATGGTGCTGGTAGTTAAAAGTATATATATATTTTTTTCATCTTCTTATTTTGGCACTTTTTGATATCCAATTACAGTCTTGTCCCATCGCTGGGGCAATGAAATCCTGGCTGGCCAAACCCTCCCATAACCTGGCCGATGCCTTAGACCACTGCTCCACTCAGGAGGCCGATAGTTCAAAGTTTAATTCATGGAATGGGGGTGTGGTGTATTGTATATCTTAAATGTATGCCTACATTCATATATAGATCTCTCTGTTCAATATCACTTACCCTTCCATTTCTAGACCAGTTGTCTTGAACAGGGATGTTTTTTCAATGTGCCAATTCTTAGGCAAGTTCTCTGCATTTGAGGCTTTCTATACACAGGCCATGATGACGTATTCCCTGTAACAATAAAAATGCAATTCATATGCATATGCATTTCTTCCTTCCTTCACAGGCTCCATAAAGACCTCTTCCTAAATATTTAGTCACATGAGGGGTGGCTCAACTAGCCCTTTGGCTCAACTTACCCCACTCTCCCCTACTTTAGTCTAATACCACAATGCAGGCACTTTGTCTGTTCAGTACAGAGCAGCAAGTCAATGTTTGATGGTGTTTGCCAGCATCATAATGGGAACGTTCAGATAATATTCAAAGTCAGTGGCTACATGACAGAAGTAAAATTGGCAGAAAGGTCCAACAACCCACGTGTAACCCAATATCATCCTGCTCCAGCAATAGTGGCATACAACATCCCCAGGCTCTTAAAAGTTAAAAGGCCTTATGAAACCACTATGCCATTACTTAGCTACATCAAATGTAACCTGCCTTAGAAACACCTGCACCGGGTGAATCAGGACACAGATGTAACACTATATCTATATATTACATCTGATCTTTATATGACCTGCAGGTAACCTCAGGCTAAAACTCAAAAAGGTTTGGAAAATGAAAATGGATCAAAAAGGTAAGAACAAGAAGAGAAAGATGGTCTGAGGTGAGAGACATGGTCCTCTGCTGCTGCTCACAATAAGGACTGACAAGACCTTTGGAGGCATTGAGATCATCATTCTGTAATATGTTAGAAAGATTGTTAGTCATCTAGTTCTAGTTCTTCCCTGTTGACATCCCCTCCACAAAAGTGTCAACCTTTCCTATGAAATCCGTATTACTGTTTGCATCTGTGCTTGATGCCTGTTCTTTTTATACTGTGTTGTATTTTCTATTGACATAATATTACCAGCTATGCTAAGGACAGTAAAGTGTTTTCATGAAGCCAATATAATTTATACAGGTCCTTACATGATCTCTGAGGCCCTGAGCATCCTGAGGACTTGGGCCATCCAAAAAGAATACTGGAACATTGCACCTGCAGCACTGCAGAGGCTTATCAAGAGCTCAACAAGCTTATCCGCTCATAATAAAACACAGGGATGTAAAATGTAAACAGCCTCCCTGTCCCGACTCATTCTTGTTGATGTGATGCCTCACATCTTAATGCTGCTGGAGCACTTGTTTTAAAGAGCACTTCGCCCTGACTAAAACACACAGAAAAACCCACATAACTGAACAATCTGGAGGTGAGGCGTTAACACCCATTGGGCAAAAACTGGTTTGTTGTTTCCATGCAATTTAAACCCAATAATTCAATATTATGACATTGAATCAACGTGGAAGACTGATTTGGATTTGAAAAAAGTTCAGACATTTTTTTTCAATTTTTGGGGGGGTTGATTTCATTTTGAATTCACATTAGTTGACAAGCTAACCAAATGTTAATCAAAACTAGACGAACTGACGTCTGTGCCCAGTGGGAATACTGTGAAATGCATGTTTGGATTCTTAGTTGATGATATGCTCTTCATTTCAATAATAAGAGCAGGAAGGTACATCCACTTCCATATGAATAGGTAGGTCTATGTATTTCATGTGATTGAAATAAAAGTAAACCAGGATAGTAAATTACAATTTCATGAGGTTTGAGAAGAGCTCTCTATGAACGTTCTCCTTTACAGCAGTATTTTTTTTAAATGGGTTGCTTTGAGCAACTGCAGAGGGAGACAGTCAGCTTTTAGAACACTGCTGAAGAACAGTGCTCGTTGAGAAATACAAAGGCTCTGGAGTTTACAAATCTCAGTGGGAAAATGATATATTTTGGTACGATAGCATGCGTCATCAAAGCAGAAACTGAACCCTGCAGCTGAACTAGACAAGTAGCACAGAACAGGCCTGTTGAGTATCATTGACCTTGAGGGTCTTTGTGAGAGAGTTTCAGTCAAAACCACAGTATAAGACAGTTCAGAGATTTAGTCTCAGCTTATTAAGAGCAGAATATCTTTCCCTGGTAATGAAGAGCCTGTCAGGGCTGCACTCACATCAAACAGTGAGAGATCATTCCTTGTCTGTCTGTTCAGACCTCAGGCAGTATCAGCCTGGCCTCAGTCTGGAAGGAGTACAATTGAAACCTGAGACCCAATCACAGCTGGACTGCCGCAAATGTTGAGCCAACATGACACTTTGGAACCATCTCCCTTCCGTATGCATGTACCTTCCTCTGACAAAAACAGGGTTGGTCCTGGTCAGTCCCTGAATGGGAGACCAGATGCTGCTGGAAGTGGTGTTGGAGGGCCAGTAGGAGACACCTTTTCCTTTGGTCTGAAAAAATATCCCAGGGCACCGTGTGTAGGGTGCTGCCTTTCGGATGGGATGTTAAATGGGTGTCCTGACTCTCTGTGGTCACTAAAGATCCGATGGCACTTATCGTAAGAGTGTTTAGCATGGTGTCCTGGCTAAATTCCCAATCTGGCCCTCATACCATCATGGTCACCTAATCATCCCCAGTTTACAATTGGCTCATTCATCTGTCTCCCCTGTAACTATTTTCCAGGTCGTTGCTGTAAATGAGAATGTGTTCTCAGTCAACTTACCTGGTTAAAATAAATCAATAAAAGCTAAATATTGTACAATAACCTCTCCCTTTCAAAGGAAAGACGTAGTTGAATGAAATTAATACATGTAAATGGTGACTGCATTAATCAATAGTTTCCTCTCCACGCTACGCTAACAGTATTTTGACTTCAATCACACTAAAGCTGCAAACTGACCAGGCCCATATTTACAGTGTATCAACAGGTAAGTAATAAAAATACATGTGGGAGCACCACTGTCTATACAGGCATAATGGCTCCCTAATATATATATATATTGTGTGTGTGTGTAAATTATGCGCAACGGAGCCCAGAGCTGATCCTCGGCCCTAAGCGGAGTCCTGCACAGGGACTGGATGTGACAGCTGAGAATGATTATTTAGCCCATTATCCCACCAGTCATACTGCTGCCTGGAAGCCATCGCACTTCACTGTCACGTCACCACACAGTACATTGAAAACACATTCCGCTGCATATCCACCAAATACAGAGCAGTACCAGCAGCAGTGGTGGCCATTGGAAGAGAGTTATTGTCCTTTTCAACCTTACATGCGGCAGGTAGCCTAGTTTTTAGCGCGTTGGGCTAGTAATCGAAAGGTTTCAGGATCTAATTCCTGAGCTGACAAGATACAAATCTGTGGTTCTACCCCTGAACAAGGCAGTTAACCCACTGTTCCCCGGTAGGCCGTCATTGTAAAATAAGAATTTGTTCTTAACTGACTTGCCTAGTTAAATAAAGGTAAAATAAAATAAAAATAAAAAAAAATATATATATATATAGGTTTGCGTAATGACTTATGCCTTCACATGCTTCAGTTTGGCTACCCTCTTGTAGGAAATCCTACAGGAGTACCGAACGATGGTGCTTGCATACTGCCTTAATAGACCTTCATCTGAAAAATGAGAAAAACGGCAATAGTACTGTTTCTCCATCTTGAGACACCATAGCCAGTATACACTTCCTCAAAATAGAATTAATCGAAGATAACTCAAGAAATCTGTCATTAATTTTGTTGGTCCCACAATTTGACATCTACTGTAACTAAGATTTCTCAAGTGAAAAACTGCATGAAAACGATTGATCTCTCATTGAATGACAACAAACACGTAATTGAAAAACCCCTACTGTTGACCAATCATAGATGAAATGTTGTCGACTTTGGCTTGCCTTGAGAAAAAAATATTGTTTGTATGAACAGACGAAAAAACCCTTGACGAAGACCAGAACGAACGAAAACGTCCCAAAATGTCGTCATGATATATGCACGAACTGTTCCAAACTGTTTCAGATTAGAATCATGTGGATGCCTTTACTGGTACATCTACTAAGATTTCCATGTAACAGAGTCAATGCTTAAATAAACGCCTTTTCGTTAACATGTAATTCTGGTAAACATTCAGTTTGGTGCTTCCAGTGCTCTAAAACATAAGAGTAAACTCTTTATCACTGAGTAATTGCTTTGACCTGGCTTACCTCCGGACCTCAGCATTGTGATGTTAAGTGAATCACCAACGGGTACATCACTGCATGATAAGATTTTTCAAAAGATTGAGCTATTGTTTGTTGAACATTGAAGTCTTTACAAATCCTCCTGACTCACGTAGCCTGGATCAGAGCTTTTTATTACTCAGTCGTCTGTTGGTCATGGTCAGGGGCTTGACTGCCAAGAAACAGTAGCTCTAGCAACCCAGGAGGCACACTAGATTCACACAGTCTCTGCTAAATTAGAAACATACTGTCTGGGAGGTGATGGGCTGAACAGAATTATAAAGCTGTAGCCTCGTAATTGGGATTTCATAGGGCCACTTTCATTATTTTAACCTGAATAGTTACATTAGAATTATTGGCGCAATACTAAATCTACCAAATTCTACTTTATTCTAGTTCACTACTACCATTTCCCTTCTCCAGGATTAGATATAATTGCGACAAAGATAAGTCATCAGAATGAGAAATTAAAGATACAATATTGAATGGTAGAAATTGGATACCTCATCAGACTTGGCGATTCAATGATATTGCTAATACTGGAACAAACTACATTGTCAATGTAGTGATCAGATCATGCAGTTTATCTTTTCAGAACCAACTAATGAACATTTCTATATCACCAATGCAATCAGCTATCACAAGTTGGGATAGAAAGTATGCCAATGCCCAAACTCTGTTTTAAGCATTTGTGTTGAACATCTGTTGTGCCAGTTAAGATGCAGGGAGGAGTCTGGTTATATTTTTGTTGTGTGACCCTACACACATGCTCACTCACAGCCCCAGAGCTAGCCTACATTGTTCCATAACCTGAATACTTGACTCCTCACCCCGGTGCTGTGGTGGTGTGTTGCTCTTCTGTTAACCACACTGTTTGTCTAACATACTAAAGCTTTGGTCAGTCAGCAGCCGTGAACCTGAAGCTGGGACTGGGAAATAGAACAGAGCTATATTGAGTGCATTCTTCCATTGGAAAAGCAACTATTTTTGGAAGCTATTTACAAAGGCACAAAGGACGTGTTAAGTCACAGTGCTACGGAGGTCAAGTTTAAGCAGGACATTTGGTCTGTATAGTGGCTTCTAAGAACAAGATTCATTCTGTGATCTGACTGAGCGCAGAAGTCATTTCAACGTCAGTTTTGATTTTCATTCGGTTGAGCTGTCAATAATGATGTGCATCTTTCCTTATCAACACAATTTGATTCATGTCTCAATAAATGGGCTACGATACGATACAGGAACAATATGTTTCAGTTTGAAACAATTCGGTGCGATTTGATTTGATTAGAGGAACGAATCAATGTGATCTGGTTAAAAGCGATTCATTAACATTTGTTGAATAAACACATTCTGAGCTGGTCCTCTCTGAGCTGACTTCTCTCTCTGTCTGTGTGTGTGTGTGTGTGTGTGTGTGTGTGTGTGTGTGTGTGTGTGTGTGTGTAAATTATTTGCATTTACAGTGCATTTGGAAAGTATTCAGATCCCTTGACTTTTTCCACATTTTGTTACATTACAGCCTTATTCTAAAATGTATTAAATAAATAAAAAATCCTAAGCAATCTACAAGCAATACCATAATGACAAAGCAAAAACAGGTTTTTGGACATTTTTGGAAATGTAAATATAAATAAAAATGTATATACCTTATTTACATAAGTATTCAGACCTTTTGCTATGAGACTCAGAATTGAGCTCAGGTGCATCCTGTTTCCATTGATCATCCTTGAGATGTTTCTAGAACTTGATTGGAGTCCATCTGTTGTAAATTAAATTGATTGGGCATGATTTGGAAAGGTACACATCTGTCTATATAAGGTCCCACAGTTGACAGTGCATGTCAGAGCAAAAACCAAGCAATGAGGTCGAAGGAATTGTCCATAGAGCTCCAAGACAGGATTGTGTCGAGGCACAGATCTGGGGAAGGGTACCAACACATTTCTGCAGCATTGAAGGTCCAAGGACACAGTGGCCTCCATCATTCTTAAATGGAAGAAGTTTGGAACCACCAAGATTCTTCCAAGAGCGTGTTGCCCTGCCAAACTGAGAAATCGGAGAGAAGGGCCTTGGCAAAGGAGCTGACCAAGAACCCGAGGGTCACTCTGACAGAGCTCGAGAGTTCATCTGTGGAGATGGCAGAACCTTCCAGAAGGACAACCATCTCTGCAGCACTCCACCAATCAGGCCTTTATGGTAGAGGGGCCAGGCCGCATGGAGTTTGCCAAAAGGCACCTAAAGACTCTCAGACTATGAGAAACAAGATTCTCTTGTCCGATGAAACCAAGATTGAAGTATTTGGCCTGAATGCCAAGCGTCACATCTGGAGGAAACCTGATGGTGAAGCATGGTGGTGGAAGCATCATGCTGTGGGGATGTTTTTCAGCATTAGGAAATTGGAGACTAGTCAGGATCGAGGGAAAGATGAAAGGGAGCAAAGTACAGAGAGATCCTTGATGAAAACCTTCTCCAGAGTGCTCAGGACTTCCGACTGTGGTGAAGGTTCACCTTCCAACAGGACAATGACCCTAAGCACACAACCAAGAAAACGCAGGAATGACTTAGGGACAAGTCTCTGAATGTCCTTTAGTGGCCAAGCCAGAGCCCGGACTTGAACCAGATCGAACATCTCTGGAGAAATCTGAAAATAGCTGTCCAGCAATACTCCCCATCGAACCTGACAGAGCTTGAGAGGATCTGCAGAGAAGAATGAGAGAAACTCCCCAAATACAGGTGTGCCAAGCTTGTAGCATCATAGCTAAGAAGACTTGATGCTGTAACTGCTGCCAAAGGTGCTTCAACAAAATACTGAATAAAGGGTCTGAATAGTTATGTAACTGTATTTTCATTTTTTTTTAAAAATATATATAAATTAGCAAAAATGTCTAAAAACGTGTTTTTTTGTTATGCCCTGACCATAGAGAGCCTTTTTATTCTCTATTTTGGTTAGGTCGGGGTGTGACTAGGGTGGGTAATATAGGTTGTTTTATTTCTATGTTGGCCTGGTATGGTCCCCAATCAGAGGCAGCTGTTTATCGTTGTCTCTGATTGGGGATCATATTTAGGCAGCCATTTCCCCACTGTGTTTTGTGGGATCTTGTTTATGTGTAGTTGCCTGTGAGCACTCCATAAGCTTCACGTGTCGTTTCCTCGTTATTGTTTTTTGTACGGTTCACTCCTAATAAAATGTTGAACCGATTTCACGCTGCGCTTTGGTCTGAATGTTATTAAAACGATCATTACAGAAGATCCCACCACACCAGGACCAAGCAGTGTGCCCAGGAGGAGAAGGTATCCTAGGCTTGGGAGGAGATCAAGGAGGAGAAGATATCCTGGACTTGGGAGGAAATAATGGGAGGAAACAAGTCTTCCTTGGAAGCAGACGCAAGGAGAGAAGGGAAGACAGCGACGACGCCAGGGTTCGCGGCCACAACAAAAGCCCAAAGAACAGCCCCAAATATGTTTTGGGTAGGGCCCCATGGGGTGGTCGGCGAAGCCGAGGAGTGAACCAGAGCCAATCTGGGAGAAGATGGAGAAATTGGAGGAGAGTGAACAGAGAGAGTCAGAGACCGTCAGTGAGTTGATTGAGAAATTGTAGGAGAGAGAAATGAGAGAGTTGTTGTGTTGGTGTATGATGCACGATATTCGCCCTAAGGAGTTTTAGTTAGTTTGATGCCACCTGAGTCAGCTCTCCGTACTCGCCCTGATGTGTGTGTCACCAGTCCAGAGCTTCCGGCAACGGGCACCAGTCCAGAGCTTCCGGCGACGGGCACCAGTCCAGAGCTTCCGGCGATGGTCTCCAGTCCAGAGCTTCCGGCGACAGTCTCCAGTCCAGAGCATTCCGGCGACAGGCACCAGTCCAGAGCTTCCGGCGACGGTTCACAGTCCAGAGCTTCCTGCGACGGTCCACAGTCCAGAGCTTCCTGCGACGGTCCACAGTCCAGAGCTTCCTGCGACGGTCCACAGTCCGGAACCTCCTATGACGGTCCACAGTCCGGAACCTCCTATAACGGTCCACAGTTCGGAACCTCCTATGACGGTCCACGGTCCGGAACCTCCTATGACGGTCCACGTTCCGGAACCTCCAGCGACGGTCCACGTTCCGGAACCTCCAGCGACGGTCCATGTTCCGGAACCTCCAGCGAGGGTCAATGGCCCGTAGCTTCCAGGCAAGGCGTCCAGTCCAGCTCCAGGCCAGGAGCCTTCCTCAGCGCCGGTGCCCAGTCCAGGCACGGCATGCAGTCCTGCTCCATGGCCCGATCCTTCTTCTGCGCAGGTGCCCAAGTCCAGTCCCGCTCCATGGCAGGAGCCTTCCTCTGCGCCAGTGCCCAGTCCAGACACGGTGTCCAGTCCCTCTCCAGGGCAGGAGCCTTCCTCTGTGCCAGTGCCCAGTCCAGGCCCGGCATCCAGTCCCGCTCCATGGCAGGAGCCCTCCTCTGCGCCGGTGCCCAGTCCAGGTGCGGCGTACAGTCCCGCTACATGGCAGGAGCCTTCCCCTGGGCCGGTGCCCAGTCCAGGCATGGCGTCCAGTCCCGCTCCATGGCAGGAGCCTTCCTCTGCGCCAGTGCCCAGTCCAGACACGGTGTCCAGTCCCTCTCCAGGGCAGGAGCCTTCCTCTGTGCCAGTGCCCAGTCCAGGCCCGGCATCCAGTCCCGCTCCATGGCAGGAGCCCTCCTCTGCGCCGGTGCCCAGTCCAGGTGCGGCGTACAGTCCCGCTACATGGCAGGAGCCTTCCCCTGGGCCGGTGCCCAGTCCAGGCATGGCGTCCAGTTCTGCTCCATGGCCGGAGCCTTGCTCTGCGCCGGTGCCCAGTCCAGGCGCGGCGTACAGTCCCGCTCCATGACAGGAGCCTTCCTCTGCGCCGGTGCACAGTCCAGGCCGGCGTCCAGTCCCGCTCCATGGCAGGAGCCCTCCTCTGTGCGGTGCCCAGTCCAGGCATGGCGTCCAGTTCCGCTCCATGGCAGGAGCCTTCCCCTGGGCCGGTGCCCAGTCCAGGCATGGCGTCCAGTTCCGCTCCATGGCAGGAGCCCTCCTCTGCGCCGGTGCCTGTCCAGGCGCGGCGTCCAGTCCCGCTCCAGGTCAGGAGCCTTCCTCTGCACCTGTGCCCAGTCCAGGCGGCCAACTCAGCTCCATGGCTGGAGCCTTCCTCGGTGCCGGTGCCCAGTCCGGGTGCGGCATTCAACCCAGCTCCATGTCCGGGGCCCTCCTCTGCGCCGAAGCCCAGTCCGGGCACAGCGTTCTACCCTGCTCCATGCTCCACGGACCCGTGTTCTGAGCACTCCATAGCTTCACGTGTCGTTTTCTCTTTATTGTATTTTGTGTGGTTCACTCCTAATAAAATGTCGAACCGATTTCACGCTGCGTTTATGTCTGAATGTTATTACGACGATTGTGACATTTTTGCTTTTTCATTATGGAGTATTGTGTGTAGATTGATGAGGAAAACATACAATTTAATACATTTTAGAATAAGGCTGTAATGTAAAAAATAATTGGAAAAAGTCAAGGGGTCTGAATACTTTCCAAAAGCACCGTTTCCACTAGATAGTAAAGATGAATAAAAACAAACAGATTTTGTCGTCTTCATTTAAGGTTAGGGTTAGGCATTAGATTAGCAGTGTGGTGAAGGATAGGTTATAAATAATATTTTAAGAAGAGAAACTGCAGAAAATAGCAGGTTTTATGACTTTGTGACTGTGTTAACCAGAGACGACCCACCTGAGGTGAGCCATAACGGAAACAGGGCATCTACCACTATCAGATAAGGGTAAGTGTTTGAGCTGGTAATATATCAATATGTATCTTTTAAAATGAGATATGTCACAGCCAACGAAAATATAGAATAACTTTGGATTTCACCCTCATCTCAAAATCGAATGGTTTACATAGTTTGGAATGTTTTATTTTTCGTCCCGCTTTGACCGTGCAGTGCAGGTAGAATTGTTTTGTTGCTGTCCTCATTATGAAATTATCAATTTTACCCTGTATATTTACAAATGACCATGTACATTGATTGTTGAAAACAAAGCTGTCAAAACTATTGCTGATGGTGACCCCGAACAATACAAATGAAATCCAATGTAGCCTAAGCCGCATTCACCAGGTAGGCTATATAGCAAGGTGAGAGTCATGTATCAAGCGGTTGCTTAGTAAGGCTACTTCCCCACTGGTCGATGTTGCTACCACGTCATTTCAATTCAATTACATTGAACCAACATGGAATAGATGTTGAAATGACGTTTGTTTCCAGGGGGTTTATTTCGGTAAAATACCATTTTCAACAGCACATTTGATAACAATAACCTAGCTAATTAAATTGGTTCAACTAATAAAGCCTAACATTGCGCAAACCTTTTTACAAACATTAGAAAGCTGAAGGTGATGTGCGGCTTTACCTCTCTCTCTCTTTGTTAGTGAACAGGCGATTAATAACGTTTGAAACGGTTTTCTGAACGATGCATGCACATTTTTGAAAGCAGTTTGGGATCCTGCAGACCAATCAATGCACTCGCATATGAAACATTTGTTTCGGTGAATCATCCCTAGTTGTCAATTTATGTGATTTCAACGGGAAAATCAACAAAAAATGTCACCATGTCATTGGATTTAGGTTAAAGGTTGGGTTTAAAAAAGACAAATGTTGATGATTTTTTGCCAATCCAATTAGTGTTCCAGGTTGATTCAACGTTGTCACATTGATGTCTTTTGTTGAAATTATGTGGAAACAATGTTGATTCAACTAGTTTTTGCCCAGTGGGATTTAATATCACAGGGGATATATTATCAGTTCAAAATTGTTGTGAAACATGGCTATATAAATATTTGAATCTACATTACAATAAACTAATGAGGCATTATAATTGACATGCTTTGATTTTCCATCAGAAGGTTTATAAAAGAGGAACATCACTAATTACCTGAAGGCTGCACCGTTTTCCTTTGAAAAGAAAATGAAACGCCAGCTTGTTAGAGTTCAGCTAATTAGAGATCCATCCATTTCGAAAGGAAAAAAACAGCTCCAAGTCAACGCTCTCAGCTTAGGCGAAATTGCGAAGGTAAATTGGTAGAGCCCAGGGTCCAGAAAGACCTTTGGACTTTGCTGTTTGTCTAGGTTCATCAACGATAATCATTTGACATTTCCCTTTGTGAAAGACTGAACATTCAATAGGAATTTCTATGGCAACTATTTTGAAATGCCTTGTATCCTCTGAGGTTTGAATGATCTATCCTCCTTTCTATTGGCAAACGTACAATCACTAGAGAACAACCTGGGCGAGCTCCGTTTGAGACTATTCTGTCAATGGAACCTGAATAACTGTAATGTCCTATGTTTTTATAGTCATGGCTGAACAAGGACATGGATAATATACATCTAGCTGGTTTTTCTTTTTTTGTGACCACATTTCTATTTGTCTTGTTATTTTTTTGGGGGGGCGTTACAGGTACATTATCCCAAAAAACATCTAGCTGTTTTTTCTATGTATCGTCATGACCGAAATGCAGCTTCGGGTAAGGTTACGGGGGAGGTGTGTGTCTCTTTGCTAACAACATGTTAATATTAATAAGGAAATCTCAAGGTTTTGCTCACCTGAATTAGAATACCTCATTGTAAGCTAATGACCATACTATTTACCAAGAAGGTTTTCATCTATATTTTTCGTAAATGTCTATTTACCACCAGAAACCGATGCTGGCACCAAGACCACACTCAAAGAGCTGTATAGGGCCATAAGCAAACAAGAAAATGCACATCCAGAGGCAGAGCTCCTAGTGTCCGATGATTTGAATGCAGGGAAACTGAAATCAGTCTTACCTTATTATTACCAGCATGTCACCTGTGCAACTAGAGGTGACAAATTCTAGATTACTTTTACACCACACACAGAAATGCATACAAATCTGTTCCTTGCCCTCCATTTAGCAAATTTTTCCATTACTCTATTGTTACAAGCCAAAACTTGAACAGGAAGCAACAGTGACGTGCTCAATACAGAAGTGGTCCGATGAAGCGGATGCTAAGCTACAGGACTGTTTCACTAGAATATGTTCCTGGATTCATCCAATAACATTGAGGAGTTTACCACTTCAGTCATCGGCTTCATTAATAAGTGCTTCGACAACATCGTCCCCACAGTGACCGTTTGTACATATTCCAACCAGAAGCCAAGGATTACAGGCAACATCCTCACTCAGCTAAAGCTGACCCTTTCAAGAAGCGGGACACTATTCCGAACTCTTATAAGAAATACCGCCAGGGCCTTCGACGAGCCATCAAACAGTCAAAACATCAATACAGGCATACGTTTGAATCCTACTACACCAGCTCTGACGCTCGTCGGATGTGGCAGGGCTTGCAAACAAACTATCACAGATTTCAAAGGGAAACCCTGCCGCGAGCTGCCCAGTGACGCGAGCCTACCAGATGAGCTTCTATGCATGCCTTCCAAGACAAGCAACACTGAACCATGCATGAGAGCACCAGCTGTTCTGAATGACTGTGTGATCTCGCTCTCTGTAGCCAATGTAAGATCATTAAACAGGTTAACATTCATACGGATTACCAGGACGCATATTCTGAGCATGCGCAGGCCAGCTGGTAAGTTTTTTCCTGACATTTTCAACCTCTCTACGACCCAGTCTGTAATTACCTACATGTTTCAAGCAGACCACCATAGTCCCTGTGCCCAAGAATGCCAAGTAACCTATCTAACGCCTTTCAGGACACTGGAAAGACTCTCAGATCCTCGAAAAGGTCTACAGCTGCACCATTGGGAGCATCTTGACTGGCTGCATCACCGCTTGATATGGCAACTGCTTGGCATTCGACCACTAGGCGCTACAGAGGTTAGTGCGTATAGCCTAGTTCATCTCTGGGGCCGAGCTCCCTGCCATCCAGGACCTCTATAGCAGGCAGTGTCAGAGGAAGGCCCAAAAAAACGTCAAAGACTTCAGCCACCTAAGTCATCAAATCAAATCAAATGTATTTATATAGCCCTTCGTACATCAGCTGATATCTCAAAGTGCTGTACAGAAACCCAGTCTAAAACCCCAAACAGCAAGCAATGCAGGTGTAAAAGCACGGTGGCTAGGAAAAACTCCCTAGAAAGGCCAAAACCTAGGAAGAAACCTAGAGAGGAACCAGGCTATGTGGGGTGGACAGTCCTCTTCTGGCTGTGCCGGGTAGAGATTATAACAGAACATGGCCAAGATGTTCAAATGTTCATAAATGACCAGCATGGTCGAATAATAATAAGGCAGAACAGTTGAAACTGGAGCAGCAGCACAGTCAGGTGGACTGGGGACAGCAAGGAGTCATCATGTCAGGTAGTCCTGGGGCACGGTCCTAGGGCTCAGGTCCTCCGAGAGAGAGAAAGAAAGAGAGAATTAGAGAGAGCATATGTGGGGTGCCCAGTCCTCTTCTGGCTGTGCCGGGTGGAGATTATAACAGAACGTGGCCAAGATGTTCAAATGTTCATAAATTACCAGCATGGTCGAATAATAGTAAGGCAGAACAGTTGAAACTGGAGCAGCAGCATGGCCAGGTGGACTGGGGACAGCAAGGAGTCATCATGTCAGGTAGTCCTGGGGCATGGTCCTAGGGCTCAGGTCCTCCGAGAGAGAGAAGGAGAGAATTAGAGAACGCAGACTTAGATTCACACAGGACACCGAATAGGACAGGAGAAGTACTCCAGATATAACAAATTGACCCTAGCCCCCCGACACATAAACTACTGCAGCATAAATACTGGAGGCTGAGACAGGAGGGGTCAGGAGACACTGTGGCCCCATCCGAGGACACCCCCGGACAGGGCCAAACAGGAAGGATATAACCCCACCCACTTTGCCAAAGCACAGCCCCCACACCACTAGAGGGATATCTTCAACCACCAACTTACCATCCTGAGACAAGGCCGAGTATAGCCCACAAAGATCTCCGCCACGGCACAACCCAAGGGGGGGGCGCCAACCCAGACAGGCTGACCACAACAGTGAATCAACCCACTCAGGTGATGCACCCCCCCCAGGGACGGCATGAGAGAGCCCCAGTAAGCCAGTGACTCAGCCCCTGTAACAGGGTTAGAGGCAGAGAATCCCAGTGGAAAGAGGGGAACCGGCCAGGCAGAGACAGCAAGGGCGGTTCGTTGCTCCAGAGCCTTTCCGTTCACCTTCCCACTCCTGGGCCAGACTACACTCAATCATATGACCCACTGAAGAGATGAGTCTTCAGTAAAGACTTAAAGGTGGAGACCGAGTTTGCGTCTCTGACATGGGTAGGCAGACCGTTCCATAAAAATGGAGCTCTATAGGAGAAAGCCCTGCCTCCAGCTGTTTGCTTAGAAATTCTAGGGACAATTAGGAGGCCTGCGTCTTGTGACCGTAGCCTCCGTGTAGGTATGTACGGCAGGACCAAATCAGAGAGATAGGTAGTAGGAGCAAGCCCATGTAATGCTTTGTAGGTTAGCAGTAAAACCTTGAAATCAGCCCTTGCTTTGACAGGAAGCCAGTGTAGAGAGGCTAGCACTGGAGTAATATGATCAAATTTTTTGGTTCTAGTCAGGATTCTAGCAGCCGTATTTAGCACTAACTGAAGTTTATTTAGTGCTTTATCCGGGTAGCCGGAAAATAGAGCATTGCAGTAGTCTAACCTAGAAGTGACAAAAGCATGGATTGATTTTTCTGCATCATTTTTGGACAGAAAGTTTCTGATTTTTGCAATGTTACGTAGATGGAAAAAAGCTGTCCTCGAAATGGTCTTGATATGTTCTTCAAAAGAGAGATCAGGGTCCAGAGTAACGCCGAGGTCCTTCACAGTTTTATTTGAGACAACTGTACAACCATTAAGATTAATTGTCAGATTCAACAGAAGATCTCTTTGTTTCTTGGGACCTAGAACAAGCATCTCTGTTTTGTCCGAGTTTAATAGTAGAAAGTTTGCAGCCATCCACTTCCTTATGTCTGAAACACATGCTTCTAGCGAGGGCAATTTTGGGGCTTCACCATGTTTCATTGAAATGTACAGCTGTGTGTCATCCGCATAGCAGTGAAAGTTTACATTATGTTTTCGAATAACATCCCCAAGAGATAAAATATATAGTGAAAACAATAGTGGTCCTAAAACAGAACCTTGAGGAACACCGAAATTTACAGTTGATTTGTCAGAGGACAAACCATTCACAGAGACAAACTGATATCTTTCCGACAGATAAGATCTAAACCAGGCCAGAACTTGTCCGTGTAGACCAATTTGGGTTTCCAATCTCTCCAAAAGAATGTGGTGATCGATGGTATCAAAAGCAGCACTAAGGTCTAGGAGCACGAGGACAGATGCAGAGCCTCGGTCCGATGCCATTAAAATGTCATTTACCACCTTCACAAGTGCCGTCTCAGTGCTATGATGGGGTCTAAAACCAGACTGAAGCATTTCGTATACATTGTTTGTCTTCAGGAAGGCAGTGAGTTGCTGCGCAACAGCCTTCTCTAAAATTTTTGAGAGGAATGGAAGATTCGATATAGGCCGATAGTTTTTTATATTTTCTGGGTCAAGGTTTGGCTTTTTCAAGAGAGGCTTTATTACTGCCACTTTTAGTGAGTTTGGTACACATCCAGTGGATAGAGCGCCGTTTATTATGTTCAACATAGGAGGGCCAAGCACAGGAAGCAGCTCTTTCAGTAGTTTAGTTGGAATAGGGTCCAGTATGCAGCTTGAAGGTTTAGAGGCCATGATTATTTTCATCATTGTGTCAAGAGATATAGTACTAAAAGACTTGTGCGTCTCTCTTGATCCTAGGTCCTGGCAGAGTTGTGCAGACTCAGGACAACTGAGGTTTAGAGGAATACACAGGTTTAAAGAGGAGTCCGTAATTTGCTTTCTAATAATCATAATCTTTTCCTCAAAGAAGTTCATGAATTTATCACTGCTAAAGTGAAAGTCATCATCTCTTGGGGAATGCTGCTTTTTAGTTAGCTTTGCGACAGTATCAAAAAGGAATTTCGGATTGTTCTTATTTTCCTCAATTAAGTTAGAAAAATAGGATGATCGAGCAGCAGTAAGGGCTCTTCGGTACTGCACGGTACCGTCCTTCCAAGCTAGTCGGAAGACTTCCAGTTTGGTGTGGCGCCATTTCCGTTCCAATTTTCTGGAAGCTTGCTTCAGAGCTCGGGTATTTTCTGTGTACCAGGGAGCTAGTTTCTTATGAGACATTTTTTTAGTTTTTAGGGGTGCAACTGCATCTAGGGTATTGCGCAAGGTTAAATTGAGATCCTCAGTTAGGTGGTTAACGGATTTTTGTCCTCTGGCGTCCTTGGGTAGGCAGAGGGAGTCTGGAAGGGCATCAAGGAATCTTTGTGTTGTCTGTGAATTTATAGCACGACTTTTGATGTTCCTTGGTTGGGGTCTGAGCAGATTATTTGTTGCAATTGCAAACGTAATAAAATGGTGGTCCGATAGTCCAGGATTATGAGGAAAAACATTAAGATCCACAACATTTATTCCATGGGACAAAACTAGGTCCAGCGTATGACTGTGACAGTGAGTGGGTCCAGAGACATGTTGGACAAACCCCACTGAGTCGATGATGGCTCCGAAAGCCTTTGGAGTGGGTCTGTGGACTTTTCCATGTGAATATTAAAGTCACCAAAGATTAGAATATTATCTGCTATGACTACAAGGTCCGATAGGAATTCAGGGAACTCAGTGAGAAAAGCTGTATATGGCCCAGGAGGCCTGTAAACAGTAGCTATAAAAAGTGATTGAGTAGGCTGCATAGATTTCATGACTAGAAGCTCAAAAGACGAAAACGTCATTTTTTTTTTGTAAATTGAAATTTGCTATCGTAAATGTTAGCAACACCTCCGCCTTTGCGGGATGCACGGGGATATGGTCACTAGTGTAGCCAGGAGGTGAGGCCTCATTTAACACAGTAAATTCATCAGGCTTAAGCCATGTTTCAGTCAGGCCAATCACATCAAGATTATGATCAGTGATTAGTTCATTGACTATAATTGCCTTTGAAGTAAGGGATCTAACATTAAGTAACCCTATTTTGAGATGTGAGGTATCATGATCTCTTTCAGTAATGACAGGAATGGAGGTGGTCTTTATCCTAGTGAGATTGCTAAGGCGAACACCGCCATGTTTAGTTTTGCCCAACCTAGGTCGAGGCACAGACACGGTCTCAATGGTGATAGCTGAGCTGACTACACTGACTATGCTAGTGGCAGACTCCACTATGTTGGCAGGCTGGCTAACAGCCTGCTGCCTGGCCTGCACCCTATTTCATTGTGGAGCTAGAGGAGTTAGAGCCCTGTCTATGTTGGTAGATAAGATGAGAGCACCCCTCCAGCTAGGATGGAGTCCGTCACTCCTCAGCAGGTCAGGCTTGGTCCTGTTTATGGGTGAGTCCCAGAAAGAGGGCCAATTATCTACAAATTCTATCTTTTGGGAGGGGCAGAAAACAGTTTTCAACCAGCGATTGAGTTGTGAGACTCTGCTGTAGAGCTCATCACTCCCCCTAACTGGGAGGGGGCCAGAGACAATTACTCGATGCCGACACATCTTTCTAGCTGATATGCACGCAGAAGCTATGTTGCGCTTGGTGATCTCTGACTGTTTCATCCTAACATCGTTGGTGCCGACGTGGATAACAATATCTCTATACTCTCTACACTCGCCAGTTTTAGCTTTAGCCAGCACCATCTTCAGATTAGCCTTAACGTCGGAAGCCCTGCCCCCGGGTAAACAGTGTATGATCGCTGGATGATTCGCTTTAAGTCTAATACTGCGGGTAATGGAGTCGCCAATGACTAGAGTTTTCAATTTGTCAGAGCTAATGGTGGGAAGACTCGGCCTCTGACACCGACCCGCTGCTTAATGGGGAAAACCGGTTGAAAGTTTCTGTCGGCTGAATGAGCGACACCGGTTGAGCGTTCCTACAGCATTTCCTTCCAGAAACCGTGAGAAAGTTGTCCGGCTGCGGGGACTGTGCCAGGGGATTTATACTATCTGTACTTACTGATGGCACAGACGCTGTTTCATCCTTTCCTACACTGAAATTACCCTTGCCTAACGATTGCGTCTGAAGCTGGGCTTGCAGTACAGCTATCCTCGCCGTAAGGCGAGCACAGCGGCTGCAATTAGAAGGCATCATGTTAATGTTACTACTTAGCTTCGGCTGTTGGAGGTCCTTATTCCTTGGAATGGAGTCAAGAGTGGCAGCCTGGTTTGCTTGGCTCTTGTCATAGACTCTTCTCTCTGCTACCGCACAGCAAGTGGTACTGATGCACCAAGTCTAGAACCAACAGGACCCTAAATAGCTTTCTACCCCCAAGCCATTCAACTGCTGTATCGTTAACCAAGCAGCTACCCCGGACTATCTGCACGGACCCTTTCTGCATGAACTCTTTTGACTCATCAAATACAATGCTGCTACTGTTTATCTATCCTATTGCTTAGTTACTTTATCCCTACCTATATGTCCATATCTACCTCTATTACCTCGTACCCCTACACATCGACTCAGTACTTACCCCATGTATATAATGATGTTATCTTTACACATTGTGTATTTGGTCCTATTAGTATTTTTCTATTTTTTCTCTATTTGTCTCTCCGCATTGTTGGGAAGTGCCCATAAACAAGCATTTCACTGTTAGTCTACACGATGACATGGATGTCGATTAAGGCAACCCCTCGTACCGTTCTGATTCAGAGGAGTTGGGTTAAATGTGGAAGACACATTTCATTTGAATGCATTCAGTTGTACAACTGACTATGTATCCCCCTTTCCCAGTTT
Source organism: Oncorhynchus nerka (assembly GCF_034236695.1). Classification (NCBI taxonomy): domain Eukaryota; kingdom Metazoa; phylum Chordata; class Actinopteri; order Salmoniformes; family Salmonidae; genus Oncorhynchus; species Oncorhynchus nerka. The sequence continues at coordinate 35,364,607 of NC_088420.1, read as the reverse complement.
TTCAGTGTTGTTTCTGAAGCATGTGACAAATACAATTTGAATTGACATGCAGTACATTGTTGTTAACTCCTTGTATGCTGTCTGGGCTTTGACAAGGAAAACACACTGAGCCTTTTAAGTTTACAATTTACCCACAGTGCTGACAATGGATTGAGAGGCAAACACTTTGGGGCTCTACTGTGGATTTTCTTTCTCGATGATTGGTTTCAGAATTGTTTGCACAGATTTATACCCCTATGACTTTCACTATATCAATCCATCAAATGTTACACCAAATTCAACTTGATGTGGATGTGTGCATGAATGTGAGTAAGAATGATATATTTGCTAAGTTTTGCACGTTTGCTTTTGCGTATACTTATATGATGCTTGAGAAGTCTATTTACAGTCATAGTATTGGGCCTACAGTGCCTTCGGAAAGTATTCAGATCTTTTGACTTTTTTCACATTTTGTTACGTTACAGCCTTATTCTAAAATTGATTAAATAAATACAAATCTGCAACAATCTACACACATTATCCCATAAAGACAAAGTGAAAACAGGTTTTCAGAAATGTTAACATGTATTCAAAATGAAAAACAGACATACCTTATTTTTGTAAGTATTCAGACCCTTTACTATGAGACTAAAAATTGAGCTCAGGTGCATCCTGTTTCCATTTATAATCCCTGAGATGTTTCTACAACTTGGAGTCCATCTGTGGTAAATACAATTGATTGGACATGATTTGGAAAGGCACACACCTGTCTATATAAGGTCCCAGCGTCGACTGTGCATGTCAGAGCAAAAACCAAGCCATGAGGTTGGAATTGTCCGTAGTGCTCCGAGATAGGATTGTGTCGAGGAACAGATCTGGGGAAGGGTACCAAAACATTTCTGAAGCATTGAAGATTCCACAAAAAACACAGTGGCCTCCAGCATTTTTAAATGGAAGAAATTTGGAACCACCAAGACTTCCTATTTTATTTTCTGTTTTATTTCACCTTTATTTAACCATGTAAGCTAGTTGAGAACAAGCTCTCATTTACAACTGCGACCTGGCCAAGATAAAGCAAAGCAGTGCGACAGAAACAACAACACAGAGTTACATGGAATAAACAGGCAACACAATAGAAAAAAAAAGAAATTCTATATATGGTGTGTGCAAATGGCATGTGGAGGTATGGCAATAAATAGGCCATAGTAGCGAAGTAATTACAATTTAGCAGATTAACACTGGAGTGATAGATGAGCAGATGATGATGAGCAGATGATGGTGTGTAAGTAGTGATACTGGTGTGCAAAAGAGCAGCAAAGTAAATAAAAACAATATGGGGATGAGGCAGGTAGATTGGGTGGGCTATTTACAGATGGACTATGTACAGCTGTAGCGATCGGTTGGCTGCTCAGATAGCTGATGTTTAAAGTTAGTGAGGGAAATCTAAGTCTCCAGCTTCAGCAATTTTTACAATTCGTTCCAGTCACTGGCAGCAGAGAACTGGAAGGAAAGGCGGCCAAATGAGGTGTTGGCTTTGGGGATGACCAGTGAGATATACCTGCTGGAGCGCATGCTACGGGTGGGTGTTGTTATCGTGACCAGTGAGCTGAGATAAGGGGGAGCTTTACCTAGCATAGACTTGTAGATGACCTGGAGCCAATGGGTCTGGCGACGAATATGTAGCGAGGGCCAGCCGACTAGAGCATACAGGTTGCAGTGGTGGGTGGTATATGGCGCATTGGTAACAAAACGGATGGCACTGTGATAGACTGCATCCAATTTGCTGAGTAGAGTTTTGGAAGCTATTTTGTAGATGACATCGCCGAAGTCAAGGATCGGTAGGATAGTCAGTTTTACTAGGGTAAGTTTGGCGGCGCAAGTGAAGGAGGCTTTGTTGCGAAATAGAAAGCCGATTCTAGATTTGGAAGGAGAGTTTACAGTCTAGCCAGACACCTAGGTATTTGTAGTTGTCCACATATTCTAGGTCAGAACCGTCCAGAGTAGTGATGCTAGTCGGGCGGGCGGGTGCGGGCAGCGAACGGTTGAAAAGCATACATTTGGTTTTGCTAGTGTTTAAGAGCAGTTGGAGGTCACGGAAAGAGTGTTGTATGGCATTGAAGCTCATTTGGACGTTAGTTAACACAGTGTCCAAAGAAGGGCCAGATGTATACAGAATGGTGTCGTCTGCGTAGAGGTGGATCAGGGAATCACCCGCAGAAAGAGCGACATCGTTGATATATACAGAGAAAAGAGTCGGCATGAGAATTAAACCCTGTGGTACCCCCATAGAGACTGGCAGAGGTCCGGACAACAGGCCCTCCAATTTGACACACTGAACTCTATCTGCAAAGTAGTTGGTGAACCAGGTGAGGCAGTCATTTGAGTAACCAAGGCTATTGAGTCTGCCAATAAGAATACGGTGATTGACAGAGTCGAAAGCCTTGGCCAGGTCGATGAAGACGGCTGCACAATACTTTCTTTTATCAATGGCGGTTATGATATGGTTTGTACCTTGAGCGTGGCTGAGGTGCACCCGTGACGATTTCGGAAACCGGATTGTACAGTGTAGAAGGTACAGTGGGATTCAAAATGGTCAGTAATCTGTTTATTAACTTGGCTTTCAAAGACTTTAGAAAGGCAGGGCGGAATGGATATAGGTCTGTAACAGTTTGGGTCTAGAGTGTCACCCCCTTTGAAGAGGGGGATGACCGCGGCAGCTTTCCAATCTTTAGGGATCTCGGACGAAATTAAAGAGGTTGAACAGACTGGTAATAGAGCTTGCAACAATGAAACAGCTGGCCGCCAGGCCAAACTGAGCAATTTGGGGAGAAGGACCTTGGTTAGGGAGGTGATCGGGTCACTCTGACAGAGCTCTAGAGTTCCTTTGTGGAGATGGGAGAACAATCCAGAAGGACAACCATCTCCGCAGCCCTCCACCAATCAGGCCTTTATGATAGAGTGGCCAGACGGAAGTAATTCCTCAGTAAAAGGCACATGACAGCCCGCCTGAAGCTTGCCAAAAGGCACCTAAAGACTCTCAGATTATGAGAAACAAGATACTCTGGGTCTGATGACACCAAGATTGAACTCTTTTGGCCTGAATGCCAAGCATCATGTCTGGAGGAAACCTGGCACAATCCCTACAGTGAAGCATGGCGGTTGCAGTACCATGCTGTGAGGATGTTTTTCAGCGTTAGGGACTGGGAGACTAGTTAGGATAGAGGGAAAGATGAACGGAGCAAAGTAGAGAGAGATCCTTGATGAAACCCTTGCTCCAGAGCGCTCAGGACCTCAGACTGGGGCTTAGGTTCACCTTCCAATAGGACAACCCTAAACACACAGCCAAGACAATGCAGGAGTGGCTTCGGGACAAGTCTCTGAATGTGCTGGAGTGGCCCAGCTAGAGCCCGGACTTGAACCCGATCGAACATCTATGGAGAGACCTGAAAATAGCTGTCCAGCAACGCTCCCCATCCAACCTGACAGAGCTTGAGAGGATCTGCAGAGAAGAATTGGAGAAACTCCCCAAGTACAGGTGTGCCAAGCTTGTAGCATCATACAACACTCGATGCTGTAGTTGCTGCCAAAGGTGCTTCAAAGTACTGCGTAAAGTGTCTGAATACTTCTGTAAATGTGATATTTTAATTTTAAAATGTTTGCAAAAATGTCTAAAATCCTGTTTTTGCTTGTCATTATGGAGTATTGTGTGTAGTTTAATGAGGGGAAAAAGTATATTGAATAAAATGTTAGAATAAGGCTGAAACAAAATGTGGGGTCTGAATTCTTTCCGAAAGCAAGGTATAAAATCCCACTGTTCTACCACCCCCCCAGCTAACATCTATTGGTTCACATTTTGCATGCTAGGTTCTGCTGGGAGATTCAGAGATGCAAGTGGAGAGAGACTGCACACAATTTATGCCCCGACAATGAATACTGGAAAATGTATGCCTCGACAATGAATATTGGAAAATTTATACAGCTTGCTTTGGAATATAGGCCTGCATTGAACTAACCACTGAAAGTGACTAGCCTTCATGCCACAGTGTGCTAACGTGGGCATGTCAGTTCAGAAGCCAAGAGTTTTCACTTTGCCGATGTTAACCATGCCAATATTCTGTTCATATTGTCAACTGAAAAGCATGGGGAACAAAGTCTTCGAGGATGCAAGAGCTATTGCTCCCACACCCAGATTAAATAGATAAGCAACTGAAAGGAAAAAGTGCAAATAACCCACTAGCTCAATTACAAACATCCTTGCACATAACATTTTCATCTGGGTTGGAACATCGTATTTGTCAAATTTTACAAACTAATACTAGCTGACTATCAAGGTGAGACCCAGATGCAGACACAGGAGGCAGATGGTTGGAGTCATAATGTTTATTAATCAAAGGGGTAGGCAAGAGAATGGTCATGGACAGGCAAAAAGGTCAAAACCAGATCAGAGTCCAGGAGGTAGAGTGGCAGACAGGCTCGTGGTCAAAGCAGGCAGAATGGTGAGGCAGGCGGGTACAAAGTCCAGAAACAGGCAAGGGTCAGGACCGGGAGGACTAGAAAAAGGAGAATGCAAAAAGCAGGAGACCGGGAAAACCGCTGGTTGACTTGGAAACATGCAAGACGAACTGGCACAAAGAGACAGGAAACAGGGATAAATACACTGGGGAAAACAAGCGACACCTGGAGGGGGTGGAGAAAATAACGAGGACGGGTGAAACAGATCAGGGTGTGACAGTACCCCCTCCTAGGGACGCCACCTGGAGTCCTACCTGGGCACATACCTGGTTGACCGGGGTGTCGGCGGTGAAAGTCGGTGATGAGGGCTGGGTCCAGGATGTCTCAAGCGGGAACCCAGTACCTCTCCTCCGGGCCGTAACCTTCCCAGTCAACCAGGTACTGGAAACCCCTGCCCCGTGGTCGAACCCTCAGGAGACGTTTTACCATGTAGGCCGGATGGCCATCAATGACATGGGGAGCCGGGGGTGGGCCTGGGGACAGAAGACAAAGAACAGTGAGATACAGGTAAAATGGCAAAATGGGCTCCAACCCAGGATGGAGCTTGTGGTCCAATCAATCATTGGATTGTGCTTTTGAAGCCAGGCAAAATCCCAAAACAACTGGAACATGGGGAGATGCAATGAGGAGGAACTGTATTGTCTCACTGTGGTTACCAGAAACCCGTAATTGAACGGGCACAGTACTATGGGTGACTTCCCATATAGATCGGGACGTCCAGTGCCCTAGCATGCATGGGCACAGAGAGAGGCTGAGTGGGAATACCAAGCTCCGAAGCTATCGTGGCATCTATAAGACATTCATCAGCCCCAGAGTCAATGAGCACTCGGAGAGACTTAGATTGGTCTCCCCACAGCACAAGAGCAAAAAGGGGTGTGTGGGTGATGGGAATTAGGGAACTCCCAGTCTGACTCACCATAGTACTGGTACCCACTAGAGACAAGGGTTTCCTAATAGGATATTGTATTGTATTAGAGACAAAGGTTTATAAGATGTCCTGCCCCTCCACAGTACAGACAACAGTTATTATTCATCCTCTGTGAGCGCTCCCAAATTGATAGCCTAGTTCTTCCCAACCGCATAGGCTCAGGAGTATCCAACACACCCGTCATAGAGTCACGTGAGAGCTCGGGTGGCATCGACTCCTCTCGGAAGAGCTGCCTTCTGAAATTTCCAGATTCCATAGGTGAACGTGCCATATCGGGTACACCAGACCTCCTCTCACTCGTGTTCCCTTGGGCGTCCATCAATTTGAATGGTTAAAGCGATAAGGGAGTTGAAGTCCACCGGCAGTTCCCGAGCAGCTAGCTCATCCTTAACCGCAGATAATTAGTGCAGAAAAGTATTGAAAAGAGACTCAGGCACGCTCGGCGGCCAACGTGCGAAAGTCCACCGCGTAGTCTGCCACACTACTGGAGTCTACATAAGACAAGCAGTTTACTTGGCGCCTTTCTCCCAGAAAACAGACTCAAATACCTTTCTCACTTCTGCCATGAATTCCTCCAGATGACAACAAAAGGCAGATTGTTGCTCACAAACTGCCGTAGCCCAGGAGAGCGCTCTTCCTGACATTAGCGTAATAATATAGGTCATCTTCGATCTGTCTGAAGGAAACGAAGATGGCTGTAGCTCCAAAATAAGCGAGAATTGAGAAAGACATCCCAGGCAGGTACCAGGATTCCCTGAATATCGCTCCGGAGGTGGTAAGCGGGGTTCTCAGGGAGCCGGGATAGGCTGTACAAACTCACCACAGATAGGGGAAAACGATTACTGGCTGATTGGAGTTTTTCCAGAGGTGGCAGGCAGCCTCTGAGCTAACTCCCTGATTTGCTCCATAATAGCCTTTAACCCATGGTCGTGGCGTTCCGTCAAGGACCTGAGCCCTTCCAAAAGGCCCTGAACCAACTCCTCATGTCTCCTAATTGTGGCTCCCTGCAGGGAGACAGAGTGGGGGAGCTGGTCACAGTCTGCTGGGTGTGTTATGGCCAGTTTGTACTATCAAGGCACAAGGTGAGACCCAGATGCAGACACAGGAGGCAGATTGTTGGAGTCTTATAAATGTTTATTAATCCAAAGTGGTAGGCAAGAGAATGGTCGTGGACAGGAAAAATGGTCAGTCAGGAGGTACAGAGTGGCAGACAGGCTCGTGGTCAGGCAGGCGGGTGGGTACAAAGTCCAGAAACAGGCAACGGTCAAAACCAGGAGGACTAGAAAAAGGAGAATGCAAAAAGCAGGCGACTGGGGAAAACAGCTGGTAGATTTGGAAACATACAAGACGAACTGGCTCACAGTGACAGGAAATACATGGACACTGGGGAAAACAAGTGACACCTGGAGGGGGTGGAAACAATAACGAGGACAGGTGAAACAGATCAGGGTGTGACACTGACACTGATATATTCTTCATGTGCTCTTGGCAACATAGTGATAGTGACAAAATATTCACACGACGATTACTCACATCTCACAACAGACAGAAATTGGATGAGCAATGAGCATACATTACATGATATTTCATGTTGATACTTGTGACAGTCTAAAATGAATAGGATAAATATCTCTGTATGTATCCATAATTGCATAAGCAAACTAATCCTGCAGTTATTATCTCACAATAATTAAACCTCAATTCAAATGTTTTAAATAAGGCTTGAGATGCTATTTCAGATGCATTTTCAAAATACCACGCTATAAACCCCAATGTGCTGTCATTACTCAAAACTTTTGAGGAAACCCATTGCACTTTATCTTTCTGAGTACAGTTACTTAAAGTGATAGTGTAGTCATTACTCAAACCGTTAGAGTCACTGTGGGGTGTCCAAATTTGAGTTGTATCAGTTTGAAAATGTTGAGTAATGCCCCCACTAAGCCACACACTCAATATCCTTTCCCAGTGTGCCTTGCCTTTTCGAGTGAATTGTAGAGTTACCACCCATGACTGTATTTGTTAGTGACACTAAGTTCCCCGGCTACCCAAACTCCTTACTCCGGCCAAACGCTTCACCATGCACACGGATGGTGTTTCTCCACAATGAGTCTGGATCTGAATACCTAACTGATGATTTATAGAATCTGTCTGATTTGTCACATAAACTGATGGGTTGGGCCACAGCCAGAAAGCACATGGGTAAAGCGACCTTTTGAAAATATGGCTTTGACACTCTGAGGGGTTAGAAATGATCCAATCGCTGATGACTTTGTTTTGTACAACACTTCTCATTTTCACCTCACCACAAACAACTTCAATGATGGCAGTCTCAGATGAAAGTATGTAACGAACGATACAGCATCAGAAGAATTAACTTTGAGTTCCTAGGCAGATATTATGATTATAATTAAACTCTTTATAACAATAGTTTACATACAGCATCTTATAATGCCTTATTTTGAGGCCTAACATTACCCTAATACAGTGGCCTGAAACTCATGGTTTGAAGGCCACATCAGGCCTGCCAGCAGGTTGCAAAATTCTGGTAACTTTCCCCAAATTCCAGATTTTCAAAACATTCTGGTCGAAGGAACACCATAAATCTTCCAACCGTTATTTCATGGAAGACCTGGGAAATGTACCAGAATTTTGCAACCCTACCTGCAAATCACATTATGCTGGCTTGCAAAGAGATGTTAATTCCTATTGCAATCTAGCCAGAGCTAGGATATCCAACAATTCATAACGACTGTCGGGGTTAGGAACAGTGTGAGGAGACTACCTAAGCCATTTAAACTGGAACAACCATTTCAGTAACGGGTGCAAAAGAATCAAACTAAATTATTAGATTAGTTAAGAAAAATGTTCTTTACCACCTTCCGAGTGGTGCAGCGGTATAGGCACTGCATCACAGCTGTGTCACTACAGATCCTGGTTCGATTCCAGACTGTGTCACAGCCAGTCGCAACCGGGAGACCCATGAGGCGGCGTACAATTGACCCAGCATCGTCCGGGTTAGCGGAGGGTTTGGCCGGAATTAAAGTGAAATTATAAAAATGTTAAATTAAATAATTAATAAAGTACTTTATTTTTTAAATCAACCTGCAGTAGAACATGCTGGGGAAAAAACGTACAAAATTACAGTTGATGTGACTTCTCATTTAGTTTTGAATCAGTAGCACAAATATATAAAGCTATAATGACTTAATTGACTTTGTGTTCAATTTACAAAGTATTTGAGTTAAAAAATACCTTGGGGTTTACAGTGCAGTGCTGTATGTCCACATAATGGACCATGACCCTGCATTTGAAATAGACCTGCATATCTAAGCAAGTATGGTTAGGAGGGATAGCAGAGGCACACAGATGTGACGACAGGAGCTGTTCTCACACAGTGGCCAGTGCTGCAGGTAGCCTGCTGCTGCTGACAATGATGCTGACCTGGACAGACCTCCAGCCACAGAGGCCAGCCCAACTCAACACATAGACATCTCTCACTGCTCACAGAGTCAGACACACAGTGCTCTTCTGGTTTACAGGATACTTTCTGACCTTTGCCATGCAAACCTGCCAAGCTCTCAGCTAAAAGGGGAAGGTCTAGATGTACAGTTTAAAACGTACTCACACACAGACCATGAAAATGAAAAATTCAAGGAGGCCGAGATGCAAAGATGTACTAAATAATCCATGCTTGAAATAATACAAAGGTGAAAGTGTAAAGTGATAAATCATGGTGATGTCTAGAAACAAACTTCTGATGAGACCCAGGTATTCCCATTGCCATGTCATTTTTCCTTTGTGGCATGTTTTTCAACCTGATCAGTTAATTCCCATTATTTTACTCAGCAATCGTCCTGTAGTCCTTCTGTGTGTGTATAGAAACAGCCGCAGCAGTGTTAGTGATCATAAATGTTCCCCTGGGTTGGGGGCTTCACCCTGAAGGCAGTGTAGTGTAGTGCTGACTTTGAACCTTGGAGGTAAATCAACATTAAGGTCATGGCTGGGACACGTCTGCACCTGCACAGCTGGGAGCTCCATGTTATGACATCACACGGAGCAGCAGCACAGTCAGACAACTCTGACACAGCCAATCTCAGCCCAAATTTGGGATTAGTAATCCATTAAATATGTTTTGTGGCACATAGGGCCTAACATTAGATGGTGAGTCTTTTATAGCATGTGTTCCGGTCCAGAACATTACCTTGAGGTTAGGGCTCACTTTCAAACAGAGCTGGTTAATGTGAGCAGAGGGGGAGACCAAGTTATTTCCAACCACTGAACTTCCTGATCTGTTCAATGCCAGTCTCAGCAGTGACAGGACTTTTATTTTGACTAGTTAAGCAGAGAGGAAGTGGGTCTACAACAGACCCACGTTTGGAGAGTCATAATACAAACTTTTAGATATTTTGTATTTAGAGCCACTTCCTCTCTGCAAGGACTGCGTCCATATTTTAATGCTAAACAGTGTTTGTTTGCATTTACATTGTTTACAAACATTGGAATAAAACAAGCTTACATGGGGTTCTGATGGGATACAACAGTTTAACTAAGCTTATGGGGCATTTTTTAATTGTTTTCTTCAAGAATAAATGGGTATATAGAAATGATTTATACGTCCCAAATGGTTCCAGCTTTAGTTTAAATTGTCTTGGAGCTCCTGCGCCATCTGGTGGAATTTGCATTTCACTACAGATAAAGATGTCATGGAATTTCTACTAAAATAGGGTTAATTCACAGATATGGTTTATAATGTTGGTGAATTTGGTAGACCACAGGAGGCTGGTGGCACTTTAATTGGGGAGGACGGGCTCATGGTAATGGCGGGAGCAGAATAGGTGGAATGTCAGGAAAAATACATCAAACACATGGTTTCCATGTGTTTGATGCTATTTCATTTTCTCTGTCCCACCCATTATTATGAGCCTTCATCTCCTCAGCAGCCTCCACTGCAGGAGACCTGTCTAGAAAGCAGAAAATCACATTTTGCTATATACCTACTCTTTAGTATTGTTACTTAACTTTAATCTGCACAAACACTGTTCTCAGTGAGCTGGAACTGGATCAGGTGAAGAGAGCCGTTTGCTAGGCATTTAAGTGTATCAATCACATATGTTGTTTGAATCGCATTTCGGGAGTTATTTGGTGCAAATGTTGAGAATTATTTTATTTACCATAACAGTTGATATCTTGTGCGCCCACACACTCCCTCAAAGCAGACAAAGCCAGTCAAGTCCCTACTTCAAACAAATCATTCTGAAGAAAATCTGCCAAATTCATAGAGACCCGAGAAAACTTTTCGCCAACGTCAAGTGATTCAAGTAGCTAGTTTTTGGTAGCTAGCTAGCTAGTCTGATCGTTACTAGTTACCACAACCACAAAGTCATAAACCATGCCTATTTCTATAATTTCTCTTTATTTAAATTTGACTTTAAACCTAACATTGAACCTAACCATAACCACACATTATTTTTTACGACATAGCCAATTTGGACTTTGTGGTAACTAGTGGAAACCAGTTTCTCCAAAACATCTGTAACAAAATTGCTTAAACATCTCAACCTAACCAAATCCAAATTCAGTAGCAGGCTGGAGGTTCTGTTTTGCTGAGAATTATTTCTTGGTGCAACAGCTAGCTGTGGCTAGCATTGTATTCCCACGATTATTCAGTATATTATTACCTGTCCCTAGCTTGTTGTGAACCTTGTTAGCTAGCAATGCAGCAGTCATCACATCAGTTGGGTCCCTAACTTGTTGTGAACCTTGTTAGCTAGCAATGCAGCAGCCATCACATCAGTTGGGTCCCTAGCTTGTTGTGAACCTTGTTAGCTAGCAATGCAGCAGCCATCACATCAGTTGGCGGGTTGTTTGTCAGAAGGAAGTCTGTACAACCAAATGGTAGGCGATCATCACTAGGATGCTTTAGCTGCTAACTAAGATGGCAATCTAGCAGGTATCTCTACACACACCGACAATCTGGATATTAATTAGCATTTGAAAAATGTTTTGTTTTTTACCCTGCATAGGTGAGACCCATTCAGCTTGCCAGTTTCAGGTTCAGGGACCTGTTTCAGGGACCAGGTTCGGTCCCTCTCAGACAAACCTCTCCAATGGGCCCGTGTGGGTGATATATTATTAAAGTTAGGCCTATACAACTTAGTATGGAGGCAAACCGTTTAGCTGAAAGGCTCACATTTCAATTGTATTGCTCATAAAGCTATGAGTAAACTATTATATGAATACATTTATTACCAGTCAGTTAACCTGGAAAAAATATTTTCATTTTTTTTAGCAATGTTTATTACAAAGTCCCTCAACTGCCTAAATTACCCTTTAAATTAGTGTGATTGCCTTGGAATTAAAAATACCTGGTTTTGAGTCCCAGACAGTCATACTATGCTACCCCTTTGAGTCCTGGGATCTTTAAAATCAAGAAATAAAACATAAAACATTAACTATCCTACATTCATAGTGACAATCTAAAAGAAAACAGACATGTGGCAAACATACAAAGGATTTTGATATTAAGTTGAAGTGCATGGAGGCGCTTCCCGGAGGAGGGGGTATTATGGTAGTTGAAAGGTGTAGGCTACCCTATTTTTACTCATGAGTGGCCTTCGAGCAAAATGATGCAAAGTGTACTTTTAAAAAGCCTCTATTTCTTGATTTACCTCATTCATAATAAAATACACCCTGAAATGTCCTGGGTTGACCACTGTTCCAGATGTGAGGGTTATTCCTGAGTCTAATAAACTACTCTCTGTCCCACTCAGACCAAAGGTAGTCAGGAGATTTCAGGATCTGTTGGGAAAGTGTAAAAGGCATTGTTTTTGCATTTTTTAAGGCATCATCCAAAATAATTTAAAATTGATTGTGAAGCTCAACAAAGTTACTTATACATTTTACAAATGACCTTCCACTGACCTTGAATATAGCCTGTGTGTCTATGTATGCTGACGACTCAACAGTATACATTTCGGCTGCAACCATAAAACAAATAACTGAGACGCTTAACATAGAGCTCCAGTCAGTTTTAGAATGGGTAACTAGCAATGGGCTGGCGCTATCTAAAAAACTAAAAGCATAATTTTCCACTAAACCTCTTTTAGCTCTATTATTATTGAATAATGTGGCTATTGAGCAAGTTGAGGAGACGAAACTGCTGGGTGTAACCCTAGATAGCAAGCTGTAATGGTCAAAACATATAGACTCAGTGGTTGCTAAAATGGGAAGAGGGCTGTCTATGATAGAGTGTTGCTCTACCTTCTTGACATCTCAGCCAGGCAGGTCTTACAGGCCCTAGTTTTGTTGCACCTGGACTATTGCCCAGCTGCGTGGTCATGTGCGGCAAAGAAGGACATAGATAAATTGCAGTTGTTCCAGAACAAAGTAGCACGTATTGCACTTCAATGTACACGGAGGGAAAGTGTCAGTAACATGGCTCAAAAGTTGGCTCAAAGTTGAGGAGAGATTGACTGTATCACTATTGGTCTTTGTGCGAGGTGTTGATGTGTTGAAGGTACCAAACTGTCTGTTCAAGCAGTTGACACACAGTTCGGACACTCATCACTACAACACAAGACATGCAACCAGAGGTCTCTTCACAGTCCCCAGGTCTAGAACAGAGGCTGGGAAACACACAGTATTAAATATCGCCATGACTACATGGATCTCTGCCACTCCAGGTAACTCAAACCAGCAATAAAAACAGTTTAAAATAACACCTTACTGCACGAAGGGGACTGTGAAGAGACGCAGCCATTTAAAATATATTGTATTGTAATTTGCACTGTACTATGTATTAGACTTAGATATTGTGTGTATGTACTGATATGTAGACTTTGTGTGATGTTTAAATGTATGTGTGTCAGTCCTTGACTAATAATGTACAGTACTATACATTATGTTATGTTTCATGAGGAGCCCAGGAAGAGTAGCTGATACTTTTGCAGCGGCTAATGGGGATCCTAATAAATACCAATACCAACAGAAGATTTGAACATGATGCATGAAAAATGCTAATATCGATCACATGACTTGAATGGGATTTCTGCCACAAATGCTAAAATATTATCATGTGGAAACAGAGCCAGGAAAAGTAAACCAAAGAACAGATTTCTGTCATACCTTGTCCATAGTCTGCTTACAGGGTAAGGAAACCAATATGTACAGTTCTAATTTGGGTGAATTATCCCTTTAACAATTAAAGGTCAACCTTAACTAGCATCACTTACGTCACAACACACCAGCATGCAGAGATTACTAACATATATTTTTGCATTGTATTGTGTTATGTTTTTAAGCTACTGCCCTCCAGTTGTTTCTGTGTGGTGCTTTAGAGTATCTAAATACCTTTTTATTTATTTTTTTATTTTTATTTCACCTTTATTTAACCAGGTAGGCTAATTGAGAACAAGTTCTCATTTACAACTGCGACCTGGCCAAGATAAAGCATAGCAGTGTGAACAGACAACAACACAGAGTTACACATGGAGTAAACAATAAACAAGTCAATAGCACAGAAGACATTTTTTTTTTTTAAATACTCTATATACATTGTGTGCAAAAGGCATGAGGAGGTAGGCGAATAATTACAATTTAGCAGATTAACACTGGAGTGATAAATGATCAGATGGTCATGTGCAGGTAGAGATACTGGTGTGAAAAAAGAGCAAAAAAGTAAATAAATAAAAACAGTATGGGGATGAGGTAGGTAAATTGGGTGGGCTAATTACCGATGGACTATGTACAGCTGCAGCGATCGTTTAGCTGCTCAGATAGCAGATGTTTAAAGTTGGTGAGGGAGATAAAAGTCTCCAACTTCAACAATTTTTGCAATTCGTTCCAGTCACAGGCAGCAGAGAACTGGAAGGAAAGGCGGCCAAATGAGGTGTTGGCTTTAGGGATGATCAGTGAGATACACCTGCTGGAGCGTGTGCTATGGGTGGGTGTTGCCATCGTGACCAGTGATTGACAGAGTCGAAAGCCTTGGCCAGGTCGATGAAGACGGCTGCACAGTACGGTCTTTAATCGATGACGGTTATGATATTGTTTTGTACCTTGATCATGGCTGAAGTGCACCATTGACCGGCTCGGAAGCCGGAATGCACAGCGGAGAAGTGCCAGACGTGTCCCCCTGCTTAAGCCAGTACATGTCCAGGCCCGTCTGAAGTTTGCTAGAGAGCATTTGAATGATCCAGAAGAAGATTAGGAGAATGTCATATGGTCAGATGAAACCAAAATATAACTTTTTGGTAAAAACTCAACTCGTCGTGTTTGGAGGACAAAGAATGCTGAGTTGCATCCAAAGAACACCATACCTATTGTGAAGCATGGGGGTGGAAACATCATGCTTTGGGGCTGTTTTTCTGCAATGGGACCAGGACGACTGATCCGTGTAAAGGAAAGAATGAATGGGGCCATGTATCATGAGATTTTGAGTGAAAACCTCCTTCCATCAGCAAGGCCATTGAAGATGAAACGTGGCTTGGTCTTTCAGCATGACAATGATCCCAAACACACCGCCAACGAAGGAGTGGCTTCGTAAGAAGCATTTCAAGGTCCTGGAGTGGCCTAGCCAGTCTCCAGATCTCAACCCCATAGACTTTCTTTGGGGGGAGTTGAAAGTCTGTGTTGCCCAGCAAAAACCCCAAAACATCACTGCTCTAGAGGAGATCTGCATTGAGGGATGGGCCAAAATACCAGCAACAGTGTGTGAAAACCTTGTGAAGACTTACAGAAAACGTTTGACCTCTGTAATAACCAATAACTTTTGTTATTGACCAAATTCTTATTTTCCACCATAATTTGCAAATAAATTCATTAAAAATCCTACAATGTGATTTTCTGGATTTTTCTTCTCTCATTTTGTCTGTCATAGTCATAGAAGTGTACCTATGATGAAAATTACAGGCCTCTCTCATCTTTTTAAGTGGGAGAACTTGCACAATTGGTGGCTGACTAAATACGTTTTTTGCCCCACTCTATATCTGTTCTTAGTTCTGCATTTTTTTAACGGAGCATGCTTATCTAAGATGGTGAGGATGTTGCTTTTAAAGAATGACCAGGCATCCTCAACTGACGGGATGAGGTCAATATCCTTCCAGGATACCCGGGCCAGGTCGATTAGAAAGGCCTGCTCGCAGAAGTGTTTTAGGGAGCGTTTGACGGTGATTATGGGTGGTCGTTTGACTGCGGACCCGTAACGGATACAGGCAATGAGGCAGTGATCGCTGAGATCCTGATTGAAGACAGCGGAGGTGTATTTGGAAGGCCAGTTGGTCTAGGATAATGTCATCAAGGATAATGTCTATGAGGGTGCCCTTGTTTACAGATTTAGGGTTGTACCTGGTGTGTTCCTTGATGATTTGTGTGAGATTGAGGGCATCTAGCTTAGATTGTAGGACTGCCGGGGTGTTAAGCATATCCCAGTTTAGGTCACCTAACAGAACAAACTCTGAAGCTAGATGGGGAGCGATCAATTCACAAATGGTGTCCAGGGCACAGCTGGGAGCTGAGGAGGGTCGGTAGCAGGCGGCAACAGTGAGAGACTTATTTCTGGAGAGATTCATTTTTAAAATTAGAAGTTCGAACTGTTTGGGTATGGACCTGAAAAGTATGACATTACTTTGCAGGCTATCTCTGCAGTAGACTGCAACTACTCCCCCTTTGGCAGTTCTATCTTGATGGAAAATGTTATAGTTGGGTATGGAAATCTCAGATTTAAAAAAAAACTAGTTCAGGAACTGTAGCCCTCGTGTTGTCTTTCCCTTCCACATTCTCAGTCTAGTGTAGCCTGCTGCATGCCTGTAATGAAGGATAAGACATTCTAAGATATCATTTATCAGGAGGATCCATCACACTTAGTATGTCGCCAACATATTTGGCTTGTGGACAACATTAATTTTATAGACTTGGTCTGGGTGAAGTTTTTGATCCATATATCTTTAACCTCTTAGGGAAGTTCAGAATTCAAGCAGATTTTCGCAGCTTTTTATTAAAAATCGCGCAACATTTCAGCGCCCTGCTATTCATGCCAGGAATATAGTATATGCATATGATTAGTGTGTGTGGATAGAAAACACTCAGATGTTTCCAAAACTGTTTAAATCACACCTGTGGCATTTACAGAACGTGCGTTTCATCGAATAGTGCATGAAAATCTGTTCACTGAAAATGGAAAAATATATTCTTCCGCGACTACAGGCAATTGTTAAAAGCGAACAGAATTACATAGAGCCAAGTTTTCATTGGCTACAGCTTCCCCAGGTTGTCTAAGGTCACGTCATTTGTTGCGCAATTGATTCTTGGTCTAACCGAAACAAGGGAACTCCTTTCCTACTGTCGTGGCCCAGATTTTGGTTCGACCTTTTCAAGACAGCATTTTCTCCACAGACAAGCTAATCATTCCACATCGCCTCCTGAGGAATTGTATCGCTTATTAACGTGTACTAATACCTAAAGTTGCATTACAAAAGTATTTCGAAGTGTTTTGTGAAAGTTTATCGTCGACTTTTTGAATTTGAAAAAATTACGTTACGTTATGAAATGCAATTTTTTTTTCTTTACTCGCGACGGAGTCGTAGTTCGATATCTAGGCTATATATGGACCGATTTAATCGAAAAAAGACCCTAAATGATGTTTATGGGACATCTAGGAGTGCCAAGAAAGAAACTCGTCAAAGGTAATGAATGTTTTATATTTTATTTCAGCGTTTTCGTTTGCGACGGCTAACGCAAAATCTGTAGTTTTAGGTGACGGTGCAGTATTTTGAGGGTGCATGGTATCAGATAATAGCTTCTCATGCTTTCCCCGAAAAGCATTTTACAAATCTGACTTGGTCGATAGATTCACAACGAGTGTAGCTTTAATTCAGTATATTGTATGT
This sequence comes from Oncorhynchus nerka, assembly GCF_034236695.1. Taxonomy (NCBI): domain Eukaryota; kingdom Metazoa; phylum Chordata; class Actinopteri; order Salmoniformes; family Salmonidae; genus Oncorhynchus; species Oncorhynchus nerka. The sequence goes on along the minus strand of NC_088420.1, from coordinate 35,347,303 downwards.
CAATTTTAATGAAAGTTTGAGGTTTATCAACCTCTATGGTGGCGCTCTTGAGCATTTCTGCTGATTGTGGTCCCCACTTCGGTACCACGTCCTCAATTAAAACCTCACCAGGCCGAGGACACCAGCAAAAATCAGTGTTTTTTTCACTACCTCAATTTATCTGTATGTCCAGCCCTTATATTTAGCCTCATGATGAAGTGTTTCACCATTTTCTTTTCAGGACAACCAGGGCTACAAGTAAAACACAAAAACATTGACATAAACAGTAGCATTTATGAGTTATATGGACAGATGTCAACACAAAAATAAGGTCCGCCAAGCAAAACCCTCAGCTTTTCATAGAAACGGTATTAATAGTAGCTCAACCATTCGGATTTTACAGATGTTTTTGTGAGGAGAACCGCCCCCTTCAGAATCTGCCCTTGTCTCACTAACACCGCTCTAGCTCAGACCCCATTAATCACATAGACTAATGGTTGGTATCAATGGATGCAGAAGAGATAAACATATGTGGCTCAAACACAATGTTTAAAAGGGGGTAGAAGTCCAAAACGCGCCGGCGTCACGGTGGGACTGTAGGAGTTAAAGTAGCTTTTTTAAAGCCTTGTTGACAAGAGATGACCAATATCAACAGAGGTTCCTGTGCAGTAGACCTACAATTTCAGACTGTAATCTCTCTAGCTCTGATTCAGTCCTAAGTGTGATACTTTTTAAATAGAATTGGTGATTACTGTAGGGTGCTGTGGATAGATACTTTGTTTAAATCACAAGTATAGGCCTGCCCTCTCGTTATTACTTAATCATTCATATTGGCCAACACTGTTATTATTGTTCGTGACGTGCAACTTTGCCAGAGTAGAGCTGGAAGGTCAGTGTTTTCAATTACAGATTGCATTGCTGATATCCGGTATCAGATTCTTGATCATTACATAATTTGTGCCTGTGTGTAGAGTTAACCTCATGGAGGCCACACACAGACAGCGAAGTGAATAGTGTTGCTATCACTGTCAGATGGAGAAAGGATGGATTGGCGTGGTCGCTCACATGATTAGTCATCAGAGATAATGTTCGCCTTTCAATGCGTGATTGTATTTCAGGCACCATCTTTTCTAGATAAGTGAAAAGACATCTAATGGATTTGATTTAGTCAGAAACACTCTTAAAAATAGCCAAAATGTCACAACTTCCGCCGAAGTCGGTCCCTCTCCTTGTTCGGGCAGTGTTCAGCGGTCGACGTCACCGACCTTCTAGCCATCATTGATCCATTTTTCATTTTCCATTGGTTTTATCTTGTCTTTCGACACACCTGGTTCCAATCCCATCAATTACATGTTGTGTATTTAACCCTCTGTTTACCTCAGCCCCCGTGCTGGCCGATCCGGATCCCTCTTTGGCTCATAGTGGAGGTGGACGCGTCCGAAGCTGGGATAGGAGCGGTGCTCTCTCAGCGCTCGGCTACGCCACCGGGAGCTATTGGAGTCGTCAAGTCCTTGAAGGGGTGGAGATTTTGGCTTGAGGGGGCTATACACCCTTTTCTCATCTGGACTGACCACCATAATCTGGAGTACATCCGGGCGGCGAGGAGACTGAACCCTCGCCAGGCAAGGTGGGCCATGTTTTTCACATGTTTTGTATTTACCCTTTCATACAAACCAGGCTCTCAGAACACTAAGGCAGACGCATTGTCCCGCTGTATGATACAGAGGAGCAGTCCATGAATCCCACTCCCATACTCCCGGCATCTTGCCTGGTGGCACCGGTAGTGTGGGAGCTGGACGCGGACATTGAGCAGGCGTTGCGTACAGAGCCCGCTCCCCTTCAATGTCCGGCTGGGCGTCTGTACGTTCCGTCTGCTGTCCACGACCGGCTAATCGATTGGGCCCACCCTCTGATCATCCTGGTATCGGTCGGACAGTGCGCTGTCTTAGTGAGAAGTACTGGTGGCCCACTTTAGCTTAGGACGTGAAGGTTTATGTTACCTCCTGCTCGGTGTGCGCCCAGTGTAAGGCTCCTAGACACCTGCCCAGAGGGAAGTTACAACCCTTACCCGTTCCACAACGGCCATGGTCGCACCTGTCAGTGGATTTCCTCCTCCTTCATAGGGAAACACCACTACCCTGGTCGTTGTGGATTGTTTCTCTAAGTCCTGCCGTCTCCTCCCTCTGCCCGGTCTCCCTACGGCCCTACAGACTGCGGAGGCCTGGTTTACACACGTCTTCTGGCACTACGGGGTGCCTGAGGATATAGTGTCTGATCAAGGTCCCCAGTTCACTTCAAGGGTCTGGAAGGCATTCATGGAACATCTGGGGATCTCGGTCAGCCTTACCTCAGATTTTCACCCCGTGAGTAACGGGCAGGTGGAGAGAGTTAACCAGGATGTGGGTATGTTTCTGCGGTCTAATTGCCAGTACTGGCCGGGGGAGTGGGCAGCGTTCATGCCCTGGGCCCAGAACTCGCTCCGCCACTCCTCCACAAACCTCACCCCCTCCCAGTGTGTATTGTCACGACTTCCACCGAAGTCGGTCCCTCTCCTTGTCCGGGCGGTGTTCGGCAGTCGACGTCACCGACCTTCTAGCCATCATTGATCCATTTTTTATTTTCCATTGGTTTTGACTTGTCTTCCTACACACCTGGTTCCAATCCCATCAATTACATGTTGTGTATTTAACCCTCTGTTTCCCCTCATGTCCTGGCCGGAGATTGTTTGTTGTATTTAGGTGTTTATTGTTCTGGTGTGCGACGGGTTTTGCACCCTCTATTTGTTATTTTGTATACTTTGGTTTTCGGAGGTTTTGATGTTTATTAAACATCTCCGTTTTTACCAAGTTTATTCTCCTGCGCCAGACTTCCCTGCCACCAGCACGCACCACATTACACAACTTCTCCTGGAAAAAGCATATCCTCCTGTCCCAATAGTTGCTCTTCAATATATTCTGTTATGTGTTCAGAGATATTTTTCATATTGCCTACACATAGGCCTAGTTGTCATTGTTCAAAGCAAGCTACAGTTGAGTCGGAAGTTTTCATACACTTAGGTTGGAGTCATTAAAACTAGTTTTTCAACCACAACACAAATATCTTGTTAACAAACAGTTTTGGAAAATCGGTTAGAACATCTACTTTCTGCATGTCTCAAGGAATTTTTCCAACAATTGTTTACATACATATTATTTCACTTATAATTCTCTGTATCACAATTCTAGTGGGTCAGAAGTTTACATAGACTAAGTTGACTGTGCCTTTAAACAGCTTAGAAAATTCCAGAAAATGATGTCATGGCTTTAGGAGCTTCTGGTAGGCTAATTGACATCATTTGAGTCAATTGGAGGTGTACCTTTGGATGTATTTCAATCAAGGCCTACCTTCACACTCAATGCCTCTTTGCTTGACATCATGGGAAAATCAAAAAATCAGCTAAGAAACCAGAACAAATTGTAGACTTCCACAAGTCTGGTTCATCCTTGGGAGCAATTTCCAAACGCCTGGAGGTACCACGATTATATGTACAAACAATAGACCGCAAGTATAAACACCATGGGACCACACAGCCGTTATACCACTCAGGAAGGAGACTCATTCTGTCTCCTAGAGATGAACGTACTTTGGTGCGAAAAGTGCAAATCAATCCCAGAACAACAGCAAAGGACCTTGTGAAGATGCTGGAGGAAACAGGTATAAAAGTATCTGTATCCACAGTTAAACGAGTCCTATATCGACATAACCTGAAAGGCCGTTCAGCAAGGAAGAAGCCACTGCTCCAAAACCGCCATAAAAAAAGCCAGACTACGGTTTGCAACTGCACATGGGGACAAAGATCATACTTTTTGGAGAAATGTCCTCTGGTCTGATGAAAGAAAAATAGAATTGTTTGGCCATAATGGCCATTGTTATGTTTGGAGGAAAAATGGGCAGGCTTGCAAGCCGAAGAACACCATCCCAACCATGAAGCATGGGAGTGACAGCATCATGTTGTGGGGGTGCTTTGCTGCAGGAGGAACTAGTGCACTTCACAAACTAGATGACATCATGAGAAAGGAAAACTATGTGGATATATTGAAGCAGCATCTCAAGACATCAGTCAGGAAGTTAAAGCTTGGTCGCAAATGAGTCTTCCAAGTGGACAATGACCCCAAGCATACTTCCAAAGTTGTGGCAAAATGGCTTAAGGACAACAAAGTCAAGGTATTGGAGTGGCCATCACAAAGCCCTGACCTCAAACCTATAGAGAATTTGTGGGCAGAACTGAAAAAGCTTTAGCGGGCAAGGAGGCCTACAAACCTGACTCAGTTACACCAGCTCTGTCAGGAGGAATGGGCCAAAATTCACCCAACTTATTCTGGGAAGCTTGTGGAAGGCTAGCCGAAATGTTTGACCCAAGTTAAACAATTTAAAGGTAATGCTACCAAATACTAATCGAGTGTATGTAAACTTCTGACCCTCTGGGAATGTGATGAAAGAAATAAAACCTGAAATAAATTATTCTCTTTACTACACTGCTAAAAAAATTAAGGGAACACTTAAACAACACAATGTAACTCCAAGTCAATCACACTTCTGTGAAATCAAACTGTCCACTTAGGAAGCAACACTGATTGACAATAAATTTGACATGCTGTTCTGCAAATGGAATAGACGGAAATTATAGGCAATTAGCAAGACACCCCCAATAAAGGAGTGGTTCTGCAGGTGGTGACCACAGACCACTTCTCAGTTCCTATGCTTCCTGGCTGATGTTTTGGTCACCTTTGAATGCTGGTGGAGCTTTTACTCTAGTGGTAGCATGAGACGGAGTCTACAACCCACACAAGTGGCTCAGGTAGTGCAGCCTATCCAGGATAGGACATCAATGCGAGCTGTGGCAAGAAGGTTTGCTGTGTCTGTCAGCGTAGTGTCCAGAGCATGGAGGCGCTGCCAGGAGACAGGCCAGTACATCAGGAGACGTGGAGGAGGCCGTAGGAGGGCAACAACCCAGCAGCAGGACCGCTACCTCCGCATTTGTGCAAGGAGGAGCAGGAGGAGCACTGCCAGAGCCCTGCAAAATTACCTCCAGCAGGCCACAAATGTGCATATGTCTGCTCAAACGGTCAGAAACAGACTCCATGAGGGTGGAATGGGGGCCCGACGTCCACAGGTGGGGGTTGTGCTTTCAGCCCAACACCGTGCAGGACGTTTGGCATTTGCCAGAGAACACCAAGATTGGCAAATTCGCCACTGACACCCTGTGCTCTTCACAGATGAAAGCAGGTTCACACATGTGACAGACGTGACAGAGTCTGGAGACGCCGTGGAGAACCTTCTGCTGCCTGCAACATCCTCCAGCATGACCGGTTTGGCGGTGGGTCAGTCATGGTGTGGGGTGGCATTTCTTTGGGGGGCCGCACATCCCTCCATGTGCTCGCCAGAGGTAGCCAGACTGCCATTAGGTACCGAGATGAGATCCTCAGACCCCTTATGAGACCATATGCTGGTACGGTTGGCCCTGGGTTCCTCCTAATGCAAGACAATGCTAGACCTAATGTGGCTGGAGGGTGTCAATAGTTCCTGCAAGAGGAAGGCATTGATACAATGGACTGGCCCGCCAGTTCCCCAGACCTGAATCCAATTGAGCACATCTGGGACATCATGTCTCACTCCATCCACCAACGCCACGTTGCACCACAGACTGTCCAGGAGTTGGCGGATGCTTTAGTCCAGGTCTGGGAGGAGATCCCTCAGGAGACCATCCGCCACCTCATCAGGAGCATGCCCAGGCGTTGTAGGGAGGTCATACAGGCACGTGGAGGCCACACACACTACTGAGCCTCATTTTGACTTGTTTTAAGGACATTACATCAAAGTTGGATCAGCCTGTAGTGTGGTTTTCCACTTTAATTTTGAGTGTGACTCCAAATCCAGACCTCCATGGGTTGATAAATTTGATTTCCATTGATAATTTGTGTGTGATTTTGTTGTCAGCACATTCAACTATGTAAAGAAAAAAGTATTTAATAAGAATATTTCATTCATTCAGATCTAGGATGTGTTATTTTAGTGTTCCCTTTATTTTTTTGAGCAGTGTATTATTCTGACATTCTTAAAATAAAGTGGTGATCCTAACTGACCTAAAACAGGGAATTTTTACCAGGATTAAATGCCAGGATTAAATGCCAGGAATTGTGAAACACTGAGTTTAAATGTATTTGGCTAAGGTGTATGTAAATTTCCGACTTCAACTGTACGTTATTTTTCACAGAGAAACATAGAAAACGCATAGGCCTGTTGTGCTGATGGTATTAGAGTCGTCTATAGTCAAATGTAGAAATATATAGTTCAGGTTTTATGGAATAGAACAAAGCAATGAAGTCCCATCTTTACTGGTAACCTGCTGCCAAGACACCTTTATTGCTCTCAATTCAATAGGATCTGTGGAATATCTGAAACATCAATATTGCACCTTACTTGTGTTTTTAGAATGGGCTAATGTAAGATGTTCTATATAATGCAAAACATGCAAGCCATTGGTGACTAATGGTCTCTTACAGCAGTGCTAAAAACACTATTGGCAGATGAAAGCGTTTATTGTGTATAACCAGACTATGTTAGCTTTGTATATATTCTGTAAGAAATCCTTTGTCATGTATTCCTCCTTTCTTTTTCTCCTTCAAAATGCATTTCCACTGAAACATGTCTTTCTATTCGAACATTCAATACCTTTTCTCTCTGCTTTTCTCTGTCTCTTTTTTTGTCTCCCCTCCTTCTCTATGTCCGCCTTTCATTCCTGTTTTCTTTCATTGTTTTTCTTTTTTCCCTCGCCTTGAGACCCCATATTTTTCTTTTCCTCTATTCAGGTTTCCTTTATTCTCTTTCCTGAATAGTTGTGGTACTTTGAGGGGAAGGAGAAGAGAAGGAGAGGGAGGTTAGTTTCAGTCAAAGCTGAAACACAAAACTTCCTCCCACACCACATGCACTGTCTCTTGGAATGAGTTTGTCACTGACTCCATGTTACTTAGTCCTACACAGTCTCAACTATTTGTCTATATGTGATGAATCGGTGAGTGTTCTCGCCAGCATCGACATGGCATGTCGCAGAGCACCGGAGGCTGGTTGCACCTTAATTGGGGAAGACAGGGCTCATAGTAATATCGGAAACAGAGTCAATGGAGTGGTATCAACCACATGGAAGCCACATCGTTGATGTGTTTGATACCATTTCATTTACTCCATTCCAGCCATTATAATGAGCCGTCCTCCCCTCAGCAGCCTCCTGTGTTGCAAAGAGCTAAATCGTTCCATTCCCTGGCTGAGTGGTATGTTGGGTTCAGTGTCGCCTGGTAAAACTTGATGGGATGGTGCGTTAAACTGACACAGCTGTGTTCAAATGTTGTTATCTCCGAACAGAGGCACGTACAGGGAAGAGGCATTTGCCCTACACAAGAACATATTTATCATTGCACAGAGATGACAGGCTACAGGAGGCGATGCCATGCAGAGTAGCACCACCTACTCACAGGCCTCAGTCTCAGAGATCCACTCAGATAAGCACATCTAGATTACTGTAACTCATTGTACAGTGCATTCTGAAATTATTCAGACCCCTTCAGATCCACATGTTCTTACTTTACAGCCTTATTCTGAAATGGTAATTGTTCTTTCCCTCATCAATCTAAACACAATACCTTAAAATGACAAAGGAAAAACTGTTTTCTAGAAATGTTTGCAAATGTGTTAAAAAAACAACAACTTAAATATAACATTTACATAAGTATTCAGACCCTTTACTATGTACTTGTTGACGCACCTTTGGCAGCGATTACAGCCTCGAATCGTCTTGGGTATGATGCTACAAGCTTGGCACACCTGTATTTCTCCCATTCTTCTCTGCAGATCCTCTCAAGCTCTGTCAGGTTGGATGGGGAGCATTGTTGCACAGCTACGTTCAGGTCTCTCCAGAGATGTTTGATCAGGTTCAAGTCCGGGCTTTAGCTGGGCTACTCAAGGACATTCAGAGACTTGTCCCGAAGCCACTCCTGCGTTGTCTTGGCTGTGTGCTTAGGGTCATTGTCCTGTTAGAAGGTGAACCTTCGCCCACAGTCTCAGGTCCTGAGCGCTCTGTAGCTGGTTTCAAGGATCTCTCTGTACTTTGCTCCGTTCATATTTCTCTCGATCCTCACTTGTCTCCCAGTCCCTGCCACTGAAAAACATCCCCACAGCATGATGCTGCCACCACCATGTTTCACTGTAGGGATGGTGCCAGGTTTCCTACAGATGTGACGCTAGGCATTCAGGCCAAAGAGTTAAATCTTGGTTTCATCAGACCAGAGAATCTTGTCTTAATAAGGTGCCTTTTGGGAAACTCCAAGCAGGCTGGCATGTGCCTTTTACTGAGGAGTGACTTCCGTCTTGCCACTCTACCATAAGGCCTGATTGGTGGAGTGCTGCAGAGATGGTTGTCCTTCTGGAAGGTTTTCCCATCTCCACAGAGGAACTTTAGAACTCTGTCAGAGTGACCTTCAAGTTCTTGGTCACCTCCCTGACCAAGGCCCTTCTCCCCCGATATCTCAGTTTGGTGGTTCCAAACTTCTTCCATTTAAGAATGATGGAGCCACTGTGTTCTTGGGGACCTTCAATGCTGCAGACATTTTTGATACCCTTCCCCAAATCTGTGCCTCGACAAACAATTACATTTACCACAGGTGGACTGCAATCAATTTGATCAATGGAAACAGGATGCACCTGAACTCAATTTCGAGTCTCATAGCAAAGGGTCTGAATACTCATGTACATAAGATATGTCTGCTTTCATTTTTAATACATTTGCAAATATTTCTAAAAACCTGTTTTCGCTTTGTCATTATAGGGTATTGTGTGTAGATTGATGAAAAAAATGTAATCCATTTGAAAATAAGGCTGTAACGTAACAAAATGTGGAAAAAGTGAAATTGTCTGAATACTTTCCTAATGCACTGTACATGTCTCAGTCAGAAATCACTCCATTGTCTACAGTTAGTTCCAAATGCTGCAGCTCGGCTTTTAACAGGCACCAGAAAATGTAACCAAATCACACCTATTTAGCTTCTTCACACTGGCTACCAGTCACTTTTAGAATATATTTAAAAAATGTATGAATAACATTTAAGGCTAGGCATCATAAATCACATATATTTTATCTCCCTACAAGCCAGGATGCAGTCAGAGATACTGTACCCTGGCAGGGCACTGTTGACCATTCCAAAGTCTAGGTTGAAAAGGAAAAGAGACCAGGCATTTGTCATTAGGGCCCCTAGACTTTCGAATTGTCTTCCAGAGGAGATCAGGCTTGCAGATTCAGTGCCTCTTTTTAAATCCCTGCTGAAGACACACTTTTTTAAAGATGCTTTTAATTAATGTATGATTTCAATGTACTGTATGATTTTAATATTTTTTCATTCTCCTTCCTCTTGTCTTTGTTTCATTCTTAGTTTTTGAAATGGTATTATTTTATGATATGAACCACTTTGTTACTTGTATTGAAAAGTGCTATATAAATAAAGTAATTACTATTATCTGGGACTGCACTCCACCTAACTACCAATACAGACAACATGAATGAGTAAGCAGTTATTTCTTTCGAAACATATGTTTATTAAGCTACAGTAAGAAGGTGGATAGCGCAACCTCAGTCAATGATTGTTACTCAGAATAAATCATTTAAAATCTACCAGTTATATCTAGATTTTTTTGATGATGGTAAAATAGTAGTCTAACTAAGCACATTTGGTGTCTATCTTACAGTCACTCATTCTTTCTTGGACAATAATTGACAGCATAGAAAAACATGATGGCAATGGAAAGTGAGTTGTATAAATTGGAAATGATTAAAAATGCAGAATTGACAGGGAAACCGATAAAACTTTCTCTCCATAAGTAAGAACCAAAAACCAGCATGATGGAATGGCAGGCTTGAAGGGGAGAGAAAGGTGAAAGACAGATGAAAGTGAAAAGAGATAAAAGCCGGAGAGAGGAGGGTGTGGGATAAAGCAGGAGGAAGGGAGGCAGAGATGAAAGCAAAATGAGAAAGATAAGAACAGAGTGAGAGAGACAGAGAGGGAAACGGAGGAAGAGATAGATAGTGTACAGAGCAGAGGGGTAACCATGGAAACAGGAGGAAGGTACAAAAGAAGAGATAGACAAAGGGTTTTGATTTAAAAGAATGAAACTTGGACGAAGGAAAAGTAATTCGGACTGAAATTTGTTTCCAGGAGGTGAAGGAATAATACAAAAGAGTAAGGAGGACCATAGAGGGACAACATCAGCTCTGTCCTGCAGTCTGTTTATGAGTCCATGTGAATGAGGTGGGCTCTTCCCAACACCAGGCACTCCAGAGACCTCTAGTGTTAATAGGCTTCACTGGCTCATCATGGGCCTCACCTTGAGTAAATCTTGAGACATGGGAGTAATGTAGGACAATGGCCTTACTCCAGCTCCAGTGTGCAAAGTGTCAGGGCCTGTCCACACAATGACTGGATAAAACTTGATGAGACTATACCTCAGTTGAGAGATACCTTTACACATTCTGCATGGTGTGAGTCTGAGGTTCAATGTCCTTGGGATGAGATATCTGGGTAGATCTATCACAAACCTTGTATTGATATGAAGCTGTAGGCTATAAATTATATGAAAATATATGGCTCCTTCCTCCATGGTGCCACTTTACATTTAGTTATTGATTCAAATCATTTGAGGTCCAGGCTATATGCTGTACTGCCGTCTTCTACTCCATCATAAATGTATAAAGAGCTAGAGATATTTATATAGTAAAATTCATACTTGTATATATATATATAGAAAGAGAGAGTTACCGGCAGACAGAGGCTTTTTATTGTTGTTTTTTAGTCTCTTGTGGCTCTCTTTTTCTCCCTTCCCCCTCTCTGTTTTTCTCTTCTCTGTCTTTCTCTCTCGTCCTCTGTCTCTGTTTCTCACTCACTCACTCCCCCTCCCTCCACTCCCCCCCTCTCTCTTGATATCTCTCTCCTCTCAATCTCTCTCCACTCCCGCTCTCTCTCTCCCATGCCCCCCTCTTTCTCTCACTCTCTTATGCTCTCTCTACTCTTTCTCTCTTTCCTTCCATAGCTCTCTGTCTCACTCCCTCGCCCCCCTCTCTGTTCCTTTTATATCCTCCTTGCTGAATGCTCTTCTCCTCTCCTCCCTCAACTCTGTCTTTTCTTCTTTATATTCAGTCTTTTTTTACAGCTCTCCTCACACTCCTTTCTCTAATGTTGTCTCTTAGCAGAGCTATTTCATTCCTAATATTCTGTCCTTCCATTTAGTAGCCCTGTGCTGAATGAGGGGAGTAATCTTTTATTTACGATGTTGGCTCTGCCCATCTCTGCATCCTGTCTCTCTGCGTCTGTGAGACTGATTTGTTAGAAGTATCTAACAGTGTAAAAAAAAAAAATCAGAAATCAGTATTGATAAATCACTAATGCTGCATTTGCTGCAAATACTTGTTTGTTTGCTTGAGTAAGCGTTGTCTGTGTGAGTCACCTACAGGCCAACTTTGTCTGAATACGCTTTGAGATCATGCATATCTGACACTTAAAGTTACTGCATAGTATGTACTCAGATGAGGACTGAGCCCCGTGTTGGGTGCTCACCTGTCCATGTGTCGTTTCTTATCAGGGTTCACCTGATAGCAGAGCAGGCTGGTCTCATAGACTAGACAAAACAAAGTAAACTCTCAAATTAGTATGATATGTTTGGTAGGGTTATGTAGCACTTGTGATGTCTAGTACTGCTATGCACACCATTCAACCACATTCAAGGGTTGGACCAGTCAAGGTTCTCTGCTGGAGCAGAATGGGTAAATAATAAGGCTGGGGGACAGTTGTAAAGTGTAAAAGATAATGCAGGCTTGTATTAAAATAGAAATAGAAATAAGGTAATATGATCAATCAATATACAAAGCGCTCAAATTAATACAGTTACGACAGAAAATTGTAATAACCATGTAATGACAATGGGTAAGAAAAAAACTCATAATAATCTTGTTTTGAACACCAACTTTTTGGCAGTCAATAGTATTTCTAGGTCATTATAATCTAACAGAGTAATTATAATCTATTGGGTGTACCCTTTAAATCTAAACCTGATAGAAATACAATGTAGCAATACAAAATCTGTTTCAGAAATCTATAGTTAAATACAATCAATTCACCCATTCAATAATACAACAATCCCACCATGTTAGTAAATAACCCACAGTGAAACCAACGTGAGTACAATAGAAATGTGCAGAGCAATGAGTGGGAATAGTTTCCTCCTACCAGTACACTATATAAACAAAAGTATGTGGACACCCCTTCAAATAAGTGGATACAGCTATTTCAGCTATTGCTGAAAGGTGTATAAAATCAAGCACACAGCCATGCAATCTCCATAGACAAACATTGGAAGTAGAATGGCCATACTGAAGAGCTCAGAGACTTTCAATGTGGTACCGTCATAGGATGCCACCTTTCCAACAAGTCAGTTCGAAAATGTATGCGCTACTAGAGCTGCCCCGGTCAACTGTAAGTTGAAACGTCTAGGAGATACAACGGCTTAGCCACAAAATGGTAGGCCACACAAGCTCACAGAACGGGACAGCCGAATGCTGAAGCGTGTAGCATGTAGAAATCGCCTCCTTAGTCAATACTGAGTTCCAAACTTCTTCTGGAAGCAATGTCAGCACAAGAACTGTTCGTTGGGAGCTTCATGAAATGTGTTTCCATGGCCGAGCAGCCGCACACAAGTCTAAGATCACTATGTGCAATGCCAAGCATCGGCTGGAGTAGTGTAAAGCTTGCCATGGAAACCCATGCATCCTGTTTCTGCCACTGGACTCTGGAGCAGTGGAGAATGCCGCCTGCCCAAATGCATAGTGCCAACTGTAAAGTTTGGAGGAGAAGTAATGGTCTGGAGCTGTTTTTCATGGTTCGGGCTAGGCCCCTTAGTTCCTGTGAAGGGAAATCTTAACGCTACAGTAGACGAGTACACTATAGATGATTCTGTGCTTCCAATTTTGTGGCAACAGTTTGGGGAAGGCCCTTTCCTGTTTCAGCATAATAATGCCCCCATGCACAAAGCGAGGTCCATACAGAAATGGTTTGTTGAGATCGGTGTGGAAGAACTTAACTGGCCTGCACATAGCCCTGACCTCAACCCCATTGAGCACCTTAAGGATGAATTGGAATACCGACTACGAGTCAGGCGTAATCACCCAACATCAATGCCCGACCTCACTAATGCTCTTGTGGCTGAATGGAAGCAGTTCCCCGCAGCATTGTTCCAACAATTATTGGAAAGCCTTCCCAGATGAGTGGAGGATATTATAGCAGCAAAGGGGGGACCAACTTCATATTAATGCCCATGATTTTGGAATGAGATGTTTGACGAGCAGGTGTCCACATACTTTTGGTCATGTAGTGTAAGTGCGGCAAATAAAGGGCTCAACGTCGTTCCAAGGAAAAACGTATCCGCATAAGGCCAAAAGAGATAGACATCAACAGAATTACAATATAGTGAAGTTCAAGTATAACAAATTACATTCATTCAATTAGCTTTGGTTCAAAATAAACATTATTTCAACATGAAATCAAGTAAAATTGCTTTTCTCACCAATCGTTCAATGGTACATGCACTCTACATGCACTCAGACCATCACGAGGTGGCGGCGTGCAGTACACGAGGACACAGACAGGGGAAAAAAATATCCAACAATGTGGCATGAACAGGCTTTTTCATTGAGTAAATTAAGTAAGGGCTAAAAGTGCAATAAAACAAACAACAGTGCATCTAGTGCAACTTAAATTAATTATCAAAACATAAGGCATGAGGGGAAAGTAATACAGTTCAAATTCAAGAGCTATTTTACAGTTAAAGCTGCAATATATAACTTTTTGCGTGACCCGACCAAATTCACATGTAAATGTACGTTATAGATCTGTCATTCTCATTGAAAGCAAGTCTAACAAGTGGTAGATATGTTCTATGTGCGCAATTTCTATGCTTCTCCTTCTTCAGTTTTCTTTTTGCGTCTTATAATTTTGGTTTTGTACACTAGCTTCAAACAGCTGAAAATACAATATTTCTGGTTATTGAAAAGATATTTCACAGCGGTTTAGATGTTACAGTGATTCTCTACACTATACTTGCTTCTTTTGTCACAAACTGAAATTAGACAAACTATTATAATTTTAGTAACCAGAAAAGGCAGAGCGATATCTGCATAGTGAACTTTTAAAATACAAAAAAATTGCATTTAGCTTTAAAGCCTAGCAAAGAGCAATGCTCAATTTTAAGTGAATGGAGCAGTTAGCATGCTAACTAGATTAGCGACTAACAGAGCTAGAACATTTTGCAACATTGTAGTTCGCCAAATTCTAGGTCTCACAAACTCAATAAAATCTTGTTCAAAACTATCCCTCAACATGGAATGGAAGCTTTAGGTGAGGAGGAAGTTGTAGTGGTTTAATTTATCCAAAATATTCAACATTATAACTATTTTCAAGCACTTTTCTGTCCTTTTCTCTGGTGGAATCTTCATTCATCAGCAGTCTAGAATCTTCTGGTCGTCAGCGAGTATATTCCAGCGGGCAGGGTTGCCAGGTCTAGATAACATTTCTAGGCGAATGACCATTCAAAACCCACCCAAAAGGCCTGAAAACTAGCCCAACATTCCATTGTATACAGTACCAGTAAAAAGTTTGGACACACTGACTCATTTCAGGGCTTTTCTTCATTTTTACTATTTTCTACATTGTAGAATAATAGAGAAGACATCAAAACTATGAAATAACACATATGGAATCATGTACTATTCAAAAAAAGTGTAAAACAAATCAAAATACATTTTATAATTTAGATTTTTCAAAGTAGCCACCCTTTGCCTTGATGACAGCTTTGCACACTCTTGGTATTCTCTCAACAAGCTCCATGAGGTAGTCACCTGGAATGCATTTCAATTAACAGGTATGCCTGCTTAAAAGTTCATTTGTAGAATTTATTTCCTTCTTAATGCGTTTGAGCCAATCAGTTGTGTTGTGACAAGGTAGGGGTGGTATACAGAAGATATCCCTATTTGGTCAAATACTAAGTCCATATAATAGCAAGAACAGCTCAAATAAGCAAGAAGAAATGACAGTACATCATTACTTTAAGACATGAAGATCAGTCAATATGGACATTTTCAAGAACTTTGAAAGTTTCTTCAAGTGCAGTCGCAAAAAAACGAAAAAAGCGCTATGATGAAACTGTCTCTCATGAGGACCGCCACAGGAAAGGAAGACCCAGAATTACCTCTGCTGCAGAGGATAAGTTAATTGGAGTTACCAGCCTCAGAAATTGCAGCCCAAATAAATGCTTCATAGAGTTCAAGTAACAGACACATCTCAACATCAACTGCACGAATCAGGACTTCATGGTCGAATTGATGCAAAGAATCCACTACTAAAGGACACCAGTAATAAGAAGAGACTTGCTTGGGCCAAGAAACATGAGCAAAAGACATTAGACCAGTGTAAATCTGTCCTTTGGTCTGATGAGTTCAAATTTGAGATTTTTGGTTCCAACTGCAGTGTCTTTGTGAGACGCAGAGTAGGTGAATGGATGATCTCTGCATGTGTTGTTCCCACCGTGAAGCATGGAGGAGGAGGTGTGATAGTGTGGGGGTGCTTTGCTGGTGACACTGTCTGTGATTTAATTAGAATTCATGGCACACTTAACCAGCATGGCTACCACAGCATTCTGCAGTGATATGCCATCCCATCTTGTTTGCGCTTAGTGGGACTAGAATTTGGGTTTTCAACTGGACAATGACCCAACACACCTCCAGGCTGTGTAAGGGCTATTTTATCAAGAAGGAAAGTGATGGAGTGCTGCATCAGATGGCATGGCTTCCACAATCACCAATTGGGATGGTTTGGGATGAGTTGGAATTTTTTTGGTTACTACATGATTACATATGTGTTATTTCATAGTCTTGATGTTTTCACAACCATGTAGAGAATATTGCAAATAAAGAATAACCCTTGTATCCAAACTTTTGACTGGTACTGTATATCGATAAAAATTATGCCAGAACGCCAACTAGCATACTGAAACATGAGGTGATGGTGGCGGATGAATGGCACGACGATGGGCCTCAGGATCTCATCACGGTATCTCTGTGCAATCAAATTGCCATTGATAAAATGCAATTGTGTTCATTGTCCATAGTTTATGCATGCCCACAACATAACCCCACCACCACCATGGGGCACTCTGTTCACGATGTTGACATCAGCAAACTGCTCGCCCACACGACACCATACACGCTGTCTGCCATCTGCCCAGTACAGTTGAAACCAGGATTAATATGTGAAGAACACACTTCTCCAGTGTGCCAGTGGCCATCGAAGGTGAGCATTTGCCCAATGAAGTCGGTTACGAAGCCGAAATGAAGTCAGGTCATGACCCTGGTGAGGACGATGAGCATGCAGATGAGCTTCCCTGAGACGGTTTCTGACAGTTTATGCAGAAATTATTTAATTGTGCAAACCCACAGTTTCATCAGCTGTCCGGGTGGCAGGTCTCAGACGATCCCTCAGATGAAGAAGACGGATGTGGAGGTCCTGGTTTAGCATGATTACACGTGGTCAGTGGTTGTGAGGCCGGATGGACGTACTGCTTAATTCTCTAAAATGAAATTGGATTCGGCTTATGATAGATAAATTAATTTCTGGCAACAGCTCTGGTGGACATTCCTGCAGTCAATATGGCTATTGCACACTCCCTCAAAACGTGAGACATCTGTGGCATTGTGTTGCGTGACAGAACTCCACATTTTAGAGTGTCACTTTATTGTCCCCAGCACAAGATGCACATGTGTAATGATCATGCTGTTTAATCAGCTTCTTGATATAGCACACCTGTCAGGTGGATGGATTATATTGGCAAAGGAGAAATACTCACTAATAGGGATATAAACTAATATTTTATTTCAGCTCATGAAACATTGGACCAACGCTTTACATGTTGCGTTTATATTTTTGTCCAGTATACTTTTTAGCTACTTTGCACCTAACCCCTAAGCCCTTTAATCCTAACCATAACCATAAGATCAAATCGTACCACACCGGCTCCAATGCTTGTGGGATGTGGCAGGGCTTGCAAACCATTACAGACTACAAAGGGAAGCACAGACGCGAGCTACCCAGTGACACGAGCCTACCAGACAAGCTAAATAACTTCTATGCTCGCTTCGAGGCAAGTAACATGCATGATAAAACATGCATGAGAGCATCAGCTGTTCCGGACGACTGTATGATCACGCTCTCCTAAGCCGATGTGAGTTAGACCATTAAACAGGTCAACATTCACAAGGCCGCAGGGGCAGATGGATTACCAGGACTTTTACTCCGAGCATGCGCTGACCAACTGGCAAGTGTCTTCACTGACATTTTCACCTCTCCCTGTCTGAATCTGTAATACCAACATGTTTCAAGCAGACCCCCATAGTCCCTGTTCCCAAAAACACTAAGGTAACCTGCCTAAATGTCTACCAACCCGTAGCACTCACGTCTGTAGCCATGAAGTAATTTGAAAGGCTGATCATGGCCCACATCAACACCATTTTCCCAGAAACCTTAGACCCACTCCAATTTGCATACCTCCCCAACAGATCCACAGATGATGCAATCTCTATTGCACTCCACACTGACCTTTCCTACCTGGACAAAAGGAACACCTATGTGAGAATGCTATTCATTGACTACAGCTCAGCGTTCAACACCATAGTGCCCTCAAAGCTCATCACTAAGCTAAGGACCCTGGGACTAAACACCTCCCTCTGCAACTGGATCCTGGACTTCCTGACGGGCCTTCCCCAGGTGGTAAGGGTAGGCAACAATACATCCACCACGCTGATCCTCAATACGGGGGCCCCTCAGGGGTGCGTGCTCAGTCCCCTCCTGTACTCACTGTTCACTCATGACTACATGCTCAGGCACGACTCCAACACCATCATTAAGTTTGCAGATGACACAACAGTGGTAGGCCTGATCACCGACAACGATTGACAGCCTATAGGGAGGTCAGGTCAGAGACATGGCCGGGTGGTGCAAGGACAACAATCTCTCCCTCAACGTGATCAAGACAAAGGAGATGATTATGGACTACAGGAAAAGGAGGACCGAGCATGCCCCCATTCTCATCAACAGGGCTGTGGAGGAGCAGGTTGAAGCTTCAAGTTCCTTGGTGTCCACATCACCAACAAACTATCATGGTCCATGCACACCAAGACAGTAGTGAAGAGGGCACGACAAAACCTATTCCCCCTCAGGAAACTGAAAAGATTTGGCGATGAGTCCTCAGATCCTCAGAAAGTTTGACAGCTGCACCAGAGAGCATCCTGACTGGTTGCATCACTGCCTGGTATGGTAACTGCTCGACCTCCGACCGCAAGACACTACAGAGGGTAGTGCGTACGGCCCAGTACCTCTCTGGTGCCAAGCTTCCTGTCATCCAGGACCTATATACCAGGCGGTGTCAGAGGAAGGCCCTAAAAATTGTCAAATACCCCAGCCATCCTAGTCATAGACTGTTCTCTCTGCTCCCGCACGGCAAGCGTTACTGGAGTGCCAAGTCTAGGTCCAAAAGGCTTCTCAACAGCTTCCACCCCAAGCCATAAGACTCCTGAATAGCTAATTAAATGGCTACCCTGACTATTTGCATTGCCCTCTCCCACCCCTCTTTTACGCTGCTGCTATTCTCGGTTTATTATAGTCACTTTACCTCTACCTACATGTACATATTACCTCAATTACTTCGACTAACTGGTGCCCCTGCACATTGACTCTGTTCCAGTATCCCCTGTATATAGCCTCGCTATTGTTATTTTGCTTCTCGTCTTTAATTATTTGCTACCTTTAATAATTTTTTTTACTAATCTATTTTTTACTTAACACGTATTTTTCTTAAAACTGCATTGTTTGTTTAGGGCTTGTAAGCAAGCATGTGACAAATAATTTGATTTGACCTTAAGCCCTGACTTAACCCCTTGCCTAGCTCATGTTAGCCACCTTGCTAATGTTAGCGTTTGCTACCAAGCTAACATTAGACACAACAAATTGCAATTCGTAGCATATCATACGAAATGGATAATGAACATCCATGAATGAATACATACCATACCAATCGTAACATATCATATGGATTTTGTTTACTATGTTTAGTCTAGCCCTGTGTCCAGGTTAAGAAGACAGTTGGAGAGATGCAGGCAGGGTGAGGCAGCTTTTTTACCCATTGCAATATTCCATCTGTGACACTCACATTCAAGCTGTGCAATTGTCTGGTGCTTATGAAAAAGCCTGCTGTGTTTTTTGGGAAAAAGCTTAATTACGTCAGCTAATCATGCTTGAGGCACACTATTATATCAGTGTGTCATGCAGAGGTGAGGTTTGTGTGGCTCTGACTCTGGTTCTGGCTGCTTCCTGATACAGGTCTGAGATGGGAGGCCACTTGACCCCAAACAACATTAGCCCATAGGACTGATCACAAGTCCAGGTTCAAAACCAGAGAGGGAAGTTATTTCCTTTGAAGTTTTTTCACATTGTTTCCCATGTAGAAAATGTAAAGGGGTTTACTGGAATGACGGGTCGACGAATACACTTTCTATACCTCACCTGAGGCTTTGAACGGGATATGATAGTAGGTGCCAGGTGCACCGGTTTGTGTCAAGAACTGCAACGCTGCTGGATTTTTCACACTCAACATTTTGCTGTGTGTATCAAGAATGGTTCAACACCCAAAGGACAACCAGCAAACATGACACAACTGTGGGAAGCACTGGAGTCAACATGGGCCAGCATCCCTGTCGAAAGCAGTCGACGCCTTGCAGTCCATGAGAGACAAATGTAGGTAAAAGGGCAAAAGGGCAGGGGGGATGCAACTCAATATTAAGAAGTTGTTCCTAATGTTTGGTATACTCAATGTATGGAGAAGGACTAACCTGAGACTGAAGAGTGTGTGGGTGTTTCTGCATGTGTCTCACATAATAATTACTCATCACTAGAAGTCCATCCTGACCCCTGGTAGCTGAGTCTCTCTCTCTCTCTCTCCCAGAATAAATTGTATCACTGAGATATGATACTGTTGTCTATATTATGGTTCTTATTACAGATGTAAAGAACCAGTCTGTGAGGAAATGTAAAGGAACATTTTTACAGTAACTTACACAGACACCCATGTCAAGTGTGTTGTTTCAGAGCTGTAGGGTGGTGGAGGGACCTGAAAGTGTGTGTTGATGTCAGTGTGCGCCTGTCCCTGTTCACAGAAGCGCTCGCACACATACACACACACACAGTGGAAACCCCAGTTGAGTGTTAGTAGATACACTAGTGAGAGCTGGGCCATGGCTCACTTCCCTCTGTTTCTCTCAGTATAAGATGCATGTGGAAACCTGTGGAAACACAGAGAGGAGTGACATGAGCAGGCTCTCATTATTCATTGTATGTTTCTCTCTCTCTCTATCATATTAGTGCTGGTTTCCAACAGCAGCCCCATATTTACCGGCAAATGGGCAATTGGATAGGGCTGGGAACTGACAGCGACCTCACAATATGATATTATCACCATACGTACGCGCCGATACGATATGTATTGCGATTCTCACGATTCTGTTTTACTACAATTCGATAGAGCAATTTTATTGCGATTTGGTGTTACAAACATAATATTATTGCTCATTATGTCTGCTGCAGAGACAAGAGAGAGCATTAGAAGATAAGTTTTGATCAGTAACTGAAATAAAAGTACTGAAAACATGTTGGCTCACTAGTTAGAAATAAAGTGGAGAACAAGCTTTAAGATGAGAAATACCAGAGTTTTGGTACAGCGAACTAGTACTAGCTAACACTACTTAGCTAATGCTACCTCGATACTCCAAGTACAAATCGATACTTGTAGTCAAAGTATCGATATAATATTGTCCAAAATAATATTGAGGTACGTAACTATCAACTTTTTCTGGTGTTCTGGTGTTGTAAAGATGCGGGCCTGGAACAGAGATTGTGTGTTCCTTCCCAAAACTTTTGTCGTCTTTTTCATTTTCCCCATAGGCTAGTTCTGTGTTGTTTTATGTACGTGTCCCTTGTTGTTTCTTCCATGTGGTTTCTTTGTCTTTCAGCCTCTTATCTCTTTGTTTCTTCCCTTGCTCTCCTTCTATTTTCTCTCCTATTTTCTCTCTTGACTTCCTGCTATCTCTCCCCCTCAATCACACCCTCACTCAATCTCTCTCTCCCCCTCCTTCCCTCGCTCTCACTCCCTATCTCCGTATCTCCTTCTCCCTTCCTCTCTCTATCTCTCTCTCATTCTCAGCACTCCCAACCACTGATTATTTATCAAGGTTTTCAAGGTTTGCCCTTTCCTGTTATTTAGTGGAGAATATTATGCACAGCCTGCCTCCATACAATCAGGATTAGCATGTGCTCATTTACTGTAGACTGCGTGTCTGTGTGTCGGTGTGTGTGTTGTGATAGTAGCCCCCTGTCAGGGATATTGATCAGTTGTTTCTGAATTAAAGAGAAACATGTTCATAATAGCGTACCTGTCTCATTATCAAGATTAGCTCGACCACTGACTGCCTTCCCACACACACACCCAGTGCCCAGCCCGCAGATACTTTGCCGCACTCTTTCTGAACACAGCCTGAAAGAAATCTGGAAGTTCAATAGTTAATGTCTTCCCTTGCTGTTTTTCCTTTTCCTCACTCTCTCCCTCCCTCCCTCGCTCGCTCCCTCTATCTCCTCTCCTCTCTCTCCCTTCCCCTCGCTCTCACCCCTCTCTCCTTCATTCTGCACTCCCCCTCTCTCTCTCTTGCTGATGGACTCTTCTTTTTATTTTCACACTCCACCATACCCCCTTTTTTGTTCTCTTTTTCCCTCTCCTTCTTTCCTCTAGCCCTCCCTTCCCCTTCTCCCTCTTTCACTGCATGTTCTTTCAGCCCTCCCTCTCTTTATCTCTCTTCCCCATCCCCACCCCCACCCCCTCTAGAGCACTCCTCCCTCCCTCCTCTTTTCTTTTCTTTTCTTTTCTTTCTTTCTTTCTTTCATTCCTTCATTTTCTCTTTCTTTTACCACATCCTTTCTTATGCTTTTGCTCTCCCCGTCTCTCCTTTCCCTTCTTCCTCCTTTTTTGCTGCATTCTGTTCTTCCCTCCCCCTCCCCCATCTCTCTTTCCTCTCTCTCTTTTTCTTTCTGTCTCTGTCTCTCTCACCCCCCTCCTCCTCTCTGCCTCACTCCCCCTCCCTCTCCCTCTCCCTCTTTCTTCCTTATTCTCTCTCCCCCACGTCTGTCTCACTCCCTCCCTCTCTTTCCTGACTGCTTTTCTCTCCTTTCTTTCTCCTTCTCTTTCTTTTGTCACTCATTTTTCTACTGAATCTCAGACATGGTACACTTCAAACTGTCTCGCGTTTAATTAATTAAATGTAATAAATAAAGACAGAAATATACATGTTCTCTGGAAAGTTAAAATGTTAGCATATCTTATTTGACAGTTAGCCACTGACAGAGACACATCCACCTATACTGTATGTGTGTGAATATGTATGTCTGTGTGTGTACGTGCGCACGCACAGAGGAACTACCGATTAGATGTTATAATTGTTTGTGTGTTTGATTAGGCTTGCTAAAGGAAATGCAAAGTATGAGTGTGATAAAGAGAAGATAGGCTTGGGTTTCTGTGTGCCTTAAAGACAAACGTCTGTTGGAGGGTCATGCTGAATTGTGTGTGTGAGAAAGAGAGATAAAATGTGTGCGCTGTATGTGCGTGTGTTTGTCGGTGTGTCTGTGTGAGTGAAAGAGAGAGAGAGAGAGACTAGGAAGAGAAAGAAAAAGGAGAGGGGGAGAGTGATAAAGAGAAGTGAGCTGGGAGGGAGAGAGAAAGAAATGGTGTGTGCGTGTGTGTGTGTGTGTGTGTGTGTGTGTGTGTGTGTGTGTGTGTGTGCGTGTGTGTGTGTGTGTGGAGGGGGGGGGGGGGGCAGGCACAGTCAGTTCTGATAACAGCAACAGTAGGAGGAGGATGAGTCGTGGGACCGCCCCACTCTCCCACAGATATAAATAGGAGCCGGATTTTTTTTACTCCACTCAGTTCTCCTGAAGGATGAGATCCCTGAAACACCTCAAACATCACACCAGGAACAATGTGGTGAGTTGTTAGCCTAAACTGAGACCGTGATTACAATACTAGTTCAGTGGGGATGTTGTATGTTGATTTAAAGGTGGTTACACTGTTTCTCTCTAAGTCAAAGGAGATTACTTTTCTACATTCATACAGTGCTGCAGGAAGAACATATTTTACAGCTAAGAGTAGACCACCAGACTAGACTACTAACTATTCTCTCCTCTCTGTCTCTGTCACACCTCTGCTAAGCTGCTAAGCTTCATATTGTTCTGATTGTTTGATATTTGTCTTAAACCTTCTTTCACATAGAACTTTAAATGTATAAGTATAGACTTGCAATTACTATCTTGCCTTTCTGTTTCTCTGTCATTTGTCTTTTTGTTTTTCATTTAGCCTGCCTTTCATTTTGTCGTGCTTTTCTCCTTCCTTCCCCCTCTCTACCTCCCCTCCTTTCTCTCACTCACTCACTCACTCACTCACTCACTCACCCTGTCTCTCTCTGTCTCTCTCACTCCTCCCACACCCCTCCCTCTCCTTTTCCTTTCTCTCCCTCTCCCCATCTCTCTCACATGCTCACTCAATCTCTCCCTTCCCCTCCCCCCCTTTCTTTATCTTTCAGCCTCTGCATCTCATTTCGCTCCCTCTCCCTCCACTCCTCCCCTGCCCACATCTCGCTTTCTCTTTCTTTTCCTCCCTCTCCTACTTTCTCTCTCTCACACACACACACACACACACACACACACACACACACACACACACACACACACACACACACACACACACACACACACACACACACACACACACACACACACACACACACACACACAGAGAGAGAGAGAGATACACACCTCACTCTCTGTGTTCCTCTCACAAACACAAAGTCTGTCTCTGTCTGACTACTTTAAAAGGAGTAATTATAAATGATGTGGTTACCAGGGCATCCAGGTCTACCCCCCCCCACTCTTCCCTCTTTCCCTCCTTTCTCTTCCTCCTTTTTTCTGTCTCCATCCCCTCTCTGTCTCTTTCCTCAGTATTGTATTATGAAAGATAGCAGCTCGTAATCTGTTGTAGTGTATGTCCTAGACCAGGGGTACTCAACTCTTACCTTACGAAGTCCGGAGCCTGCTGGTTTTCTATTTTACCTCATAATTAATTGCACCCACCTGGTGTCCTAGATCTAAATCAGTTCCTGATTAGAGGGGAACAATGAAGAAAATGCAGTGGAACTGGCTACGAGTTCCAGAGTTGAGTTTGAGGGTCCTAGACTAAGGTGTATGAAGAGGCTAGGGTCTATCTCATGTATTTTTCCATCATTACACCAGGTTTGAAGGAAATTACCTGAAAGTATTGGGGTACACTAGGGACCTGTCATTTGTTATGGAGCTGGAGCTTGGTTGTGCCAGCATTTAGCGTTCTTCTAGTTCCCCTCTGTTTTGCCTTTTCAATCATCTAGAGGGCAAACACAATCATTTGTAGACCATAATGCTGCTTTTTGGTGTATACCATAACAATACTCTTATGTATAAGTATTGTATACTTAATCTGTTCTCCTCGCGATCATATTTCTGTCTTGGTTATAACTGAGTATGTCTTCTACCACCTTGTAACGGAAGCCCTGTGGCAGTGGAGGTGAACTGTGAGAGGAGACCATGTGTTTGGTTACTATTAGTAGTGCAAGGCAGACGACTAGGCTTGCTCCTCACGAATGGGACTGATAGATAGCCCCAGCCTCCAGCCCAGTGATGATGAACCCAGTATGGTCAGCCTGGCCAGGGCCACTCTGGACTCCACAGGAAGCTCTGTGGACAGGTCACGGAAGTCCACTTCCTGGTGGGCCTGCATCCCATTTGTGTTCCTTATGATTTTAAAGGCTGTCAAGGAAGGAAACGGGGCTCGAGTACCGATCTGCCTTATCTCCTCCATCTAATGTTCTCTGCTGGATTCAGAGCAAAGAACCAAGACGTTGTCAGAATGCAGCTGACTGTCTCTAGCAAGGGAGTTGGGAGTTGGGAGGGAGTTGCATAAAAAACAAATGTGTCAGACCACTTCAGGGATCTTATGAACTATCAATCATTATTCCCACCACACACACCTACCATTGATTTCTTAGGAATACATATCACTTAGAGAGATCTGACTGTCAGTCCTTGTACTTATAAGCAATATGTGGCTTATATAACGGTAGTATATTATAAAGCAATCTCACAATGTTGAATACATGTCTTTGTGTGGTGTGGTCTGCTGCTGTGTGCTGACCTGATCAGTGCTGTGTGTGTGTTCTCTGTTAGGAGGAGGAGAGTGGCCGTCTGGTGCGGTGCTACCCCAAGGTGGTGGAGGGCCAGGTGGATGCAGGAACACAGACAGAACCCGTGGTGGTGCTGTCACTGGCCCAGGCTGCTGTCCTGGGCCTTATCTCCCAGAATGAGATCTTTGGAGCCACCATAGCCCCCAATGGCTTCTACATGGGCGAGCCCAGGGAGTATGGCAGGACCCCTCCTACTCCAGAGGGCATGGAGTATGAGTACGCTGACCAACTGATTGGGGCCAACGGGGACTACCTGTCTGAGCCTGTAGGGGAGTCTGAGCCCCACAGCAGTGAGAGGAGGCGCCCCGGGCCCAGAGGGAGGACCAGGAGACCCAGGAGTGAAGGAGGAGCGCCAGGGGAGCCCCCTCACAGAGTCCCCAACATACAGACTCAAGTCAAAGGGGAGCGGGGAGAGTCTGACACCCCTCCGTCCTGCATCCACATGGCGAAGAGCCGTAGCAGCCCAGGCAAGACAGATGAGCCAGCCACTCACAGACGGCCTCTGAAGGAGGAGCAGAGCTGTGGTAACTGTGCTGTGTGTGTGAGAGAGACGTCCAGTCAGACCCAGACGGAAGTGCGGCCAGAGCGGGGACCAGAGGAGAGGAGGGAGGGAGGAGGAGAGGGACAAGAAGAGGAGGTAGCTGAGGAGGAAGAAGGAGTGTTGAACCTCAAGACTGGAGGAGACAGGGGACACAGTCCCAGTCCCGTTATGAACCGCTACTTTGAGTCCAGCGAGGTGGCCTATGAGTCTGCTGACATGGCCGTGGGGGACTATGACGAGGGCAGCCAGGGAATGTTGTGGGCTGCAGATGCTGAGGGGATAGCCAGGCGCATGCAGATCGACCGGCTGGACGTTAACGTCCAGATAGATGAGTCCTACTGCGTGGATGTGGGAGAGGGCCTGAAGAGATGGAAGTGCCGCATGTGTGAGAAGTCTTATACCTCCAAGTACAACCTGGTCACCCACATCCTGGGCCACAACGGCATTAAGCCCCATGAATGCCTGCACTGCGGCAAGCTGTTCAAGCAGCCCAGCCACCTCCAGACCCACCTGCTCACCCACCAGGGCACCCGGCCACACAAGTGCACCGTGTGTAAGAAGGCCTTCACCCAGACCAGCCACCTGAAGAGGCACATGCTGCAGCACTCGGACGTCAAGCCCTACAGCTGCCGCTTCTGTGGCCGAGGCTTCGCCTACCCCAGTGAGCTCCGGTCCCACGAGAACAAACACGAAAACGGCCACTGCCATGTGTGTTCCCAGTGTGCCATGGAGTTCCCCACCCACGCCTACCTGAAGCGCCACCAGACCAGTCACCAGGGCCCCACCACCTACCAGTGCACTGAGTGCAACAAGTCCTTTGCCTACCGCAGCCAGCTGCAGAACCACCTCATGAAGCATCAGAACGTAAGGCCCTACGTCTGCCCAGAGTGTGGAATGGAGTTTGTCCAGATCCATCACCTCAAGCAGCATTCCCTCACTCACAAGGTACTGACACCACAGGCCCTCGCCGACCAGGTACTAAAACCCCACTGACTTGATATTCCATATATTACATTATTCTGTACCAACCCCTGTTCTAACTCCAGCTCAGAATATCAGGGTAGTCCAGGCTCTCACAGGGTCACCCAGGGGTCACACCAGCTCTAGAAGGTCATCAAGATCTCCGCTTCTTATGAATCACACATTTCTTGATTGATGCGATAAACTCTGAGAAAACATCCATAGCATGCTGCTCACTGAACAACACTCTCTGAGCTGTTTCTATGAATTCCCAGTAACTTGAATTAATTAACAGGCAGAGACAGACAGGGTTAGGTGAACTCAGAGGTATATCAAAATACCTAAAGGCTGTTATTCCTATTGCCTTAACCAGTTGCAATGTAAACATAGCCTTCAAAATGCTTGGTTTGTTATGTTTGGTCTGACCTAATCCAGCATGTGCTTTGTGCTGTGTGTTGTCATACAAACACATACCACCCTTCATGCCTGATGCTACAGTCTATGCTTTGATCCACAGGAGGTTGGTGGCACCTTAATTAGGGAGGACGGGCTCGTGGTAATGACTGGAGTGGAATCAGTGGAATGGTATTTAAGGTTTGATGCCATTCCATTAGCTTCGTTCCAGCCATTATTATGAGCCATCCTCCCCTCAGCAGCCTCCACTGCTCTGATCTCTACACTGATTCATCCTAGGCCTAGAGCCTCAGTCGGAGAAATTGTAGTGTCACATTGACAGGGCATTTACTTAAATATTGACTTACAGATATTGTCACAAACAATTAGATTTATTTTTTTAGCGTTCATCAAAATGTAGGTGTATCCAAACATTTCATGTTAATTTAATGTTTTAACATGCTTTTCAATATTAACCATGCACCTTTCCATATTGTGAGAGTATCACAAGCTTAGAGAGCCAACACTTGGTGGTGCTAACGTGTATGTATCGAGTTGCTGCCATTATGAAAGGATTTCACCTCTACCCTACAGCAGTTACACCTCTTGACCTGTGATGACTGTGTGTTTTTGTGTGAAATCCTTGATTGTCTGATAAATGACTATAACAACCACCAATCTTAGTGTTCATTTCAACGTGTAACTTGCTGTTCAAACCGTAACTTGCTGTTTATCAACAATAAACCCAACTTTATTCAACCAAATTAATTAAAGAGCCAATCCTCTTTATTTTCCCAGAGTATGAAGGAATTCAAATGTGATGTGTGTGCCCGGGAGTTCACCCTCTCTGCTAACCTCAAGAGGCACATGCTGATCCACGCCAGCATCAGGCCCTTCCAGTGTCACGTCTGCTTCAAGACCTTTGTCCAGAAACAGACCCTCAAAACACACATGATCGTCCACCTGCCTGTCAAGCCTTTCAAATGCAAGGTCAGAAGAGCTCTCTATAGACAGCATGGGTTGAGTTCCACTGCTTCTAGAGTGTTGAGATTGAGTGTTGTTCTCTTGTGTTCCAGGTGTGTGGCAAATCTTTCAACAGAATGTACAACCTCCTGGGCCACATGCACCTCCACGCTGGCAGCAAGCCCTTCAAGTGTCCTTACTGCTCCAGCAAGTTCAACCTGAAGGGCAATCTGAGCCGACACATGAAGGTCAAACACGGCGTCCTGGACGCTTCACCAGACGGACAAGGTGACTAACAATATTCATTGATACTATTCTTCAGTTATGTACCTTGTTAGTTATGATTTGATCTTGAATTAGCTAATTCAGTTATGTGATTTTTGTTTCTTGGTACAGAATGTTTATACACTAGACATTTCAGTGGGCTCTGTGTTTCATTGTGTTTTTAGTCAGTCTGCCCTTAATGCACTTTAACTCAGCATGTATGCAATCTACTGACAAGTGTTTTGGTGCTTCTCTGCCACTCCCCTCCCTCTGTGTTTCGCAAATATAGAAGTGCTTGGACTAGACATGCCGGTCTCTATCGGTAGAGAGGGATAGGGAGGCAGGGGAGGACTGTACTGTCCTCTATGAGGCTGGGAGTAGCTGTGTGTGTGGGTGTGTGTGGTTGTGTAGACAGGATGGGCTCGTATGTTCGTGTGTGTGTGGACAGGATGGGCTTGTGTGTGTGTGTGTCGACAGGATGATGCTCATGTGTGTGTCTGTGTATTTCCTTCCTCAGCCCCCCCTGACATAGAGAACCAGGAGGACTATGACGAAGACAACTTTGAATTCAGCGAACGAGAGAACCTGGCCAGTAACAACACACCAGACATCGCTAAACTGTCTGAAATTGAGTATTATAGCAGCTACGCCAAGGGTGCAGGGCGCTACAAAACGGCATGAATGATTAAAAGACCCCATATTGAGTAGAAATGTAAACTAATAAAGGAAGTTAGTGCCACTAGCAGCTGACAGCAATGTGATGAGCTTTTACTCACTGTAAGGGCATGATATAAAGTGGTGGAGTCTGCCCATTCGTATACACTGGAATCTGTTCTCTCGCTCCGGTATTCATTGGGAGTGAGAGACAGGTCATTTGGGATTGTAGATTTCTCATCGGTCTGTTTGTTTTGTGCTGAAATGTGACTTCAGCTCTAGCTGCCACAACATTGTGATTGATAAATGTAGTGTTCACATGAAAAAGGGGTAATATCTGAAAATAAACCATCATCCAAACCTCTGGGAGAGACATACTCAACATACATCCCCAGATGTGGCCTAACTCTGTAAGCACACTTTGTAGGGAAACACCCATACGGTACCGACGTGGCTCAGTTGGTTGCGTACGGTACTTGCAACACCAGGATTGTGGGATCAATTTCCACGGCGGACCAGTACGAAAATGTAATCACTCACTACTGTAAGTCACTCACTACTGTAAATCGCTCTGGACAAGAGTGTCTGCTAAATGACTAAAATGTAATAGTAAAATGCACTTACTCATTCAGAGCCATCCCCCAGTAAGTCTGTGTGGGTAAATTAGAATACAGCTGAGTATTATTGCTTTTATTAACATATATAACAATGCATACAAGCCAGTCAAGTAAATGTGTCCTCTGTTCACGTCACTTACCAAAGCTGATAACATTCAAGCAGTTCTCATGATGGTTAGCCAACCAACTTTTATTTTTATTTTACTTCTCTGTTTTACTTTTATACTGCGAGTAGTTTCAACTACAGTTCTAGGTTTAGATAACATAGGATGCTCATTTCATATTCTGTTGTATTTGAAATGTGCAGAAAGAATCATTCGGCCAGTGTCATTCAGACTCCTCGAGTTGGCTGGTTCTGCACGTCATCACTTTATGGCCCCATGTTACTAGCTTGATTTGAAGTGTCTGCATTGGCAGACATTTTTGTTATTGATCCCGAGTTAAATAATTGTACTGATGCAGCCCACATCTTTAAGTGAGCTAAAAGCAAAATAAAATATGTTCGAATTGCCCTTCTGATGTAGCCACCATGTGCCAAAGAATCTGACCAATGTTGGGCCACATTGCCAAAGCCTACAGCTGAGGACAATAGCAGTCTAGTGGCACCCACTCTCCGCTTTGTAGAGCTGGGACATTTGATTTCACGTCCCCCAATAGCAGACTTCATGCAATTACTTTTTAGGCTTCATGCTCCCCCCAGTAGATTTTTTCCAAACGATTACCACTGAGAAGACGCTAGTGCAGTTTTTTTAGGATCCTTCACAATTCATGCCCCATGCAAGCCTTCATGAAACAGACTGCAACATTTCTCAAACGCAAACACAGCCCCTGCATACTCATTGTGGTTTTGATGGGTGAATCGCAACAGGATCTGTCCTAAAAAACTTGACAGAAATAAAGTGCCCTTGTGTCTCCAGGACTGTGCCATCCATCATGCTACACACTGGTCTAAAGTGATGAACGACAACCTCTCAACACGTGACAGGGCCACAGACCGAGCAGAAAATGACTTTGTGCTTCGCTTTAAAACCACCTGCAAACTAGGTATATTAGGTTTATTTTGAATTGTACACATTTGCAGCTAAAAGCTGAATTGCTGCATACATAGGCCTACGTACATTAAGAGATGTAGTATACAACATTGCAGTGATGCAGTCTCAAAGGCATAGGGCTGTTGTAGTACCTGCCAGTCTGAGTAGAGGGAATAGTTCAGTTTGTGACTATAGGGTAGATTTGCCAGACATGGCCTCTTGTCTGAAGCAGCCATTTGTTGTAACACCATTATGGTATCCATACACAATGTTGATATAGTGTGCTTAATATACAAAATGCTCATTTTTGCGGGGGATAACATACACCTCTAGTGATGAAACAAATGGAGAAAAAAAAGATCTGGAACTTGAATGGCTTTCTGTGTTACACATTGGTGTGGAAATATGCTGTTGATAGACATTTTAAAATGTGTACCAGACAATACTGTAAAATAATAAATTTATTTTAAAACTTTAAAATCAGTGTGCACTTTATCTTACAAGATTAAAATGGAGGCAGAATACAAGCATAGGATCCAACGAGGAAGATTTATTAGCAAATATTCTTGACATGGCCTTCAAGTTTCTTCCAAGGTATAATACAGTAATTCACATATAAATATAACCTCGGAGACATGGGGAAAGAAGGTTGAAGGAGTGCTAGATGGAACAGAGCTCTGAATAGAAGGACCTAATCTGGTACACTGAATAATGCTCTACAGATGACTTCTTCCTTCAGACAATATGCATTTGGATATCTTGACCTAAATTAAAAACGAGGTACAAAAACAGAATGACATTTGTCATTTGCAGGCTAGCTGTACTCCAAATTTAAATCCTTCATTTGCCCAGGGCTTTGTCCAGGTTGTTCTTGATGGCATCCAGGAAGTCCTCAGTGTTGACGTAGTGTACATTCAGCTTGCATCTGTAATCACAGATCAGAACATGAGTTACTCAGTCCTCACAGTCAGGACCCTGTCCCCGAGACAGAGAACCATGCAAACTTCCAATAAGGAAATAGGATTCCCCCCCCCTCGATTATAATACAATCCATGCATTAATGAACATGTTAGATCAAGAATTTGGTCAACGCAATAGTAAGGAGCTCACTTGGAAAGTCCGTGAATGCAGCCGGCGAGGTCCTTAGTCATAACACCACTCTCAACGGTCTCCACACATACCTTCTCCAGAGTCAGGGCGAACCTGCAGGTCAAACAGACAAGGTTCAGTAATGGGCAAAACAATTGGCTTGTGAATATAAAAACACTTTGCCAATTTCCTGGCAAACACCAATTTATTTATTTTACCTTCATTTAACTAGGCAAGTCAGTTAAGAACAAATTCTTATTTTCAATGACGGCCTAGGAACAGTGGGTTAATTGCCTGTTCAGGGGCAGAACGACAGATTTGTACCATGTCAGCTCGGGGATTCGAACTTGCAACCTTTCGGTTACTAGTCCAATGCTCTAACCACTAGGCTACCCTGCTGCCCCAATGGAATAGGACAATGGGACAGTACACCATTATATAGTTAGTGACAATATTAGTTTTAAAAAATGACACGATGCATTCATTTCTTACTTGATCAGGTCAGGGTTCCCATCAAGTTTACCCCGATGCTCAAGCCCTCTGGTCCAGGCAAAGATGCTGGCAATGGGGTTGGTGCTGGTTGGGTTTCCCTAAAGGTGGATACAGAAGGGGTAAAGTTAGGTTACAGTTTACCAGTGGAAATACAGATACTTTACAGATTATGTAAAAGCATGGACAACATAACTCCAATAATCCCATGTTGATGGATCATTTCCTTCATCCTATGAAGTCATTCTGGCAGCATATTGTCCACCACAAGATGGCACTGTTCACATAAGACATTCAAATAGAGCCACTGAAATTGGACTGGTGTACGTACCACGGAAGATGATTTATGCTTCTCTAAATATGAATCTTGGGCTGTAATGAAAGTTAGTAGAATGAGTCTAACCTTCTGGTGCTCGCGGTAGTGTCTGGTCACTGTGCCGTGGGCTGCCTCAGCCTCAATGGTCTTACCATCGGGACATACCAGCACTGACGTCATCAGACCCAGAGAGCCGAAACCTATGGCGCCCAAATAGTATGTCCATCACCCATAGTCTGATATAGGACACTCTTAATCTAATCTCTACGGCACTCAACATTTGGATCATAATTTCTATTCCATTTGAAATTAGACTGAGGTGTTCCTAATCCCTCACCCTGAGCCAGGATGTCAGACTGTACGTCTCCATCGTAGTTCTTGCAGGCCCACACGAAGGCACCATCGGACTTCAGCACCTGGGCAACCATGTCATCAATGAGCCTGTGCTCGTACCAGATCTTCAGCTTGTCAAACTCTGGCTTGTAATTCCTATGGACACAAAACACATGGTAGTGTGAGAGCACTGCATTAAACATAACCTGGGTAATTTGGGTCCTGGATGCTGAAGCAGCATTCCAGCTGGGTGTATAACAAACAATATACCCCTTGGTATGGCACAAAACTACTTGTTTACTGTTATATTTATGTTGGCAACAAGTTTAAGCAGTAAGGCACCTTGGGGTTTTGTGTTATATGGTCAATATACCACAGCTAAGGGCTGTATCCAGGCATTCACGTTGTGGCTAAGAAGAGCCCTAAGGCGTATTTTTAAGCAATAAAACCCGAGGGGGTGTGGTATATAGCACAGCTAAGGTATGTTCTTTCGCACGATGCAATGCAGAGTGCTTGGATACAGCCCTTAGCCACGGTGTATATAGAGCACCACAGTATGAGTCATAATACCCACAAAACATAGAGGTCAAACAGGGAAATGGTTCCAATGGTCTTTCCACCATTCATCTTTCCCCATAGGGAATTTCAGAAACACTTCAAATAAGGGCTGGGTGTTGTGTAGGCTTACCCTGGCGTGACGTTTTGATAACCATGTCAATCTAGGAAAATGTGACTTTCCAATATAGTTGCCTGTATTTACCCACCCCCCCAAAATGAAATGCTATCATAAAGAACTACAAATTCCATGACGATCTGGACGAGACCACCGAATCGAGGCAAAAGTAAGAATCTCTAGATTAGCTAACATCACACTGTTAAATGTAGTAATGAATAAATTGGCAACATTTCTTTAAATGGAAAATTCTGTGAACTGTGTTGTGCAAGTTTTAAACAGACACAAAACCTGTGGGCAAAGGTGTCAGCTAAAATATGACATGCAGGAGCTTGCAGGGATTTCTAGTTTTGCATGATGTCTGATACTAAATAGCATTTTAGAATCTCAGTAAATAGAGCATTATAACACCTCCGCTCTATACCCCGAGATGCCTTATTGCTATTATAAACTGGTTACCAACATAAGTAGAGCAGTAAAAACAAATGTTTGGTCATACCCGTGGTATACAGTCTGATATACCACGGCTTTTAGCCAATTAACATTCAGAGCTCAAACCACCCAGTTTATAATGGCCAATATGCTAGAAATCCAATATTAGACTTTAGTTAATTGTGCATGGCTGAGGTACTGGTATTTCACTGCCCAATTGTTTTATATTCACAGGTCTAGAATCCTGTTTCAACCAATCAGTATCCAGGACCACAGCCCAATACATGTTGAGGCTAATGAGATCATAAAAAGCAACAAATACTAACGCCTGGTAGATTTCCTCAAAGATGTCCTTGAATCTGCCATCATAAGCTTTGAGAATGGTGTTCTTGGTGCTCAGATAGAGGGGCCACTTCTTGCCAATGGCGTACTGGAAGCAGCTATGTGCAAAGCCTGAAATAGACTGATGGGATAGAAAGTGTACAAAGGTCTCCACTAGGGTAGCATGTAGGTCATATGAGCAGCAGTAAGAGGTTAACAACCTTCTATCTCTTAACCCTCAACTAGCCCCCAATTCACACTTCCATTTCCACTAGACAAGTTGAAAGTCTGCCACATGACCTCTGACGGCATAAAATCAAACAAAATCCTGCTTGTGATGGTAAACAAAGAGTATTAAGGCATGTTTACAGGAGGCCAACTCACTCCATTCACTACTGCTATAATTTCATGAAGGGAAAAATCTGTGGCAAAATAAAGTGTGACAAATTATAATAAAATATATCTAGTTGGCAAACCAAACCACATTGCTGAACTCACCTCATCTGTGTTGTACATGCCCATTCCACAGCCACCTCCGGGGAACTTGTAGACCTCCCACTCCTGGCCTTTGCTCCCATCAGTAGGAGAGAAGACCATCTTGAAAGTGCCTGGTTGGCTGACAACAAAGTCTGTTGCTCTGTACTGTAAAACAATGGATCGGTTACAAATAACACAATGAAGATACAAATATTAAAATGGCTCCAATTTAGAAGGAACTGACCTGGTCACCAAAGGCATGTCTGCCAATGGTGATGGGCTGTGTCCAACCTGGAACAAGCCTGGGAATGTTCTTGCAGATGATTGGCTCACGGAAGACTGTGCCTCCCAGGATGTTCCTGATGGTTCCATTGGGGCTCTTCCACATCTTTTTCAGTTTGAACTCTGATGGTAAATGACAGTTCACACAAAACAGCAACATTTAAAACACCAACCATAGGTTCCTATTGTCGGTTTAACTACAAAAATAGTGTAACGTGTGATTGCTCTCTAAGCCAAGTGACCCTTAAAGGGAGCATTTGGAGAGGGAATTAAACCTTTATAGCAAACTATAAAAACACTGCTTATATGCTATTCAAATACCTTCTACTCTTTGTTCGTCAGGAGTGATGGTGGCACATTTAACAGCGACATGGTACTTCTGGGTGGCGATGGCAGAGTCGATGGTGACCTGGTCATCAGTTTGGTCACGGTATGGCAGACCCAGGTCGTAGTACTTCAGCTCCACATCCACATTGGAGAGGATGAGCTGGAAAAGCAGAACATAGTGATAGGAATCAGAACTCATTCTTTCTTTACATTGTCAAATGCTCTACAGGATTTCAGACACTGTTTATGTCAGTGAACTTAGAATGGACGTGCTTTAGTCAATGGACGCACCCCAGTCCAAGCGCATAAGGGTCAAAATTCCAGGCTGTATCACAACAGGACGTGATTGGGAGTCCCACAGGGCAGAGCACAATTGGCCCAGTGTCGCCCGGGTTAGGCAGTCATCATAAATAAGAATTTGTTCTTAACCGACTTGCCCAGTAAAAGGTCAATTACAAAAACAGTAATATTTACAAGAACAATCTTTAAAAATACTATAACTTAATGCAATATAGATTGCACCATATCTATTGATAGATGTAATAATCGTATCTTCATTCATGTGTAGTGTGATATATTGTTTTACGTGGGGGACAATACACATTTAAAATTGTCAGAAAAAAAGGTAATGTTTTTTACTCCCATGAAGCTCCATGTTCAGACTGAGCCAACGCACCATCTGCTCTCTCCAGAGGTGAGTAGCCAATGGGTGACAAACCTTACAAAAACCCCTCCTCCCACATCATACAGACAATCTCCTTACACTCAGGCACATACACTCATTCACTCTGAATCTACACAGACACCACTGTCGTCCCCCTCCCCTCCAAGTTCAGCACCTTCTCTTTGATGAACTCCCAGATGATCCTGGTCATCTCATCTCCATCCATCTCCACCACAGGCTGGGACACCTTGATGCGCTTGTCCCCATCTGTCCAAAATAAAAAGAAACTGTACATTAAATGGAGACTGCCTGTCGTCACAATTGTGACCTACACACATTAGTAAGGAGCACGTTAGCGTGTTTTCACCACAAACTGCTGAGCAACCAGTCACTGATTATGGCTTATTACGACATACAATTATATATAACAATAATACATATGTTTGACTGGCAACATGGCCCCCGAAGAACTATGACAACCAATACTACATACTGGAATATTTTGTTTGACATGGTCTCTATGAATAGCCTATACGGCATCTAAAGTTTGAGAAATGTTCCCTGAATAGGCTCATGCTGTTTGTGAGGGTTCAAGAAACAGTTGGTTCTAAATTAGGGGAGTCGTGTGATCAAAGTCACCTCTCATCCTACAAAGAGACTGCACTTTCATTTAGACTTCATGGCTTCATCTCTCCATGGACAGTAACATATTCAGCTCTCTTAATGCCAATACATACAGAATATTGACAGCAAGACATTACGATTTTCATTCATCTGTAGCTGCCATGCATCTTGCCCTTTGATTCACCCAGACTAGTAGTCCAATTATCTAGTAAAACAAGTCTCTGCTCCCACACTGCTCTGCCCTTTAGTGTCCCTGGGAGAAGGCAGGCCCTCACCCACTCTCCCAGCTAGACCATGCAGTGGAGACAGAGTGGAAGAGGGGCGGTGCAGGGAATCAAGTGACTTTCTAATGTTCCTGCCAAGTCTATGCTTCCACTGCTCCCCATGACATCCAAGAATAGTGTTTATACTTAAGGAGAAACAAAATGGCGGTATCCAGCGGAATGATGAAATAACACCATCACGTGGATCTATGCTGTATGACAACCTTGATACCAAGTATACACACGAACATGAGACCTTTACTGCAACTACGCACCTGTCAAAACAACCTACTCACAACTCAGTTGGACATGAACAAACCCTCGCAGCAAAAGAGACTGTAAAACAAGGCCCATATAGGCTAACCTTGCCCGCAAGCAACGACCTGGGTATATATATATATACACTGACTGATCGCCTAATTCTTTCTCCCGCAAGCCTGTAAGCTTCATCCATTGAGAGACAATAGTTTACTTTGCGTGAAGAGCCAATTGTGATAGGCAAGGATTAGGTTATCCTTTATAATACTGTAGTGAACACGTAGCAGAACTCAGAAGATGTGTTTTGAGCACAAGTTTACCAGGTGTGAAAAGCATACAGACACCAGGTGAAGTCTGAATGAGAAAGATTTACCCCCCCCACCCCCCAGCTGTGTCTTGCTGCAATGTATAATGGGTAGAGATATATATATTTAAAAAAAAAGCCAGCTGGCTAAAATAGTCACTTTTACTGAAACATTGATTAATGTGCACTGTCCCTGTAAAAAATAAAAAAATAAACTCACTCATGTTTTTTTTTTAAAGCTGATGATTTTGGCTGAATTACAGAACACCTAAATCCATCTGCACAAGCAGTATAGATCAAATTCACTGCAGACATCAGTCTGTAGGGGGATAGGTGAAAGGTGATTATATGCCGTTTCTAACAACTAAGTGGAATATGTAGTGACAGCTGAACTTTTCGAAGGTCAACACCTTTGCTATGCATATTCTGCTAGTTAAAATCTGTTATGATTGTGTTTATGGTCATTTTAAAACATATTACTAAAATGTAGGCCCTATGTTCATAACTGCACTTGCCTACTCTTCAAGACACATTAAATTAGCAAATGAAAGTAGTCATTGATTTGAAGGGATTGTGTATGGTACAAAAAGATGACCAAAACATGTGCCACTGACTCCATTTTCTGTATTATTTATATCACTCAACTTGTAAACTAACATCTTATATCAATGATCTGTATTGCATGACCAGGCAAAACAACATTGGTCCCAAGACATGAAAATGTGTCAAATCATGTCACACCAAAATAAAATGACCCAAAAAATACCCCATATTTTGAAACATTTTCCATTCATGATCATTGTTATATTTTTTAAATTTTATTTTACATCTGTCCTTAACAGGACCAAAGCCTTGAAACTATCTAGAGCCCCTCAATTTGATTCAATCCTCACATAAC
The DNA here is from genome assembly GCF_034236695.1 of Oncorhynchus nerka. Lineage (NCBI taxonomy): Eukaryota > Metazoa > Chordata > Actinopteri > Salmoniformes > Salmonidae > Oncorhynchus > Oncorhynchus nerka. Next base: position 35,308,668 of record NC_088420.1, on the reverse strand, counting down.
CTTATACAAACACATCAGTGACTTCTGCAATCCGGTGAATATCAGGATCATGATTCAGAGACAGCTGACTGTAGAATGTGCAGACTGGGGAAGACGAACTGCCCTTCAATTGACCTGCTACTTTCTACAGTCCTTCAAAGTCAAATAGAGGGGGCAGGGCATTATAGGCCTTAGAGTTATCTAACAAAATAGCTAGCCTAAATACCATATTTTGGACTTTCTAATTTGAAAGTTATTCTGGAAGGTTATATAAGAGGACAAAGAGGGTCAGATGTATTTTTACAGTGCGTGTAAAACAGCTTCCTAGATCGACTCCACAGTTCAGACATGATTTCGTTATGCTGCTGCAGAAAATAGGATTTGGTGGGCCATTGAACACTTGTGGCAGCCATTGCAGAGCGTCCCACTATAGGCTGACCTTGTGGAAGTTTCTTAGCAAAAAAAGTAGCTAGCGCTCAAACAATGGAGATGTAAACTTTTGAAAACTGTTTGGAGACAATTGTATCAATGTATATTCACTATTTCTAATTGATTGACACATTTCTACAGCGCGTTTACACAGTTCACATGCATGATTGGCATGGGCAGGTGGCTTGGAGTCTTCGATTCAATTGCTGCCAATTGGTTTGGTTGCGTGGCGAATGGAAATGGTCACATTTTAGATTAAACTATTTAGAGTATTTTAAACCAATCTCGAGATAGGCTGATTTATTTAATAGTATATTTAACAGTATATTTAATAGTATGTACATTCACTCTACTTTTTAGGCCAAAGCAAATGTGATTTATTTTTATGGCCAATAGAGTGACGCAGACAAAGAAATCTCCCTCGATCTGCCGCTCACTAGCGGTTTCTAGGGAAGGCAGCTGACTTTGCTTGCGAGGAGAGTTCATTTTGTGACAACTAACGTTACCTAGCTCCATTCACCGAGCAAATGTGGGACTCTGCATTAATGGGATAATTTAGCGAACTGACGAATATTTCATTATGGTATCAACAGTTACTTCACCAACAAACAATCCAAAACTGTCCAAATGTGGCGCAAGATGATGCCTAGCTAAAAGTAACGGCGAGAAAGCTAGACTACTAGCTAAGCTGGGGCTGGTCTACTTTCTTAGTTCACACATATGAACCAGAAAAAATGAGTGGGAAGCCTCGCTTCCTCTTCCGTCTATGGCTTCCACACAGTCTAGCTTCCACACAGTGAATAGGCCAACGTTATTTGACGGGGTTTTGCGTTAGGCATTATACATTCACTTTCTGTATGATTTTGTAAAATATCATGTAACCATGTTAAAGATCGGACATTTTGCTCAAAACTCACAGTTCCTCTGTTGCAAACTCTGGAAGGTTGCAGCTGGCGCGAGTACCGCGGGGTTTTTGGAGAAAGTGGCCGCCGACCTAGATAGAGAGCTGAGGACCTTCAAGTATCCAGCCATGGCTTGCCCAAATTACTAGCAGCTGATACCCGACAAACTCCGAGCAAAGAAGGGTCGAAATGAAATGCCGCGCACTGCAATAGACGCAGCGCCTCCCCACTCTACGCGCTTGACGCTACTACAAAAAAAAGTGATAGAGGGAGGGACTTCTAATTGACCATCCCCAATCAGAAGAGTATTTATGACTTTCATTCTAGTCCTGCTGTCTAGACTCCAGATAAGGGTCAGTTAATTTTCGTTCATGGAGATGTATGGTACGAGATATGGTACTCCCTGTATATAGCCGCATTCAGGTGGTCTTCATTCCTCTTGTGTTATCATTTAAAATATTTCTTATTTTTTAACATCATTGGGAAAGAGCTCGTAAGTACGCATTTCACGGTAAAGTCTACACCTGTTGTATTCGGCGCATGTGACAAATACAATTTAATTTGATGTTAGAAGCCTGGACCTTCATACAGGCCGAATGTTACATGCTGCCATGCATAAATCGAATAGATTATAGAGTGAATAGCCATGCCGCCATGTATCGACGTAATAGATTATAAAGTGAATAGATGAGTATGTCTTTATGTAGGTATAATTGATTCTCAGCAGTAAGAGCAAAGGCACCTTGCTGGTAGTCCAAATTCAGTGTAGGTTATATATTATAAGGGTTGAATTATGACTGGTTTATGAAGCTGACACAATCCTCTCACATTCCATATCCCCAGTCACCACTGTGAAGGGCCCTAATTTTAGCTGGGGCTGGTTACCATACTGGGAGAAAGAATGGGTAGTGTGTAGTCATGTGGGAGTGGAAGCTTGCAGCATATTAAAGTCCCTCAGCTCAGAACAGCCAGGTCACCTCCCAAGGAAGAGGGAGCATTAAAGGACAAAAACACTGCATGACTTTGAAACTCAGAAGAACACAAATGTATCAATTTTCCGAATAGATGGGCATGTGGTTGGTTATCCTCTACATACCTGGACAAGATGTTTGCATTCATTTTCACTATTACAGTGATCTAGATGAAAGGTCAGTCAGAGGAGAGTCGGTGCTATGACATAATGTGATGACTTGAGTGAGCACCCAACCTTTGGACCCTTGGAATGTAAACAGTTTTGGAATACAGTTGGAATGCAGTTCAACCAATGACAGTTCAAATAGTCTAACAGAAGAAGAATCACCCAACAAAAGGCCCTACGGTACTAAGGTCAGGTACATATCTTTAGGGCACCTTCTGTTCTGGATGGCACACATAGTAGTCTCTCATCTCGTGACAGATTGTCAGTGCACACACGATTCGTGTCTGGGTTCAGAGATGACAGGGTCCAGTTTACCCACATCTCTCTAGGACACCCTAGTGAAATGTAAAAACATTTAAAATGATCTAAATCTAGCATAACATCCTGTATCACAATACAAACCAGTAAGAGAGAAAAATTTATGACATTCTACACTTATAGGATACATTTCTCCACGTGAAAGAGGTTATTTTTAACTAGGTAAGTCAGTTTAGAACAAATTATTTTTTACAATGACAGCCAGGAACAGTGGGTTAACTGCCTTGTTCAGGGGCAGAACGACAGAGTTTTACCTTGTCAGCTCGGGGATTCGATCTAGCAACCTTTTGGTTACTGGCCCCACCCTTTAACCACTAGACTACCTGCCACCCTTTATTTAAGTGTAGATGTCACCCAATAGGCAATATATAATTAATCACATTGCATAAATGTGGCCCAAGAAAGATGTTATCTCCTAAGTGTGGTTTTTATACAGTTGTAGGTCAAATGAAAAATCATTTGACACTGTGTTCTATCAGCCCTACCTGCTGGAATAAAATACGAATGCATTTGTAGAACCTGAGTGGGCCTAGAGCGACCTCTGCTGGATTGAATATTGTAGATTAAATGATAGGAAACCCATACAATTCATTAATACCAATATGATTCCACTGTTCGATTGGAGTTATTATGGCAGCTGGCTAGCTGGATGGCTTTGTTAAGTTAGCTAAGAAGATTAATTGTATTGTGTTGAAACAAGGGTTATCTGCGAGGATGGCAGAAATGGGGCTCCCGAGTGGTGCAGTGGTCTTAGGCACTGCATCTTAGTGCAAGAGGCATCACTGCAGTCCCAGGCTCAAATCCAGGCTACATCACATCCGGTCGTGATTGGGAGTCCCATAATGTGGTGTGCAATTGGCCCAGCGTCGGCCAGGTAATACCACCCACCACTGCACCTTATACCACCCACCACTGCGACCTGTATGCTCTAGTCGGCTGGCCCTCTACATATTCGTCGCCAGACCCACTGGCTCCAGGTCATCTACAAGTCCATGCTAGGTAAAGCTCCGCCTTATCTCAGTTCACTGGTCACGATGGCAACACCCACCCGTAGCACGCGCTCCAGCAGGTGTATCTCACTGATCATCCCTAAAGCCAACACCTCATTTGGCCGCCTTTCGTTCCAGTTCTCTGCTGCCTGTGACTGGAACGAATTGCAAAAATCGCTGAAGTTGGAGACTTTTATCTCCCTCACCAACTTCAAACATCTGCTATCTGAGCAGCTAACCGATCGCTGCAGCTGTACATAGTCTATCGGTAAATAGCCCACCCATTTTTACCTACCTCATCCCCATACTGTTTTTATTTATTTATTTTTCTGCTCTTTTGCACACCAATATCTCTACCTGTACATGACCATCTGATCATTTATCACTCCAGTGTTAATCTGTAAAATTGTAATTATTCGCCTACCTCCTCATGCCTTTTGCACACAATGTATATAGACTCCCTTTTTTTCTACTGTGTTATTGACTTGTTAATTGTTGACTCCATGTGTAACTCTGTGTTGTCTGTTCACACTGCTATGCTTTATCTTGGCCAGGTCACAGTTGCAAATGAGAACTCGTTCTCAACTAGCCTACCTGGTTAAATAAAGGTGAAATAAAAAAATTAAAAGTAAGGACGTAATAAGAATTTGTTCATAATTGACTTGCCGAGATAAAAACAAGAGGAGGACATGGTAAATGTTCATGTATGTTGTTGATAGCCAACATGGGATGTTGGCTATCAACAACAAGGCAACTCCTATGACTAATTGGGAATGGGACACAAGCGTAGGATTGATCACCCTGTCGCTGGCCGCCTTTGGGGAGGGTGTATAGTGTGAAAGGCCGAAACACCCTAGGAACCAAAGGTACACTACTGACGATGCGCTCCCTAAATTTCACTAGGCTCACTGTTCATGAACTCTTGGAAGTGCTTGCACAAAGGATAGTAACATCTCATCCTGTGTTCTTGGAATCTGTCAGAAATGTATGATAATTGTCTTTGGAGACCGGCGGTTATGAAGAGAGAGAAGCAGCCCGGAAAGATGGCGAGTGGAGGAGACCCTGTTTCTTGGTCGGAAGCAGAGATGGGAAAGCAAGGAAGAAGGGGAGGAGCTGAGTGCAAAGGGAAACAGTGTGTCAAGGAAGATTGGCGCTAAGTGCAAAGTGAGCTTAGAAAGTGAGGTTGATGAGTGAGGTGGCAGGTGTGGTGAAGATCCCCAAGTCTTTTCCCAATGGTTATGACAACGATGATTCTGGCCCAGTAGGAGTGACATTCTTGGAGAAAGTGGATCGCTGCCTTTTGTCATGTTAGGATATGTCAGGTATCCTGTTAGAGCTTTTGTACCGAACCCACTACGGTGTTTCAGGTGCCATGCTTATGGTCATGTTATAGCAGTGTGTAGGAGGGATATTCCTAGATGTGAGGAGTGTGCAGGAGGGCATGGGACAGAGGAATGTGTTGTTTGGGTGAACAAGTTGTCCGTGTCAACTGTAGGGGTGCCAATATTACTGGGGAAGTGTGAAATAGGCAGGTTGAGGTGGCCAGTGCCAGAGAAGTACAGGTGTCGTATGCTGAGGCAGTGAAGAATGTAGAGGATGATGGATCAAGGTTGAGGGATCCTAAGAAGTTTGATGTGGGTGTGTATTTGCCATGCAATCACAACAAACAAATGCAGTAGTAAGTACAGGGACTTAAGCTAGGCTAGCTTTGCTCTGGCGAGAACACATTTTTGAAGTTGAAGACTTCTCCCCTCCTGACTGACTCACCATTTCAAGGTGGTCAGTTCTATGTGTAGGCTAAAGCTTGCGCTGACTTTGTGTTTAGCCAAGCTGACAGCAGCTATCTAGCATAGCTTGGTGATGGCTGAAGCTGGCTATCCAATCTAGCTGATATTTCTCTGTCAAATCAGTTATGGCAAGATAGCTTAAAGAGTAATATGAGAAGAATGAAATTGCTAAAGATATTCTTAACAAAGTGTTTTGACGACTTTCAAGTATAAGTTCCATGTAGAATAAACCATCCTTCACATAATATTGTAGAAGCAGTGTTATGCTAATATAACAATGTGCAAATATTACACCCGTCTTTCATCTTTTATTGTCTTTCACAGCCGACAGAGATAGTGTACCTATCAACTTTTTGTCTGGTGGTGTTGCGGCTACCTTGCCGCCTCCAGACGGCCACCTTACCAAACATGTCAGTCGTCAAACCTTCCTGTATGGTGTCACATACCCCCCCCCACCCTTGATAGTGCCATTTGATTCAATAATAATAAAATATGATAAAAAGTTATAGATGTCTTGTATAATTCTATTGCTGAGTGCAAGGGTTTGCTCCATTCAGAGACATCAGCATCAAGCCATTTGTCAGTCTGGACTCTATCGCATCTTGCAAGTCTCCCAAATGCTGGCTCCATATACAATAGGTATCTGTGAAGACATACACACATACGTAGTTGCTGTTCTATTACCAATGGCAGTTAGAGTAGGTGATATCTGACACACAAACAGATACTACGTTGAAGTTTGAACAGGTCAGACTAAACCTACCTTATTCTGTTCTTCCCATCAACAACCATTGGTGAGAAGACAAGAGGTGAGGCTGGAGGTGAGGCCTTTGCCAGAGCCTCATTGATGGGTATAGCAGCGTAGATCAGCTCAGATACTGGTCGGTCTCACACACACACACACACACACACACACACACACACACACACATAGAGCACTGATTACATTATCAATGTCTATTATGATTAGCCTGGTGGAATCAACCAGATCGATGCGTTCACCTTTATTTCACTTCAGATATCATAAAATGTGAAGTCCAATAGAATGGTGAACACAGCGATTAGGCAGGTTTCACCAGGCTAGGTTATGCCCTGGACATTATATGCATCTAAGTAGACATTAAGCAAAAAATAATGTCAGATACATAACCAGCAGTCTATGGTCTAGTTACCGGTATACTTACCACCACTGGGGACCAATGAACTCCAACCACCTATTCCACACGGCAGGGTCCTTCAGCAGTGCATGCAAACTATTGTTGGCTGTGCATCCTGTTGGAAGCATGCATTGTCGAACTGGAGCCGAAGGCATGGTCAATACGTATTGGGCTTTTCAGTCTCAAACGGCAGATGAAACATCAGCGACCCATTCATTCAATGAAGGAAAGTGAAGTGGGCGGAGGGGCAATTTCCACATAGAGCTTGGCAAAAGAGTGCATGAATTGTTGACATAATTGTAATCCAAACCCAACCTCCAATTGACTTGTGACACACTCTTTTCTAAACAAGACTGAATTTATGTCAGAAATGATCTTATTTACACTTTGTAGCCAATTTTGAAACTATAATAAATGTTTCTTACGGACTCATATCAATGACACATATGAGGTTTTCAAAGGTATTCATTTGTTGTTTTTTAGAGGGAATCATTCTTTAACCCTTGGCCTACAATGTTTGCGCCACCACGGAATTAACATAACACAAAAAAAATCCAGAAGATCTCCAAAATCGGTCTTCTCACAAAAATCTCTGTAGCATCAGAATGGTTTGGCATACAAACTATTATAACCACTATTGAAAGCGGAGACTAATCCAAATGAAAAGATTAAACAAACCTAGAAGGAAAATGCAGAGAAACAAGAATAATAAGGCAACTACTGTCTAATATTAATAACAATGAACTGGGAAGTCATACTGAGACTAGGTTCTATTTTTTTAGATGAGGCCTGCATAAATACATCAAACATACAGTACCAGTCAAAAGTTTGGACACACCTACTTATTCAAGTGGTTTTCTTTATTTAGACTATTTTCTACATTGTAAAATAATAGTGAAGACATCAAAACCATGAAATAACACATATGGAATCATGTAGTAACCAAAAAAGTGTTAAACAAATCAAAATATAAAAGCAGCTTTACCCATCTCTGTGGAGAACAAAGGGGCCTCCAGTGTTATCCAAGCCTGTGACCGACCGGGTTTGGACATTTGTAAGTCTAAATTCAATTAATGATGATACAGTTGAAGTCGGAAGTTTACATACACCTTAGCCAAATACATTTAAACTCAGTTTTTCACAATTGCTGACATTTAATCAGAGTAAAAATTCCCTGTCTTAGGTCAGTTAGGATCACCACTTTATTTTAAGAATATGAAATGTCAGAATAATAATAGAGAGAATTATTTTATTTCAGCTTTTATTTATTTTCATCACATTCCCAATGGGTCAGAAGTTTACATACACTCAATTAGTATTTTGTAGCATTGCCTTTAAATTGTTTATCTTGGGTCAAACGTTTCGGGTAGCCTTCCACAATAAAGCTTCCCACAATAAATTGGGTGAATTTTGGCAAATTCCTCCTGACAGAGCTGGTTTAACTGAGTCAGGTTTGTAGGCTTCCTTGCTTGCACACACTTTTTCAGTTCTGCCTACACATTTTCTATGGGATTGAGGTCAGGGCTTTGTGATGGCCACTCCAATACCTTGACTTTGTTGTCCTTAAGGCATTTTGCCACAACTTTGGAAGTATGCTTGGGGTCATTGTTCATTTGTCCTGTATGTGTGTTTATAGTTTTGTTTCATGTTATGTTAGTGTATGTAAGTTGTTTTGTCTGAAATGTTGTTCCCCCTGCTGCTATTGGATCAGGTCTCTCTTGGAAAAGAGATATTATCTCAATGAGAAAAAACCTGTATAAATAAAGGTAAAATAAATTTAAAAAATAATGCTGTCTCAGAGCTCTACGGATAATTCCTTTGACCTCATGGCTTGGTTCTTGTTCTGACATGCACTGTCAACTGTTGGACCTTACATAGACAGGTGTGTGCCTTTCCACATCATGTCCAATCAATTGAATTCACCACAGGTGGACTCCAATCAAGTTGTAGAAACATCTCAGGGATTATAAATGGAAACAGGATGCACCTGAGCTCAATTCCGAGTCTCATTGCAAAGGGTCTGAATACTTATGTAAATAAGGTATTTTAGTTTAAAAACATTTATAAATGTACAAACATTTCAATAAACCTGTTTTTCCTTTAGAATTATGGGTTATTGTGTGTAGATTGATAACTAAAATGTTTTATTTAATCAATTTTAGAATAAGGCTGTAACGTCACAAAGTGTGGAAAAAGGGAAGGGGTCTGAAAATTTTACGAAGGCACTGTAGCATTAATGGAATTATGGGTAGAATTATTATTTGAGGTAACAGATGAGCTAATAGGTGAGAAATAGTGATTAAAAACAGCGGCTATATCTGCTGGCTCATGAATGTCCTGGTGGATTAGTTGCTGAATGGGTTGGTTAGTTAACCTATTTAAAAGGTAATACTATATGTGTATTTCCAAAACTGCTGTGCTTGTTTTTGAATACTTTATAAGACTATCCATATAGAACGAGGCTTTTGCATTTCTAATTTTAGTTTTACTGGCGTTTCTTAATTTTCTATATGATTTCCAATCATTCTGATCTTTGGTTCTATGGTACTTGGCCCAGGCTTCATCTCTTTCTCTGAACAGATGCATTAAGCTAACACATGGAATTGTTTTAAGATGGTCATACCATGGATCATTTAGCTATTTGATTAGGAATTTTAGGATCCCTTTAGGTGTAGAAAATGTATATATTTTGGGGGATATTATGTTTTCTTTGACCTTTACAACTATAGCCCATAGAGACGCATTGAATAAGACATTCATAAATACGAACGATCCACCTACTGCTATTGTCACTATGAATGGTGGATAGAGGGCAGGAGAGACATTGCAGTTGACTTTGTTTTCTATCCTAGCTAAAGTGACTGCACCTCAAAAACTGTGGGCCCTCAGGGCAGCTGCCAAGAAGCTGTGGGACTTAAGTGCTTCCATGGTTGGTCTGGCATGATGGACCTGATTACCACCAGGACTGGCCTAGCCTTTAGAATGGAACTATACACAGCAGTCAACACATATTACCATCTGATGATGATGAACTCTGTAAGTGAAATGCATTCAAACATCATTGCATTTGGTAAGAAAACGTTGAATGACAAGTGCTTAGAGACATTTATTTAGAATATAAAGCAAACTACATACAAAAATACTATGCATCAAAATATGTTAATGTTTAAACAGAAGGAATGTCTTACAGTTAAGTTACATGGCAGCTGTATTAACTTTTACTTCAATTGCCATAAGTGTAAATTATATTCTAGAGGAACAACAACCACTAAAGTCTGTATTTACGTTTGTAGTGTCAGATATTAAACTCAGCAAAAAAAGGAATGCCCCTTTTTCAGGACCCTGTCTTTCAAAGATAGTTTGTAAAAATCCAAATAACTTCACAGATCTTCATTGTAAAGGGTTTAATCACTGTTTCCCATGCTTGTTCAATGAACCATAAACAATTAATGAACATGCACCTGTGGAATGGTCGTTAAGACACTAACAGCTTACAGACGTTAAGGCAATTAAGGTCACAGTTATGAAAACTTAGGACACTAAAGAGGCCTTTTTACTGACTCTGAAAAACACCAAAAGAAAGATGCCCAGGGTCCCTGCTCATCTGTGTGAACGTGCCTTAGGCATACTGCAAGGAGACATGAGGACTGCAGATGTGGCCAAGGCAATAAATTGCAATGTCCGTAATGTGAGATGCCTAAGACCGCACTACAGGGAGACAGGACTGACAGCTGATCATCCTCACATTGGCAGACCACGTGTAACGACACCTGCACAGGATCGGTACATCTGAACATCACACCTGCGGGACAGGTACAGGATGGCAACAACAACTGCCCGAGTTACATCAGAAATGCACAATCCCTCTATCAGTGCTCAGAGTGTCCGCAATAGGCTGAAAGAGGCTGGACTGAGTGCTTGTAGGCCTGTTGTAAGGCCGGTCCTCACCAGACATCACCGGCAACAACGTCGCCTATGGGCACAAACCCACCGTCGCTGGACCAGGACTGGCAAAAAGTGCTCTTTCGTCGACAGGACTGGCAAAAAGTGCTCTTCACTGACGAGTCGCTGTTTTGTCTCACCATGGGTGATGGTCGGATTCGCGTTTATCATCGAAGGAATGAGCGTTACACACTCTGGAGCGGGATCGATTTGGAGGTGGCGGGTCCGTCATGGTCTGGGGCGGTGTGTAACAGCATCATCGGACTGAGCTTGTTGTCATTGCAGGCAATCTCAACGCTGTGCGTTACAGAGAAGACATCCTCCTCCCCCATGTGGTACCCTTCCTGCAGGCTCATCCTGACATGACCCTCCAGCATGACAATGCCACCAGCCATACTGCTCGTTCTGTGTGTGATTTCCTGCAAGACAGGAATGTCAGTGTTCTGCCATGGCCAGCGAAGAGCACGGATCTCAATCCCATTGAGCACATCTGGCACCCTTTGGATCGGATGGTGAGGGACAGGGCCACTCCCCCCAGAAATGTCTGGGAACTTGCAAGTGCCTTGGTGGAAGAGTGGGGTAACATCTCACAGCAAGAACTGGCAAATCTGGTGCAGTCCATGAGGAGGAAATGCACTGCAGTACTTAATACAGCTGGTGGCCACACCAGATACTGACTGTTACTTTTGACCCCTCCCTTTATTCAGGGGCACATTATTCCATTTCTGTTAGTCACATGTCTGTGGAACTTGTTCAGCTTATGTCTCAGTTGTTGAATCTTATGTTCATGCAAATATTTACAGATGTTGAGTTTGCTGAAAATAAACGTAGTTGCTTTTTTTGCTGAATTTGTGTTGTTTTGTCATGGAACTAATATATGAAAATACATGCCCTGCTATATCTACAAAACATTTGGAGAAACAACATTTTATTTTTATTTTGGGCAATTTAGAGTTTACGATAATGAAGTGCTGATTTCCATAATCTCTTTAATTGTACTTAAGGCATATAAGTCATAGGATTTGTATGTTTTCTTAGCCTTTCATATTGGGCAGGAAACCAACGGCACTAAAACAAAACACCTTTTGGTTGCATTGGGACTTATAAAGAACTTTTTGATCCACCTTCTTTTCCGATAATTGTCTTGAAGGCACTGTATACAAGTTTGCTACAAAACAATCAAACTCCCTTTCATACTAGAGCTACACCATACAAAACATAACACATTTTTTTGTATTTCTAGTTAGCCCACCTGCATTTTGAATGAATAACATAATTCTACACAACCATCTGGTTTGTTGGCTACACATGTATCTCCTATTCTTAGGATTGTTCTTAGGATTGCACATCTAAATGACTTGATGGCCCAACAAATAATTGTTATTCATATGGTTTCATTCAAATAGTTTTTGTGATTTTTAATTGTCTAGAAATGTAATGCTTTTGAATCTCTCAGCCATCAGTTGTTATCTTGAGATGTTGCTAGTGTCTAACCTGTAATGTTGAATAGGTGGTGCTGATATTCTAAGAGCATTAATAACATTTACAACTGTATAAGCAAGTTATATTCTTGTTCCAATGATTTTCTAAGAGGAAAGGTTGAAATAAAAAAAATCTACAAAATCAGGACATTTTCTTTAGAAAAGTTACACGTTTTTTTATGTGGTGAACATTGCTACATCTACAAACAATGAGTCCCACTACAGATCCTCAAAAGCAGAGAGTTGTTTCATTTGCTCCACTTGCATAGAGTGCCTCCTTACAAGTTTCTTCTTTGACTTGAGCTGGCCTCTATTTGGTGAGTTTGCTGCTACTGGAGCTATTGATCTGAAACCTGAGGCAAGAGGGGATGAGGGCTTGCTGCTGGTTCCAATGTCAGGTATAGGAGGGTTGGGGTTGAAGTTCAGGGGGGGTAGATGGCCAGGCCGGGTATGGGAAATGTAGTCCAGCAGCAGAGTCCCTGAGCCTCGCCTCTCCAGGAGGCCTGGTGCGCACCGTCGTGCTGTGCTGGGAGATGACGTGCTGTTGTTGATGTCTATGGACTCCCTGGAGTTGGTCAGAATGGCTAACGGAGACCCGTTGAGTTTCTTCCTTTCTAGAGGAACCTTAGGAGAGTCCAGCATGCCACAGTCTGAGTACAGCTGGAAGTCTGAGTCATAGTGGTCAGTGCCCAGCCATCTCCTGTAGACTGTGTCTCTCAAACTGGCTGGCCCAGTGTTACGGCTACTGTCCTGCTCTGCAGGGACGGTGCTACGACGGGCTAGGGGCTGGTGCTGCTGACACAAACTCCTCTCATATGCCGATTTGGAAGTTGGAGGGACAGATAATGAGGATGAAATTTGTGGAAACAACACATCCTTGCCATCCACACTGTTTTGTCGAGACAGATTCGATCTCTTGGACAGAGAAAGTCCATTGATGCCTGTGACAACGTCCTCATCAGAGGTGGTTCTTTTACTCTCCTCGTGGGCCGCAGCTGGAGCGAGGACGGAGTGAGCGATCAGCCCCCAGGGCTCCGACTGCAGACGTTTCAGCTGGGGTAAACGAGCACGCTTGGGGTTGGCTGGTCGCTGCGTGGGAGAAGTCGGCCCATTGGGAAGCTTTGCTGCTGTGCTGGACGATGTTTTCAACTTTGTCTGGAAACTGAAGATAGTGTTGTGCTGCTCGGCTGAGTTAGGTGATGAGGTGTTGAGCTCAATGTCAGAGGGAGTGGTGCAGAATGCAGCGGAGCACTTATCCTCTAGCTCTGTGGAAGGGGAGGCATTCAGGTACTGCTTGGTGGTTTTGGTGCCAGGGGGTGACTTGTCTGTGGTGATAATGATGACCTCTTTGCCCTTGGCTTTACATGCGTCTAGGAGACCCTTTAGGGTCTCCTTATCGTCTTCGTTAATGGCATAGACCAGAGCAGAGGCCCCACTCCTGTCTTCCAGACTTGGGTCTGCCCCATTGGTCAACAGGTGGGACACCACCTCATGTCCCGCCCTCTGGCTGCAGGCGTGCATCAGGGCTGTCCGGCCTGCTTTATCCTGGATGTTGGGATCAGCCTTGTTATCCAGTAGGTACTTAACCAGCTTTGCCTTACTCACGCTCTGCGGGTCGCTGTGTTTGGACATGCAGGCCACCATGAGCGGTGTCTCTCCTCGCTCGTTGCTCTCATTGATGTAGGCACCACCATCCAGCAGGAGCCTGGTGAGCCGCAGGCGTCGGAGCCACACCGCCTTCAGGAGAGAGTTCCCGTCTGTCCGCAGCTCTAGTATGTCTGCCATCATCGCCAAGACATACACAGATAGTGCCCTCCCTCAGTGGTGAAAGGCAGTCACTACCTGCAGCCCTTCAAACAAACCATAGATTATTTTGCATGATATTTTGCTTAATATATAGGTCGGCTTACTGATTCATCCATCTAGTATTATCACAAACACACAAGCACAATGGATACTTTCCAAGCCTCTCCCAAGACTACCACCAGGAGGCAGTCTGTGTTCTAAAAATCTATTTTATTAAGACATGAACAGGTATGGAAATTGTGGAAGGAACTTTATACCTATTTAGGTAGCTTTATTGTCAAAACAGTAAACTGTGCTAGTGGCAACGAAAAATATATAATTTTGTGAATAGTGGCCAAAACTTGTCAAATGTATCTTCTGTAAGCTTCCATCTCCCTGTGTAAAACATCAATTAGATGGAAGAATGTGCATTATAGCCTATATGTAGTCAAGCCATTTATCTTGAATGTATTGCTTGTTAGATATAGATGGACAATAGCCTAGTATTCAATATTGTAATGTTATTTTGTTATCGTTGCTCTGTAATTGACCAATTAATCTCAGATCCAAGCCTATAAATTAATTAGTTGAACTTTTCGATCATTAAATACCAATAATAAATAACATGACATATTGAGATAATCATATGGTTGTAGAAAAAAACATCGTCACCATAAGCGTTAATCATCCTAGAAGAGTTGAAGAGTTGGGTCACATGTTTTCAGCAAAAACATCTATGTAATGTTCAGATCATTTTTTCTTACATCTTAGTTGTCGTTGAATCGAGTATCTTCTTCGGGTAGGCTACTTAACGTGCATTATCTGTTGAATAGATTACCATTAGACTACGCTATACCGCGTCGCTGTGCATGGCCCTCATTTTGGATAACTTGTGTTAGAGATGCGCATCTGTTAGAAAACGTTTCACTACAAAATTCCTGATCTGTTGTACAATTTAGGCGACTTTTTTTTACATACATATATTACTTACTATGATTCCTTTATGTCGTTAAAATAACAGTAAACTTGTTTTCAACAGAAGTAACCCGAAGGACCACAATTTAAAGTGTTATTTTGACTCTTCACATAACCATGGACTCCTCCATTTAATATTATCATTAGCTAAACTATCTTCCATTATCGAATTATAATATACTTGTCTACTCAAAAAGGTGTGTGGGCTTTAAAATGTTGGTATGAAGTCTTGGATATTGGACATTACATGAATGGTATATTAATATGTAGACTATTTACGTTTTTTGTGAAAATAACCTGCATTAATCCACGTATTCTTATGTTCAAGATATCAAGAAGGTGTACCTGTCATTCCACCACTTATCTTACCCGATGCAGGCTTGTCATGTTCAAAGGTGTCCCAATGTTTTGTCATTTAGCGACCCTGAAACATAATGGGAAAAAAATGAAAATACAAGGTTCTTCTTTATAGTCCCTGAATTTATTCGGAGCTTCTCAAATACTGTCCTGGTTTAGGTTCAGAGCTCTGGCAGCATAGCGCATCATGCTCCTCGCTTTTGTTATGGAAACGTTCTAAATCAATCCATTAGGCGGCATTCCTTTCACTGCGCATTCAATAACCACAACCTCAAGATACTGAGGTTGTAAATAACTTTCTTTTTTTTTGCCTGGTGAATGAAACGT
The DNA here is from genome assembly GCF_034236695.1 of Oncorhynchus nerka. Classification (NCBI taxonomy): domain Eukaryota; kingdom Metazoa; phylum Chordata; class Actinopteri; order Salmoniformes; family Salmonidae; genus Oncorhynchus; species Oncorhynchus nerka. The sequence goes on along the minus strand of NC_088420.1, from coordinate 35,293,102 downwards.
GTATTTTCTTGACGTCAGAGTCGACAAAAATAAAGATTGCGTCTGGTGAGAACCTCTGTCATGCATCACACAAACAATCCAGTTCTTACCTTCCAATAAAATGGAAAGGTTCACAGTTTTATAACACATGATTTTTTACAGCATATAATGACAAAACATTTTTATAGATTAGCCCATGTCCCACTCCCACAACATAGGGAGAATCAAGATTCAGTAGATAAAAAAAGTATAATTGAATATTTTTGTACACTGGAAGTTATACAGTTTCATGTGATCATTCATATTAACATCACAGATGTTGAGCCAGGGAAGGTGGCTGTCACTTGTCTGCCCTATGACAGAAGTGGAAAACTTGTGCTGATGTTAGGTTCAGTAGCCTAATCATCTCAGGGTGTCTACATGTCCAAGACATCAAAATTGTAATTTGGTTGCAATATTTAGCCCTCCTGACCACAAAAACAAATACACTCATGTTTATTTCTTGAATACACATTGCAGATGTTTTTTGACATTTTTGTCTTGGATTTATTATATTGCAAAAATAATGGGTAAATCATCATCTTGAAAACAGGACATGTTTACAGCACAATTAGAGGCCACAACTTGTTCCAGCCATCACAGCCATACTGCCTAATAGGGACATTTCTATTTATAGGTTGCTATGAGACAGCAGAGAAGCAGTTCCTGATGAGAGCTATGGAGTTCTCAGCTTTGCAAGGAACAGGTAATCAGAACAATAACATTGCACCAAGAAACAGGAGGGTTCTTATGTCATTTACCCAAATGTATTTGTTGATGATGTTTTCCATTTGCACAAAGAATCCCAAAGCCCATTGATCATTAGCCCTTATGACCCCTGCATTTTTCCTCATAGGGGACATATTTATCACTACTCTGATGTTGCAGGACTTTAACAGTCAAGGATGTCAGTGATTTCCCCCCTAGTGATTGCTTGACAGACTCCTGGGAAATGTTGTTATTTACCAGGGAGGCACACGGGAGAGGTGGTTTATGGAACAGCAGGAAGTCACCTACTTCCATGCTTGTGTTCATCCCAGGAACTGATAGAAAGTCATTATGGCTGTCTGGCTATTCTGTGTAGGAACAGTCAACATGGTTCTTGGTACAGACATCACTTAAACATGAGAGGTAATCCAAGGAAAGGGCATTGCCTAGATGTAGATCCCTGAGAGGTAAAATATAATGGAGTCAAGGCCTTCTGATGAGTGTTGTCAAGCAACAAAAGGGGATCTTTGTTGGTGGATGTAAGCAGGGAGGCTGTAATATACCATGATAATTGGAATAATGTAGATGCTGAAATAAGACACATTTGAGGTGAGGGGCTGGTCTATCCACACTGGTGCCACTTCAGGGAGGTAGATTATGGAGTGGGGATCATAACACAGGGCAAAGCCATATTCCCCAAGCTTACCGGTCTAAGCACGTTCATTAATTTGGGAACTACAGACATCAGCAGTCTCCATATGATCTTTGCCCCAACGCTGCTGTCGTCTGCAGCATATTAAAGGGGAAATAAATCATTAAAACAGAGAGAATAAGCGCTGTCACCCATGGGAGCAGTTCCCATCTTCACATATCTTACATCGCACTAGCCAATTAAACTCAACTCCCTGATATACATCACATCCACGAAGTTGAGCGGCAACTAGTGTGGGTGGACTGGAGCTCCGACTTCACATAAAATTAAGTTTTGATAAAAACTACGGATTTCAGCACCAAAAGAATAGCGTGCAAATACACAGTATTTTTGTTTGCTGAAATCTGTAGTTTTTTTTATGTGATGTCGGCACACACTAGTCATGCCAATGTTCCTTCTAAGCTGCATGAATGCGCGACCACGCAGAAGACATTTCTGCTCATGCAGAGATGCATGAGATTGAACTTCACTCAACTTTCTAGTTTTCCCCTTTAGTTAACACTATCAACATTTCCCTTTACTGTGGGAATTGTGATCGAATCAACGGAATATTAGCCACTTTCAATGTTACCTACCAAAACAAAACAATCTATGCAAGACAGAGTATAAAAAACTGTGCAAGAGATTTTCTAGTAGGCAGAGCGCATTGGAGTAGGATTATATTGCATTGACTGGGAAGACTCAGGCCTGTACTCTACACAGACCGGTGAGTCATAACCAATCAAAGCTGCAGTAAGCTTACATGCAAATAGTTGTTGACATATATGGGTCTGTGCCATTCACTTTGAGCTAGACTGTGTTTATAGCATGAGTAGAGGAGCTTGTTTTTATGTCAAAGTCAGAGCTGCATGTTGCCACCTATGCACATTTGTTCATATTCTTTGCGAGTTAGTGAGTTATTAGCCCAGTTATAGCTGATTTATAGTCAACAATGGTGGGGTGGTTATTTCCTACAAGAGCACATAATGTGCGCTTTTCTAGCCACCTTTGAAAAGCCAGTCAGGTAAAGAGCTTTTTTTTTTATAACTTATAGGGGCAGTGTTGTATTTTGAGACAGTCTTGAATAAGCTAAGTAGCCAAAAGACAGATGGTAGCATCATCTGTCTGATTCTCTCTAATAATGTTATGGTAATAATATTTTATTTTGTAAAGGGGTTTCTTGCATCAAACAACACAACATTTTCAGTCACCTCCTTGTCTGAAGGACAAGGGGATAAGCAGATTAATGTCAAGCCTTTTTCAAAAGTCTCATGGAATGTAGGCCTACATTGAACACCACACTTTGCTGCCCGTGTAGACTTGTTGACAGATCAGCTATTTCTTTGTTAATATGTTATGGGATCCATTTTGTTTTTTATGGTAGGCCACTCTGGTAGACCTACATTATGATCAAATAACCACATTAGGCTACTTGGCCACTGTTAAAACTGTAACTTAAAGCAGGTACAGCCTCAGTGGTCACAGTAAACGCGCACTGGAAGTTGCACAGGATTTTAACAATGTTCAAGTTCGCGCTCAGCAGAGATGAAGTTTGCTCAGTGATGAAAAAAATGAGGGAACATTGGTCGCCACTCAACTCAGTTGATGTGAAGTACATCCTGGAGTTGAGTTTAATTGGCTAACATCACACCTGCTGCACTGCCTCCTAAATATAGATTTTGTCTTTCGACTCTGATATCATGCAATGCTTCTCGATGGGCTAAAAGAACAGGGGGTGTATTTCTGGATCATACCTATGAAAAGTTCAAGCTTGATATAAATGGAACAACATCTTTCAAAATTAAGACATTTGAGAGTTTATTTTGTTTTAATTAGACAACCCACAACAAGTACAGTATGACATCCCAAGAGATCTGGAGGGTTTCCCAAGATACAGTCTTATGGAATCACATCTAATGGTAGGAAACAGCAAGACATATCCCAAAATAACAATGTACAAGTTAGATCTCTGTACTAGTTTAGCATTGTCTTTTTTTTATGATCAACTGAGATCAACATGAGTGAAACTGAGTGAGAAAGTTGAAATTTGAATTCTACTCAGATGCCATGCCAATTTATGATGTACATTTGGCCCTATACTCCATTTTGGATTTGAAATCAAATATTTCATATGATGTGACAGTACAGAATGTCATCTTTTATTTGAGGGTGTTTATACATATCCATTTTACCCCAGTCTTACCGTTTTACAAATGAAATCACTTTATGTACAGTTGCAGACAAATATATTGTCACCCTTTCACTTTTCTTAAATAATTCAAATATTCTCTAAAATAAGTAAAACAATTTAAATACATGTTTAGTTACAATGTTATTGGATTTTCAACAATGCAGAACCATTTTTTTTTGTAAACTTAAGTTTATCATTTTATTTTTTGAAAATAAAGACAAATGGTCTGGACAAAAGTATTGGGACCCTGGAGCTAAATACTTGGTTTCACAGCCATTGGCCAAGATAAACATTTGTTGGCAGTTATTGTTTCTTGTAGCTTGCTGCACCTTTCTACTGGCAATTTGGCCCACTTTTCAGCAGCAAACTGCTCTAATTCTTCAATATTTGAGGGGTGCCCTTCACCAGCTGCTGATTTTATCTCTCCGCAGGTTATGGTGGGATTCAGGTCTGGACTCTTCGCTGGCCACTCCAGAACAATTCAGCATTTTTTTCTTGAACCATTCCATGGTGCATTTGTTTGCGGTTGTTGTCCTTCTGGCAGTTCCACAACCTTCAACAGAGACTGAGTTTTTGGACACTGGGTTGAACATTGCACTCCAAAAGACATTGGCATCCTGACCCTCCCTACAATCAAATATGGGGAGCTTTGATAATGCTGTGGGGTTGATTTGCTGCCTCTGGTACTGACGGCCTTAAACATTTGCAAGGCATCATGAAATCATCAGATTAACAGGTGTTTTGGAGTCCAATTGTTAACCCATTGTTCAAAAACTGTGTCCCCATTGAAGGTTGTAGAGTCTTCCAGCAGGACAACAACCACAAACACACATCAAAAAGCACAAAGGAAAAGTTCAAGAAGAAACGCGAGAGCTGAAAATGTAGTCTACTGACTACATCACACACAGCATTAAAATAGTCTAAATTATTCTAATCAATTTCATACAATCATATGGTTTCAGAGTGTAATATTCTAATCATTCCAATCATATAATTCTATTAACAAGCAGTTAGTGAAGGGTACCACTCAAACATGGAAGAATTAGAACAGTTTGCTGCTGAAAAGTGAGCCAAATTGCCAGTAGAACGGTGCAACATGCTCATTGATGGATACACAAATCATGTCTGAAGTTATCTTGGCCAAAGGCTGTGCAACTAAGTACTAGCTCCATTTTGTTAATGCCGTTTGTCTTTATTTCCTTAATTAAAATTGTAAATTTAACTTTACAAAAATACAATTGGTTCTCCAATGTTGAAAATCCAATAACAAGGTATACAAACATTTATTTACTTGTTTTTACTTATTTTAGAAGAAAATGGGAATTATTGAAGAAAATTGCAAGGGTGCCAATATATTTTGCCGCAACTGTATCAAGTCCTCCCATTTTTTAAATTTATTTTTTACCTTTGTTTAACTAGGCAAGCCAGTTAAAAACACCTCTGGGATCGGTGTCCTTCCATGGGACGGTTGAGCTAATGTAGGCTAATGCGATTAGCATGAGGTTGTAAGTAACAAGAAGATTTCCCAGGACATAGACATATCGGATATTGGCAGAAAGCTTACATTCTTGTTAATCTAACTGCACTGTCCAATTTACAGTAGCTATTACAGTGAAATAATACCATGCTATTGTTTGAGGAGAGTGCACAATATTGAACATGACAAGTTATTAAAAAACAAATTAGACACATTTGGGCAGTCTTTATACAACATTTTGAACATAAATACAATGGTTCATTGGATCAGTCTAAAACGTTGCACATACACTGATGCCATGTAGTGACCAAAATCTAAATTGCACCTGGGCTGGAATAATACATTATGACCTTTCTCTTGCATTTCAAAGATGATGGTACAAAAAAATACAAAAGAATGGTTGTTTTTTTCTTTGTATTATCTTTTACCAGATCAATTGGGTTATATTCTACTACATTCCTTTCACATTTCCACAAACTTCAAAGTGTTTCCTTTCAGATTGTACCAAGAATATGTATATCCTTGCTTCAGAGCCTGAGCTACAGGAAGTTAGATTTGGGTATGTCATTTTAGGTGAAAATTGAAAAAAAGGGGCTGATCCTTAAGAACAAATTCTTTCTTACAATGACTGCCTAGGAACAGTGGGTTAACTGCCTTGTTCAGGTGCAACAGATTTTTACCTTCTCAGCTCAGGGATTCGAGCCATAAACCTTTCGGTTACTGGCCCAACGCTCTAACCACTAGACTATATGCCACCCCATTCTAAATTAGAATATAAGATGTTAATGAACACTTCTGCATTAATGTGGATACTAACATGATTATGAATCATCAGGAACAAAGATCATACACCCCTAAAGAAGGTTAACCTTTGCTGTTATTGGTGAGAGGTTAGCATGTCTTGGGACTATGATTTTTGTGCCTCTAATTTTTTCACTCAACATTATTCACGATCCACTTGAATGTAGAAGTATTCGGAAACATATTCTATTCTTATTTACAAAAAAGTGACTCCAATGATACAATACATTATTTACCATTCATTTCTATTGGGAACAACATAATCTGAAACACAACCAAAACTAACTGCAAGTACTAGGAATATGGCGGCTAGGAATTTGGGACCAAATACTTTTGACTACTTTAATACACATAAGTGAATTTCTCCAAAATATTAATGGCACCTTTAAATGGGAGGACTAGATACATGAAGTGATTTCATTTTAAACAGTAAAACTGTTAAATAAAGGAAAAATAAAAGTTCCAGACTTACAGTTCTTGTGCTGATGTTGTTTCAAGAGGCAGTTTGGAACTCAGTAGTGATATGTATGCGCTATGCACTTCAGCACTTGATGGTCCCATTCTTTGAGCTTGTGTGGTCTACCACTTTACAGCTGAGCTGTTGTTGCTCCTAGAAGTTTCCACTTTACAATAACAGCACTTACAGTTGACTGGGTCAGTGCTAGCAGGGCAGAAATTTGATGAACTGACTTGTTGGAAAGGTGCCATCCTGTGACGATGCCACTTTGAAAGTCACTGAGCTCTTCAATAAGGCCATTCTACTGCCAATGTTTGTCTAAGGAGATTGCATGGCTTTCTCCCTGATTTCTATACACCGATTCAGCCGTGAGTGTGGCAGAATATCCATATACTTTCTTTATATATAGTGTACTTCTATTGAAGTAAATCTGCCTCTGTTCCATGTCCAAAACAGAGAGGACTTGAAAGGTTTACAGAACATATTTTGTAGAAGGAGCTGTTTAAATGCTACTCATTATCAAAAGAGCTTGCTATTTTCATTCTCTTGATGAATTCTCTCTTAAACTGGGGTTTCTTTAGACCTCACCACAGTATTTATTAACATATTCTTCCATAACAGGTAGAGATATCCCATATGTTTTGTGTTGTTGCAGAGATGGATGTTGGTTGTGGAACTGAGACAGTTGTCTCTTTAAAAAGTGAGTCTGACATTCTCATGGCATTTGTTGTCTCAGCGATTGCATCAACTGAATGTGTAGGCAGTGACAGCGATGAAATGGCACGAACCCGGCTGCAGCTTTGTCCTGGCTCTATATAGCCTCTCTACTTTTTCAGTTTTGGGAAACATTTCCTGTATCTTTTGCAAATCCGTTATCCTCTGCTCATGTTATTGGGATATAAGCAGTGGATAATATAGGGATTTCTGCTTCCATTTATTAGATTATGTCCCTTGATGTACGATCCATTTACAGTCCCCCTTCCTATTGTCTTTTGATATTGAGATGTGTTATGCTGTCACACCGGAAGCCTTGAAATGGTTCCGCTCTTGCTTCACTCTGCCGATGTCCTCTCAGATCTCACAGTGCAGGCCAACACCTTCCCCTCTCCTGGCTAACAGTAATTGTTTAAGAAGAGCATTATTCAAGAGCATTATACAGGCAACATTTTTGCTGGGTGATTATTGTGTGTGGCGGCCGTATCCTAGGAGATTGGTGAATATCTAACAAGGAGTTTGGTACTCATTTTGCAAAGTGGGTGCTTTGATGTCCTCTGTGTTGAATTTTTCAGTTTCTCCTCAATATCACTCCTTACGAAGCAGTAAGCCTAAAGGTTTAACATTGGTTGCTTATTAACAGTAAACTCAATATTGAAATGGATAACCTCTCATTGGCCTGCATTAATCAAACTGTCAAATGCTAAAACTAGGACTGTAATGCCATAGGTCACAGCGATACCAGGCAGTAATGCCCAACAATACTGGAGACCATCCTCTATAAGGCAGATGGTTGTTAGGCATTCTACCTGCATCTTATGTACCTTCAGATTGTTCTACTGTGTGTTTAAGGTTAGACCATTGTTTATGTTTTGCTTGTTGTCAGATTCCCAGATTATCAGCTGTAGCGCTATTGACTGCAGGTGGAATAGTTACCAAATGTACACTACCGTTCAAAAGTTTGTGGTCACTTAGAAATGTCCCTGTTTTTGAAAAAAAGCAGATTTTTTTTGTCCATTAAAATAACCTCAAATTGATCAGAAATACAGTGTAGACATTGTTAATGTTGTAAATGACTATTGTAACTGGAAACAGCTGATTTTCAGGTTGGCCTTCTAGGTTGAGTTGTAAAGAAAAAGCCATATCTCAGACTGGCAAATTAAAAGAAAAGATTAAGATGGGCACTGCTGCCGGTTCCCCCCGCTACCATCCGGAAGGCGACGTCCGTACAGGTGCATCAAAGCTGGGACCTAGAGACTGAAATACAGCTTCTATCTCAAGGCCATCAGACTGTTAAACAGTCATCACGAACACAGAGAGGCTGCTGTCTACATACAGACTTGAAATCATTGGCCACTTTAATAAATTGATCACTAGTCAATTTAATAATGCCACTTTAATCATGTTTACATATCTTGTGTCATGACGCTGACCTTTCCCCTTTTTCCTCTCTCTACTCTACCAATGTCACTATTGAAAATCCCTTTGTTAACATAGAGAGTCTGGGAACATCAGAAGATGGTAAACGGAACCATATTTCGGTAATCCAACCAGTTGAAAAGATGTGTTGCTACTTAATGAATATGATGTCAGATCAGTTGGCGTCTGAGACATTATTACTGTTGATAGGACGACATAAACTGTATCTTGGAAAGTCCACATATTCTAGTTATCAGATTCACATGGAATTGTAGCGCAATTTTAAATGTTTAAATATGAAACTATTTGTGAAAAGATTAAATGTAATTTTAGCTTCTTAAATGAGAGAATGGTTTGTCATAACACCACTCTGATCACTCAGAGGCCCTGCCCAAGTGAACAGACATGGGTTGTAAAACTATGAAACATGCCCTTCTTTCACCACTATATAAACCCGTTGACGAAAATGTAACTTTCTGTTCCAAGGACGTGCGGACTGGCAGTCCCCACGTTGATAGGACAAAGACCACCTACAGAACTAAGCCAACATCAGCAAGAACCTAACGAAACTGGCATCGAATTTCAATGTGAAGGTGACGACCTACACGCCAAAAGGATGAATTTCGACTATAACAGTCAGAATATAGCATGAGCTTAAAGTATGGCAACTTGGTATGAACTTTGAACTCTTATTCACTAAAGAAGTGCTACCCCCTCCGCCCGCTAAAAGTGGGCTAGGAGAGGACGGACAGAGTATCCATTCTACCACGCCCCAGTTCACCACTAGACAGTCTTCAGAGGACCAGAGATCCATGCTACGATCTATGACCAATCTACCGAAGTGCAGCTCAGAGTAAATATTTATTGCATTTTCCTTTTTCAAATGGGCGGTAATTTAGAATGCATAAGATACTGTATTTATGATAGCATAGCTTCTCCCTTTGTTACTCAGTCTTCCCACTCTTTCACTCAAACCCAACCCCCTCTCTTTGTGTAACCAGCTGTCATATCTGTTCCGTCCACTAGGGACGTTTTCCTTTGTGACATAATTTGTAATCAACGTATGATGCATTCTGTGTATATGTAATTCTGTGTGGTTATTTAGGTATTTAGTAAATAAATGATTTAACCAAATGTTGCATTGCTGATTCAATTTATTATCCAGGGTTTGTGAAAAATATACAACTTTCAGATGAGACTGAATAAAGTGACGATTAAATATTGACTGCTATTGATGTAAAAGATTACTAGGTCTTTAAGAGTTTATTCGGAAGATAACAGCTCAATAAATCATTATTTCGGGGTGCCAACTTTCTAGTTAATTACATTTACCTGATTAGCTTAATCAGTTAATATTAATTACAGATAAATTATTTTATAGAATAGCATGTCATATCACTTAATCCGGCATAGGCAAAGACACGACACTTGCACTACTCATCTCATATGTATATACTGTATTTTATACCATATATTGTATCTTGCCTATGCCACTCTGTCATTGCTCATCCATATATTTATATTTATAGGACTTGAGTTGGGTGGGTAGTCTATGTTCATTTTTCTATGTTGTGGTTTTGTGTTTGGCCTGGCTATGGTTCTCAATCAGAGGCAGGTGTCGTTCGTCGTCTCTGATTGAGAATCATACTTGGGTAGCCTTTTCCCACCTGTGTGGTGTGGGTGATTTTTTTCTGTTGAGTGTTTGTATCTGTACCAGACAGAACTGTTTCGGTTTCGTTCGTTCACTGTTCTATTACTTTATAAAAAATATGGACACTTACCACGCTGCGCATTGGTCCTCACCTTCTTCCACCAATGACGAACGTTACAGAATCACCCACCACCAAAGGACCAAGCAGCGTGGTCAGGAGCAGCGCTATCTGGAGGCAGCGAATGCTGAGTGGCGGTGGTATGAGGAGGCAGCACGGCAGCACGGCTGGGACAAGAGGCAGCCCCAAAAATATATTGGGGGGGGGGGGACACGGGGAGTGTGGCTAAGTCAGATAGGAGACCTGAGCCAACTCCCCATGCTTACCGTGGAGAGAGGTGGACCGGCCAGGCACCGGTGTCCCCGGTGCGCAGGCATAGCCCGGTGCGTTACATCGCAGCGCCTCGTATCGGCCGGGCTAGAGTGGGCATCGAGCAAGGTGCCATGAAGCCGGCTCAGCGCATCTGGTCTCCAGTGCGTCTCCTCGGGCCGGGGTACATGGCACCAGCCCTACGCACAGTGTCCCCAGTTCGCCAGCACAGCCCAGTGCGGTCTGTTCCACCTCGCCACACTGGCCTGGCTACGGGGAGTATCCAGCCAGGTAGGGTTGTGCAGGCTCGGTGCTCGAGACCTCCAGTGCGCCTCCATGGTCCGGTCTATCCGGTGCCTTCTCCACGCACCAGGCCTCCGGTGGCAGCCCCACGCACCAGGCTGTCTCTCCGTCTCCTTCCTCCAGGTGCTCCCTCCTGTCCTGAGCTGCCAGAGTCGCCCGTCTGTCCTGAGCTGCCAGAGTCGCCCGTCTGTCCTGAGCTGCCAGAGTCGCCCGTCTGTCCTGAGCTGCCAGAGTCGCCCGTCTGTCCTGAGCTGCCAGAGTCGCCCGTCTGTCCTGAGCTGCCAGAGTCGCCCGTCTGTCCTGAGCTGCCAGAGTCGCCCGTCTGTCCTGAGCTGCCAGAGTCGCCCGTCTGTCCTGAGCTGCCAGAGTCGCCCGTCTGTCCTGAGCTGCCAGACACGCCCGTCTGTCCTGGGCTGCCAGAGTCGCCCGTCTGTCCTGGGCTGCCAGAGTCGCCCGTCTGTCCTGGGCTGCCAGAGTCGCCCGTCTGTCCTGGGCTGCCAGAGTCGCCCGTCTGTCCTGGGCTGCCAGAGTCGCCCTGTCCGGTGCTGCTGGAATTTCCCGTCCATTCGGGGCCCGCTGCTAGGGTCCCCAGTCAGAGGTCGGCGGCGAGCGTTGCTGCTCTAAAGGTGCCACTGAAGCGGGGAAAGAAGCGGGAAAGATGCTTTTTGTCCATCTGGAAAATGTCAAGGATCTTTTACTTCAGCTCATGAAACATGGGACCAACACTTTACATTTTTCATTTATATTCTTGTTCAGTATACATTTAGTTTCTCACGGTTTTGCCTGTAATCTCAAGGTGAAACATACAGGTGTGAAACCTTACTGACATGAAGCAAAATCAATCATAACTAGGGCTGTGGTGGTCACAAAATGTCTTCAGCCGGTGATTGTCAAGCAAATAACTGTCGGTCTCACGGTAATTGACCATTAATAAATGAACACATTTATCATCTCCTGGCTTCCACACGCCTACATGCCATTGATGCAGACCTTTGGGACATCTACACTTTGTCTAATAAATCAATATAATATAGCGTACACCTTCATAATAACCTTCCATTATTTATTGGGTCAGGTCTAAGAAACATGATATGAAGAAAATGTAGTCTATTACAGAAGAACAGAATAGCATACTCTTAGTTGTCCTTATGATAGGTCCTCATCTGGCTATGCCATACTGCTGTGGACTACACCTGTTCATTTAGCAGACAAGATTTGCTTAGAATTCCGTGGCATTATTTTATAGTATGAAGAAAACAATTAAACAAAGCTGAATCAAATATAAATTATATTTTTTCCAGACAACTTGAGGGAGTGCGCACATTCTGTGTTGAGCAGTTAAAGCATTTTGCCAATATCAGATATGTCTATGTCCTGGGAAATGTTTCTTGTTACTTACAACCTCATGCTAATCGCATTAGCCTACATTAGCTCAACCGTCCCGCGGGGGACCCACCAAACCTGAAGAGGTTCACAAAGGACTCCTTTAGGGGTTCTTCAAATTGAAACTGTGGAGGATTTCCTATAATTTCTTTGAAGAGCCCTTTAAATGAGGACACAGACGGCTGTTTAATCCTTGATACATGAAAAGTGGGATGTATACGGAGGGTGATGGGCAACAGAAGACAAACAGCAGACAGACTAAGAATCCTAGAGATGGGAAAGGGCTTATAAAAGGGGGGAAAGTTTGCGGGACTCCACCCAGAGTGGCAGATCCCAAGTGGACAGCCATACCGTCTGCCCGTGTAACGGGGTGAGTGACTGGTTGCCGGGAAGTCAGGCGCAGGAGAGCAGAGATGGGTGATAACAGGATAACTTTAGTATACACCCTGGCCCAAAGACACAGGCAAGGCAGCACAAAGCACAACCACGGTAACATGAACCAGATTACACAAAATAAACAAACCTAGGTTTGAAACAAACCTAGTGCAAGCAGGCCTGTAGCGTAACACCCTAGACAAAGAACAATTCCACACACAGACATGGGGGAAACAGAGGGTAATATACATTTAGTCTGATGAGGGAATGTGAACCAGGTGTGCGGGAAAACAAAACAAATGGAAAATGAAAGGTGGAGCGGCGATGGCTAGAAGACCGGTGATGTCGACCGCCGAACGCCGCCCAAACAAGAAGAGGGACCGAATTTGGCGGAAGTCGTGACAGCCTGAGACGATACCAGGGAGCCGGGGTCCTGGGGCGGTCTGCCTAACGTCAATACCTGGAGGTGGTCTTGAGAAGAGCAGACCGGGCTCTCTTCTAGGTAAGGCGAACATCTGGGCCCGAGGGAAGAGCGGGAGCTGATAACCCACCGCCCCAGGACCCCGGATAACCCGGCGAGAGACCTGGCTGAGCAGGGGAGCGTGTTGCGGGCATATTCCACCCACACAAGTTGCTGGCTCCAGGTGATGGGGTTGGCGGAGACGAGGCAGCGAAGAGTTGTCTCCAGGTCCTGATTGGCTTGCTCCGACTGGCTCTTAGACTGGGGGTGAAACTCAGAGGACCGGCTGGCCGACGACCCAATGAGTGTGCAGAATGCCTTCCAGAACCAGGACGAGAACTGAGGACCATGGTCAGAGACTATGTCAACCGGAAGTCTATGAATCCGGAAGACGTGCTTCACCATGAGCTCCATGGCTGAGGGTAGCTTGGGGAGGGGAATGAAATGGGCGGCTTGGAAAACCTGTCCACCACCGTAAGGATAGTGGTGTTGCCATCAAATGGAGGGAGACCAGTGACGAAGTCCAGAGATATGTGACCAGGGACGATGAGTAACAGGAAGTGGTTGAAGGAGGCCAGCCGGAGCTTGCTGAGGAGTCTCGTTCTGAGAACAGACGCGGGCGGATAAGTCAGGGACCATGGTGGGCCACCAAAAGAGTTGTCGAACAAAGGTCAGGGTCCGACGGGAGCTTGGAGGAATGAGCCCATTATTACGTGATTAAACTGATTAATCATGTAACTGTAATTAACTAGGAAGTCGGGGCAGCAAGGAAAATATTCAGATTATAAACTTATAATTTTCCTAATATAACTTTCAGATATTTTAATATCTGATCAATGAGTCTTCAAATTAATGAATTATTATTTACCTCATGTTAGTCTCATTCAAAACTTCGTAAATTGTTGGTTATCTGCACGAACCCAGTCTTCACTATGAGTCATCCATACATCAATTGTCTTCAATAATTTATTTACTAACTAAGTAATTCACAGAAATGCATAAACAAACAGTAGATAGTTACAAGGAAATGATAAAGGAGTTTCCCTAGTGGGATGAACCGGTATCGCGGCTTGGTGGACAAAAAGGGAAGTGGGGGTCAACTGAGATGAGACACTGCAAAGTTGATAATTCTAACAATTGAAATGCTATTGAATTTGCACATGAACGCTCACTCATTCTGGAATAATTGCAATCAATATATATATTTACACTCAGTGTGTCGTCGGGATCTCTGTTGAAAAGTTTGTTTCTGTTGGAGAGTTTGTCCGCCCTCTCTCTGTCGTGGTTAGAATGGATAGTTCAGAGTGACATTCATTCATGTCGTTATTGAATAGATGTTTCGGCGGTTGTCGATCTTCGTGATCAATGATACCGAATTCCTAGCTGCAGACTAGTATTTAATATCAAAGACTTGTTCTTATTCTGTCGGTATCGATAGTCTAAGAGTTTAACCACGTGTTGTGGTTAAAAGATTCAGCCATCTACTCAAACCTTTGGTTTATGGTCTCCTCTCAAACCTTGGCCCTCTCGTTATCGAGGTAAGCTGGTCTGCAACCTTTGTCCTCTCATAATTGAGAGAAACATGGTCTGTTGAGAAATTCTCAAGGTGGGGGTTTTATTCGGAAGAGCAGAAAGCGGCCTAGCCCAGGACGCCAGACCATAACTGTGCTCATTGGCGGTCCTCTGATTTAGTTCAACTCCAAAGCGAATTGGAGTTTCCTTCATTAAACAGTCCAAAATCACATTACACAATTTCACAAACAGTATCAACCTCACTCATTCATCTTATACAACAATTAGATGTAAGACTCATATCTGAGGCTATTGTATAAACAGCGCTATGGTATGGTAAACTCTCGTGAGTTTCACAGAATTGTACCAAACGGACCAGTTCGTAGCTGGATTCTTCACCCATCTTTTATACGTTCTCCAGAACATAAATACTGTTTGGACCTCCAGTTCTGTGAAGTGGAAGAAATGATTTTGTTCTTTCTATGAAAACTCTCTCTCTATACTGTGGCCAAGAGGAGATAATCTCCTCCAGGAATTTATGAACTGAGGTCGCAGGAGCCTAAGTGTAGGAGATCGAGAGAGGGGGATGGTGCCTGCTGAACCCAAAGATGGCAACGTCATGACAAGGGATTATGAGTTCCAGGCAGTCTCGGCTGCCAACATTCTGAAATCAACAGCATTGTCTGCCACACTGCAGATTTCTCGACGAATCTGGAGTAACTACCGGGCAGCCTATCTCCCGGACAACAGAGAATCGGAAACAGTTTTCACCTCAACCACAAACTCCTCCAGACTGAAGCACATGGCTGATTGTTGTTCCCATTCCGCCGTAACCCAGTCGAGGCCCCTCCCAGACATCAGCGTTATGAGGTATGCTATCATCGAGCGGTCCGAGGTAACGGACAAGGGCTGCAGCTCGAAAATGGGGGGACACTGCGAGAGAAACATTCTGGAGGAGGTAAGCAGGGAAGCCGGGGTGGCCTGGAGAGTTGCTGACAGTGGGGTTACCGAGGGGCTGTGAGGTTACTGTCATGGCTATCTGCCTAACAGACATTCGGCGGAATTGCTCTAGCAATGTATTCAAGGCAAGGTCATGGCGTTACACCAAGGATGGGAATCCTACTATGAGACCTCGAAGTAACTACTTGTATCTCCCGATGGTGGCTTCCTTGGGAGGAGATGGCATTGTGGAGCTGGTCTGAGTCTACTGGGTCAGTCATGGCCAGTTCGTACAGTCAGAACTCAGGATAAGACCCAGATACAGATAATTTGAATCACATTACTTTATTTACAAAACAGAGGTTAGGCAAATAACAGGTCAAAGCAGGCAGAGGTCGGTAATCCAGGGCAGAGTCCGTAACAGCGGCGTAGCCACAGGTAGCGGCCTACCCAGTTTGATCTCAGGCCTACCCCAAAAAAGTTATTATTATTCAATATACATTTTAATTATTATTTTACATGTTTAAAATAAATGCATGTGAGATTTATTTCCTTTGGGTAATTTTAATACAATGTAACAAAGAAACAGTCCGTGACAATCAAGTTGGCTTCCAACTTTGTAGCGCATAAACTAGCAAGCTCTACCATGCTAGCTTACTCAAATTGACTCACCAGCTAAGGTAATTTAGTAGTTCTAGCTTCTTATGGCAACATGAAATTGCAGAGAGCGAAATTCAAAATACAGATGAACTTCTTGTTAATCCAATCGTCCAATCATCTTTAAAGATGAACTTCTTGTTAATCCAATCGTCCAATCATCTTTAAAGATGAACTTCTTGTTAATCCAGCCGCTGTGTCAGATTTCAAAAAGGCTATCCGGCGAAAGCATACCATGCGATTATCTGAGGACAGCGCCCTGCTTACAAAAGCATACAAACATTAGCATAGTTCCCTTAAAGTATGATAAATGGCAAATCACGCTGCTTCTCTTCAAGGTGGTATGACCAGTTTGTATGGATTGAGTATAGTAAAGCAAAATATGTCATTTATTGTAAGTTTTGTAGGCACTTTCCTGGGGAAAATATCGAATTTAGATTTGTATGAGATGGATTTAAAAACTGGAAACTCACAAGAAATGCTTGCTGCAAACACGAGAATAGCAAATTACATGCTAGTGCCCTTGCAAAATTTGAATCCTACAAGGCGACCCCTGAGCCGAGAAGTCGTGGGACTGTGTTGAACCAAATACATGGTGATGCAAACATGGATTTTATAGAATGAAACTGTGCACATGTTAAAGTGGTCATAGGTATTGTTGTAATGTGTGCAAAGCAGGATATTCCACTCAGAGGGTATAGAGAAACCGAAGAGGCAATCAACAAATGTAACTTTTTAGAAATCTTCAATTTCATCTCAAAGTATGACTCAGAAATACAAAACAGGCTTAACCTCTTGAACCTATGGGGGCGCTGTGTCATTATTGGATAAAAAGACGTGCCCGTTTTAAGCGCAATATTTTGTCACGAAAAGATGCTCGACTATGCATGGAATTGACAGCCTTGGAAAGACACAACTCTGACGTCTCCAAAACTGCAAAGATATTATCTATGCGTGCCCCAGAACTAATGCAACAAGGCGAAACCAAGATGAAGTTTCATACAGGAAATGCCCCGGATTCTGAAGGCGCTGTGTTCCAATGTCTCCTTATATGGCTGTGAATGCGCCAGGAATGAGCCTGCGCTTTCTGTCTATTCCCCGAGGTGTCTGCAGCATTGTGACATGTTTGTAGGCATATCATTGGAAGATTGACCATAAGAGACTACATTTACCTGGTGTCCCGCCCGGTGTCCTGTGTGCGTAATCTGTAGGTCCATGCGCATTCCATTTCTTCAGAATTGAAAGTAAACTGCCACAATGGATTTTATCGTCGATAGATATGTGAAAAACACCTTGAGGATTGATTCTAAACATCGTTTGCCATGTTTCTGTCGATATTATGGAGTTAATTTGGAAAAAAGTTCGCGTTTTAATGACTTATTTATTTTTTTCCTTACCCAAATGCGATGAACAAAACGGAGCAATTAGTCGACACAAATAATATTTTTTGTAAAAACGGAACATTTGCTGTCTAACAGAGTCTCCTCATTGAAAACATCTGAAATTCTTCAAAGGTAAATGATTTTATTTGAATACTTTTATGGTTTTTGTGGAAAATGTTGCATGCTGAATGCTAATGCTAAATGGTACGTTAGCCATCAATACTGTTACACAAATGCTTGTTTTGCAATGGTTGAGAAGCATATTTTGAAAATCTGAGATGACAGTGTTGTTAACAAAAGGCTAAGCTTGAGAGCAAATAGATTAATTTCATTTCATTTGCGATTTTCCTGAATAGTTAACGTTGTGTTATGCTAATGAGCTTGCTGACAGATTTACACAATCCTGGATACAGGGTTTTTTTCGTAGCTAAACGTGATGCAGAAAACGGAGCGATTTGTCCTAAACAAATAATCTTTCAGGAAAAACTGAATATTTGCTATCTGAGAGTCTCCTCATTGAAAACATTTGAAGTTCTTCAAAGGTAAATGATTTTATTTGAATGCTTTTCTGTTTTTTTGTGTAAATGTTGCCTGCTGAATGCTAACGCTAAATGCTACGCTAAATGCTACGTTAGCCATCAATACTGTTACACAAATGCTTGTTTTGCAATGGTTGAGAAGCATATTTTGAAAATCTGAGATGACAGTGTTGTTAACAAAAGGCTAAGCTTGAGAGCAAATAGATTAATTTCATTTCATTTGCGATTTTCATGAATAGTTAACGTTGCGTTATGGTAATGAGCTTGAGGCTGTAGTCACGATACCGGATCCGGGATGGAAGTTAATGAGCTACCTCGCAATGTCACGCTTATGAGCCCCGAAATTCAGAATGAGTTTCTGGAGTGTGCAACATCATTGTTACTGTGCAGGATAAAAGATGAAGTTCATTCTGCGTCTTCCACGTATTTTGCCAAACTAGCAGATGAATATAAAGATCCATCTAAACGAGAACTTATTGCTGTGTGCATCTGATACATTCATGCTGGAATGATTAAAGAAAGAGCTGCTGGGTTTATGGAAACCGCTGATTTGTCTGCACAAGGAATTTCTCGGAAAATACTGTTGCAACCATGGAGTTGGATCCCACTCTGTGTTTGTTTTTTTAATTTTTATGGCGCTTCAGTCATGTCAGGGAACAGAGGAAGGGTACATGTCCTACTAAAGCAAACATTTAAGCAAGCTGTATATGTGCATTGCAACTCCCACCGTTTGAATTTGGTTCTGTACACCGCAGCAAATGTGTCAGGACTTGTCAGTACTTTTCTTGACACAGTAAACCAGCTACACACATTTATGAGTGGATCCCACAGACATGCTGGATTGATAGAAGTACAGAAAGAGTTGCATCCCGACAGACCATGTATCGAGTTAGAAAGATCCACAGATGTACGGTGGAGTTCAAAATCAGGGTCTGTGAGTAAAAGTGCTGTCACTGCTAATGTCATTTTAGAGGTTCTTGCAGATTTTTCAGAGGCTTGTGGACAAAAACCAAATTAGAAGCCGATGCATCAAATCCAGAACAAGAAGTTTGTGTTCCTGTTAGTCACGTTTAGTAAATTGTTTGACACTAGTGATTTTGCTACAAAGGAATTACAAAGCTCAACATTATCTGTGACGGACTGTATTGGTTTAATTGAAATCCCCAAAAGCAGCTTTTATACGTTCAGAGATAACTCAGGGGGAGACTTTGATAAAGTTCTCAAGCTAATTGAAGAGATGATGATTAAGCATAATATTAGTCATTGGGATGGGAGCGCATCACGGCAGTGAAAACTGCCTGTATAATTGTCAGACAGTGTAGTCACAACTTCATTAGGGAAAACATCCAGCATCAAGAGTGACAGTGACCTGAGGCAACTTTGGAACAATATTCTAGACAGACAAATTACTGAGTTAAACTCAAGACTTCAAGAAGACGCATATGGGATCACGCAAGCGGCAGCCTCCTTTTCAAAAGATTCCCAAACCTGCCGCCTGAAAGAGCAGTTGAAGACCATATGCAGTCATTATGCAATATCAATTAAGGATGCTGAATTCACTGTTTTCTATTCTGCAGTTGAGTCGCAAAATAAACATGGGACAATAGTGAGTTTTCCTCCATAATGAGTGGACTTGACAGCTGCCCTGATGATATTTTCCCCAATATAAACTCTCTGTTAAGGATCATTGTCCCACTTTCAATGACATCATGCAGTGTGGAGAGACTTTTCTCAACAACAACTAAGATAAAAAATAATCTTCGCACATCAAAGACAAGCGCCCGGCTGAACCACTTCAGTTTGCTGTCTTTTGAGCGTGAACTGACAGATACATTGGATTATGATGAAATCATCACCATATTCAACTCAAAGCCTCGCTGTCTGCGCCTTGTAATGCAGGTCACGCCTTATGATATGTCTACTAAAGGTAAGGTATATTTTTATAGTACTACTGCCCGCCGTAGCATAAACGGTAACATCAAATATAGGCTTGTTTGCCCATTGAGATTAAAGTGGGCCTGAAGATGAGTTTTATGTTGTTGGCAAGTAGGCAACTGGTCTAAAGTTACTCTCTTATTTTAATATGCTGGAATAAGTAATTATTTATATATGTAACAAGGTTGCTCAAAGTACTATGCACTAGTATAAAACGATTGTATTACGAAATAATATACGGTGCACATCGCAAAATAAATGTAATAAACAAGTAGAACAATGCCTATCCAAATTTTCCTAGGCCTACCCCCCCCAAAAAATTCTGGCTACGCCCCTGGTCCGTAAGGTACCGAACGGCAGGCAGGCTCAAGGTCAGGGCAGGCAGAGGTCGGTAAATCCAGGGCAGTGTCAAAAGGTACAGAACGGCAGGCTGGCTCAAGGTCAGGGCAGGCAGAATGGTCAAAACTGGAGGCACTAGAAAACAGGAACTAAAGAGAACAGGAGTACGGAAAAACACACTGGTAGGCTTGACGAGACAAGACAAACAGAAAATATAGGTATAAATGCTCAGGGGATAATGGGGAAAATGGGCAACACCTGGAGGGTGACAAGACAAGACAAGAGCAAGACAGGTGAAACAGATCAGGGTGTGACACAGCTAGCCTTCAACATATTCTTATAGTCTACATATTCCTCTTTCTGTATCGATATCAATTGAATTGTGTCCATTTTCTGATTTAGAAAGGTTTGCACAAATATGAAAAGATCGATGGTATCATCAAAAACAATGTCAATGTAGATCATACAAGGGACAAACATTACCTTAAATTGAGAAGATCTTTACATTTTTCAGTCATGTGTTTGCACCTGCTGTCCTTTGACATTCAAATCCAAGTGTTTCAGTTGAGCAGTTAGGTTCTTGCAAGAACCCCAACCAACTAAGGTTTCTCAATTAACCCCACCTCCTATGGGGTTCTTGGAAGAACCTTTTGGAGGCCATTTTCAGTGGCATGAACCCTAAGGTTCTTCAAAGTACTTTGAGTGTACTTTTATGCGTAATTTAGTTATGAATATAACTTTAGTTGTTCTACAAACGTTGGGCTATATGTTTTGATTTGAATTACATTTAAGGCTGAAGGATGCAACTCCAATGATGATTTGAAAAAAAATAGCTTGAAAGAAATTAGCTCTGCTTAGTTTTTTTGGGGCAGGCTGCAGTCTCTCATTCACAATTTGACAAGCACTTGATAATGGGTTGAATTTCCCGGCGGCATCCCCTTTGTGTGGCTGTTATTCCCTGTAAAAAAAAATCAATTCCACTGAACGTTGTGTCCGTGAGCTGAATATGATAATGATAATTCCCTTCTCCCTGAGTGCTGTATTCTCAGAAGATACTCTCACTCACGTAGCTTTCCATCATGTGATTGTGTCTTTCTTACAGGCTACAAGTGAAGACAGACACATCGGGGACGCAACTACATACGTCCTTATCCAATTCTGAGGCGCATATTGAAGACATTGGAAGAGCTGTCCACATTTACTTTTCTTCAGCCAACAAGATGAGTAGGCCTAACAAACAGTAAAAGCATTAGTCTATGTCAATCTACTGTTCCTCATAGAACAAAAGTTTACGTTTTCTATTCTGTGCGAGAAATAAATATTCCAAACATAGTCTGGGACAGTTGTGGGATGCGCTAGATCCCAAATTAATACAACCACTACCAGAAAAAAAGCTATTTTACACAATGAAGCTGACGTAACAGATCAGAATGTTTAGCTCAAAATGTTGATAAACTATTAGGCTATTTCTTCACATTATAAGTGCAGCAATGCACACATGGCTGTAGGCTATAAGCATGAATGTATCATTAGCAGGAATACCCCATTATCAAAAGTGAAATCAAATGTGATTTTGCATGTAACGCTTTCATTATAAAGGTGCATTTTTATGGTGAAAATGATCTTCCCCAAACTTGAAACTAACGTGCTGCTTACAGTGAGGGAAAAAAGTATTTGATCCCCTGCTGATTTTGTACGTTTGCCCACTGACAAAGAAATTATCAGTCTATAAATTTAAATGGTAGGTTTATTTGAACAGTGAGAGACAGAATGACAACAACAAAAATCCAGAAAAACGCATGTCAAAAATGTTATACATTGATTTGGATTTTAATGAAGGGAATAAGTATTTGACCCCCTCTCAATCAGAAAGATTTCTGTCTCCCAGGTGTCTTTTATACATTTAACGAGCTGAGATTAGGAGCACACTCTTAAAGGGAGTGCTCCTAATCTCAGTTTGTTACCTGTATAAAAGACACCTGTCCACAGAAGCAATGAATCAATCAGGTCAAAATTGTCAAAGACTCCAGCCACCCTAGTCATAAACTGTTCTCTCTGTTACCACACGGCAAGCGGTACCGGAGCACCAAGTCCAAGAGGCTTCTAAACAGCTTCTACCCTCAAGCCATAAGACTCCTGAACATCTAATCAAATGGCTAACCAGACTTTTTTCATTGCCCCCACCCTCCCCCTCTTTTACACCACTCTCCACCATGTCCAAGACCAAAGAGCTCTCCAAGGATGTCAGGGACAAGATTGTAGACCTACACAAGGCTGTAATGGGCTACAAGACCATCGCCAAGCAGCTTGGTGAGAAGGTAACAACAGTTGGTGCGATTATTCGCAAATGGAAGAAACACAAAAGAACCATCAATCTCCCTCAGCCTGGGGCTCCATGCAAGATCTCACCTCGTGGAGTTGCAATTATCATGAGAACAGTGAGGAATCAGCCCAGAACTACACGGGAGGATCTTGTCAATGATCTCAAGGCAGCTGGGACCATAGTCACCAAGAAAACAATTGGTAACAAACTGCGCCGTGAAGGACTGAAATCCTGCAGCGCCCGCAAGGTCCCCCTGCTCAAGAAAGCACATATACATGCCCGTCTGAAGTTTGCCAATGAACATCTGAATGATTCAGAGGACAACTGGGTGACAGTGTTGTGGTCAGATGAGACCAATTTGGAGCTCTTTGGCATCAACTCAACTCGCCGAGTTTGGAGAAGGAGGAATGCTGCCTATGACCCCAAGAGGGGGGGGGGGGGTTCTGCTAAGGGGACAGGACAACTTCACCGCATCAAAGGGACGATGGACGGGGCCATGTACCGTCAAATCTTGGGTGAGAACCTCCTTCCCTCAGCCATGGCATTGAAACCTGACCAAATGATTACCGCCCCGTAGGACTCACGTCGGTAGCCATGAAGTGAATTGAAAGGCTGGTCATGGCTCACATCAACAGCATCCTCCCGGATACCTTTAACCCACTCCAATTTGTATACTGCCCCAACAGATGACACAATCTCAATCGCACTCCACACTGCCCTTTCTCACCTGGACAAAAGGAACACCTATGTGAGAATGCTGTTCATCGACTACAGCTCAGCGTTCAACACCATAGCTCAGTGATGAGCTTCATGGGCACTAAGGACTCTGGGACTAAACACCTTCCTCTGCAACTGGATCCTGGACTTCCTTACGGGCCGCCCCATGCGGTAAAAGTAGACAACAACACGTCTGCCACACTGATCCTTAACACTGGTCCCCCTCAAGGGTATGTACTTAGTCCCCTCCTGTATTCCCTGTTCACCCATGACTGCGTGGCCAAACACAACTCCAACACTATCATTAAGTTTGCTGACGACGCAACAGTGGTAGGCCTGATCACCGACAACAATAAGGCTGTGTGGTGCCAGAACAACAACCTCTCCCTCAAGACAAAGGAGCTAATTGTGGACTACAGGAAAAGGCGGTCCGAACAGGCCTCCATTAACATCAATAGCTCTGTAGTGGAGCGGGTTGAGAGTTTCAAGTTCCTTGATGTCCACATCACCAACGAACTATCATGGTCCAAACATACCAAGACAGTCGTGAAGAGGGCACGACAAAACCTTTTCCCCCTCAGGAGACTGAAAAGATTTGGCATGGGTCCCTGGATCCTCAAAAGGTTCTACAGCTGCACCATTGAGAGTATCCTGACCGGTTGCATCACCGCCTGGTATGGCAACTGCTCGTCATCTAACCGTAAGGCGCTACAGAGGCTAGAGCGAACGGCCCAGTACATCACTGGGGCCAAGCTTCCTACCATCCAGGACCTATATAATAGGCGGTGTCAAACGAAAGCCCATAAAATTGTCAGAGACTCCAGTCATCCGAGTTAGACTGTTTTCTCTGCTACTGCACGGCAAGCGGTACCGGAGCGCCAAGTCTAGGACCAAAGGCTCCCCAACAGCTTCTACCCCCAAGCCATTAGACAATTTACATTGACCCCCCCTCCCCTCCCATTCACTGTTGCTACTCGCTGTTTGTTCGTTATCTATGCATAGTCACTTCGCTCCCACCTACATGTACAGATTACCTCAACTAGCCTGTAACCTGCACACTGACTTGGTACCGGTGCCCCCTGTATATAGTCTCGTTATTGTTATTGTGTTTGACTTTTTTATTATTACTTTTTATTTTAACCTACTTGGTAAATGTTTTCTCTTTCTTGAACTGCACTGTTGGTTAAGGTGTTTTTCAGCGGCAGTGACTGGGAGACTATTCAGGATCAGGGGAAAATGAAAGGAGCAAAGTACAGCGAGATCCTTGATGAAAACCTGCTCCACCGCACTCAGGACCTCAGACTGGGACTGGGACGAAGGTTCCCCTTTAACATGAGCACACAGCCAAGACAACGCAGGAGTGGATTCAGGACAAATCTCAAAGTCCTTGACTGGAAAATAGCTGTGCGGTGACACTCCCCATCCAACCTGACAGAGCTTGAGAGGATCTGCAGAGAAAAATTGGAGAAACTCCCTAAATTTAGGTGTACCAAGCTTGTAGCGTCATACCGAAGAAGACTTGAGACTTTAGTCGTTGCCAAAGCTGCTTCAACAAAGTACTGAGTAAAGAGTCTGAATACTTATGTAGAGAAAAAACAAACAATTTAATACATTTAAGGCTTTAACGTAACAAAATGTGGAAAAAGTCAAGGGGTCTGAATACTTTCCGAATGCACTGTATGAGCAGTAGAACATGGCAACCGGGTTGATATCAAATGGCGTTTAGTTTGTGATGTACATTACAATAGAGGATCCCTCAGTCCTAATGAAATGTATGAGTCTTTCGGTCTATTGTCACTGCTGATATCTCCAGAGGGTTCACTGTGCCTATCTTGTCCTATTCTGCAAACGAGCACGGACATCCAGGAGGACAGACTTGAGTGATCGGTCTGACGTCACCAACAACCAAAATCTGAAAAAAAGACTAATTTCCCACCTCTCTCTCTCTGCAGAGGAGGTGTATTTTGGTCAGTGTCTCATGTTGTCGAATACGTCATGGTCTTAAGGGTGTGAACCACAGGCAGAGAGAAGCATTCTAACTAGCTATCTGAAAAGCACACGTTCTAACATTTCAGACAGAGCTCCTCAACCGCTCCGATCAATTGCTCTGATCAACCGCTCTGATCAACTGCTCTGATCAAACCAAGGAACATACAACTACATAGTCAACCGTTCAGTGTTATGATTAGGGCTGTTACCTCCACACCAGTGGTCACGAGTCATGAAGGTAGTCAAATTCCACGTGACCATTTAGACACCGTAATTAGTCTTTTCCAAGCTGTGATGCTGCTGATGGTCAATAGTAGATTACCAAACTTGCCAACTGCCTGGTACTCAGCATTCTATTGTCCCTCTTACTCTGACATCAATGCAAATGTATTTGAAAATCTGATCAAACACTTAATGAGAGCCCATGAGCTCATGTTGCACATAATTTCTATAGGCTATGCAATTGTGTGAGAAAACAGAGTGGTGGCCTCTTAAAAAGAGGAGCATCCCATTGGCTTTCTATAGGCTAGGCCGACTATACTAATTTCTCAACTTTCCTAATATTAAGCACATTGCTTCTCTTTACAACAGGAGTATAGCCTACCTGGATGGCATAAACAAATTAACCACGGGAAACATGTCCTCCATTCTCTATTTAAGTACATAGATGACAATTTGGTGCATGATAATGGTCCATTCTAAATCAAAACAAATTTCACACATATACTAAATAATATATGTAAAGACCAGACTAAACCAAGAATAGTCTGATGGGTGACAATATTAGCCTATCACTTGTGAATTATATAATATTATATAATATAATTATATAATATTACTTGTGAATGATGCCCAGCTTAAGGCAAGAAACAATGCCTTTTTGTGTGACTTTTTCGAATCATAGTCACACATCTGTTTTGATGTATCACAACTAAAGTGTCCAAATAACTTCTTAAAATTAAGCATATTAATCCACTTTACAAGGGGTGTAGAGCTTAACTGGCATACATACAGTGAGGGAAAAAAGTATTTGATTCCCTGCTGATTTTGTACGTTTTCCTACTGACAAAGAAATGATCAGTCTATAATTTTATTGGTAGGTTTATTTGAACAGTGAGAGATAGAATAACAAAAATCCAGAAAAACACATGTCAAAAATATTACAAATTGATTTGCATTTTGATCTGCAAAACATGACTTAGTACTTGGTGGCAAAACCCTTGTTGGCATTCACAGAGGTCAGACGTTTCTTGTAGTTGGCCACCAGGTTTGCACACATCTCAGGAGGGATTTTGTCCCACTCCTCTTTGCAGATCTTCTCCAAGTCATTAAGGTATTGCTCACATTGCCTACCAATAACGTTATCACACAATTGTCCAGAACAGCTGGTGCTCTCATCCATTTTTCAGTGTTTCTTGCCTCGAAGCGAACATAGAAGGCATTTAGCTCATCTGATAGGCTTGCATCACTGGGCAGCTCACGGCTGGGCTTTCCTTTGTGGTCTGTAATGGTTTGCAAGCCCTAACACATCTGACATGCATCAGAGCCAGTGTAGTATAATTTAATCTTAATCCTGTATTGAATCTTTGCTTGTTTGATGGTTAGTCTGAGAGCATAGCAGGATTTCTTATAACCGTCCGGATTAGTGTACCGCTCCTTGAAAGTGGCAGCTCTAGCTTTTAGCTCGATGCGGATGTTGCCTGTAATCCATGGCTTCTGGTTGGGATATGTACGTACAGTCACTGTTGGGACAATGTCGTCGATGCACTTCTTTATGAAGCCGATGACAGAGGTGGTATACTCCTCAATGCTATTTGATGAATCCCAGAACATATTCCAGTCTGTGCTAGCAAAACAGTCCTGTAACGTAGCATCCGCGTCATCTGACCACTTCCGTATTAAGCGAGTCACTGGTACTTCCTGCTTTAGTTTTTTTTGCTTGTAAACAGGAATCAGGAGGATATATTTATGGTCAGATTTGCCAAATGGAGGGTGGGGGTAAGCGTTGTATTTACATTTACATTTAAGTCATTTAGCAGACACTCTTATCCAGAGCGACTTACAAATTGGTGCATTCACCTTATGACATCCAGTGGAACAGCCACTTCACAATAGTGCATCTAAATCTTTTAAGGGGGGGGTGTGAGAAGGATTACTTTATCCTATCCTAGGTATTCCTTAAAGAGGTGGGGTTTCAGGTGTCTCCGGAAGGTGGTGATTGACTCCGCTGTCCTGGCGTCGTGAGGGAGTTTGTTCCACCATTGGGGGACCAGAGCAGCGAACAGTTTTGACTGGGCTGAGCGGGAACTGTACTTCCTCAGTGGTAGGGAGGCGAGCAGGCCAGAGGTGGATGAACGCAGTGCCCTTGTTTGGGTGTAGGGCCTGATCAGAGCCTGGAGGTACTGAGGTGCCGTTCCCCTCACATCTCCGTAGGCAAGCACCATGGTCTTGTAGCGGATGCGAGCTTCAACTGGAAGCCAGTGGAGAGAGCGGAGGAGCGGGGTGACGTGAGAGAACTTGGGAAGGTTGAACACCAGACGGGCTGCGGCGTTCTGGATGAGTTGTAGGGATTTAATGGCACAGGCAGGGAGCCCAGCCAACAGCGAGTTGCAGTAATCCAGACGGGAGATGACAAGTGCCTGGATTAGGACCTGCGCCGCTTCCTGTGTGAGGCAGGGTCGTACTCTGCGGATGTTGTAGAGCATGAACCTACAGGAACGGGCCACCGCCTTGATGTTATTTGAGAACGACAGGGTGTTGTCCAGGATCACGCCAAGGTTCTTAGCGCTCTGGGAGGAGGACACAATGGAGTTGTCAACCGTGATGGCGAGATCATGGAACGGGCAGTCCTTCCCGGGAGGAAGAGCAGCTCCGTCTTGCCGAGGTTCAGCTTGAGGTGGTGATCCGTCATCCACACTGATATGTCTGCCAGACATGCAGAGATGCGATTCGCCACCTGGTCATCAGAAGGGGGAAAGGAGAAGATTAATTGTGTGTCGTCTGCATAGCAATGATAGGAGAGACCATGTGAGGTTATGACAGAGCCAAGTGACTTGGTGTATAGCGAGAATAGGAGGAGGGCCTAGAACAGAGCCCTGAGGGACACCAGTGGTGAGAGCATGTGGTGAGGAGACAGATTCTCGCCACGCCACCTGGTAGGAGCGACCTGTCAGGTAGGACGCAATCCAAGCGTGGGCCGCGCCGGAGATGCCCAACTCGGAGAGGGTGGAGAGGAGGATCTGATGGTTCACAGTATCGAAGGCAGCCGATAGGTCTAGAAGGATGAGAGCAGAGGAGAGAGAGTTAGCTTTAGCAGTGCGGAGCGCCTCCGTGATACAGAGAAGAGCAGTCTCAGTTGAATGACTAGTCTTGAAACCTGACTGATTTGGATCAAGAAGGTCATTCTGAGAGAGATAGCGGGAGAGCTGGCCAAGGACGGCACGTTCAAGAGTTTTGGAGAGAAAAGAAAGAAGGGATACTGGTCTGTAGTTGTTGACATCGGAGGGATCGAGTGTAGGTTTTTTCAGAAGGGGTGCAACTCTCGCTCTTGAAGACGGAAGGGACGTAGCCAGCGGTCAGGGATGAGTTGATGAGCGAGGTGAGGTAAGGGAGAAGGTCTCCGGAAATGGTCTGGAGAAGAGAGGAGGGGATAGGGTCAAGCGGGCAGGTTGTTGGGCGGCCGGCCGTCACAAGACGCAAGATTTCATCTGGAGAGAGAGGGGAGAAAGAGGTCAGAGCACAGGGTAGGGCAGTGTGAGCAGAACCAGCGGTGTCGTTTGACTTAGCAAACGAGGATCGGATGTCGTCGACCTTCTTTTCAAAATGGTTGACGAAGTCATCTGCAGAGAGGGAGGAGGGGGAGGGGGAGGAGGATTCAGGAGGGAGGAGAAGGTGGCAAAGAGCTTCCTAGGGTTAGAGGCAGATGCTTGGAATTTAGAGTGGTAGAAAGTGGCTTTAGCAGCAGAGACAGAAGAGGAAAATGTAGAGAGGAGGGAGTGAAAGGATGCCAGGTCCGCAGGGAGGGCGAGTTTTCCTCCATTTCCGCTCGGCTGCCCGAGCCCCTGTTCTGTGAGCTCGCAATGAGTCGTCGAGCCACGGAGCGGGAGGGGAGGACCGAGCCGGCCTGGAGGATAGGGGACATAGAGAGTCAAAGGATGCAGAAAGGGAGGAGAGGAGGGTTGAGGAGGCAGAATCAGGAGATAGGTTGGAGAAGGTTTGAGCAGAGGGAAGAGATGATAGGATGGAAGAAGAGAGAGTAGCGGGGGAGAGAGAGCGAAGGTTGGGACGGCGCGATACCATCCGAGTAGGGGCAGTGTGGGAAGTGTTGGATGAGAGCGAGAGGGAAAAGGATACAAGGTAGTGGTCGGAGACTTGGAGGGAAGTTGCAATGAGGTTAGTGGAAGAACAGCATCTAGTAAAGATGAGGTCGAGCGTATTGCCTGCCTTGTGAGTAGGGGGGAAGGTGAGAGGGTGAGGTCAAAAGAGGAGAGGAGTGGAAAGAAGGAGGCAGAGAGGAATGAGTCACAGGTAGACGTGGGGAGGTTAAAGTCGCCCAGAACTGTGAGAGGTGAGCCGTCCTCAGGAAAGGAGCTTATCAAGGCATCAAGCTCATTGATGAACTCTCCGAGGGAACCTGGAGGGCGATAAATGATAAGGATGTTAAGCTTGAAAGGGCTGGTAACTGTGACAGCATGGAATTCAAAGGAGGCGATAGACAGATGGGTAAGGGAGAAAGAGAGAATGACCACTTGGGAGAGATGAGGATCCCGGTGCCACCACCCCGCTGACCAGAAGCTCTCGGGTGTGCGAGAACACGTGGGCGGACGAAGAGAGAGCAGTAGGAGTAGCAGTGTTATCTGTGGTGATCCATGTTTCCGTCAGTGCCAAGAAGTCGAGGGACTGGAGGGAGGCATAGGCTGAGATGAACTCTGCCTTGTTGGCCGCAGATCGGCAGTTCCAGAGGCTACCGGAGACCTGGAACTCCACGTGGGTCGTGCGCGCTGGGACCACCAGATTAGGGTGGCCGCGGCCACGCGGTGTGGAGCGTTTGTATGGTCTGTGCAGAGAGGAGAGAACAGGGATAGACAGACACATAGTTGACATGCTACAGAAGAGGCTACGCTAATGCAAAGGAGATTGGAATGACAAGTGGACTACACGTCTCGAATGTTCAGAAAGTTAAGCTTACGTAGCAAGAATCTTATTGACTAAAATGATTAAAATGATACAGTACTGCTGAAGTAGGCTAGCTGGCAGTGGCTGCGTTGTTGACTTTGTAGGCTAGCTGGCAGTGGCTGCGTTGTTGACACTACACTAATCAAGTCGTTCCGTTGAGTGTAATAGTTTCTACAGTGCTGCTATTCGGGGGCTAGCTGGCTAGCTAGCAGTGTTGATTACGTTACGTTGCGTTAAAAGAACGACAATAGCTGGCTAGCTAACCTAGAAAATCGCTCTAGACTACACAATTATCTTTGATACAAAGACGGCTATGTAGCTAGCTATGTAGCTAGCTACGATCAAACAAATCAAACCTCAAATGTGATACTACCTGTGGAGCGAAGCGGAATGCGACCGGGTTGTTGAGTGCGGAAGTTCTATCCGGTAGACGTTGGCTAGCTGTTGGCTAGCTAGCAGTGTCTCCTACGTTAAGGACGACAAATAGCTGGCTAGCTAACCTCGGTAAATTAAGATAATCACTCTAAAACTACACACTCTAAACTACACAATTATCTTGGATACGAAGACAGCAAAGACAACTATGTAGCTAGCTAACACTACACTAATCAAGTCGTTCAGTTGAGTGTAATAGTTTCTACAGTGCTGCTATTCGGTAGACGGTGGACGTTTGCTAGCTGGCTAGCTGCTGGGCAGATAGCAGTGTAGACTACGTTAGGACGACGAAATACGATAATTACGCAATTATCTTTGATACAATGACGGCTATGTAGCTAGCTAAGAAGAAATTGCTAAGATTAGACAAATCAAACCGTTGTACTATAATGAAATGTAATGAAAAGTTATACTACCTGCGGACCGAAGTGCGGATGCGACATCTCTGTGTGTGGAGTAAATGTGGTCTAGAGTTTTTTTCCTCTGGTTGCACATGCTGGTAGAAATGAGGTAAAATGTATTTAAGTTTTCCTGCATTTAAGTCCATGGCCACTTGGAGCGCCGCTTCTGGATGAGCATTGTCTTGTTTGCTTATGGCCTTATACAGCTGGTAGAGTGCGGTCTTAGTGCCAGCATTGGTTTGTGGTGGTAAATAGACGGCTACAAATAACATAGATGAGAACTCTCTTGATGGATAACTCTCCGCCCCTCGTCTTACCAGACATAGTTTCTCTGTCCTGCTAGTGCATGGAAAATCCCGCCAGCTCTATAACATCCATGTTGTCGTTCAGCCACGACTCGGTGAAACATAAGATATTACAGTTTTTAATGTACTGTTGGTAGTATAATCTTTTATTTTCCAACAATTGCATGTTGGCCAGTAGATCAGATGGCAGTGGGAATTTACTCACTTGCCTACGAATTCTCAGAAGGCAAATGGGGATTGAGCCCATTCCCGAGAAAGCAGTACATCCTTTGCGTTGGACTCGTTTAAGAAATATTATTCTTCCAGTTCGAGTTGAGTAATCGCTGTTCTGATGTCCAGAAGTTATTTTCGGTAATAAGAGACGGTAGCAGCAACATTATGTACAAATTAAGTTACAAACAAAGCGAAAAACTAACAAAATAGCGCAGTTGGTTAGGAGTCTGTAAAACGTCAGCCATCCTCTCCAGTGCTATTCTATCAAGCAGCATGATGTGAAATGGAACTGTTAATCTATATGCAATGTCTAAATCTGGCTTCTCTACGTCCTTCTCTCTGCTATCTGCATGATCAATCATCAACACTCAGGGCGGGACAGACAGCGCATCTCAGTATGGAGTGCAGTTCATAATGCATGTATCATCTCATCATGGTAACTTTTTTTCTTGTGACAGGTAGGCCTACATTTGCTGCATCGTAGCCTATGGTACAGTAATATAAGGGCTGAATGCGAATTTCTCCATCTCAGTCTAGTTTTCGGTGTCACCTTATGTTTTAACTGTCAAGATGATTTTCTTTCAAATACAGCTGCAGAGGTTAAAAACAGCCTGTCACTCAAATATTGTTGCTTTAAATCTGTGCTCACCGAATAGTCTTTCTCGCTCAATCAATTCAATTAAAATGTCATCCACAACAGATAATCCTGTTCAAGTTTCATATACAGTACCAGTCAAAAGTTTGGACACACCTACTCATTCATAGGTTTTTTGTTCTTTTTACTATTTTCTACATTGTAGAATAGTAGTGAAGACATCAAAATTATGAAATAACACATATGGAATCATGTAGTAACCAAAAAAGGGTTATTTTTGAAATTCTTCAGAAGCCGCCTTTTGCCTTGATAACAGCGTTGCACGCTCTTGGCAATCTCTCAACCAGCTTCATGAGGTACACACCTGAAATGCATTTCATTTAACAGGTGTGCCTTGATACATTTTTGCTATTTCCTTCCTTAATTAATGTGTTTGAGCCAACCAGTGTTGTGACAAGGTAGTTGTGGTACACAGAAGATACCCCTATTTGGTAAAAGACCAAGTCCATTTTATGTAAAGAACAATTCAAATAAGCAAAGAGAAACGATAGTCCATCATTACTTTAAGACATGAAGGTCAGTCAATTCGGGAAATGTCAAGAACTTTGTAAGTTTCTTCAAGTGCAGTAGCAAAAAACATCAAGCTCTATGATAAAAATGGCTCTCTAGAAGACTGCCACAGGAAAGGAAGACCCAGAATTCCCTCTGCTGCAGAGGATAAGTTCATTAGAATTACCAGCCTCAGAAATTGCATCCCAAATAAATGCTTCATAGAGCTCAAGTAACAGACACATCTCAACATCGACTGCGTGAATCAGGCCTTCATGGTCAAATTGCTGCAAAGAAACCCCTACTAAAGTACACCAATAATAAGAAGAGACTTGCTTGGGCCAAGAAACACGATTAATGGACATTAGACCGGTGGAAATCTGTTCGTTGGTCTGATGAGTCCAAATTTGAGATTCTTGGTTCCAACCGCTGTATCCTTATGAGACGCAGAGTAGGTGAATGGATGATCTCTGTATGTGTATTTCCCACATGGAGGAGGAGGTGTGATGGTGTGGGGGTGCTTTGCTGGTGACACATTCAGAAATGTATTGAAATTCAAGGAACACTTAACCAGCATGGCAACCACAGCATTCTGCAGTGATACGCCATCCCCTCTGGTTTGAGCTTAGTGATTATAATTTGTTTTTCAACAGGACAATGACCCAACACACCTCCAGGTTGTGTAAGGGCTATTTTACCAAGAAGGAGAGTGATTGAGTGCTGCATCAGTAACCTGGCCTCCATAATCGCCCAAAGCATTCCATGTGAAGCTGGTTGAGAGAATGCCAAGAGTGTGCAAACCTGTCATCAAGGCAAAGGATAGCTACTTTGAATAATCTAAAATATAAAAAGTATTTTGATTTGTACAACACTTTTGGTTACTACATGATTCCATATGTGTTATTTTATAGTTTTGATGTATTCACTATTATTCTACAATGTTGAAAACACTGCAAATAAAGAAAAAACCCTGAGAAAGTGTATCCAAACTTTTGACTGGTACTGTATATTGTGGCGTACAGCAAGTCAGCCACCAGGAGTAGACTCGTCGAGGCCTGGTGACAGAGTATACATCACGAGGCGATGGCTCCATCTGCTGGATGTGCCAGGTCTCCATGGGCTCTCCAGCCAGGACTAAATTAGGGCTGATTGGGGATTGGTGAATAATCAAGGGATGATTGCTCACCAGCTGTACAACTCCCATAAAGCTGCCAGAAGGGAAGCACACAAGGGAGAGACTGGAGGAGGAAATGACTCCCATATAGTTGGTGACGGTAACAGGAGGGAGTTCAGTTTTGATCCCCACAGGATACAGCAAGACCCGGAGCACCGAGGACGGTATCCCAGAGAAGGTCTCTTGGGGGTGACCTTTTCTTTTGGACTATTATAAGAAACACCTTTGAAACTGAGCTAATCCTACTCTGTCCGTGTCCGATCTGTGTAAACATTTTGATCCAACCCCCATGGTCTGGTATGTGTATGTGTGTGTATATATATATGTGTCTAGAACTAAAAAGGTGCTACCTGGAACTAAGGTTTTTTGGGGGGGGGCTGTTCCCATAGGAGAAACCTTTGAAGAATCCCTTTTCCATGTATAACCCTTTTTGTTCCAGGTAGATCCCTTTCCAGAGGTTTCTACATGGAACCCAAAATAGTGCTACCTGGAACCAAAAAGGATTCTCTTATGGGGACAGCCGCAGAAACCTTTTGAAACCCTTTTTTCTAATATTGTACCCTACCACTTTTTGGTAATAAATTATGTTCTTATATTTAGCTATTGAATGATGGGTTATGCATAAGCTTCTAACGTATAGCCTCTTTCTCTTGTGCAATATGCACCTGCACTCTGCTGGCCTTTCTCATTAAAAAATGCTTATTTGTTGGAGTCCCAGGAAAGGGTATACTAGCATAGTTTGCTGGACATTTGTTTTTCGCATTTCTTATACTAACAGACTATTTGATGAGGGGTGCAAGCTCTTG
Source organism: Oncorhynchus nerka (assembly GCF_034236695.1). Taxonomy (NCBI): domain Eukaryota; kingdom Metazoa; phylum Chordata; class Actinopteri; order Salmoniformes; family Salmonidae; genus Oncorhynchus; species Oncorhynchus nerka. Next base: position 35,258,102 of record NC_088420.1, on the reverse strand, counting down.
TTTGCTGAATGTTAAATACCGCAGCCAATAGGAGTTCAAAGAAGACAGGGCTGTCTGCATCTTATTGTAATTCAATATTGTTCAAGCATGTCCTTACAATGATGACGATAAGGACAACCAAACTAATTTAAATGAACTGTTTGAAAGCAAGGAATGAATCAACAATGGAGTAAGAGCAATACGCACGTCACACTTTTCAAATCCAAATATATTTATATGTTTTATATTCTTTAGAATAACACTTCCGGTTTTGGCAGGAAATACCGAGTCACCGGATAGAAAAGTGATTTATCCTCAGGATGGAACTTTTGTAAACGAAGGGAAAATATTCAACCCGAATGTCAAGTCAAAGTTTAGTTGTCACATACACATGGTTAGCAGATATTATTGCAAGTGGAGTGAAATGCTTGTGCTTCTAGTTCTGACAGTGTAGCAATAGCATGTAATCTAACAATTCCATAACTACCTAATACACACATCTAAATAAAGGAGTGGTATAAGAATGTATACATATAAATATATGGATGAGCAATGAAAGAGCGGCATAGGCAAGATGCAATAGATGGTATAAAATACAGTATATACATTTGAGATTAATAATGTAAGATATGTGAACATTAAAGTGACTAGTGATACATTTATTAAAGTGGCTTATGATTTCAAATCTGTATGAAGGCAGTAGCCTCTGTGTTAGTGATGGCTGTTTAACAGTCTGATGGCCTTGAGATCGAAGCTGTTTTTCAGTCTCTCGGTGCCAGCTTTGATGCACCTGTACTGACCTCGCCTTCTGGATGTTAGCGGGGTGAACAGGCAGTTTCTCGGGTGGTTGTTGTCCTTGATGTTTTTGGCCTTCCTGTGACATCAGGTGCTGTACGTGTCCTGGAGGGCAGTTAGTTTGCCCCCGGTGATGCGTTGTGCAGACCGCACTACCCTCTGGAGAGCCTTGCGGTTGTGGGCGGTGCAGTTGCTATACCAGGCGGTGATGCAGCCCGACAGGATGCTCTCAATTGTGCATCTGTAAAAGTTTGTGAGGGTCTTAGGTGACAAGCCAAATATCTTCAGTCTCCTGAGGTTGAAGACGCGCTGTTGCACCTTCTTCACCACACTGTCAAGGTGGGTGGACCATTTCAGTTTGTCTGTGATGTGTACGCCATGGCTAATGTGTGCCTATTTCATTGTTTCAGTGCCCCCCTCCTTTGCTGCCCAGATGGAGGGGATGTGTTCTAAATAAATAAACTTCACCTGCTGAGTTCTAGGGCTGTTACGGTGACCAAATGTATTACCACCACACCGGCAGTCACGAGTCATGACCTCAGTCATTTTCCACGTGACTGTTTAGTCACTGTAACTAGGCTTCTGCAAGCACTGATGCTGCTGATGGTCATTAGTAGTCTACCAAACTTACTAACTACCTGGTACTCAGCACTCTATTCTCCCTCCAATCACCCTAGCATCAATGCAAATCAAACACTTAATGAAAATCTAAAAAAAATATCAAATCAAACACGTAATGAGAGCCCATGAGCTCATGTTGCACAACATTTCTATAGGTTATGCAATTGTTTGAGAAAACTGAGTTTTGATGATCTCGATTAAAAAGAGGATTCCATCAGCTTTCTATAGGCTAGGCCTACTAGTATACTTATTTCTCAACTTTCCTAATATTAAGGACATTACTTCGCTTACACCATGAGTATAGCCTACCTGGCTGGGATGAAAAGTCACACCAGGAAAAGAGCCCTCCATTCGCTATTTAATGTATTTTCTTCCCCATACCCCTGTTCCAAGAAATGCATAGTTACAGTGGGGCAAAAAAGTATTTAGTCAGCCACCAATTGTGCAAGTTCTCCCACTTAAAAAGATGAGAGAGGCCTGTAATTTTCATCATAGGTACACTTCAACTATGACAGACAAAATGAGAAAAAAACATTCCAGAAAATCACATTGTGATTTACCTATTGCAGATTCAGTCTTCCCAGCCTGGTGCAGGTCTACAATTTTGTTTCTGGTGTCCTTTGACAGCTCTTTGGTCTTGGCCATAGTGGAGTTTGGAGTATGACTGTTTGAGGTTGTAGACAGGTGTCTTTTATACTGATAACAAGTTCAAACAGGTGCCATTAATACAGGTAACGAGTGGAGGACAGAGGAGCCTCTTAAAGAATAAGTTACAGGTCTGTGAGAGCCAGAAATCTTGCTTGTTTGCAGGTGACCAAATACTTATTTTCCACCATAATTTTGTCTGTCATAGTTGAAGTGTACCTATGATCAAAATTACAGGCCTCTCATCTTTTTAAGTGGGAGAACTTGCACAATTGGTGGCTGACTAAATACTTTTTTGCCCCACTGCAACTATGCATTTACTGATGGATGAATGTCAAGAAAGTGCACAGGCACTCTGTGAGACGAAGATATGACCAAAATGACCAAACTTATTGGCACTCTTAAAGATGTGCAAAAAAGACTGTATAAAATAAATACAAATACTGACCTATATTGTATGCTGAAAGAAACAGTTCAATTATTTATACTAGTGTAATTGCTCAAGTAATAAACAATGTTCTCAAAAAGAGAAGGCTACCCCTGTTTTCAATATGTGGTACCCTGCACTTACCGTAATTGCTGGACTATTAAGCGCACCCGAATATAAACCGCACCCACTGAATTTTTAAAAAAAAATGTATTTTGTACATAAATAAGCCGCACATGTCTATAAGCCGCAGGTGCCTACCGGTACATTGAAACAAATGAACTTTACACAGCCTTTAAACGAAACACGGCTTGTAACAAAAATAAATAGGCTTTAACGAAACACGGCTTGTAACAAAAATTAAACCGTAGCCTACCAGTAAAGTCATTGGTCACCATCTTCCTCCTCCTGTGCACTGAAACCACTGAAGTCATCTCCTTCGGTACCCCGCTGAGCTCATGCTGCCCCTTCAACACGCAGCAGTCCAGCCTTTCGAAACCCGTTGATGATAGTGGATTTTTTGACAATGCTCCACGCTGTCAGGACCCACTGGCAGACTTGACCATAAGTTGCTCTTCGCATGCGGCCCGTTTTAGTGAAGGATTTCTCCCCACTTGTCATCCAAGCCTCCCACTGAACACGGAGCGCCACCTTAAATGCACGATTTACACTGATGTCGAGTGGCTGCAAATACTTTGGGCCATCTGCTTTTCTTCCCTCTGAAAGGTTTGTTGTCTTTTTGCACTGAGTCAGTTCCTCACGCTGCTGTTTACAAAGTCTTATAATCAACTCATTAAGGCCAAGCTCCCGTGCAGCAGCTCTATTTCCTTTTCCAACAGCCAGATCGATCGCCTTCAACTTGAAAGCTGCATCATATGCATTTCTCTGTGTCTTTGCCATGATGAGGGTGACAAAATTACTACCGTAATCAGAATGATGGAAAGTTTGAGCACGCTGGATTTACGTCACATTATGTGACGGTGCTCAGTTTTTTGGCGGCATGAATCTTGTGAAAGCGGGAAAAATCCATAAATTAGCTGTGTCATTGTATAAACCTTATAGTCCGGAAATTACAGTACTAGGATAACAGCACTGAGCCTTTTTCTAAAATGTTTAATGAGATTGGAGAACACATTGGGAGGGATTTTAGACCATTCCTCCATACAGAATCTTTCCAGATCCTTGATATCCCATGTCTGTGATGAGGACTGGGTAAAGTGGCCTCAGGACCGGTGGAAGCAAAATAGCGTGATAAAATCAAAGATCCACCACCATATTTTACATAAGGTCTTCCTTTCGATCTCAAACCCACCACTGGTGTGTATGGCCAAAGTGCTTGTCCCTTTTCCTTTCCCTTACCCGCCTGCCTTGTTTAGCTTTTCTGGTTTAGGACAGATTATCATGAGGAGCTGGGAAGTTTAGCGAGGAAATCATTGTGGCAGAACAGCTCTCATTAGCATGTGCTTTGCCAGGCTTCCAGTCTGTGTTGAAAAACAGAAGCATGAAGATTTCATCAGCAGACTGCTCATGATCCGATTGAGAGTTCTTGTCAACATCCTTTGGCATACAGAAAGGGAACATACACACAGTCATAGAAGCAGCTGGAGACGGGGGACCAACAACACAAAAATCTTAATTAGAGGAGGAAAAAACAAGCCCTGGAAGGAAGATTTATGACAGTTATATGGAAATTGTGTAAGCACTGTAGTGTAGTTTGCTGCACTGTACTGTACCCATTTTAATGTTTTTATTCATCAATTGTGGACCCTTTATTTTATGTGTTCTCCGGAAATATAATGAAGTAAAGAAAGCATGTGTTCCCTTACACTCTGTACTCTCGATACAACACAACTATGGGGACTTCGATTGAAGAGCTAGAATCAGATTGAAGAGCTAGAATCACGCCAATTCTTCCACTCTTCACCTCAATGTGAGCCGGAACGATTCACGCTACTAAAAACAAACATTTTAGGAACATGAGACTGACTTTGCGTCAACTAGGGCCATCTACTTTAAGTCCTGCCTGTCTTCCCAGTAGCCTACGTTTTGTGGGAACTGCTGACTGCTCATAACTTGCAGATGATTGTTGACACATCAACCAGGATTAAGGGGCAGGGCAATATGTGACTGTTGTTGTCTTGTTAATCAGTGGCTGTATTGGAGGGGGAGTGGTTTCTCCTCTCCTAGGCAATCATCAATTAGTACTGGGAGGTGTGCTCTTCACCTTTGCAAGACAATTAACAATTATTATTAGTACTTCAGTCTCCCCCTTTTCTCAGTGGCGGTCTTGTCCCAAAACTAAGACTTGCTACAGGGCGATAGTCATCTAGTTCAGTTACCTTAGCTTTCTTGGGAACAGGAACAATGTTGGCCATCTTGAAGCATGTGGGGAGAGCAGACTGGGATAGAGATTGATTGAATATGTCAGTAAACACACCAGCCAGCTGGTCTGCGCATGCTCTGAGGATGCGGCTAAAGACGTCGTCTGGGCCGGCAGCCTTGCGAGGGTTAACACGTTTAAATGTTTTACTCACGTCAGCCACGAAGGAGAGCTCACAGTCTTGGTAGGGGGTCGTGTCGGTGGCACTGTATTTTCCTCAAAGTGCTCAAAGAAGTTGTTTTAAATTGTCTGGGAGCAAGACGTTGCTGTCTAGTTTTCTGTTTGTAATCTGTGTTTGTCTGTAGAGCCTGCCACATACGTCTCTTGTTTGAGCCATTGAATTGTGACTCCACTTTGTCTCTATACTGATGCTTTGATTGTTTGTAGGGAATACCTACACTGTTTGTATTCATCATGTTTCCAGCTGCCTTGCCATGAATAAATGCAGTGGGACATGCTTTAAGTTTTGCGCAAATGCTGCCATCAATCCACAGTTTCTGGTTAGGGAAGGTTTTAATAGTCACAGTGGGTACAACATCTCCAAAACACTTCCTTGTAATCTCGCTCACTGAGTAAGTGTATATGTCAATGTTATTGTCTGGGCTACCTTGGACATATCCCAGTCCACGTGATCGAAGCAATCATGAGGCGTGGAATCCGATTGGTCAGACCAGTGTTGGCTAGACCTAAGCATGGGTGCTTCCTGTTTTAGTTTCTGCCTATAGGAGGGGAGCAACAAGATGGAGTCATGGTCAGATTTGCCAAAAGGAGGGCGGGGGAGGGCCTTGTATGTATCGCAGAAGTTAGAGTAGCAATGGTCGAGTGTGTTACTCGCTTGTGTACTGCAATCGATATGCTTGTTCTCAGATTAGCTTTGTTAAAATATCCAGCTACATTAAATGCAGCCTCAGGATATATGGTTTCCAGTTTGCAGAAAGTCCAGTGAAGTTCCTTGATGGACGTCTTGGTATCCTCTTGCGGGGGGATATACTTGGCTGTGGCGATAACCGAGGAGAGTTCTCTTGGGAGATAATAGCGTCGGCATTTGATTGTGAGGAATTCTAAGTCGGGTGAACAAAAGAACTTGAGTTCCTGTATGTTACAATTACACCATGCGTTGTTACTCATGATACATACACCCCGCCCTTCTTCTTCCAGAGAGATGTTTGTTCCTGTCGGCGGGATGCACTTAAAATCCCGTTGGCTCTATGGACGCCGACAGCAGGGTAGGCCTCTGGAATTAGTTAAAATGCCCTGGGAGGTGCCGACAAAGGATCCGCTTTGGGAAAATCGTATTCCTGGTTGTAGTGCTGGTAAGTTGACTTATCTCTGATATCCAATAGTCCTTCCCGGCCGTATGTAATAACACTTAAGGTTTTCTGGGCTAACTATGTAAGAAATAATACTTTAAAAAAACTAAATACTGCACAGCTTCCTAAGGACTTGAAGCGAAGCTTCCATCTCTATTGGTGCCATCTTCCTCAGAACATGGGCCAGCATCCCTATGGAATGCTTTCGGGGGTGCAACTCAATATTAGGAAGTTGTTCCTAATGTTTTGTACTCTCTGTGTGTTTTCTATACCTGTTTGCTCCTCTCCCTATAGGCTTTACAGACCCTTCCCACCCCTTGGCTGCAAACTTTAACATTTTTCTCCAAACCATCTCTGGAAACCTTGTTCCTCACTTCCCTCAATTCATCCCTAACCACTGTCTGCATCCCATCGGACTTCAAAATGGCCCCTCAAGAAACCCACACATGCCTCCTATAATGTCAAAAACTACAGACCGGTATCCCTTTATTTTCTTTCCAAAAGACTTGAGCGTGCTGTCTCTGAACAACTCTCTCGATATTACTCTCAGAATGATCTTCTTGAGCCTAACCAGACAGATCACTCAACTGAAGCTGCTCTTCTCTGTGTCACAGGGGCTATCCGCACTGCCAAAGCTGACTCTCACTCCATTACTTTAAAAAAAAAACGTAAGACTATACAAATGGAAATAGGATGCACCTGAGCTCAATTTCGAGTCTCAAAGCAAAGTGTCTGAATACTTGTGCAAATAAAAGGTATTTATGTTTTTTTATAATACTTTTTAAAATAAAGTTGTCATTTTGTCATTATGGGGTATTTTGTGTAGATTGATGATAAAAATAAATAAAAATATTAATCAATTTTAGAATAAGGCAGTAACATAACAAAATGTGGAAAAAGTCAAGGTCTGAAAACTTTCCAAATGCACTGTATATTTAGCTAATGAAAGAAGCTTTATCCAACAAACTTATAGGCTCTGTCTCATGTGTAATACACCCCTGTGTTACACAGCAAATGCTTCAGCTTTATCAAATTTGTCTGCTTGTTTTAGTCAATTACAAAATTACATTTACGAAAAGTGCATTGTCTGCTCTCAAGTATTCTCACTACTTAGAAAAATATAATATTGTACGTTTTTCCCTCATGCCCCTTTTCATGACTGTGCTAGCAGCCACGTGAGAGAGTGCTAGCTAGCTACCGACCAGAACATTAAGCTAGCCAAAAAAACTGACTATACAGCTACAAGTAGTGAGTGTAGTTAAAAACTGACTATACTAAACAAGTTAAATATCTCATCTTTTCCACACACAGCTACGTGTAGCCTACTTGGACATCAGGTCCCCTCATTTCTGATAGAGGAAATTATGGTTGAAATGATTAATTATGTATACATTATTGATTAGAACCATTTAGTCTAATACTATTATGTTATGGTATGAAAAGTATGAATTCTTGGTTAAGCTGTTACTGAAAATGTAAGCAGAACGAATTAATTGTCTGTGCCTCTCGGGCAGTTTAAGGGGGGGAGAGATGCTATAGCTTTTCAGACAGATAAGAAATGTTTGGGTGGTGTTCCATTAGTGGAGAAAAGTATATCTTTTAGACAGTTTGGAATGTAGTTTTATGGGGGGAGTAGGAGAAGAGTTTCAGACCTAAAAACAATGGGCTCTTGTGAGAATCGGAGAGAGGGGGTGAAACTGATGACGTCATTTTATGTTCTCTCTTTAAAATGTAATGATCTTTGTATTATGGGTCAGTACTCTCTGGAATAAAACGCTCTTACCTGGCTTTTAAGACTGGTCTCGATCTACTTCATGCAGAATTAATGAACTTACACCTCATTAATGAATTAGAAACGAGTGTGAATTTGGTTTTGGCAACAAAATACATAGGAATCTAGAATTCCTCTATCAATTTGGTCCTTCGAGTGCCGGATCTAAATACCTCTCCTTGTGCCTGGAGGTAGTACGCTGGAAAATCGTGCACGGACGAGTTTTTGACTCGTTTTACTAAAGACCTTAAAATTGAAACAGGCCTGCGTATTATCACAGAGGACAGAGAGGGTGACTAGATTCAAACGAACAATGCTTATCCCAGTCGGCAGCAGGTAAAGTAGCCTTTATTCTCGAATTTGGGAGGGATTATTTAGGATATTGATTAAAATGTTATGAAGGAGTTGAATTTGATCAATAATAGGTGCTTGAATATTCCGAACAAATAGAAATGGGTTTCTACCGGGGGTATTAACCAGGACATCGATAAAAAGGAAGCAGGGCCGAAATTGACCTGAGGTAAGGGGCGCTACCATCAAATAAACTAGAGCTTAATAAAGCCTGGTCTTGCAAGCCAGAAGGATTATTAAGGAGTGATATAGTACGCATTGGAGAATTAGGACGCTTGTTCCGTACAAATAGGATGGCCAATAATTCAATAAACATACCTAAATAAAGTTTTTACCTAATAGTCTATCTGTATATGGGAAGTAGTCTGACTGTGGAAAGTAGCAGATAGATATGTTAAAACAGGTGAGGATAAATTAGGCTTGGTGAGAAGGCAGGGTAATTCTAGGCGAACAGAATAATTGAACCTGTACGATGCTGAAAGAAATTAATATCAAATGATAAGTGATTAGTCTAGAGTAGTGAGATTTGAGACATTAACGTTGAAAGTCCCAAAAGGAATATCCTATGGGTGAAATGGGATGTCCGATCAAAAGTCTTCTATAGACGTGGTTCACAGGAGAGGTCAACTTAGTCTAGAGTAGTGAGATCCGAGACATTAACGTTGAAAGTCCCAAAAGGAATATCCTATGGGTGAAATGTGATGTCCGATCAAAAGTCTTCTATGGACGCGGTTCACAGGATGGAAAATACATACTGATTATTTTTAAAGGAACACACACATAGGCAGACAGTATAATAACTAGAAGTAACTAAGTAACGGTAAATTACAAATGTATAGAACTGCACGCACATAGAATTTAAAAATTATAAAGAAATGGAACAGGTGATTTTATACCATCAGCTTTCAAGAATAGACACTGCAGCATTGGTTTTGGGACTGGCCTCGCTATGTTTGGAGCGACATAGTTTAAGTCAAAAGACCTATAGGAACAGTGATTACTGTATACGGGTGAGTTAAATGTCAGATTGAACAATGTATGCAGCGGAAAGACGGAACAAGTGACCCCATAGATATATAGTTCTTGATAAATAGACACTGCAGTTAGTGGTCTTTATTTGGATTATGGGGAACAATTGAGTTGCTTTTCCGTTGGTCATTTTCAATCAACTCTACAGATTAAGCTATATTTGGGGCGACATTTTAGTTCAAAGTCCTATAGGAACAGTGATTACTGTATATTCCTACAGTGATCGCTGTATACGGGTGAAAACTAGTGTCAGATTGAACGACGAGTGGACGGAGACTCTTGAGACTGTCTATTTGTCCTCGGTCAACCCTACAAGTAAGCTGATTTGGAGCGACAATCTTAGCAAAAGTCCTATAGGAACAGTAATGTATTGTATACGGGTGAGACTTAATGTCAGACTTTAGTAGATGAGGATTCCAATAAAGAGATATTAACCATAAGGTGTTAAATATTGGAATTACTAGGAGTGAGTAGATAAGGATTCCAATAAAGAGAAATTAACATAAAGTGTTGAAGATTGGAATTAATAGGAGGGGCAGGAATTTATTATAATGGGTAGTAATCCCTCTAAACTGCTTTCTGAAGAGACGGAAGATTACCGTTATATGAAACAAAAAGATCGAAGGAACGTAGATTTCTGTCCTAAATGGAAGAGAAAAAAAAGGAATGTTTTTGACGGACGCCTAGATGTCGAAAAGTTAGAATCCCTTCTAAAAACAGATACAAAGGGAGCAAGATTAATGAGAATCCTAAACTGAGGGAAAACGTTGGGCGTCTAAATTGGGGCTATTTTCTGTTGTCTAGATGTCGGAGTAACAAATAAAGATAACTGTAAAAATGGGTATATTTGCGGAGAGTCTCAGTCAATATCATAGCGCTGGTGGTAATAGTGGTCAGCGCAGCAGTTTTACCAACGACAATCCACGGTTCCGTTCACAGCCGAGGCGGTTAACTGAAACTGATATTGGAGTGAAATTCACCTATTTGCATGTTTTGCCGGAAAAATACGGTCGCCAGTGGTTGTCTGAATATAACTGAACATTTATTATGTGTTTTAGATTGAATACATTTTGTTAAAAAAGAAGTCATTAAAAATAATGGCGAGACAATTTAGATGTAAAACGCTATTTCGCCCAAAATGATCTGGTGGAATAATGTATTGAGATGGGAGTCGTATTCAAATAAATGTATCATAGAAGAGAGAGTTACCTAAAGTTAAATGGGGGGGATAATGGAGAGATACGATAATTTCGGGCTATTTGGACGTTATAGCTATTTATGAATCGATTGACATATGAGAAGTTGAACACAAAAACATGGTACGTTTAAATGTTAGGGTATAGTAAGTTGAGAAGTTTGGTTGGGTTTACTCTGATGATTAGAATTTAAAACTGAACTCAATCTGAATAGGGAATATATATTTTACAAAGGCAGGCAGATTTGTGGCTATAGCCAGCAACGGAATTGCTAGACACTCAATGGGGCTATATAGTGCAACGCTTTGGACTCTAAATTAGGTAAGAATAGTTTAATCGTAAAAAGTTGTGATTGTTTTTCTGATTATTGATTTTTGGTTAAGGTAACGCCAGTGAATTTGAACAAAAAGTAACGTATTCTAAAAATGATCTGTTTTCCGTTCTCATTGCGGGGAACAAATAAAATGTCTTATCTTAAAGGGACAGTGCACGGTAATCACAGAGGTTTGAGTGTATGACAGTGGAAAAAATATTGTGGGACGACAATTCGAAGATAGAAAAATAAGTTACATGATACATCAAGAGATTTAAAACGAACGACGTGAAGGGATCATCAGAATTATTGGGTGTCGTTGTAGGAGTAAAAGTTTGGGTTAAGGGGATTTCCCTGTTCCCAGAGACAAGGCATTTTAAAGGCGTACACGCACTAATGCTAGTCTGAGTTTGTAATTAGACAAGTGAATAACGTATTGGGAAGAGAGTTGTAATTAAAATACTAAGTCAAAGACGAGACAGGTACTTAGAGCAAAATGAATTCTAAATGATAACAAAGAGACAATTATAATTTATGCCCATCGAAAAGCTTTTATAAAATTAGCGAATTTAGAGATGTTGGTTGGGGTGGTAAATTATAATTCAGGATTTGAACACGTGATAAATTAGGTTTGGTTAATCGAACAAGAATTATTTACAATTCATTTGAAGTCGCTACGAATTGGCAGGTTGAGCGCTTGATGATGACGTCACTAGCGAGGCACTTTTGTCACCAGGGACTGGGGATAACGGAGCAAATCGTATGGCTGTTAGTGTGTGTATCGAGGTTTCGAGTAACTTTTCAGAAGTTGATATAAAAGTGTTTTGTTTATTTGTTTACTGGTTATGGTCAATTTTAGGGTTTGATTTAACTTAGTTGAACCGTGTGTTCTGGCGGGTTTATGTAGAACTCTTTGTTCCGGGACGGATGGGAGTTACCCAAAAATAAGTAAATTAAAGGAGTCATGAGAGAATGCGAATGCATATTTATTAAATATCGGGGATTAAATTACGGATTCCTTACACTGTGAAATGTACGACATTTGCGGCAGAGAGAAAAAGTAATGCATTGGATAATAATGTTATCGGGTTAATTGTATCTAAAGGTAGCATGTTCGTTTAAGTAAACATATCCGTAGACGATGTTTAAAACTTATGATTAATGATTTGAGTCAAAGGGGAATTATCATTAGGTTTTAGTTATAGTTCACTTATTGAGTTTCTGATTCGAGGTAGCATTAGTGAATGAGAGTTAGGTGTGTGGTGTCTCACTTTTAGAGGCCTCCTGGGATTATAACTTTGTGGAGAGTGGGGGAGAGAGCAGCTTTAAACGACCAAATTGAAAAAGGTCTGCAAATTATACACATAAAACAACTGTTAGAACTGTTTGTTTTAGTGCAAGGGTATTTTAAAGGGGCACGCTCACATATGGAACCTTATGAGATGTTATTTTATGGGTTTTACTTACACAGGTGACTATTTCTATTGTAAGGATAAAGGGTTCGTTATGTCTAATATGGTATGACCTTTTGACCTTATCATGACTGGCTTCTGAGGTCTGATCAGCCTCAGGGGAGAGTCATTTGTATAATGGATGGGGTCATATTGAGTTACTAGTTTTAAGGTAAATTCATTAGAAATGAAGCAGTTTTGGTTGAGGGGTTAGAATTACTGTTTGAACCGCAAATGAGAAAGTGGTTCAGGATTCCGTCTTATAACATTAGCTGTGAAGTTGTTGAATGGGCTATTAGTGATTTGGTATTGTAACAGAGAGAAAGTCATATTCATCATTGAGAATAAATAGGGGAAGATAACATATTTTGAGCCAACAGGGCAGGGAAGAAATTGAGATATTTTTGTTTGGTTTTAACACCCGTGTACAGGAGTGTCAAAAGACGGGGGACATTACCTGTGTAATGGGGGAGGGTGTCCGTATGGGGATTACATGATAACCAACTTGGGACAGTTCTGGGATTGGAGAAGAGGATATCCTTATAGCATAGGGGATCCCATAAAGGTGGATAGGTTTTCCATGATATGGGGGAAACCTGGGAGCACTGTTGAACTTTGTAAAGGTGATGAAATCCTACTAACCATCAAAACTATTAAGCTCTCTGATGCAGGCACTTACACCCTCGGACCACAAAGGACCGTGACAGACACGATGGGTGTGTTTCCTATTAAGGTACTGCCAAAACCAGAGGTCCCAGACGAACCAGGGCCAGACATACTCCTTTACCACCCCTGGACCGAACCTGCCACCACTGGATTAAAAATCCCATTCAGGTAATTAATGTTAGACTATTCAACTATTGATCAATTAGGCACTGAGACTGGTTTTGATGGTAGGGACAATTTGTGGCTGTCTTATACAGAATAGACTTGCTTTGGATATGCTTCTTGCCAGTCAGGGGGGCGTCTGCAAGATGTTCGGTGAACAATGTTGCACGTATATTCCTAATAACACCAGTCCAGATGGTAGTATATCTAATGCCCTTAACCTCATAGTCCGACCCATCCCGGATCCGGTATCGTGACTACGGCTCAAGCTCATTAGCATAACGTACAATGCGAAAAAATATTCCTAAAAATATTTAACCTCCACACATTAACAAGTAAAATAGTTCAAATGAAAGATAAACAAGTTGTTTATCTACCCAGCAAGTCAGATTTCTAAAATGTTTTACAGCGAAAACATAGCACATATTTATATTAGATCACCACTGAAACAAAAGGCAAGCGGCGGCCATTTTGTCCCAGAAAAAATCAAATTTAAAAGTAGGATTAAAAAATAAATAATTCACTAACCTTTTGAAAATCTTCATCAGATGACAGTAATATTACATGTTACACAGTACATTTATTTTTTTTCAATAATATGCTATATAATATCCATAAATCTCGGTTGACGACATTTAAAAAAAAAAACATGCTACTCAAATGTCAGGAGAAATGATGATAGCTCCGACAGATAACGTCAGATAACAAGCAATAAACATGACTAAATATACATGTTCTACATATATTTACAAAGATACACTTCTTCTTAATGCAACCGCTGTATTACATTTATTTTTAACGTTACAGACATCGTTCACTTGGCTATACTAGGAGTCGGCGCTCAGATATTAGCAGTACGTTTGGAGTCCACAGAAACCCAAAATAACCACATAAATATTCCCTTACCTTTGATGTTCTTCCATCAGAAGACGTAGAAGGAGTCATACTTACCCAATAAATCGTTTGGTTTCACGTTGTGTGTCCCTGTATTAGCATATGCTAACAGCTTCAGCTGGAATGCATAAAAATGACTTCTGGTCCAGCACTCTGCGCATTAAAACTTCCAATTTACATATTATATGTCGATTAAACTGGTCAAACGATGTGCAAAATCAGGCTTTATGCTGTTTTTAACCTCTTCCTTCTACCCTCTACTTTTTTGAACATTCTGTTAAAAATCGCGCAACATTTCAGCGCCCTGCTACTCATGCCAGGAATATAGTATATGCATTTGCTTAGTCTGTGTGGATAGAAAACACTCAGACGTTTATAAAACTGGTTAAATCACTGCTGTGGCTTTACCAGAACGGCATTTACATCGAAAAGCACAGGAAAAACTGATCACTGAAAATGGGAAAATATATCCATGCGCTACTTGAACCCATTGATAAAGGTGAACCACAATTAATTGACTGAGGTTGCAGTACCTACAGCTTCCACACGGTGTCTAGAGTCTTGTCATTTCCCTTCGAGTTTTTTCTTGGTCAAACACATGCAAGGCACCGTATTTCTTCAGGTCTAGGACCGGATATTTTCGTTGAGTTTCTAGCCGGACATTTTTCCAGACGGACAGCTAATGATCTTTACATCGCCTCCTGATGAATTTTATCGCTTATTAACATTTACTAATACCTAAAGTTGCATTACAAACGTATTTCGAAGTGTTTTGTGAAAGTTTATCGTCGACTTTTTGAATTAAAAAATGACGTTACGTTTTGAAAACGCTGTTTTTTTAGTTTATCACACAGTCTACATATAACGATATCTTGGCTTTATATGGACCGATTTAATCGAAATAAAGACCCAATAGTGTTTATGGGACATCTAGGAGTGCCAACAAAGAAGATGGTGAAAGGTAAGGACTGTTTTCTATTTTATTGTGCGGTTTGTGTAACGCCGAAATGCTAATTATTTTGTTTACGTCCCCTGCGTGGCTTTTGTGTTGTAGTGTATTGGTGCATGCTATCAGATAATAGCTTCTCATGCTTTCGCCGAAAAGCATTTTAAAAATCTGACTTGTTGCCTGGATTCACAACGAGTGTAGCTTTAATTCGATACCCTGCATGTGTATTTTAACGTTTGAGTTTTAACTAATACTATTAGCATTTAGCGTAGCGCATTTGCATTTCCAGAGCTCTAGTTGGGACGCAAGCGTCTCAGGTAGAAGCAAGAGGTTAACATGTAAAACAATGATCAGCGCGAACAGACAAACCGGCTTCGATTGGTGCCGGCTTAAATAGTGTTCTAGAATAGGATGTGACCTACGGGATAATTAACTAATAATTTTTTTTTTAGCTAATAAACAGAATGAATAAGAAACTGTTTTATTAACCAAACCTGTATGTCCAAGAGTTTATGCACTACAGGTGAACTACAGGTGAAGTCACTCAATCCAGTCCCATAGGCCTGGTGGGGGGACCATACCAGGGGCTCCTGGTGACAGCTAGCTGAAAGAGCTACCCGGGTTCATATCGCGCTGCGGGAGGGTAAGACGCATTTTATCCTGTCGAACAATAACAGAGTTCGAGAGGAGAACTGGAATTAACAGAATTCTGGGGGCCATCTCTCGAATGAAAAATACCTTATCTGTCCTTTCCTCACTGTTGTTGTTCATAGAAGTGAAAATGTGTCTGGCTCTTGCTAGGCGATGTGTTCTAGGGGAGAGGGTGGGGCTTCACATGGAAGCTGTTCGTCTGAAGCTGTTTTATTGTGGGGGCCATATTCCTGATTCACCATGATCCCCCGGAGAGTGCCAATTGAGGATAATTTGACTCATGTGCTAGATGAGAGAAATGGGATGTTACCAAAGATTCTCAAAAGGTCACTGAAACAAAACAGTAAGGAAGTGAGGGTGGAATTGGGCAAGGATCTCTCAGTAGAATTTTGTGTAGACCAACTGGGGTCATTCACTCCTTGGCAGTCTAGAACCATGGGACTCTATGGGAAGTATTTGTGTAAATCACCGTGTAAGTCGTGGAGCCAGGTCATAGCTCACACTGAAAGGGATGGCTACGTAAACCCATACACTCAATTTGGGACCAGGTGGAGTATAGTAAGGGTTGACGTTTTGGACTGTGTTCCCGAGCAGAGGAAGTATTGTATAAAGGTGCGAATTAACATTAAGGCGGTCAATACTTAGGACCTCGGGTTATGGTATGTGGGCTTCGACCAGTTTTCAACTGATACTATGGTACCGTTCCAGGTGGCAGAAGTTAGAGTCGATAAGGAGAATATGATTGGCCGAAGTTCAACCAATCCCTCTAACACAACGGCTATTCCTAGTGTAATCATCCAGGGTCAAGGACCAGTACGAATAGTTCAGACCAAAGACCTTAAAGAAGTTATAGAGGTGGAGACTGGGTTTGGGGAGTCCAACTTATGGTTGGAATGGATTCAATATACGGCCAGATCAGTGGCTAAAAAAGAATGTTATGCCTGTGCAAACGCAAAACCCCAGTTAACAACTATCCCTTTCCCACTGAACGGAATTAATTCCCCTAAGGGAATGGCATGTATGGTAAAGCTGTTCATGAAAGCAGGAATGCCAGATAATGACAGTTCTATTGATTTGCACTATTTATATCCCCAGGAACCAAGTTAGTACTTGCTATAGGACAGAGAATATGACCACTGACGAGACCATGTCTGATTTGACAGGCTGGTTGAACTCTGGGGATTTCAATAAAATAAAATGGGCCAGTGTTGACACCTAGTGGTTGTGTGGGTCAGGTGCGTTGGATGTCTTTACACATTCAGACAACAGGACATGCAGTTATCTAAAAGGGAAAAGAGAAGCACTCCATCTGGGTCATTTGATGACAAGGTATACATTGATAACATTGGGGTCCCACGAGGTGTGCCGGATGAGTTCAAGGCAAGAAATCAGATACTAGCAGGATTAGAGTCAAGCATTTCCGGGGTTCTACTCTCACAAGAATGTGGACTGGATTAATTATAGTTATGATAATCAATAGCGCTTTAGCAGGAATACCAGAGGTGTTATTAAAGGTTTTGTAGAACAGACTGAAGCAACCAGCTGGAAGACCTGACTAGAATAGAATTGCATTAGATAAAAGGGGGAAGTGGGCGTGATAATCAGGACCATGTCGTACATCCCAGGTAACACAGCTTCGGACGAATCAGTGCCCGAAGCCTCAGCTGTTTTGACCAGCCTGGCTCACGGGTTGGCAGAAACTCTGGGGTGGATACTTCTCTGAACTAAATTGGGTTGACAGTATTTATGGAAAAATGTGGTGTTATGGGCTTTTTTCACCTGTGTGACTGTGTTAGTTTTGTACGTACGTGGTTGATTGCGTGTATGTATGAAAGTTATTGCTTCCAGGACTCTGGAGAGATCAATGACACTACAGATGGTGCATTATGGGCCGATTCCAGGTTCTGACCCGTGGAGGACTGAAGGCATGTCTACAGAGGAAGTGGACGAATCTGGATCTGTCATTTGTGGGGAATTTATGTTTGATGATAATAGTGTTGAGATGAA